>NC_056424.1:6250000-6875000 GCF_905147365.1 Aricia agestis | reverse complement strand
ACATTTTTTTTATTACTATCAAGCTAATTTTTTGTGAGTAGCTTCATTCTGATAAGACAAACAACATTTTTATCTGCGAAAAATCTTGAAAGTGGTAGCTAACAGAGATAGAAAGGATTTCATACTTTGATTTGATGGTCCTAAAATATGGATTGTTGTATTTCTAGGACAATGCTACTCTTAAATTATATAACTACGAGCTTTTGCCCGCGGCTTCGCTCGCGTTAAGAAGTATTATCATATTATACTAACTTTCATCCCCTATTTGAACCCCTTGGGGTTGGAATTTATCAAAATCCTTTCTTAGCAGATGCCTACGTCATAACATCTACCTGCATGCCAAATTTCAGCCCAATCCGTCCAGTGGTTTGGGCTGTGCGTTGATAGATCACTATGTCAATCAGTCAGTTACCTTTGAGTTTTATATATATGGATTAACCTACCAATATACAAAAAATAAGCTGGTTAGGGTTCCGTTTAAGGGTTCTGTAATCAATAAAACTTGGTTAACTACGTGTTAGCTACCACTTTCAAGATTTTTCGCAGATACAAATGTTGTTTGTCTTATCAAAATGAAGCTACTCACAAAAAATTAGCTTGATATTAATAAAAAAAATTGTTCTTGGGCCCCCTGACTATAATCGTTGGCGTTGCATCTTGAGATCGTGGCTTACAATACACACACACACATACACTTAATATTGGCCCTTTACCATCTGGCAAACTGTCAGCCTATTTTATGCCCTATTTCATAAAAATGAAAATAAGACATCTAAAGAAAACCATTATCTTTTTCAATCAGCGCTACGGAAATTAGGGACTAGACAATCTTTTGTATTACTTAGTTTAATCTTAACATCCATATATTTCTTAAAAGGTTGACTTAATTCTTAACATTATTATGTTAACTATTAAAACGGTTTAGGAGGCCGGTCTAGACCCGGTCCATACTAATATTATAAATGCGAAAGTGTGTCTGTATGTCAGTTGCCTCTTCACGACCGAATCGCTGAACCGATATAGCTGAAATTTGGTATGGAGATACTTTGAGTCCCGGGAAAGGACATAGGATACTTGTTATCCCGGAAAAAGGTACGATTCCTGCGCGATAAACGTTTGGCGCAACGGAGTTGCGGGCGTCATCTGGTTTCTTATAAATACTTAGTTTCGAAGTTTATGCACTGCCCAAGAATACTACTTGCGAGAGATCAGGCGCAAGACCGACTTTTCTATGCTCATCAAATGCATAGATCATTCTTATCAGAAAATCAGGTAATCAGCCGCTTATCTTAACTAGACTTGAAAAAAATACTCGTTATTAATGCGGATATAGAACCCATGACCTCCGAGTCGAAAACCAACAGCTTTTAACCAGTGGTCTCTATATAACTTTAGAAATAATAAACTTTATTTTTATCAAAAAGGGTATTTAAAAATACTCAGAACATAATATAACCTCCTCCTTTTTGGAAGTCGGTTAAAAATAGAAACACATTACATAAACCAAACAAGATACAGTGTCAAGTAATTTTAAACTTTTTAAAACACAACAGTAAGTCAAAGTCTCTATGTTACATTACTTCACTTTCAACTATATTATATCTTTTGAGAAGCCTTTATATTTCTAGAAGTATTTAGTGCTACGAATAAATTTTGCAAGCTGTATTTCATAACTTTATTATTGCACAAAGTTTTATAAAAAAATCGATATTCTGTGAGTTGTTATAATAGAAAAATCCCACGCAAGCAAGTATATACCAAACTAGTTGGGTAAGACCGTAAGACTCTACATTTGAATTTTATAGGCATAATTTGAATACTTATCAAGCAGTACTCTTTCAGTATGTATTTATTAAAAAGATAGTGTTGTGACGTAACATACATAAGAATCTTCAAGTAGAATAATAAATAAATTAATTATAAAATCAGACGTGGCAAAAATAAGTCCCCGCTTAAATATTAATAGGCAATCAATACGGTGTTACGTAAAAATGAATGCATCGAATTAAACCAAATGAGTCGCATAATTAAATTAATCGCTCACTCACCTCTTTCCTTATTTAACTATACACAGTATGTACATGTCAGGAGTGGGGAACGGAATGTTTTTTGCGGGTGTATTTACAGACCACGGGGCCAGCCGTACTGGCTGTAAACTTCAAACTGTCGCATATTTTTACGCATGCGCAGGACAAGATGGCCGCCGCGGTCGATAGCTCCGATAAGGCCGAAGGCTGCGCCCCCATGCCGGGTGACATTGTGAAAATGGGGGTAATGTTGGAATCGAGGTCACCGGTTCGTATTCGCCCGCGCTTCCGGTGTGTTGCCAGATGTGATGTAGTGTTGCCAACGTGAAATATTGTATGAAAATTTTATAAAATAATCCTTTGAAATAAATTACTGAAATATTGAGATAGTATTAAAATTACAAAGTAAGACAGTTGCAAAATCTGAATTTTATAAAGAAAAAAATATGTGTTTCCTTTTGATCACTTTCAGTTCAAAAGACGGAGCGGTGTGTAATTTGCATCAATGGATTATCTTTTTCTTAGCATTAGCAAAAGAGGTGTTTTTAAATATCCCTGGACGCTTCAGAGTTCAGACCACGTCAGTTTGTCTATGCCCTATTCTACGTGTACGAAAACCGTCCAAGTGCGTGTCGGGCCACGCGCAATATAGGGTTGCGTAGTACCGCTAGTTTTTGAAAATTTTGTATGGACAATGAATGTAAATTTTATAACATGTTTTACACTACTAACAACATCATCTCAGTTACTTTTAAAGAAATTTGAACGAAAAGTTCCTTTATACTTCGCCGAATACTTTTTTTTAGTTGATCGACTATTAGCCCGGGCGCGCACTAGCGACCAAGACGCGGCGGCCAGGCCGCGGCAGCCATCGAGATAGATACCTTAGTATGAAACCGCCATGGACGACGCGCACCTGGCCGCAACGCGACCAGCGGCCACACCATACTTTCGATGGCCGCCGCGGCTTGGCCGCTAGTGCGCGCCTGGGCTTACTCAATAACTTATGAAGTCTTCTTAGCCGTGATAGTTTTCTTTTTAAATTCAGCATATTTCCTACTCCCGTGAATTTTTTCACATTTCCAGAAACAACCGTTTAGCTGATAGAAGGGGGGGCACTGGACTCTAACGATTTTTTCCACTTTAAAACTGAATATTTCACAAATAGATCCCTAAATCAGAAAATGATCTATGAATACTCATAACATTTTAAAAAAACCCAATCCAACGACACCCCACACGATGGGGTGGGCGTGAAAAAAAAAACTTCTCCGCTTGATGTGTAGGGGAGGTACCATAATTTTTTTTTAAGATTTTTATACCATTCTGTCATCATTAATATGTGTATTCATGCCAAATTACAGCGTTGCAGGTCCTATAGTCTCTGAGCAAAACTGCGAACAGATAGACAGACGGACACACATACACACAGACAGACGGACAGACGGACGGGCAGACCGAAACTATAAGGGTCCCTTGTTGACTACGGAACCCTAAAAAGGATAACTACCATGAAACACTATGCTTCGATTTCATATTGGGCAAGCACTTGTAAAACGATTAATAACACTTGAAAGTTTGTCCTTGCGGGAGGTTTTCATGCGCGACAATACGTCAGACACTATGTCAACTTGCTGTACATTTGTTGACCAAATATAAACCTTATTGACAAATAAATAAAGTCTAAATGTGGTACGCCTAGTCTGTCGTTACCGTGCTTATTATGTGGTCATGTTACGGCCGTTCCCAATATTTGATCTATCTCTGGTTTTGCCCTACTAGAGATAGGAATAGCTCACAATTGACATAAAATATATGCCTCTAATGTCTAATCTGAGCTATTCCTATCTCTAGTAGGGCAAAACCAGAGATAGATCAAATATTGGGAACGGCCGTTAGCCTATCGAGATAATAATAAGAATAATAATATTATTGAATGATAAAATATGGCATATAACGCCTCCGTGGTCTAGTGGTTAGAGCGTCGCTCTCGACTCCGGAGGTCGTGGGTTCGAATCCCGCGTTGGAAACATGTTATTTCCAAGTTTGGTTAGGACAATGCAGGCTGATCACCTGATTGTCTGACAAGTAAGATGATCCATGCGTCGGATGGGCATGTAAAAAGTCGGTCCTGCGCCTGATCTCTCGACGGTCGTGTCGGTCTTCCGTCCCACTAAGTTATGAGAGTAAAAGGAATAGAGAGTGCTCTTGTGTACTGCGCACACACTTGGGCACTATAAAAATTACTCCTGCGTACCTGGTGTGGTTTCAATGAAACCGGCCACCGTCACCGAAACCGGTGTGGGGAGTATTATTATATGGTATAGGTTCAGCTCACGTGATTTTTATAGAAAATCTATGAGACAGTTTCATTCTTTAAATTCGTCTCATCAGTTTTATATTAAGTTTTGGAAGGTTGGGTTTACTAATAAATATTTTTTAGCAAAAGTTAGTCAGTAGTACAAAGTCATAATATGCTAAGTACTCACCATACGGTTTTGCTCGATCGAGCAATAACGTCGATCAAAACCCGCGGCTCGGGATTTTGTCCACACATTCAGCATTGCTTGATAGTTTATTCTAAATTTGTTCTAAATCGATATATTTAATTCGCGGTTGAAGAGCGGTTGGATGCGAGCCTTCGAGCTGTGAGTTTTGCGGTCCAGACAGTAATTATTACTCGATTTGGAGTACAACTATCGAGCAAAACCGTATATGAGTACTTAGCAATACAAATAAAACACGTAGAGTTAAATTAGCTAACTCCACGTCCGTACATTAGTCATACTACTTTTTCTACTATCTACCATTAGTTACTATTTACTATAACTATCTACTATTATTTCTACTACCACTACCTTTAGAACTATACTTCTTTAGTTACTTCATCAAAGAAAACCCAAGTGGAAATAAATCAAAAGAAACATACTCTTAACATATTTATTAATCTTCTTCCATATTAGCCGACAGGAAACGTACTTCGGCGTCGTTCCTTATCCTGCCTCGGAGGCGGGACAGGACTATCCTGCCTCTCTCTGTCCTGGACGCCAGACCGAACCAGACAACGCCAGCCAGACTCATGATAACGCCGAGCGTTATGACAGTCACTGTGAAACCGCTCATGCCGGGTTTGGGACCTGAAAAAAAAGTTTTTTGGAGTCAGTTTGCTCGCTCGCAGAGTTGGTTTTTATGAGGAGTTCTTCACGTTAGAGTTTAGACCATGTTGGACCAATACCATAAGTTATCTTCCTAATAAATTAATCTAGTCTGTGTACATACCTAATGTAGGCGACGCACTACACCATAGGCCATAAGTTATGATAATTTATTAGAATTAGTTCTGTGTAAGAAACAGTGTTTACTGTTGAATGTATGGTCTATACTTAAGTTTAATATTAAGCTCTTTGTATTGGTTTTAAAATACTGCTAACACTCTGTGATTTGTATGCTTTCGATAAATAAAGATTAGGTGCTGAAAGAGCGTTCCCACAGGAAAAGGTTCAGGCCCTTAGCCCGACTCCCTGCGGGCCAGGACCACGGTTGTATGAGCTCCGTGGCCGGGACCCAGTCGCAACCTAGTCGCAACCAAAGCCGCACGCAAGTCGCACGCGAAGTGACAGTCTACTTATTGAACGCTCCGATGCACCATAGTTTTTCTAACTCGTGGTTTTACTAAATTCCCTATACCTAATAATATGTGATACTTATACAACGTTTTGTACTTGTTTGATACGTCAGACGTGTTGTTGACAGACAAGGACAAAACTTTACGTTTTTGCTGTCCGTTATATGATACACAGTGTGTAAGTCCTTCATTATTATTATGTAGTTGGTAGTAGAGAAGTTGATTCAAATTCAGTTGGCGGACCTACGTAATTTGGTCGCGTTACGTCAAACCCATCAGGATCACGAGTCACGACTAATATTGAATTGACACAACCAGACCTGTCAACTGCCTATGTATCAGTTTCTTCGATGGTACATTTTGAATATTTTGTTTGATAAAATCTAAGATAAGCATTTAAAATAAATTTAGCAGAACAAAGATAGATAACTATTTCTCTTGGCTCTTGACTCGGAGGTCGTGGGTTCGATTCCCGCGTTGGAAACGTGTTATTTCCAAGTTCGGTTAGGACAATGCAGGCTGATCACCTGATTGTCTGACAAGTAAGATGATCCATGCGTCGGATGGGCATGTAAAAAGTCGGTCCTGCGCCTGATCTCTCACCGGTCGTGTCGGTCTTCAGTCCCACTGGGTTATGAGAGAGAAAGAGTGCTCTTGTGTACTGCGCACACACTTGGGCAATATAACATTACTCCTGCGTAACTGGCCTGGTGTCAATGAAACTGGCCACCGTCACCGAAATCGGTGTGGGAGTTATTATTATTATCATACAAATAAAACATTTTACCTTTCCGTTCATCTTTGATCAACTTCTTCAGTTCTATTGTCTTCTCTTTCCTTTCTTTGCGCATCTCCTCATCGTGAATTTCGCGTTTGTCTGTTGTCGTTTTTGGTGTGATTGTTGTAAGTTTTGTTGTTTTAGTTGAGAGTGTTGTAAGTGTAACTCTTGTTGTCTTTGGTGTTGTTTTAACGACAGGTTTTGTTGTAGTTTTGGGAGTCGGTTTTATAGTTGTTGCTTTTTGTGTTGGTTTTGGTGTTGGTTTCATTGTCGTTGTGGTAGGTTTCGGTGTGGTTGTGGGTTTTGTTCTTGTGGTTGTGGGTTTCGTGGTTGTTGTCGTGGGTTTTGTTGTGGGTCTCGGAGTTGTCGTTGGTTTCGTCGTTGTGGGTTTCGGTGTTGTTGTAGTGGGTTTAGGTGTCGTTGTTGTGGGTTTTGGTGTCGTTGTCGTGGGTTTTGGTGTCGTAGTAGTCGAGGTGATAACCGCCGTAGTAGACTCAGTGGCATCTGTTGTAGAATTTATCAACTTCTGTGTACGCGGCGGTGGTTCAGTCGTTCCTTTTGACACAGGATTTTGATCTAAAAAATCAATTCAAATCATATTCATTAGAATAAAACATTCAAGCTCTTATTAATAAGAATATTTACATAAATATAACTATACAAATTCTATGTAATCTTTGTCTAACACATGATTATAAAACATGATAAAGTTATCTGACCTTGAATTATACCCCGCTTAAATAATATCTTTATTACAAGGGGGAGTGTACTGAATATGTTTTATTCTAAACGTACACAAAATATTATGTGTAGCTGTAATACTATTAATTTAAATATCACGTACGCAATAAATACGCACACGTTAATTTATAGTGGCCATACACCATCCATGATTGCATGCATGACTCATGCCAATCCACTCCCACACACGGTCAGTTCTAACTGATCCAATCGGTAGCGTCATGCCGATTGGACGATAGGAAGGATGGTGTATGGTCAGCATTAGACGGATAAAATGTTTGTTAACATAGAAATCAAAATGAATTTAAACAGTATAGTGTGATTATATTGTGCACTTGTAAAGTGTCTCACCTCTCGAATAGCGGTCAAGAGCTCTTGCAACTTATACAAGAATATAAGAACTTTATAACATACTAGATGTTACTCCAAACTTCTTTGTAATATTTATAGCATGGAAACCGTACCATTCATTTATCGCTAGGTAACCGTACATTTTTTCGTAACATAGACTTCTGTCTTCCCGAGACTCAAAGAGACAGATTTTCGCATAAATTGCTTTATTCGTTTACTATATGTTGCTTACATCTTAGTTACACAGCAACTAGTAATTCGCACGGGAACCATACATTTTTCCGTGATAAAACACTAATGAGTAATGACCTATTGCCCTAATCCAAACTCAATGTATATGTCGCAGCTGACTGGTTTAAATAGCCGTTCAATCAAACAGCTAGCCCTTTGACTGAACAACGCCATTCAATCACACGTCTAGCTTTTAGATTGAATATTTTAGTCGCTCAAAACGTTCCAACACTACAGCTGATTCAAAAGCCGCCGTCTAATTGAAGTAGTTCAGCGCGCACCGCTGCGGCGCTAGGTGCGTTTTATTTACAATATGGCGTCAACTAGCAGGTGTTTGCTGATGTTTGTGGTTGTTTTTCGGAAAGAAAGTAGTTAATAAAAGTTACAAGTGTTATTAAAGAGACAAAAATTGTCGAGGCACATACGAGTGAATCAAAATTTCAACAAATATTCGAGGAGAAATTACGGGATTATGAAATGGATGGACGCAGTCCCCCGAAAGGGGGGTTCGGGGGGTTAGATCTTAGACCACAACACAGAGGGAGCCGAACGTTGTAGTCAACAAGTCGGCTAAACGATGTATAGCCGTGTGATGGAATGGCGTTGTTCAGTCAAAGGGCTAGCTGTTTGATTAAACAGCTATTTAAACCAGTCGGCTGCGACATAATATATATCTCGCTTTTCGTTAAGAACGGTTTTAAGCGTGTTAGGCTTTTTAGAAAAATAGACACTTCAACATTTTTAACATAAGCCCTGAAGTTTTTCTAGGAAGTGTAACATTTTTTTCATAGCCTTATAAATAAATTGCTTTAGAGCCCCCGCAGACTGCAGACTTTTAGTCGGCCGATAGTTTAATCGAAAGCTTAATCAGTACGAAGATGTATGAAGGTGCGCACACTAAACGATGTGTATCGGCCGATAATAATGTACTGAAACCCCAACTTGGCCAAACTATCGGCCGACTAAAAGTCTGTAGTCTCGTATAGTATAAGTCATTGATACCTAAATAGATTTTACCAAGCGCAAACTTACCATAACCGAAAACGCAGAGGTCGAAGAAGTCAGGACAACAGTTGTGCAAGTCGAAGCAGTCAGTGGAACAACCGCACATGCTGTCATCCGAGTTGGGCCCGTCGCAGCGACCGGCGCAGGAGTCCGCTAAAACATCATTATATTAAGAATGAGGGTGTTTGAATTCTATTTGCCACCAGGTGCCGCTATATAGCCTTAGGGTCTATCGTGTCTGCTGTCATATGTCACGATAAAGCTGTCATGTGTCACTCAGACACGAATCTATATATTAATACGTGAGCCAAAAACTTTGTATCCCTTTTGACGAAAAATGGGAAAACGTAGGTGAATGAAATTTTGCACAGTTATGGTGAAGGAGTGCATCGAGCTAATATTATTTTGAAATTATGCTTTTATTATACATTTTTTAACAAATAAAACATTACACACACTACAACACACACACACTAGGAAAAATGACAGATTTTTGAGTGAACATACAAATTATACTCTTTTATTTATGGTTGAAGTCTGTTGACAACAAGGTGACAAATTGAAAATGGATAATAGTTTTTTTTTTATTGAATCTTAGATACTATTAGACAATGCTACACGGCCAGTCTGAGATCAGCTGAGTCCCAGAGACAAGAGTTGAAAAAAAAATATGATAAAGTTTTTACACAATATAGGCCGTAGTAGTCCTAATGTCGTCGAAACTAAGGTCGAATTTCGACCATTGGGCGATCTCTAGTATTAATTAATTACCTGTAATTAAATGACGGTTTTGAAAGATATTGTTTGAAGCCTATGTCAAAATCTGCATTTAACAGTTAAGTAATTAATATAGGCTCTGAGTGCGGCAGTTAAATCTATTATAACTTACGAATAGCGGGTGTGGTGGGGTTTTCAGGCAGGGTACAGTTCTCCCCCTGTAGTATAGCCACGTCGTCTATAGCGATGTCGCTAGTGTAGCTTCTGCCGCGAATGCCTTCTATGATAATCTGAAAAGAAAATGTATTTTAAAGTCAGGTAAATTAAGAAACCTAAAAAGGGTTTAGTGTTAACCTTTAAATGATTGATGAGTAAATGATTACAATTTTTATCACACATTTACTTTAAAGGGGTATGACGATTTTGGCCGACCTACTGTCCGCTATTGTGTTTTTCGCGTTCACGAATTAAAAAAAAATAGCTAACATCAATACGAACAAAAATTAATCTTGGAGTAAACCACGTAAATTGTCACATTTCGAAGATATGAGCTACAAAGTTTTACCTATTTAAGGTTAAGTTTTACCAATTTAACTTTGGCAGCTCAAATCTTCGAAATTCGAAAAAAATACACTTTACGCGATTTTGTCGAAGATTATATTTTATTGTTTGTATTGATGTTATCTATCCATTTTTGCAGAAAATATTCGTGAACGCGGAAAAACATAATGGCGGACAGTAGGTCGGCCAGGCTTCATATAAAAATCTTCATACCCCTGCACTGTTTAAAACATTCACCAAGCAAAAACCACTGAGCTTGTTTTGATAAAATTTGCCATAGTAGTATAGGTCCTGAATTAACATAATAATATAGGCTACTTTTATTGTGACATTTAAAAGACGGCATCTTACGGCACTCAAGGGCATTAATTAATTCATTCATTAACTTTAGTTTAATAAACTTTCACTCATACATTGTCCGTTTTGATTTTTTCTCAAACTTTTTATGAAATCAAGTTAAGAAAAAACATATGTCCCCGTTTCTGTTAGTTCTGGTTTTAACTTTTAACCAAAATACACAATATTGTTGCAAAATTGTTGCAAATACCTGGAAACTGTCATTGTAATCTGTCAGGTTGGTGACAGAGTGTAACCAGACGTCACCCAGGTTGCCCCATCTCTCGAACAGGATGTAATTCTTCTTGTCCTCTTCCGACATCATCAGTAAGTTGTCCAGGATCATAGTGTCTGGTTTCTGATATACCCTTAGACCACCGCACGTCCTAAAAAAAAAATACGTGTGGCACTCGGGCACTACCGTGGTAAAGCATTTTTATCGATTTATGCAATTATAATTCGCATACAGCTAGTCGCACGCATACAAACACCATGTCATGAGTGGAGTGCTAGGTTTTTTCGTTACGGAATTTCATGATCCTGATATAAAATCTATTCAATAGCTTAAAACTATAATATGTATAATTATTATATTCTATACATTTAAATTTGTTCAGTGCTAGTGAGGCACTTTAATATGAAACACAACTCAAGTAACCGAATGTTAATCATGCCCACTTTTAACCCCCACACACAAAACTTTTAAAAAGGCTTAACCGACTTTCATTCAAACAGTTCAGGAACTACAGCTACAGGCAAACACCTACAGGCAGAGACAAGCTATAGACAAGTAATATAATATAAAACACAATTATTACAATTAATAATATTATTTCAATTATTATCCTTGGTGCGAAAAACAATACAAAGATAGCAGAAAAGGATATGGGCGCAGAGCCCATAGACGGCCCCAAATTAAATACTTAATTAAAAAAAAAACATAATTACAATAAATACTTACGCTCCATACATGTGGTAGTAGAATGAGAAACAGCCGTCCTTGGCGCGAGCGCCGCTGAAGACGGGAGATATCAGTCGGGCGGTGTCGTTCTCGGACTTGGACGAACTTTCTATGTACATGTAATGACCTGAAAATAAATATTCCTATTTATCTCTTGGTAAAATTTAGCTTGATGACTGAAAATAATTTTGAAACACGGCTACGAGTGATGTATGTACATTATACATATCAAATAAGGTATACTAAGCCGAAAGGGAGTGAATCAGAAGGCCATTGTGAGTTCTGACCAACTTTTGTTCTTCTACGTGGGTCACACTGAAAGTGTTTAGAACTAGCTAGTTAGAAACATTACCAATGAAAACTTTTTTAAAATAACAATTTTAGAACTCTTTGGTAACATAATCTGGTATATAACATTTATTTGTCATTTGTTTTGGTGAATTGGCAGCAAATCTAAAACTCTTGTTACGGTACTCGTGAAAATTAACTTAACGCGAGAAAATTTTCAGTTAATGATTTTTATGACTTTCGTTGTGGGCTTACTCAATAACAAAGCTTTGATAGGCTGCTATTACCATTTCATAATGAAGCCCCATCTCGTGTCACTATTTACAATAATTGGTTTAGTGAGTTTAAACGTGGACGTAGCAATCTCAGTGATGATCCGCGTGAGGGACGTCCTTTAACAGCAACTACTGAAGTTATCATTAGTGTTGTGCGACGCATGATAGAGGGAGATAAAAGAGTGACCTACCAGCAGATAAAAAAAAGGGGTGTTTCCGTTCGAGGTTTGGCCAACTAAGGTAAAGAAAGGAAGAAGTCAAGGCAAAAAGATGATGATGAAGAAGAATTGCCTCATTTAGTCGGAAATGTAATTTTGCGACAGTTGTACTAGAAGATGAAATGACAGTTACTGCAGAATGGTATGTCAATCGCTGTGTGCCTGTCGTCTTGGAAATATTTCGACAGCAGCGCCCTCGAAGCAGGACACTCCTTCACCACAACAATGCTTCAGCGCACTCCGCGAGACGGACTGTTGAATATTTGACTATGGCACGTGTTGAGATATTGAGTCATACGCCATATAGTCCTGGCCTGGCGCCCTGCGGCTTTAATTTATTCCCAAGAAATAAAGATATAATTCGAGGTACTCGCTTTACGAGTCCTGAAGATGCGATGAAAGCGTACAAAAATACCACAGAAGAGACCCCTAAGGAAGACTGGACCCACTGTTTTTCGGTGGTTCCATCGAATGTGACGATGTGTAGAGAGATTACTTCTAAAAACAATAAAAGTATTGGCAACTTTCTACATTAAGCCGTTTTTCATTTTCTAAACATTTTCAGTGTTACCTAGGTATTTTATAAAATTCAAAAATGTTTCCTTTTCTATAGTAAAAAATCACGTGAGTCGTGACCAACAAAGTTTCTATGAGAATCAATATTCTATATATTTCGGCTTAGTAGGTATACCTTATTTGAAACACATGTATAATTGTACATTGTATACTGTATAGTGCATGTTGCTTTTACAGAAAATCAATTGATAATATCTCATTTAGTGTTATCGGTTTAGGCGTCACCAGCAAACTACTATATTACTTTTGTTGGCTTCGATTTTAGTCTGTTAAAAACCAGACATCGAGTCAGCTCGCCAAACAAACTAAGGCGTAATTAAATTTAGTTAGTGACACAAACCAAAATCAAACTATAATTACATAGCCAGGAATAGTTTATTTCATCTGAGATAATTGATTAAGGTTTAGCCTGGAGCCCAATTATCATGCCACGAATCTCACACGCGAGCGGTACAGCCTGGGAAAAAATAGGGCCGAGGGTACAAAACTTAGGTTTTCTGACGTGGGGGAGCCATGCTTCGGCACGAATGGGCCAGCTCGACCGGATAAATACCACGGGCTCACAGAAAACCGACGTGAAACAGCGCTTGCGCTGTGTTTCGCCGAGTGAGTGAGTTTACCGGAGGCCCAATCCCCTACCCTATTCCCTTCCCTACCCTCCCCTATTCCCTTCACATCCCATCCTTACCCTCCCCTATTACCCTATTCCCTCTTAAAATGCCGGCAACGCACCTGCAGCTCTTCTGATGCTGCGAGTGTCCATGGGCGACGGAAGTTGCTTTCCATCAGGTGACCCGTTTGTTCGTTTGCCCCGTTATTTCCTTAAAAAAAAAGCCCCTTACGCCTACCGAGTATACTTAGTGGCGAGACAGTGCAGTGCTCTCCGCCGAGCACATCTAAACAGAACATACCGAGTACTTGGCCGAGAGTACTGTATCGCCACTCTACTCGGTAGGTGTGATCAAGGCGATTCCCGCTGTCCAGGGTAAGGTCCCATTAACTTGAGGAAAGAAAGATCTATGGTACACATTAACTTTGGTCCTATACAGGGACAAAACTAAGTTTTTTTCCAATCTTGTAATCTGCTATCGACGTCGTCATAATCAGATGTTTTGGCTGTTAGGATATTTTTATTGGGGCATTTCAGTATTTGCCTCCTATGGGTTTTCAAGTTAGAGTCTAGTGGCGTTGGTCAAGTTCTAGGATTTGTCATGTTTTTAGTCTTCTTGTTTCCTTTTCAGGTTGTATAAGGTCTCTGGCCAGTTTGACAAAACTAAGTGATACTTTAAACTCATGAATGTAGAGTTCACTGTGAAAGTAGCAGCGCTGAAAGAGCAAATTTATTTTTCACTTCTGTATGGAAAAAGTCATAAAGCGGGAGCGCTTGGCCGTACAAATAAAAAAAAAATTGATCATTCAGCGCTGCAACTTTAACAGTGAACTCTATACAAGGGTGAAGGGACGCATACACACTTATACGTGATAATAGTTTAGGGCGTGTATGTGTTCCTTGTACAAAGTTGACTGTGAAAGTAGCGGCGCTGAAAGAAGAAAAAACATTTTTCGTGATTTGTATGGGCAAGCTCCCGCACGTCATGAACTTTTCCATACAAAAGTTGAAAAAAGATTTTTTTTGACATTGAATTCAATATAGGGAACTCAAAGACACCCTGAAGTATTATCACTTAGTTATGTATAGTGACTTACCATCATTCCCGCTGCCCAGGGTGTGGTCCCAGGAGGGCCCGGTGAACAGGAAGCTGCTGGGCGTCTTCCGGGACTTCCTCTCCCAGTCGAAGTTGTGCAGCTCGTCCTGCACCCAGCCGCAGAGGTCTTCTGATTCGAAGTCACAACTTAACTGCGTCGGCTGGTTTCTGTCTGCGAATGTTTTCGATATTTGCCACCAGAGTCCCGGACGGTAGGGTCTTTTGTATCAAATCTCTCACTCTATCGCGTCCATAAAGTTAATATACCTAGCGGAATAGAGCAACAATCTCGAGCTGTCAAACGAAACCGAAATTGGTTTTCATCTGTGTGAAAAGTATGTGTACGTATACACTTACACAAGCATGATTGGACATGAATTCTATGGCATTAAATTGTCAACGTGCGGCACGTGCCGACTGGATGTCAAAAAAAGAGTGCTGCTGTAATGTATCACACGTCTCTTTTTACCACGAAGTGTTACTGATAGTGACATCTCTCTTGCTCAGGCCTTTGTTTCTCTATTCCGCTAGGTATATTAACTTTATGGACGCGTTAGAGTGCGACTTTTCGTCACTCGTCTTAAAGAAGTAAACTACATTTTATGTAGCGTCTAGTTGGTTCTAATTGTTTGCCAATAGAATGGCTGTACATTGTAAACTTTACAACAAGTAGTGCCAAAAAATAGCAATCAGATAATATGCTGATAGATTTTTGAAAATTGTGTTTATCTTACTACACAAGAAGATATACCTACGTTCCATTGCAAGATCGGTTTATGCCACGCAAAAGTGCCTATTCAGACACAGCGGGGACCGCGCGTTTCTCGTGTGAACATTGCCTTTCCAATAAACTGCGAGCGTTTAAATCGCACGAGGCCAAACCGCGCGGTTCCCGCTGTGTCTGAACAAGCACTAATTCTGCTTGAAATTCTATCTGTGGCATTGAAACGTCTATCATCTTGTAAAGTAAACAGAGTTCAATTTCGAATGGCTATTTAAATTGACAGCCATCAAGTATCACATCTAACTTACCGACACAGGTTGGCGCCGTAGCGTTCCACTTGCTGCCGTCACAGTAGACGACCTGCGAGCCCAGCATCGAGTAGCCCGGCAAACAGAAGTACACCACCCACGCCGCAGAGTGCTCTATGTACATGCCGTTGTCTATGCCCATCACGTCACACCCGGGACCTGCGATATGATATAGTTTGTTTATTATTACAGCGCAGCATCGATTATCCGAAAGTCGATCAAGGGAAGGATCGCATAACCGAACACCGAATTTTAACGTACGCACTATTCGCGTTTACATAAAAAAACACCATCGAAGAAGTTTATTCATAGACAGGCCTATTCCAAATTATGTCATTTGGCCGGTTTATGTCAATTCAGTTAAGGGTGTTACAGACAGAGCAGGTAATGTAAAGATGTATATTATAGCACGATACATCTCGATTAGGGTTGCCAGGTGAGTCACGAAAAAATACCGGACAACCCCAAATGGGGGGGGGTTGTTTGTATGGTAGGTCGCAAAAAGTACAAGTACAAGTTGGTACTACTAATACTCGAAAATACCGGACTGTACGCTTAAATACCGGACATCTGGCAACCCTAATCTCGATACATCTTTCTATACTAATCGTCAGGAGACCACACAACAGCTATAATGTATATTTTTACATGTTCGTATCTTAAGATACAGAGCTATATGAAAATATACATTTATAATATTTTGATACATCTAAATACATCTCAATATATTTCTATATATTACTATACATCTCTTCTCTTCATAGGATGTTCAAAAATTTCTGTGATTATATTATATGTCTTAAGTGTATGATGGACAGATACACATAGTGTTCCCACTTGCCACCTTAGCACAGCACTTCACAGCAGGAACTGTAGGCAGTCTGTTCCCCAGAGCCTATATTTTGAATCAAATATCTTCAAGCCACATCGTTCTGTTTTTGACACAATATGTAACAATGCGCGCATCAAAATTACAATCCGAATCATCTTCTGATGAACTATCTAGTAAATCTAATAGCAAGTAACTCGAAAGGCCATATTATTACAACATTAAAAATAAGAACAGCCTGTATAACACTTTAGCAGCTGAAATGTGCGCCAAGCGGGGCGTTTAGCATTGAAATGTAGGGAAAGATACATTACATTACCTGTTGTGTGTGTGATACATTAATATAATGTAAAGCTATACATCCCGGGATGTATGATCTGTTGGCTGGGTATGACATACCGCGAACAAATTACGTTAGTCCACCATTTGCAAATGAATCAACTTGTCTGATACCACGACTCGACACATTCTTGCATCTTGGTCTGACTGAAACTTAAGCAGTTTTTAAAATAATTCGTTTTATTTACTCAAAGCGCACCAGCACCTTGCGGTGCGGTAACCCCATTGCTAAAGGCTTAATTTACCAATTATAATATTTTGAAGATCGTCATTCAAATCTCTACCTATCAGACAAGCTAGCAGGGCCGGATTTATATCTTTCATGAGTATAGGCCACCTTCATTTCGCCGTCCCTATGTACTCTGCCGCCATCCTAGGACCCCTAGGATACCATAGGATGCTGCCGCCCGTAGGCCATGACCTATACTGCCTATACATAAATCCAGAGTTGCAAGCTAGGCCTTCCGTTTTGAAACCGAACCATCTTCTGCCATTCCCGTTTCAAAATACTCACGTATGCATACAGGCAACGGCTCGTCCCAGCGGCCGTTGACGCAGCTGGCGTAGCGGCTGCCGACGAGCGTGTACTGCGGGTTACACTGGAACCGCACTAGCCGCCCGCGCTGCCGCAGCTTCAGCTTGCCGTTGGCCAGGGTGGGTATGGTGCACGTGGACGACACTCGAATCCGCGCGGGGTAAGACGCTGTGGATATTATGACTTAGGCTCAATTCACATCGGAATGGCAGAGGCGAGGCGAGCAGTGTCAGTGTCATATGATTTCAAACTTTATCTTCATTATTGTAATACGTACGGCGGCGGCGATTTCTCAAGCGATACTACGTATTACAAAATGAAGATAAAGTTTAAAATCATATGACACTGAAACTGCTCGACTCGCCTCTGTCATTCCGGTGTGAATTGAGCCTTAAGGTCCCGATTAAGGCTGCGTCTCCACCAGAGATGTGTTGCGAGGAATGTGTTTTTGAGAACCAATAGAATCGCTTCATTGACGTGACCTCGCTCAGCGCAGCGATTCTATTGGATCTTAAAAACACATTCCCCGCAACACATCTCTGGTGGAAACGCAGCCTTATGGTGTGTTGCAGAGAAGTAGTTTTAAGAACCAATAAAATATCTGTTGGCGCGATCTGGATTAGCGCAGAGATTCTATAGTATTTTAAAAACACATTCCGTACAACCATAGTAAAAGGAGGGGAAGTAAGTCATCTTCATACAAAGGCACCGCGCGCGGCTTGTATGTGTGCGCCATAGTATCAGTGCGTCGCCACGTACGGCACACAACAAACTCTTGGCGAGTTTTAGAGGCTGGTAATAAAAGGAGGTAATAGGTAAAAGGAGGGGAAGTATAACTTACTTTCCCTCTTTTTACTATAGTACAACGGAGCTCCTACTCCAGTGGAAACGCAGCTTTTTACTGACACAGTAACCTACATGTTTCAGCGAGGGGTGTCAATATATTTTGCCGCTACGTGTCAGACTGAAGTGAACTGTCCGAAAACTGATTAAGAATAGAAGAAAATAATTAATGAATTTTGGTAATTCTCCACCTGTCATCGACCAGGGTTTAATCGAGTCTTTGTCGTGTGGCGTGTAGGTATAACATTTGTTAGATTTCGCCAACCTGATAACCGTCATTTCACTGTCCATAACGTTGTGTTTTAAGGTGACGTTATCAAGATTTTGTAACATTTCATCATAAGCTCGGTTATTGCTTGTCACTTTTTTGTTTCACCTACCTACCGTACTTACTGTCTACAAGTACCAAGGACTCATATCAATGTTTTTACAAGTATGTATGTTTTCAAGAGCTCGGTCACTGAAGGTCCACCTACGCCCGCCGCAGACGGAAATCCCACACGAGGACAAGTCCACTTCCGACCGATAAACTACATTGTAAAAAATATGGAAAAAACTGTATTATTTCACACGATGATAATAGCTTGTAAATAACTTTTGATGAGAGTGCGGAGTGCGAGATTTTCGTAAAATGAGAAATGCACTATACTAGTATTGATGCGACCTACATGGAACCCTCTTGAGTAGGTACAACTCAAGTTATGTATTCCTCCCTAATAAGTAATAACTTACTTCTCACTAATAAAAAAGTTTAGACAACGAATCTTTACACAATATTATACCTATCAAAATCGATTTGTCGATGCCACAGATAGACACAAAAAGACGCCTCCGTGGTCTAGTGGTATAGAGCGCGGCTCTTGACTCGGAGGTCGTGGGTTCGATTCCCGCGTTGGAAACATGTTATTTCCAAGTTTGGTTAGGACAATGCAGGCTGATCACCTGATTGTTTGACAAGTAAGATGATCCATGCGTCGGATGGGCATGTAAAAAGTCGGTCCTGCGCCTGATCTCTCGCCAGTCGTGTCGGTCGTCCGTCCCACTGGGTTATGGGAGTAAAGGAATAGAGAGTGCTCTTGTGTACTGCGCACATACTTGGGCACTATAAAATTACTCCTGCGTAGCTGGCCTGGTTTCAATGAAACCGGCCACCGTCACCGAAACCGGTGTGGGAGCTATTATTATTAGACACAAAAAGAGTCATGTCAACCTTATAACTTATAAGTTATAATCATTGACTTAAAAGGTATTTGCTTATAAGTTATAATATAATTTTGTTTTCGTTAGGCCTTAAAAACTAATCTGATTAGGTACTAAATCATCCGCTCTATAGAAGCAGACTGCAGATGTTAAAATTAAACAAAGTTTTGCCCTTACCGTCAAGCGACCTACTAAGCGTACGAGACAACGACAAAACTATGGTAGAACTATATCTGTATATTACATACGGCATGGAATTTTTAGTGCAGAGGTAAAATTTGAAAACTATACCACGCATTTGGATATTTTAAAGCCCAGGAGGCAGTAGGTAGATCATTGTTACCCAGACTGCCAAAACCTTGCTTGCGACTTCACCGTAGACCGTAGGCGCGTAAAACAAAAAATAAGCTGTGTATTATATGGATTGCTTTTTAAACATTTTTGTATCATAGTACAAAAATACGTATTGAGTTATATTAAGAATGCAGGTGTGTTCTTTAGATAATTAAGAAGACGACTGCGTTTGTAACTCTTTTTTTTTGTGGGTTAATACATAAATCCTCAACAGCCACCATATAGGCCATGGACCATGCTTGCAATCTCGTAACCGACATTGAAAACGAAGAGGATAAAAAATCAAATCTCAAATTTTAAATGTAATTTTTAAAAGGTTTACTTAGCTAATTTTGTCCCATGATTTTCTTAATAAAAAAAAATCAATAGTCACCTCTTAATCCATCTAGTAATCCTAAGTAAAACAACAACAATAAACACTTAAGAAACATATTTAACACTTAAATTAACATTAGAAGAAATATAACAATCGTTGTAAAGCTTTAACAGACTCAGTGTAACTGAACAACTCTTTTAAAATAACTAAATATACATTGTTAAATTCATCATAGAATAGATAAGACATGTAGAAGGGACACTTGATACTAATAGGGACTAACTTAGCTACTAGTCAGCCCCAGCGTTGCAATATTAGGTATGTCGTTTCGTACCTATCATTAGGATTTTACCAACGTTTAAATTATATAACCTCTATGGCAAGGGTGGCCATCCTTTTCGACACTTGGGTCAAAATTCGGTAGTAGAATTTTACCCCGGGCCGCACCGCAGCCCGGGGTAAAATTCTACTCTAGTTTGCGAGGCTAGCGGGGGCTCAGTACGTTATTTTAAAGTCAGCCCCACTTAATGTAGATAAAGCATGTGTTGATTTTAAAAGTAAAAGAAGTGTTTGTTTGCTTTTTATAGTAGGTATGATAAGGTTATTTTAGTATTAACTTTTTTTACTTAAAAAAATGTGCTCGGCTCCGCGGGCCACAAGGTAACAGACGGCGGGCCGCATGTGGCCCGCGGGCCGCGTGTTGGCCACCCTTGTTCTATGGGCTGTAATAGTCTGCAATAAACGTATTTAGGTGGGTTGGGTACCGACACAACTTTTCATCAACGCCTAGTTTTTGCCTTGAGAAATACACGATTCCTAAAAGAGGGGACACCACTTCGCTAAAAGATTGACATAATGTACAGTATAATTACTGTTATTAATATAATATATTTATTATTTACCTCTATAATGGTTTATTTTGTAGTTTAAGTAGTGATTCAAGACTCCTCTAGTGAGACTGCTTCTCACTAGAGGAGTATTTCACTACTATTCCTATGATTTCTCCAGTAAAACAATATTCATAAAGAGATTGTTTGAAGTGTTCTCTAAATTAACTTGGATTATAAATAGTAGAGTCAGGGTAGATATATATTTCAATCACATCTTTGATCTAATTACTTAGTACGAGTATGCATTAAGGGGGCGACTAACCGAAATTTTCGATTTTATAATTCATTTTTATACTTGAAAAGAAGCCCCGAATTGTTTCATTTTTTAAACATAGATACTAGATTATATTTCCGAGGACCCGACCTAGTGGTAACACGATATCTTAAAATTTTCTTGATAGAAAAGAATCACAAAGATGCATCTAATTTTCACGAATTTTTCATATAATGCCATAACCGTGTATTACACTAAGTTAATATTTTAACACATTGTATAAAATTATATCATTGAGAAACTGACATAGCGGATTTTAAAAATTTTGTATATTTATCAAGTTATTAAGAAAAAACTAACTTGGCGATGATTCCGCGTCGTCCATTTTTACCTGGCATATGAAAGACGGGCGTGAGTGTGAGGATGTTTGATTTTTTGCGTTAGTCGCCCTCTTAAACGAAAATTAGGCATCAAACGAAACATCTGTCGCTAACTAATCTTTGGTTGCGGACGGGATGTCATATCTATCAGAGGAAGCTGACTTTCCACCGATATTTTAATGAATACTATCTACTGCCTACGTAATTGTGTAACAAACAGATTAACAAAGCTTTCTTATCACAAAACTCACCCCTATCAATGATTCACGCAAAAAATTTTGACTCACAAGTTCCAGTGAATCGAAGCTCACTCGAATGCGCTTATCACGTTATCAGTTGACCGACAATTTTGCAATTGTTTCATATTGTTAAATGTTAATAACTGATGATTCGGGGATTCTATTAACTCCCCTCGAAAACAGAATATATTGTGATATTGTGTCCGTAGCAACGTAACTCTAAAACGATGATCTTTTTTTAACCCCCCCGACAAAAAAGAGGGGTGTTATAAGTTTGACGTGTCTGTCTGTCTGTTTGTCTGTGTGTGTATCTGTCCGTGGCATCGTAGCATCCAAACGAATGGACCGATTTTGATCTAGTTTTTTTTGTTTGAAAGCTGACATGATCGAGAGTGTTCTTAGCTATAATTCATCATCACCAGCCTGCTCAGTGCTGGACAATCAGGGTTTATCTGGTTCATGAAAGGCCGTTAGCAACTTGTATTCGTTTGATGGGTTTTATATTTCATTCTAGTTCGTGGCATTTGTGAATATACGTATACACATATTAATGGAAAGTTGACCTGGTGCTGCAGCATCACCTGGTAATCAGTAGGATGCAACTCCTCGCCAACTTAGAGCAGAGGTTTCGTGTTTGGGCTCATTTTAATTGCGACAACCAGTAAAAAGTAGATAGACAGTAAATATTTACATGCTGCTGCTGCAGCATCACCTGGATAAATAAATAGCCAAATGGTAGATCCGGCCCTGGTGGAGGGCAACTACCCTATTAATGTCCCTTGGCGTACTTCAACGTCACTGACAATGTGAGCAAAGTATAGTAGGTAGGTATTTCATTCCTTCCATATTTTTTTCATGTAATGAATAAAATCCCTAACGATAATATTTATTTCTTAAAGTTTAGATTAATTTACAACCAATGCCACCTTTTCTTAGACATAAGGTGAGATCTGAGACCGCAATATGCAAGGCGACACACAGCTGCAGCGCAGCGACGGGACCATAAAGTTAATATACCTAGCGGAATAGAGAAACAAAGGCCGCACAGTGTCACTATCAGTAACACTGCGCGGTAAAAAGAGACGTGTGATACACATTTTTGACGTTCAGTCGGCACGTGTCGCACGTTGACAATTTAATCTCATAGAATTTAGAAATCATATTCAATCATGCTTGTGTAAGTGTATACGTACACACATTTTTACACACAGATGAAACTAATTTCGGTTTCGTTTGACAGCTCGAGATTGTTGCTCTATTCCGCTAGGTATATTAACTTTATGGACGGGACACGGCACGGCCAAATATTGTTTGTATGAAATCGAGCCGCACGCGGCATTGAGCTACGCAACATAAAACGTCAGTGCTAGAGAACGTAAATTGTCGCGTCGCCCCGCTTGTTTTTTGACAAATATAATTCTCTGAGATAACCCAGACGTCAATACCAGTCAGCGTTAGCACTCTCCATTGGCTATTGAAACCACATATGACGTAAAATAGGATCAATGAAATATGATAATGTAATATGCAGATATGAGCAAATGATCATATATATTGGATCCTATATAATATGATCATAGAAATGATCCAATATAAATGATAATGTAATAACCCCCGAAGCTCGCCAGAACTAACAAAATCAAGCGCCCCCGCCTCTCCGTCCGCGTCCCACCGCTCATATACCTAAGACGCGGCCAACTATAGTTTGTGCGTTTTATGATGATATGCGTGACACATTATAATTGACAATAGTAGGGAAGTTACCTAACAAAAATTAATCGATAGTTTAAAAAATATCGAATCACTTCGTAAAGGAATTGCAATCGAAATTATCGATTTCGTACTGACATTTCAGTGGTGCCGGCGATTTAAGATGGCCGCCCTTTTTTATCGATTTGATTTCGATTCAACATAGTCAATATCTATTGACATAAGTTCCGTTTCATGCATATGACATTTTTCAAATGTTTTCGTAACAATAATTTTATACCTACTCCTATTTCACAGTTAATATTTAAATTTTTTAAGTATTAATAAGTTAGCATCTTTTCATTTTTATTCATTTACAATTATAGGAAACATTTGTTTTTGTAGATGGAATATAATTTATCACATTTGATTTTTTTTTGTTTTCTTGTAAAAAAACCCGTAGCAAGGAACATGAAAACTGTCACCCATATCCTCTTAGAACGCACAAACTATAGTTCCACGCGCACTATAATAATATGAAGTATAAGAATTTGGGAGAATAAGGAATAGAAACTTACACAAGCAAAACGAGCATGCTTAATGATAGAGCACAGAGTCAGTTGCAAGTTTTATTGTGTTTCATAAAGTCTGTCTTGTTGTAAAAAGTCTTGGAACATTTGCCACACTTTTTTGTTAACTGGCGACATCTGTAAACAAAAAAAAACATTTTAACCGATAAATCCCCAAGCGACACCTGGCTGCCGCATAACAATTGCAAATCTATTGTGTCTGCGATGCCTACTATTGAGGTATTAATTTGCGTTTTAATTTGAAAATAATTCAAATTATGATGAATTTGGGTTGAAATTTAAAAACTTCTTCACCATTAATACAGGCATTTTCCTCGTTATTAAGGGTGGGTTGCACCAGAGGCGTGGTTAAAGTTAAAATTAGGTTATAGTTAAGGCTAATTTAACTTTAAACTTAACACAAAGACAGCAATACGATGCGTAATCTTAAAAAAAAAGATAAAGTGTGCCAAATTTCATACTCTTCCTAGTATAAAAGGGTTTAACCTTTTAATATTAAAGAGTGACCAATTTAATACTCCTGCCCCCCTAGACAAGTGGCAAAACGCTAACTCTAGCGCTAACGCTACAAAATGTATGGATTTGACATTAGTATTCGCTAGCGAAGCGATCACTTATGTCAAATCGCATACATTTTGTAGCGTTAGCGTTAGCGTTTCGCCACTTGTCTAGAGGGGCTGATAAAATGGTTTAATGTTCAGAAATGATAATATAATTTACCTTAACAGATGTCTATTGAGGCTACTTCGTTGTGTGAACCTCTTAGTACACCCGTCACATGGGTACCTTGTGTCAGTGTGACTCAACTCGTGAACCACCAAGTAACATTTCTTAGTGAATGTTTTGTCGCATGTCCTGAAAACAGATTATATTTTAACCAACTTCTAAAACGGGGATCTCTTTTCGGCTATATATTCAAACTTAAAAAAAAATTACAATGTTTTACATGTCTGTTAAATTAAAAAAGTCACTTGACAGTCGAGGACAATAATTATTAATTGTATAGCAGATAGCTAATAATTATTATTATTGTATTCATTGTTTACCACTAGAGGCGCTAAATAAAGAGCCTTCGGATCGTCTTATTATAACCAATTTCAATGCCTAAACACGATTTTGGGGCGTCGATTTTCTGAACAATATAGCCTAATTATTATTAATCGGTATTCCGTGACTACGTGGTATTTCTGCGCTCCAGCCGACCACGTCAGGCGATATTTTCCGCCTATCTTTAACGAGGCCTAGGCCTAGTCTTTAACGAGCTATCTAGACCTTAGACCGAGCTAGCTATCTAGAGGCTAGCAGATTAATTATCGTTAAGTATGAGAATGGAGTTTTGCCGGGAATGTGAAAGAGTGATGTTGTGTTTTTGTATTATTTTCCTAAAATCGTGTTAACTGGGTTTTTGATGTAACGATAACGAATATCTAATGGTTTAAAAAAATATATTTCAATTAGCCTTGGTGCGAAAAATCTAAATAATAAAATAACAAAAAAAGGATATGGGGAAACAGTTCATAGACGGCCTTAATTTTATAATAAAAAAAATCTAATGGTTACTATCTACTACTATCCTACCAATATTTTTGGTAGGATATTAACCATTAGATATTCGTTATCGTGCACAAGTGTAGGAAAGTGATGCAATATCCAGTTACGTGCTATTTTGTGTTCCCTCCAAAACTCCATCGAAAGTTTCAGTAAAGCGTCTACCACTTTACTGAATCGTCCGACTTGAATCCTTGACTGTATTGACTTCTTAGACTTTGACTAGACTTTAGACCTGACGATATAATATGAAAACGATGCTAAACACTGTACTATACTAGAACATTGTTTTCCGCCATTTACTCGACACTGGCCATGGTTTTATAGCCGAAGTGCCATAAAAAGAAAAAAAAAGTATGAGAATGTCATTACAGTTCGACAAGGCTTTAATATAACTAGAGATCACCCAATGGTCGAAATTCGACCTTAGTTTCAACTTTCGACGACATTTGGACTAAGTACTACCTATATTTTGTAAAAAATATTGACTTTATCTTTTTTTTTTTCAACTCTTGTCTCTGGGACTGGCTGATCTCAGAATTCTCAGATTGGCCGTGTATGTATTGTCTAATAATATCTAAGATTCAATAAAAAAACTATAATCCATTTTCAATTTGTCAACTTGTTGTCAGCAGACTTCAACCATAAATAAAAGAGTATACTTAATTCGAAATGACAGATTTTTGAGTGACAAGCCTATATATAGGCTTGTCACTCAAAAATCTGTCATTTCTCATGTGTGTGTGTGTGTTGTAGTGTGAGTAATGTTTTATTTGTTAAAAAATGTATGATAAAAGCATAATTTCAAAATAATATTAGTTCGATGTACTCCTTCACCATATAAACTATAACTGTGCAAATTTTCATGCACCTACGTTTCCCCATTTTTCGTAAAAAGGGTTACAAAGTTTTTCGTTCGCGTATAAATATTATGATGTGTGAATGACAGTCAATGTGCGCTGCCGGTAAAGGAGAACTGTCAAAAATTACGTTTTTGTATGATAGAAGCGTTGGTTCCTTTTCTCGCCACGTTCATAAACAGCCTTGTCGAACTCTACTACAACAATTTAGCATTTACACCGGATGAAGTCGCGCGTTTTCAGTGAATGTTCATTAACAAATGAAGTTTGACGGTTCGCGCCGTAGTCGCGCAGGTGTGCACGCCCAGTTTCGCGTTGCAGACGCTCCCGTCTCGCGTACCGCGTCCCGCGTCACAGACGCATAGGTTTGTTTGAAGCTTAAAGCTGTTCTCGACGTGTTTCTTTGTTGGTATTACTAATAAATCCATACTTACTAATATTATAAATGTCAAAGTATGTCTGTCTGTCAGTATGTCAGTATGTCCGTCGGGTGCCATCGACTAGTAGGATTATAACTCTATCACAGTATACTAGTCACTCACCCACACACATACGGCTTGGGGTTCATGTGTATACGTTTATGGCACTTTAGTTGGCGCGCGTTCTTCAGCACCTTACCGCATTCATCGCATAGTGACTCCAACGTAGAACTATCGTGTTCCTGTAAAAAACAGGTTAACAGTCAAAATGGAACTCTAGTACTGTAAGATTTACAGTAAGTAGGGTAGGCTGTTGAAATGACAGAAAAGTTTATTTTTTATGCTGTATAATAAGTACTTCAAAGTTGCGTATACGCAGCAGGGGCATACCGCCGTACGGGGCCCCTGGGAAACAAGGGCCGTGCCAGCCGGGCCAACGTGTGTTAGCAAAAATTCATAGGAACTTTGCATTTCTTTTCAAACTCACAAAATATGAGAAAACTGAAAATTACAGCTATTTTCTACGGGACCCTAAACAAATTTTATATGGGGCCCCACTATGTCACGATACGCCTCTGGTCCTCTATGGAATGTCAGCATTTGTTGCTTTGTATTGATTTGTATTATGCATTTCTGCTGAAGACCAGTACATACCCAGGTAGCACAAATGCTATGTAAGATTTGGCTTATATCGTTTTTGGTCATATTGCAGTGATGTAGCGGTGATTTACATTAGAAAGAGCCAAATAGCGCCATATTACATAGCTACTATACTTTTTCATTAAAAGCTGTGTAAAATTACGCTGTAGACGTCTATATAGCGTTTTTACACAGCTGTCATATGGAAGCTCCCAATACAGTAATTTCTAGCCAAGTAAGTTCCATCTATACAGCTTTTCGGCAATTAGAAGTTATTAATATAGCCTAGAAGCTATTAATATTTGCTGACCGCCATATAATTCACCTTTCATGACTGTTTTTCTTATGAATGCTGAGTAATTTGCTTCATAGCAACTTACTCAGCAATTTTTTGCTACCTGGGTAGTGTCTAAACATACTAGGCTGAATTACGCCGGCGTAATTTCCGCCGCAAATGTCAAACGCATACAAAACGCGACGTAATAATGTGTCACCCCTCGTATTCGGCCCGTATTTTGTATGCAATTTAAACGCGGCGTAAACGCGGCGGAATTTACGCCGGCGTAATTCAGCCTAATGTGTTTAGACCCTATTAGACCCATAGTCTTATACTAATGATTAAAAACTTTATCTTCTCCTTTATTTCTACTGATTAAATTCTTAATAACGACGAATTCTCAATAATATTACCTTTAAATGCAATGCTAGCCCATGCTTTGAACTACACGGGATAGAGCAATGTATGCAAAGATAGCGCTTCTGAGTCACTTCTTTCGGGTGCACGGTATTCCTGTGCTGTGTAAGGTACCTGAAACATAATCAAATACGGTCTACATTTTTATATAATGTAAAAATGAGGACTTAGATTGTCATAATGTCACAATAGGCTACTTGACCAAATTTTTTTCTTCATGCTAATCGCTTCTTAATCATTCATTTTCACAAAAAAACTAATATTTTAATATTTTACACAGTAGAAACCCATAAAAATGTTGATTGAAAAATATGCCTTATAAATGGCGCCGAAAACACTGTCAGTGTTACGTCATACGTTTAGTAT
Source organism: Aricia agestis (assembly GCF_905147365.1). Taxonomy (NCBI): domain Eukaryota; kingdom Metazoa; phylum Arthropoda; class Insecta; order Lepidoptera; family Lycaenidae; genus Aricia; species Aricia agestis. Next base: position 6,846,628 of record NC_056424.1, on the reverse strand, counting down.
GACGTATTCATAAAAAAATGTTATCATAAAAAAATGTTCAATAAAGAGAAGCTAAAACTCTCTTTATTGAACATTTTTTATGTGCTAAATGTACGAGTCTAAAAGTGCCCAAAAATTATAAAAGAATTAAATAGGAAATTAGAAATAATTTGTAATGTTGAAAACTTTTGGAGAAAAAGTCTACAATAAATGGAGATAATATATAAAACTAATGTTTTATTTGAATTATTCAAGAAAATATATGTAACAAATATTTCTAGGCTTATTCTTATTATTTATGCACAAATAAACTTACATATAACGAGCGCGATAAATAAAAGCTATTAAATGATGATTCGGTACTTCCGATTTGGATGTGACTGATGACGTCACATCCAAATCGGAAGTACCGAAAAAGCGTTTTCGTCAGTACAAATCCTATTTTCATAAAATCATATTTTCAAATCGACTTTATTTATCAATCATAAGCTTTTATTTGATGATAAGGGTGAAATACGGTTTCCTAGGCCAAGTTCTACTAGAAACTAGAAATATGCATTTGTTCAATGAAATTGAATATAGGTCAAGTAGCCTTTTTAGGCGAATATTCATTATATATTGGCTTCTACAAATAATAAAAACTAAGGAAATGTAACTCCGTCAAAAACATACTCCACAATACTTGTCAAAAAAGTGTACCTTAGGTACACATTTCAATACATTTGCAATATTTAGGTGACCTTGAGCGGTACTAGGCTGACGTTACATGACAGATCAAAAGGAACTAAATTTAAAACGGTGCGGTAATAGTATGGGAGTTACGATTCCTTAGTTTTTTATTATTCGTAGATTGGCTTACTAGATGTAGCACGCAACACTAAATAATAAAAAAACAATAAAAAGTATCCTATGTCCTTTCCAGGGACTCAAAGTATCTCCATACGAAACATCAAAATCAACAGACAGACACACTTTAGCATTTATAATATTAGTATGGAAGTATGAATAAGGCAAGAAAAATCAGTATAATATTATACTGATTTTTCTACAAAGAGAGAGGTTACATAGATCCATACGTTGCTCCAGCGCACAGCAGCAACGCATTCCACATCTTCGTTGTGACGACGCGCGACAACACAGTACAACACAATGACAGCATAGCGCCGTTGCTACGGCAGCACAACGAATCTGGCTTTGCTTTCATAAAACAAACTCCTATTCTGTATCAGTTAAAAAATAATTTTGTTTACCTGTCTAAAGGAAACGCCATGCCACAGAAGTTGCACACATACGGTTTGGCGCCAGTGTGTATATTTTGGTGCTGGAGATACCACGTCTTCACTTGGAACTGTTTACCGCACGTCTCGCATGTGTACTAAAAAATGGGCAAACTGTATAAAGACCGACAAGGCTTTAAAATTTAAATGAACGTGGCGAGAAAAGTAACTAACGCCGCCATCATACTGAAACGCCATTTTTGACAGTTCTTCCTTCACCTGCAGCACCCCCGCATTCATTTAAAGCGTTGTCGCACTGTAAGTCAGTGGAGGGCATCCTGTGATGGCAACTCATTGAGGCCGCCGTAATAAAAGAAGAAGAAGAAGGATCACATTTCCTTAAAACCTTTCTAATTTTACCCGTATAAGGCTAAGCCAAACAGAAGGGTGATTTTTTTGGCAGCATGTATGCATACACCCTCAAAATGGCTACACTACTGCCGGGCTAGCACGACCACCAGTAGAAATGCGAAGTATAGACAAACTGTGGAGATAAACTTAAGGTGAAGTTCCGATCTTTTTTCGTTCCTAAAAATTAAATTTAAATGCCACTTTATGACATAATATATATATATATATATATATATATATATATATATATATATATATATATATATATATATATATATATAATATAATAGTCTATCATAAAGTGGCATTTTAATTGAATGTTTGTCGGTCGCGATTAGCCGCGGTAAAGATCGGAACGGACCTTAAGTTTATGTCCACAGTTTGTCCATACTTTCGCATTTCTAATGGTGGCCGTGCTAGCCCGGCTGGTGTCAATAGCTCAGTAATGATGCCGCCGGTGACACCTAAACATTTTTTTAAAGTTTTGTATTTCTCCCACAGTCTTAAAATAGTTGAGTCTCATGTAACAGAAGAATTACAATTCTCACCTTAAATTCCTTTCTATGGCGCCTTTCATGATCCTTTACAACGTGTTTATGTACAGAACTGTAGCCACACTTGAAGGAGCACACAAATGTCTCGCCTCCATGAACCTTGGCGTGGTTCACAAACTCTATTGCTGTTCTATACGTTCTACCTGAAAATTATACAATTTACTATTAAGTTAATTTTATTATTAGCTTTAACAGTTGCCCCTCAATAATATACTTAATAGCTCCCACACCGGTTTCGGTGACGGTGGCCGGTTTCATTGAAACCAAGCCAACTACGCAGGAGTAATTTTATAGTGCCCAAGTGTGTGCGCAGTACACAAGAGCACTCTCTATTCCCTTACTCTCATAACTCAGTGGGACAGAAGACCGACACGACCGGCGAGAGATCAGGCGCAGGACCGACTTTTTACATGCTCATCCAACGCATGGATCATCTTACTTGTCAGACAATCAGGTGATCATAATATATGTAATTGATTGTACCGTTGGTTCTTGGTGGAAATGCAGGTTGAACACTAATAAAACAATATTTGCGTGCACTTTTTTCACTATATTAAGAAATTATTAACAAATTACAGGACCGGTTTCGAAATTAATCATCTTCAGGTGTACTTATGGCATCAGGTGATCAGCCTGCATTGCATCCTAACCAAACTTGGAAAAAACATGTTTCCAACGCGGGAATCGAAACCACGACCTCCGAGTCAAGAGCCGCGCTCTGAACCACTAGACCACGGAGGTGATAATGCCCCTCAATGCCTATACATTGAGGGTGTCATCCTATGATGACGCTAAGCAATGGAGCAATATAGCCTTGCTTTGAGCAGTAACATTACCAGCTCTTGAGGATCAATGAAAGTACCAAACTTACCACAAAATTTACATAAGAATGGTCTATCTTTATGAGTTGCGAAATGTCTTTTAATAAACTTTTCACTTCTGTATTCCTTACTGCACTGTTCACATTTGTAAACAATACTTCCATTTACATTAAGAATCTTATACTTTAATTGTTCTATATTTTCTGTGTCATTTGTACTATGCTTCAGTCTTTCCTCATTTTGGTAGTGATCTAAAAGGTCTAACCTGCTTGGAAACTTTTTAAAACAAGTCAAACACATATTGTTTTCCAATAAATTCAAATTACTCTGATGTAAAACCTGTGTTTCTTCAGATGAAATCTCCTCAGTGTTTAAATTATCATCAGAAACATTATCCTCATCTTTTATGTTACATTTTGTTTCCTGTAATTCTGCTTTTGTTTCTACATCTAAGACAAAATCTCTATGTTCTATATTTTCCTCATCACATGTATATATTTCTATCTGTTCATTAGAAACAGTTTTGGTATCAAACTTAACAATAGATTCACATTTGATCTCACTTATTGGATCATTTAATTTATTCTGCAAGAAAGACTCATTTTTAATTATCTTCTCTCTAAAAATAAATATTTCTTCTACTGTCTTAAAACATATATCACAGATTACGCTTGGTAAATCCGGAGTAATGTCTATCTGTAACATAAAAAAAAATTGCAATTACTTTTATAAGACAATATAATATTGTCTTATGCTAAGTACTCACATGCGGTTTTGCTCGATAGTTTTACTCCAAATCGAGTAATAATTACTGTGTGGACTGCAAAACTCAAAGCTCGAAGGCTCAAATCAAGCCTGCTCAATGGAATTAATTACATCAATTTAGATTAAATCTATCGAGCAATGCTGAATGTGTGGACGAAATCCCGAGCTGTGGTTTTTGCTCGACATCATTGCTCGATCGAGCAAAACCGTATGTGAGTACTTAGCATAACACCGGAGTCATACTGGACCAAAGTACCTGAGAACAGCTCTCAGTGAAGACAGTTATTGGACATGGAATTCGGAAAATAGTGGTGCAAATAAAATTAATGATTTAGTAGATGTTCCACAGCATGTTTTAGCAGCTCAGAATCTCCTGTAGACGACTCCAATCGGCCAGAACTCGTCTTTCTCGAAAGTCGGTAGATGATGCGACGGGACTTGGGACTCTCACCACAAAGGAGCTAAAATTCACTTTGTGGCAGGACTCCAAGCGCTCAACCCTCAAAACGAAGCGAGTCTTGTTCCTGATGTAGTCCACGACATGCTCGACCGTCGTGGACTACATTATTATGATGGGGCACCTAAGGTTCAAGCTAATCTTTCATCAAGCCCCAAGCGGCCACATTCGGCCGCGATAACAATAGATAAGCTATTGTGTCTCGTTTTTCCACGATCGAGCTTGTCGATAAGTGACACGAATTGATGTTCCGAGGGTTCTGAACCTATTTAGCTAACACATACATAAACTAGCATTATTTAAATTATTAATTGTTCCATACCTAAACTGTCCTTCCTGACCTGATTTAAACATAGTTCGGTAAAATAAATGCATGTAAAAGATGTAATATTTAAGTAAAAGGCTAAAACTTACATGATGTGACAAACAAAATGATAACTTGTTAATAATCTCACACCCTACTGTCAGCAAATGCATGGTATCTTTAGAGGAATCCGTTAAACACAATCTGCATATTAGTTGTTTCATTTTTATGAAATTTGTATTTGATAATTTTAAAGGAATATTCTAACGTTACCGTAATTTATCTGTTTACAAACAAAATATACTTTTTAAATCTTCTTCTTCTTCTTTTTTTTTTCTTCTTATAATGGCACTTCGGCTATAACCATGGCCAGTGTCGAGTATAATATTATGGCGGGAAAACAATATTCTTTAATTAATACAATTTTTTTTATATTATCGTCAGGTCAGTCAGGTCTAAAGTCTAGTCAAAATCTAAGTATAAAGTCAATTCAGTCAAGAAGTCAAGTCGGTTGATTCAGTAAAGTGGTAGACGCTTTACTGAAACTTTCGATGGAGTTTTGGAGGGAACACAAAAGAGCACGTTTCTGGTTATTACATCACTTTTCCACACTTGTGCACGATAACGAATATCTAATGGTTAATATCCTACCAATATTACACATTAAAAACCCAGATAACACAATTTTAGAAAAATAATATAAAAACACAACATCACTCTTTCACATTCTCCGCAAAACTCCTCTTCTTTTTCTTCTTTCCGGGGGTCTGCGGTAGCGGCACTTAATTGCGGCTCTTCACGATGGCCCACTACGCTGGCCTACGTATAAATTGTAAGATATGTGTGTGTGACGAAAACACAATGTATCTTACAATTGAAATACATAATTATTATATTATTAGATTGTTTAGTCTATTGCGCTTCATGCGATGTCCAAGTTGATTTATTTATTTAAAACGTAAAATATTTTTAATATTGATATGATAATAACTTACGTAATAACTTGAGACAGAAGGTCCCCTAGGTAGGGACTGAATAAATTAACCGACTTGGTATTGCATGGATCTCATAGATTTTTACGGTATAAAAACTGAGTTGCGAGACTTGGTTTTTTTACAGGATGTTTTTGATGGGATAAATTATCACTCTAAGACTAATAGAAGCGAAGAAACATGGGAAAATGTGGAAAAAACTGGGAAAATTATTTGAAGGCGCTTATCTCGCGAACTACTGGATGAATTTTTAAGTTATTTGGCACAGATGTAGAGTAGACCATGACGTGAAGGAACATAGGCAATTTTTTGTGGGAAATGTACGGTTTCCGTAAAATTTCTCATTTATGCGGGCGAAGCCGAGTGGAACGTCTAGTTAGCTAATATTTTCATGTTGACGGTTCAGTAAAAAAATATAATTGACCTATAATTGTTTTTGTTGATAAATATTGACCTCTCTCGCGCCTATGCGTGTATACATACATAATATGTAATAGAGTACAACCTTGCCTATAGATCCTTAAAGAGAGAGATCACTCGGGCAAAGAAACAGCACGTCAATAGTATTGGTCAGAGACTAGAGTGCCTTTCTTTGGGAACCCGTGAATTCTGGTCTCTGGCCTAAGCTATTGAAGGATATTTCTGAAAGCCATCCTACCATCCCTACAAGTAGGAAATGGATCGTTAGCCCACGACGCAAAATACAAAGACGATCTTCTGGGTAAGCTCTTTGCGTCAAACTCGACTCTTGATGACCTTGTGATAAAAACTACCGACCATACGACAATGCAGGGGCATCATGTTGGATATAAGGTTACATCAACGCTCAGTTTGAATAGCCCTGCGTGTCCTTGATATCCAAAAGTCGAGTGGGTCTGACGGAATCCCTCCTATTGTGATGAAAAAGTGTGCTCCAGAGTTGGCTCCGGTCTTGACGCGTCGTTTTCGGTTCTCCTACTCTTCTGGCACTGTTCCAGCTTCTTAGAAGACAGCCTTAGTGTACCCGATCCCCAAAAAAGGTGACCGCTCAAATCCTTCCAACTACAGACCAATTGCTAAAACCTCCGTCTTCGCGACGATAATGGAATCCATTATCAGCTTTTTCGATACTTGGGCGGCCAGACATTACTAAGCGACAAACACGACAAACAGTACGGGTTCCGAAAGGATCTCTTGGCGTACCAAACTCATCGTTGGGCTCAGGTGATTGTGTGGAGAGGAGAGGCATTGGCTGTTAGTTTGGATATTGCGAAGGCCTTTGATCGGGTTTGACTTAAAGCTTCCATCATAATATTATGGGCTTCCCGAGAATTTATGCAAATAGGTCACAAGTTTTTTGGCAGATCAATGACATGCTACAGACCAACGGCATTTATAGCTATGAGGATGATAGTACAGGTGATGCCCTATCCGGCTTTCACCATATTTCTTGGTTAAATGTCATTGACAGTCGAAACGAAATTATGTCTCAAATAGAGAATTCACAGGAGAAAGTCTCTGAATGGGGTAGACGACACTTAGTCCAATTCAACCCCACCAATTCTGCTTGTTCACAACAAAAAAGTCACCAATGGTCTTATATCCTCGTTTTCAGGGCACCTTTTTAACAATCCCTCCCAGCATTGAAATACTTGGCGTAAACATATCGAGCGAAGTTCAGTTCCGATGTCATCTAGAGGGTGATGCCAAGTTAGCCTCGAAAAACTTGGTATTCTTAACAGGCGAGACAGTAGTTCAGTCTGGACCAATGCCTGCAACTCTACAAGATGCAGGTTCGGCCTCATAGGAAATACTGTTCTCATCTCTGGGCAGGGACTCCAAAATGCCAACTAATCCCTTTGGATCGTATCCAACGAAGGGCCGCTCGAATTGCCATAATGTTTCAAACAGGCAGAACCCCTTGGAATCACGCCAAGATATAAATAGCTTCACTCTGCATCCTCAATCGGTTGTATCACGGGGAGTGCTCTAAGGAATTGTTCGGAATCATACTTCCTGCAACTTTTGGCCCTCGTTCCACGTAAAAAATATATCATCCTCATAACTTTGATGAGTGGCAGTCTTCCACCGTGCTTTTTTCGCGTAACTTTCTGCCGCGCGCTGTAAAATTTGGAATGGACCGTTACCAGCAGTATTTCCGGACCTGTACGACCTGCAAACCTTCAAGAAGAGAGCGTATTCCCTCTTAAAAAGACGGGCAACTCACCAGCAGCTCTTCTCATAAACTTTACAATAGCTCTTCCAACAACCTTTAAGAAAACAGAAAAGACAAGAGAAATTAGTAAAAGATAATAGAATTGCTGTGATTATTATATTCAAAGTTTCGCCATCTGCAATGAGGCATTACTCATAGAAGTCGTTTGCATTTTTACACGAATAATCGTGCAAGAGTTATAACCCAAAGGAAAGGATAGACATGTGCGCCAGATTGATTTAACACGTTTATTCTGGTGAACTCAAATAAACAAAACAATCTGCAATAAGCGCATGTTTTATTATTAAGGTGATATAATATGTTATTATTTTTTCCGTACAATAAAGGTTGACATTGCTATAAAATCGTTATTTTAAGTCAAAAAAATTAACATAGGTGTATCATAGGCCATGCAAACGAAAAATAAAAAAAAAAAATTTTGAGTAATAGCTCTTGCATGTTTATTCGTTGGGGCGATCGATATATGTACATAACTCCTGACTCTTTAAAGATACAATTTTGGGAGTTTCGGCGTTGTTTTAGGAACGGAAAGCATACTATGCTATTATTACATTCATCATTGTCATCATTATCACTACCATAAAACATTATTTTAATTTTAGTCTCGAAATAATTATTCGTAGAATTCAAGAGAAGGTTCATATTAGGAGGGAGGTGATACGAAGTTCACCGGGTCATCTGGTGAAGTCATAAATTATTAAAAATGCACGTTTTGCATTGCCGCTATGGCTTATGCTTACACGTCCATCTTGAACGACGTTTAGATCCCAACGGAACACGGCCATCATGTAGAGGCGTTGCGACCATTGCATAGCCATCGCATGCGCCATTCGATCGCCCAGCGCTGGCCCATCTTGAAGAGGGGCCATAGACTACCAGCCATCAGGGCTAGGAGTTAGTCCGACACGAATCTCAATTTCTTACTCCTACCGGCGCGTTCCTTTTTTGTCTTGTCGAGCTGTACTTGGCTTCTGGCCAACTTGTGGGCCTCCGGCTTGGGGAGTGGGGACTGGGGTCTGCCGCGGCTGCAGCCTGTGCCCTCAGCCGGCAGCCCTGTGGGCACTGGCCTCCACGGCTAGCCTCTCTTTGGACTCCAGGCCAGGGCCTGATTAGCCCCTAGGCTAATTAGGCTGCAACCTAGGGCGCGAGGATTGGGGGGGCGCTGAAATCGTATCTTCGCATGCACCTAGCATCATTGCATTTACCCCACATATTTCAACTAGACAGAGACAAAACATTAAAATTAAATGCGCTTGAGAGTCCCTGACTCTATCAATAAATTTTAAAAAGCGCGCGTATAACAAACACTGACTTGTTAGTGTCTAAACACACTAGGCCGAAGTTACGCCTTCGTAAATTCCGCATGATTGCGCCCGTAATGAATTTTAAATTGCCGACGACACACTATTCCATCGCGTTCCATCCTTATTTTGTAATGCGTTTGACATTGCGGACGTAACTTCGGCCTTGTGTGTTTAGACACTCGAATCGGTCGGTGGTTGAGCGATTTATTATGATAACGAGGTGAAATTACTAAATTACGCGGGCGAATCCGCGCGGAACATCTAGTACTACTATATTATGCAGTAACGCACACGACGCGCAGCGCAGTCGTGTCCGTTACTGCATATTATAAAATATTTTGCATAGATTATGTTTCCACGGACTAAAAAGTGCGTCACGGGTAATCTGTCGTCTGCGCTGCGCCTAATTAAGGACAACATTAGTGTCGCTTGCAGATTGATCTGAAAACTTTTATAGGTAGTACTAGATGTTCCGCGCGGCTTCACCCGCGTAATTTAGTAATTTTATCTAGGGCGGTCAGAACTCTCGATCAGTCGCTGCTCCAGGCCTTGAGTACCGAGTACCGACTGGAGTCTGGACTTTGGTTTAGTGTAAATAGTGAGCCAAAACGGTAACTGTCGTTACGGTAGCGCAAGGTTTTTCGATAAAACAGCGATACCTAAAGTTATCAAAATCTTTTTTTCATTTTCTCAATCACATAATCGTTTGTTCATAGTAAGGGCAAAGCCAAACGAGCGTAATTTGTGAGTTGTGACTTGTGTGTCGCAGAATTTCTGCCGGGCAGAATTCTGCTGCATTCAGTTTCATACAAAAGTCCTGTTTGATTCACACGAGCGGAATTTTGTAAGTACTGAGTCGTGATTTGTATAAAAAAATTCTGCCCGGCAGAAATTCTGCGGCTCACGAGTCACGACTCACAAATTACGCTCGTTTGGCTTCGCCATGTTACAGAATAATAATTAAAAAAGTTACTGACAATAGGCAACTGTCACTGTCCACTACACTACTGTCAAAGTCAAATTACAATTAAAAAGAAGAAGGAAGAATTACAATTAAAAAGAAGAAGGAAGTGTTGTAAATAATATGTACTAATATAATTAACCATACCCTTGTTGCTTCACCAGACCTACAATTATTATAGAGCCAGCGACCACATAACCCAAGGCTATGTGGTCGCTGTATAGAGCAAAGTTTATCTGTCAATACACTCTGACATTGGCAATCCACGAAACTGCCATTAAAGAAGAAGAAGAAGAAGAAGAGTTTTTTTTGGGAGAATGTGAAAGAGTGATGTTGTGTTTTTATATTATTTTCCTAAAATTGTGTTATCTGGGTTTTTAATGTGTAATATTGGTAGGATATTAACCATTAAATATTCGTTATCGTGCACAAGTGTGGGAAAGTGATGTAGTAACCAGAAACGTGCTCTTTTGTGTTCCCTCCAAAACTCCATCAAAAGTTTCAGTAAAGCGTCCTACCACTTTACTGAATCGACCGACTTGACTTCTTGACTGTATTGACTTTATACTTAGACTTTGACTAGACTTTGGACCTGACTGACCTGACGATAATATATAAAAATTGTAATAAAGAATATTGTTTTCCCGCCATAATATTATACTCGACACTGGCCATGGCCCATGGTTATAGCCGAAGTGCCATTATATGAAAAAAAAAAAAGAAGAAGAAGAAGGAAGTGAGATAAACAAATAAATTATTTTGATAAAATTTTAAAATAAAAATTGTAATTATTACAAAAATAAATGCATTGTAAACATACAATTATTATAAACTGCGAGTAGGAAAACTTTTTCTTTACAGTTTGTGATAAATGATAGTAATATGAACCATTCTATATAGTTTGTGGTATGAACTATGATGATGCACTTTATCTCTTCAGATTTCTGATGAATTATTGAAATCATGGATAACAATAACACAAAAAGTAATAACTTTTGCATAAATTGTTTGAATGCAGATGAAAATACGTCTTTAAAATGCTACGAATTAAGAAATGCGACATTGAAATCGTTATTTCAGGTAGGCATATTTTCCAGTCTTTTTCAGCCCAAATAAAAAACGTTCGCACTTTTTTTTACATAATAAGTATCCATCCTGTTATTAAAACAGAATAACTAAATATATTATTCTTTTTAGACGGAGATCTTAAATGTTTGTTACCTTTGTTCTAAAATATTATACAATGCAGAGGCACTTATAGAAAATGTTTACAACAATCAGAAGTACTTACAAAATCACGAAGAAGTAAGTTATTTAAAGTTTTAATTGGTTGTAATAATTAATTATTTCAAAGTTCTTTCATTTTCCTTGTAAGTTTACATACAACATCAAAAACAAGTACCTTTGTGATATAAGTTTATTATATTTTAGATGTTCAATTTTATATTTTCGGGACATACAACAAAGTACTTTAGCCTGTATCTATTGCCCCTATAGTATTCAATTGCAATCTGGAGAAAATCTTCTTGATGAAGTGACAATAACAATAGAATATAAATATTATGATATACTCTCGTACCTGCACTAAAATGTAATTGTTTAAAATTTAGATTACAGATTCAGTAATACAAGCAGCAAAATTACATACACAACCATTCATAACTTTGTCCCAATGGCACAATATTCTAGAAATAAATCCTGATGATTCAACGGAAGATGACTCAATTTTTGTCTATAGTACAGGAACTGCTAAAGATTCTGTGAAACATGAGGTAAAAGATGAGATTTTAGACTATTTAGATGCAGACTTCATGCAAAATAGTGGTAAGTTAATACAATTGTTTTCTACTTGAATATGAATTAAGTACTTTAAACAATTATTTCTTTGATGCAAGATAAGTGACAAAAATATAGCTAACTTATTCATAGTCAGAAAGCAAAAATCAAATCAGACCCTTGTAATGAAAGGAAGCTAATTGACTCCTAATAGCTATATTATGGTGTAAGTTGCTTTTATGCCTCTTTTCAGATTTAGACAACAACATTGAAGAAGATTATTTAGATGTACCATTGATACAATTTACGAAAACGCGAAGAAAAAACTCAAAAAAGTTCAAGAAAAAAATTAAAGTTCACAAGGAGGATGTTAAATTAAAAGAGGACAACCATATCGTCAAATGTGTAAAAGGTGTTTATTATATTATTCATATAATATTATGTGGTACTCAAAAGATGCTGTTTTTTCCTTTTCTTTTATTTAATTTGATAAACATTGCAACATAAAATTTTTATGTATCTTGCGAGGAAATAGGTATAATCACAAACAATTATCTTTTTCGTTATTTTACAGATTCCATAGAATACATTAGATTGAAATTGACAAAGGCACAATGTTTAGAGGAGCTAAGAACTATGGCAGACGATGAACAGTTCAAAACTGCAACATACAAATGCATGGACTGTGTCAAATGGTTTCTATACAGGGATGGCTATGAAAAACATATGACCCAACATGATAAGGTTAGGGTCAATAAATATGGAAATTTTGAAAATACCTACCTCTTAACTCCACCATAGCTGAGTTAAGATGCATTGATGAGATGCATTGTATGGAATGTGGTTTTGTAAACCAATCAAATCTCCTCGTTAGCTAAGTTGTGTTAGGACTTGAGAGGAATGTTTTTGGATGACTTTGCTTGGAGAGAGGTCTCACCGAACAAAGTCATCGTAAAACATTCCTCTCAATACAACTTAGCTCAATGCCGCCTAAGGGCCAATTTATACTAGCGCAAAGTCGAAGCGTAGCGAAGTGAATTCCCAAAAACTGAACACAGAAAATTCAACCTTAACTCCAGAGCGTAACGTACCTATACATTACTTCTGCGAAGCCAGTCAGCGATGGTCGGGCGCATCGACGCGAATTCGCGCGGATGCGCGCGCCTTTTTAGTTTCTTAGAAGTAATAAAGTGCGTTAACGCTTTGGAGTTAAGGTTGAATTTGTTATATTCAGTTTTAATAATTCGCTTCAACTCTGCGCTAGTATAAATTGACCCTAACACTACACATTTCTTTCTCGCGTACGAAAAAATTGCTATTTTAATCTTTACATATTGTAGGAACTAGAGTGCCAATCTATTCATGTGCAACTCTACAAGTAGCGAAAATTTTATGAGTAAAAGACTGACACTGATTATAATTTCAAAGTACATAATATTAATTTTTCAGATAAGCGGCGAATACAAGTGCGATATCTGCAAGCAACGATTTGAGTCCCTTCAAAAATTAATGTCACATAAACAAAGCCATATCGTGTAAGTATATATAAGCTGGTAAAATAATGTTTATGTAGAAACATGAATTATCTGTACTTAGGAATTTAACCCATCAATCCCCAAGCGGCAGCTGGCTGCCGCATAACAATTGAAAATCTGTTGTGTCTGCGATATCCACGATGGAGGTGCTACGGCATTAACACAACACAATATTTTGTTGTGTTAATGTCTTAATGCGCACCATATTGCCTGTCGAGTGTCGAAAAATACTCTAAATAAGCAAGTTCTTTTTTTGAAGGGCAATACGCTAATGTAAAACTTACTGTTAAAGTGGCAACATCGTAGTGTCATCCCTTTTTCTAGATTGAGTTGAAAGGGATGACACTATGAATTAAGATATTGTCACTTTTTAATTTCTTCACTTTTTTGACAGACTATAGACTTAGGGGGATATTAGATTATCATATATATTGGATCCGAGATCATTGAGTCAATGATATTGGATAATGTAATAAAGATATATGATTCATTTCTTCCTTGATCAAAGATTTTTGACATTTGCTGAGAGATTGGATCCAATACGGTCATAGAAATATAAATGATAATGTAATACCCCTCTTACTCGTTCTTACCCTATATACTAAAGCTTAGGCCAAACGTACGCGAACAGGCTTCTGCGAAGCGGAGCGTCAAGTTGTCAAATGTGTGTTTTGTATACAAAAACAACTTGACGCTCCGCTTCGCGTAGGTTTGGCCCAACCTTAACACTACTCATGTAACTGAATCAAAATGTATATTTCAGTAGGTACAAGTGTCCCGTATGTGACCTCACTCGGAGCACGTTCAGGACTATCAGGGACCACTACACCGCGAACCACGCAGGTATACCGCGAGAACAGTTCACTTGTGACCATTGCCGGAAGACTTTTAAGTGAGTTTTTTTATAATAATAATAATAGCTCCCACACCGGTTTCGGTGACGGTGGCCAGTTTCATTGAAACCAGGCCAGCTACGCAGGAGTAATTTTTATAGTGCCCAAGTGTGTGCGCAGTACTTACACAAGAGGACTCTCTATTCCTTTACTCTTATAAATCTTTTGCTGTGGAACCCTTCATGGGCGAGTCCAACTCGCACTTGGCCGGTTTTTTATTTCTACCGTTCCACAGCTACGAATTCACCGGTCTTAGGGATTAGAATTTCCAAAATATTTTTCTTAGTACTGGCCTTTAAATGTTAGCCCTAAATAAAATATCTTTTACATTGATTCATTTATTGATATTGATAGTGTATTATAATTTTTAGACAGCAAGGGTCTCTAAGGAAGCACATGGACTACGCTCATCGCAGCATCTCACCCGCGCAGTGTGACTTGTGCAAGAAGATTTATAAGACGAAGAAAACATTGCAAGCACATCTTATTAGGTAAATTTCAACTACTTACTGTCCTAATTTTACAATAAACTCTAGATAAACTAAGTTTAACCAATGCAGATTAATCAATTGGTCCTTGGGTGAAACTTTTTCATATTCGAAGGTTTCTTTAATTTTTAATGTAGGCTGGAAACGCACCTGCAACTCTTCTAATGTTGCGAGTGTCCATGGGCGACGGTAGTTGCTTTCCCTCAGTTGACCCGTTTGCTCTTTTGCCCCCTTATTTTATAAAAAAAATGTCAATTGTTTTTGGGGAAAACACTTCTTTACTTACTTTAATTAAAAAGAAGAAGAAGAAGACTTCTTTACTTTTTTTTCTAGTTGTTGAATAACAAGATAAGCAACGACTATGCCTTTACGGACAAATATCGATTAAAAACTACTTGTCCCAGGAAGCACCGGTCGGAACTATCAGCGGGGGAAGCCCCGAGTCGGACGTTCGAGTGTCCGGAGTGCGGCAAGGCGTTCGTCGCGCCGTCGCTGCTGCGTCTCCACATGACCGCGCACTCTAATACCAGAGATTACTACTGCGTCGAGTGTGATAAGTAAGACAATAAGGGAGATCGCAGACGGCACACTTTTTGTGTGATCGAGTCTGCGGCGCACATACAGCACAATAGACATAACTACCAGTAGTTCGACTGCAAAGAAACGGACAGGTTTCAATATCTGTCAAATTCGTCGGGTTTCAATAGGATTATAAACGGATTATGCCTCGCAAAATTGGATTCTGACAATTTTAATCGCATGTTCCAAAACACAAACAACAATACGACCAAAGAGGAACACATCCGGCGAATATGTCATAGTTTTAAATTCGTAGGTAACAAGTTAACAACATTTTCGTCATAATACGTCAAATTTAAAAATTTCAACATCAGTTCTAAGTCGGCATACTCTATCATTCTGTCTACTCTGCATACAGTCTGCATGGCCGCGACATGCCGACTGTAGCGTCGCAGACTCGATCACACAAAAAGTGTGCCGTCTGCTTCGCCGTCTGCGATCTCCCTAACGCACACACATGCACTGAGGTCGCACGCACGCACGCACACGTGTAACAAACAAATATACTTTATTGTGCACATATTGATAACAATACAAATACAAATAGGTACAATATAATTAATTGAACTGCACACAAAGGCGGCCATATTACCTTAAAGCAATATCTTCCAGGCAATCTTTAACACGCCCGCGCCGTTGAGATAAAGAACTTAGGAAAATGGTGATGTGCAAAAGTATAAACATTTTGGCAACAATTGATTAATCATGTTATAATTAAATAATATATTCAATAAATATTACAATAATGAATAATCTATGTGTTGCTAAGCGCAAAACTCGAGAACGGCTGAACGGATTGGGCTTATTTTAGTCTTGAAATAATCGTAGAAGTCCAGGGAAGGTCTTAAAGTGACCTGTGACACGAAGTTCACCGGGACAGCTAGTATATAATAAATATAGTATAATACATACAATATACATATTACATAATATACAATACATAAAAATATAAAATTATAATACCTACAATAACGTGTACGCTTGCGTAATTAATATACCTTGGCTCACACACTCAAACCAACAATGTTAGAATAATATACTTACTTAAAAACTTGCATTTGCCTTGCCTTTTACCATATCAGCTAAGTTGTCGCTACACATTTTTCTACACTATGCAAGTTTTTATAGTAAGGTTAGGTACATATTGATTTTTATTGTTTTCAGGAGTTTCAAGTCTGAAATAGGACTGAAGCAGCATTACAAAATTGCTGCGACGCACGCCAATACTGCCGAATTATCGTGAGTTGTGTTTGTTATAAATTCCAATTTAATTTTAAACACATTTATTATTTCAGTAAAGTTCAAATTCTTCTTTATTAAGCATACAATAATATACAATAGTATAAAAGCTGGGTAGCGTGCATCACGTCGTCTAATCCCATGCTAAGTAAAACTTGTGTTATGGCAATCAGACAACGAATGTACGCCGAACAATTTTATCCTAATAGTCGAACTGTATATTGTAATCGGTCTGATCTAATTTTGTTAAAAAGAGATGATAATAATATGTATTATATAAAACACTACCCCCGGGCGCGCACTAGCGGCCAGTAGCTCTACCATGAGTTTAAAGCTATAGTATTTATCGATACTCGATACCGACTACGTAAATATTTAGTATGACGATTTTAGTTCCGCAAGTAACCGCTAGAAGCGCTGTAAAATTTGTCATACTAAAAATTTACGATAGTCGGTATCGAGTATCGAAAAATACTACAGCTTTAAACTCATGGTAGAGCTACAGGCCGCGGCCATAGTAAAAGGATGGGAAGTAAGTTATCTTCATACAAAGGCACCGCGCGCGGCTCGGCCAGTTTTACTAGGCTGGTACCGCCGAGATTTTGTTGTGTGCGGTACGTGGCGACGCATTGATACTATGGCGCACATATACAAGCCGCGCGCGGTGCCTTTGTATGAAGATAACTTACTTCCCCTCCTTTTACTATGCCGCGGCGGCCATCGAAAGTATGTGTGGCCGCTTGTCAGCGTGCGGCCAGGCGCGCGTGGTCTATGGCGGTTTCATACTAAGGTATCTATCTCGATGGCCGCTAGTGCATGCCCGGGCTATTTCTTTCTAAACATTTTAAAGAAATAGAGCATATTTTAATCATTTAATTTTTGTTCTAGTATATTCCTTTTTATTAAGTACTTATAATTATTCACAAAAAGTTTGTATGTGTATCTCGTTGGCAGGTATTACACGCATCAATATTATCATGATTCTAGTATTACACGATTCACAAGTGTACTGTGATGATAATATTGATGCGTGTAATATCTGCCTTTATCATAATCTGTGGCATCAAAGCGTAGCTAGACAGATTTTGATGCGGTTGTAACGATGTTTCCTGGCCATTTAGCCAAAACTTTTTCGTTTTCGCTTCATTATAGAATCGCCGATCAAAATGTATGGAATTGACATAAGTCGAGTCAAACGTCAACGTCATATTAAAGAACGCCTATGTCAATTCCATACATTTTCATCGGCGATTCTATAACGAAGCAAAAACGAAAATATTTTAACTCACCCCGCAGGTTCGGCTGCGACCTGTGCGACCGGAAGTTCCGGTGTCGGCGCGACCTGGAGCGCCACAAGAACAGGGAACACCTCCAAAGACGACCCTTCCAGTGCGACAAGTGTGAAAAGGTAATATTTTTTTATGTTAAAAAAAACCTGTGCGGATCTGGGTCACTCAACCCTGTCTAAACCATAAAGTTAATATACCTAGCGGAATAGAGAAACAAAGGCCTGAGCAAGAGAGTTGTCACTATCAGTAACACTGCGTGGTAAAAAGAGACGTGTGATACATGACAGCAGCACTCTTTTTTTGACGTCCAGTCGGCACGTGCCGCACGTTGACAATTTAATCTTATAGAAATCATGTTCAATCATGCTTGTGTAAGTGTATACGTACACATATTTTTACACACAGATGAAACCAATTCCGGTTTCGTTTGACAGCTCGAGATTGTTGCTCTATTCCGCTAGGTATATTAACTTTATGGTCTAAACATGATATCGTTCGTTCTTAGTTTTTGAAAGTGATAAGTTAGCCAAACCTTCCCAAGTAATTAGTTGAAAATATATGTTTTGGGTATACTCGTCTATCAAGCGACATTTGTAGTATCTCTGATAAAGGCAAAACGTATGTTTAACGTCCGTAATCTGTATACACCGTATAGATATTTATATTAGGTGGGATTTCACCAAACACACATAAAACTTAGTTTTATAAAACTTAGTTCCCATTGAACGCGTTCATGCTGCGACGTGAATCTCGTTTTGTTTCGATTGGATTTCACAAACTTCTTTTGATCGCGATTATTAAATCTAAGTTTACGTGACGTCACGTGATTATTTTACATGTTTTCATAGTTTTGAAGCCTTTTCACGTTAATTTAACTACAAAATAGCAAGAAACAATACATAAACTAATAAACGCATGTGTCAAAACTGTCATCTTGACATTTATTTTGTCTATGTTTTTCGTTCCGCCATGACAGGGCTTGAACGGGTTTTATGACGTTAAACTTCGGACTTTGGGCGTTCAGAAGATAAAACTCGGATTTGCTGTGAACGCGTTCAGTTTATACTGGTGAAATGCATTTCGATGCTATAATCGCGTTTATACGTTTTGAACTGGTTCAGAGTGCTTTGAACGCGTTCCATTTCTTTGGTGAAATCGCCCCTTAGTTGGTAAAGACATGGGCGTAGCCACACTGGGGCGCTTGCTCCACCCTGGCACTAACTAAACAAAAAAAATATTTTTCAACTAATTACAATCATAATATCCGTACAGCTCGACAAGGCTTTAAATGAACGTGGCGAAAAAAGGAACTAACGCTGCCATCATACATAAACGTCATTTTTGACAGTTCTCCTATACCAGCAGCGCTCCCGCCGCTTTGGTAGGTTGACTGCTGCCCCACCCTGAGCCCAAGCCTGGCTACGCCCATGAGTAGACGTAGGTACTAGGTATATTCTTAAAATACAAAGTGTCATGAGTACTTTCAGATGCAATGTACCATCGAGGAAATTGATTCCTAGGCAGTTGACAGAACAACGTCATTTGGTCGGATCATGTCAATTCATTGTTAATTGTGATCTGTCGGCTGGGTTTGACGTAATGCGACCAAACTACGTAGGTCCCCCATCTGCCTAGGAATCAACTTCTTCTTCTTCTGATAGTACAATCGCGCTGTGGGTCAACTAAAGTTACTCGGTTACTCGGTGGGAACTTCAACTTCAACCCGATTACCCCTTCTATTTGTTGTTTTTTTTTAATTTTTTTATGATTTTTTTATAGAGCTACCTGTCACTGTGGAGCATGTCGGAGCACAAGCGGCGCGCGCACGAGGGCTACAAGCGACCCTTCGACCACCACTGTCCCATGTGCGACAGAGTGTTTGACGTGAGCAAAGGCCACATTTTCATCTTCATCCCCCTGCACTGTTACAATAAAAACATTTATACGTGGGAGAGCCATGCTTCGGCACGAATGGGCCGGCTCGACCGGAGAAATACCACGTTCTCACAGAAAACCGGCGTGAAACAGCGCTTGCGCTGTGTTTCGCTGAGTGAGTGAGTTTACCGGAGGCCTAATCCCCTACCCTATTCCCTTCCCTATCCTCCCCTATTCCCTTCCCTTCCCATTCCTACTCTTCCCTATTACCTCTTAAAAGGCCGGCAACGCACCTGCAGCTCTTCTGATGCTGAGAGTGTCCATGGGCGACGGAAGTTGCTTTCCATCAGGTGACCCGTTTGCTCGTTTGCCCCCTTATTTCATTAAAAAAAAATTACACAGCCAATCAAAATCAAAATATTTATTTCTAAATAGGTTAACAAAGTTAACACTTTTAGAACGTCGCGTCTACATGAGGCCTACCACCGGTTCGGGAACTAACCCGGCGAGCAGAACCGGCGTAAGAAACTCGCACGAGGCCTTTTACCAAAAAGGTAGAAAATTTATCTTTAAAATATAGGAATTACAATAAGTAGATATGCTTTTCTTATTGTTCTTGTCTGGCATATTAAAACGTCACGACAGATAAACACAGCGGACCTTTTAATGTTATTTTCTGTGTAAAAAATATTTTAGTAAGAAGCTCAATAGCGAGTGTATGTAATATAAAGCGCGTCACAGACAGAGCAGGTAATGTAAAGATGTATATTAAAGCACGACACATCTCGGATACATCTCAATACATCATTCTATAGAAATCGTCAGGAGACCACACACAGCAGCTATAATGTATACTTTTACATCTTCGTATCTTAAGATACCGAGCTACATGAAAATATACATTTATACTAGATGTCCCGCGCGGCTTCGCCCGCGTAAATTAGAAATTTTACAGAATCCGTAGGTACATTTTCCCATAAAAAATATTTCCCCCGTTTTTCCCACATTTTCCTGAGTTTCTTCTGTCGTATTAGTCTTAGAGTAATAATATAATATAACCTTCTCGATAAATGATGAGTCTTACTCGATAAATGATCTATCTAACACTGAGATAAGTTTTTAAATCGGACCTGTAGTTTCTGAGATTGACGCGTTCAAGCAAACATACTCTTCAGGTTTATAATATTAGGTAGATATAGATTTTTTTTAATTATCGCTTGACAAACTCGAGTCTCGATCTAAAAGACTATGAAATGGTATAATATGGTAGTGATGATGATGATGATGATGAAGAATGTAATTTGCATAGTAGCATATGCTTTCTGTTCTTAAAACAACGCCGAAACTCCCAAACTTGTATCTATAAAGAATCAGGAATTCTCTCAGCACCTTCCGAACCACGGTATACCAGGTATATCTCGGTGCAAAATCTTACTTGTTGGTAGCATATGCTTAGAATACTTCTCACGAAACCGAAGTCACCATATGTTTCCCTATAAGTTTTGAGGAGTTCCCTCGATTACTTATGGATCCTTCATCAGATCACCACTTTTCTGAATATAATACCAAATTGGGATGATACCCTATATACCAAAAGAAAAATTTTGAAAATCGGTTAACAAACGGCGGAGTAATCGTTGAATATAAGAAAACGAACATAACACCTCCCCCATTTTGAAAGTCGGTTAAAATTGTAGCCTATGTGTTATTTATTTAATATTTTAATCAGCACATGAATTGAATAACAAAATTTTTTTCAAATTAATCGTAGCACCATCTGTCAGGACAAACTAAAATTGAAATAGAATAATATTGAATGCGATGATAGCGCCGTCCACCGGATCTAATGTAAAACATTCCAAAATCAACAACTCCTTATAAATAAGAAATTAATTGAAAAAACATTTTCCAGTAGACCAAACTGTAAATCTAAACCATTCTCGAATCTCCACGAACACACACAAAAAATTTCATCAAAATTGGTCCAGTCGTTTAGGAGGAGTTCAGTCACATACACACGCACACAAGAAATATATATATTAAGATTTTGATACATCTAAATACATCTCAATATATTTCTGTATATTACGATACATCTTTTCTCTTCATAGGGTGTTCAAAAGTTTCTGTGATTATATTATATGTGTATGATAGACAAATACACACAGTGTTGCCACTTGCCACCTCAGCACAGCACTTCACAGCGGGTACTGCAGGCAGTCTGTTCTCCAGAGCCTATATTTTCAATTAAATATCTTCAATCCACATTGTTCTGTTTCTGTTCTGATGAACTATCTAGTGAATCTAATAGCAAGTAACTCGAAAGGCCATATTATTACAACATTAAAAATAAGAAAAGAGTGTATAACACTTTAGCAGCTGAAATGTGCGTCAAGCGGGGCGTTTAGCATTGAAATGTAGGGAAAGATACATTACATTACCTGTTGTGTGTGTGATACATTAATATAATGTAAAGATATACATCCCGGGATGTAATGTACTATCAGAGAAGTTGATTCCTATGCAAATCGGGGACCTAAGTAGTTTGGTTGTGTTACGTCAAACCCAGCGGACAGATCACAATTAACATTGAATTGACATATTCGACCAAATAACGTTGGTCTGTCAATTGCATAGGAATCAACTTCCTCGATGGTACATTAATATACATTACCAGCTCTGTCTGTGACGAGCTTAAGAGTAAATCTACGGGGCTAAAATGGTCGCTTTGAAGAATCATGATATGCGTCATGATATTATTCATTTTTCTAAAATCGCATTTCTGTATTTTTGTACTGATTTGACATTAATTGTCAGTTTGACAGTTTTGACAATTCATTTGTTGAATTGATTGAGAGGAATTGCTAAATGCATAAACCTATAAATATATTAAGTCTATGGCTAAATGTGGCCATTTTAGCCCCGCTGCACTGTGTTACTAAATTAGGTCTTTACCACAAAATTAAGAAGTTTGTGTACTTAAATTACATTTTTAGTAGATTTTCAGACGATTTATTAGAATAAGGGCCTGTTTCACCACTTTCTGATAAAGTGCTGGATAAGCTATCCACAACTTATTTCACAGATTCTCCATACTCTATCTGTCAAGTTAAGTGATGGATAGCCTATCCGGCACTTATCAGGAAGTGGTGAAACAGGCCGTAAATCTCAAACCTCCACCACTTTTTTAATTACTAAATTTTTTTTTAACGTTTTGTAACGTTTCAGCGTAGCACAACAATGCGGATGCACATCAGGACGCACACGGGCGAGCGGCCGTACAAGTGTCCGCGGTGTCCGGCGGAGTTCGGCCAGGCGGGCGTCCGGAGCACGCACATCAAGCTCGTACACCTCAAGCTCACGAGGGACGGCCGGCCCAAGACATCGGTGACTGTTAAGTAATGCGTCACCACTAGTGTCCGCGGTGTCCGGCGGAGTTCGGCCAGGCGGGTGTCCGGAGCACGCACATCAAGCTCGAGCTCACGAGGGACGGCCGGCCCAAGACATCGGTGGCTGTTAAGTAATACGTGGACAGACATTTCAGACACTTATATTATGTAAAATGTTTCAAGTATTCATATCAAACTAGATGACGCCCGCAACTCCGTTGCGCCAAAACACGTTTATCGCGCGGAAGCCGTACATTTTTCCGGGATAGAAAGAATCCTATGTCATTTCCCGGGACTAATCTGAAAGTATCTCCATGCCATATCTAGTGCTCCAAAGGAGAGCTGTGAAACACATGTCACAAAATGACGTTTTTGTATGATAGAAGCGTTAGTTCCTTTTCTCGCCACGTTCATTTACAGCAAAATCGGTGCAGTGGTGGACACACTTGGATTTGAAGAGGTAACAGATAGACAGACAAGACGCACTTTCGCATTTATAATATTAATAAAAGTATGGATTCAACCAAACTGTTTAGCATTCAATTGTGTTACGATATCAAAATACATTGAGTTTAAGAAGTGATTGATTTGTATACCTAAAATATTATAATTAAATAATATGTAAATAGTACTAGTAAGATATTTTATAATTTATTATACGTATTTTTATGTTGTTTGCATAATACTCTAGTCAAATTAATATAATAAATATGTTACTTTGTAAAATTCGCAGTTTTATTTTATCTATTTTCGATATTTTAGTCATGTTTTTAAAGACATGCCAACGATTGGACATGTTAAATATATTACAGAGGCGAGGATATGAAAGTAAGTAAGTACTTATAATATTTATAATCTAAATTACGAGGTCCATAACGAACATTTTGGGAAATGACCTCTGAGACGTCAATCGCCCAGAATCGCCCAATAATTAGCATGAACTTTTATAATGTATCATTGGCTAGTTTTTCTGAGGTTTTTACGACTTTGCAACACAGGCGTATATATAGCTTTCATAAGGGGGGGGGGGGGGGGTCCCTAACGTAAAAAAGGTGCCAAGTGCGAGTTGGAATCGCCCATGAAGGGTTCCGCAGCAGCAAATAGGCAACGTGTTTAGGAAAGCAAAAATATTTTTTTATATTTACATGTACCGCACCGATTTTAATCGGCGAGGTACATATATTATTGTCGAAATTGGACAAGTAAGATGTATAGTAATGCCGGACCCCCAGGACAACCCCCTTAAATACGCCCATGCCTAGCTATGTATATTATAGTGTCCTTACAAAATATTATGCAATAACGATTCTCCCTAGTACGGAACAAACAATAAAAAGACAATCAGAGTGTGTGACAACACGGCCGTTACTAACTCGGTTTGTGGCACGATTCGTCATTTTATGATCCAGATTCCAGACGATTCATTTTATTCGTTAATTTGTCACCCGGCTTTTTAAAATAACGATTAGAAAATATACAGCTGTAACTTGTCTGGTAAGCGGTGTTGCCGTAGTGCCCTACGGCAATATCAAACTCTTCCATTGACATGTCTACTGTCTAGGTTCATTTCCTAGGAAAAGTCTGGCTTGAGTCGCAATAGCTAGTGATATTCTTGAAGCCTTATATGACCTGAAGTCGGCCAAATCCATCAGCCATCTAGGGTAAACAAGTCTATGGTCTATTTTGGTAGGCACTTACGTTAGTTAGACATTGCATTTGGACGAGTCGAGTTGTTTATCCAGATTCCAGAAGATCAGAGTTGTAATTCCAAAGATGGATGGTAGAAGCGAAATCCCCTGTAAATATTTTACTATTTATCAATAAAGTTACTTATCAATATTAATAGAGTTATGTAGGAGCTATATCAATAAATTCAGGATGTTTTTCATACAAATGAAGTCGTCAACCAACATGGTAATGTGCAACGGCATTTTTGATTGGAACACCGAACAGCAGACTTTTTTAATTTTTTAGGAAGTCAACTACACACTAAGGGCCGCGCCACACTGGAATTGCAGCGGCGAGGCGAGCACTTTCAGTGTCATATTATGATTTTAAACTTTATCTTCATTATTGTAATACATATAGTATCGCTTGAGAAATTGTGGCCACGAGCGGCCACGGGCGGCCGTAGACACTAGACTTCTCAAGCGATACTATGTATTACAATAATGAAGATAAAGTTTAAAATCATAATATGACACTGAAAGTGCTCGCCTCGCCGCTGCTATTCCGGTGTAGCGCAGCCCTAAAAGTAAGTAGTTAAACCTATGCGTTCAAATGGACACTTGAAAGTCTACAAACAGTATTGTAAACTGCTTGAATAGACACACTGCTACGTAGGTACTTATCTATTAAATTAAGTAGTTGACGCCCGCAACTCTGTTGCGCCATAATTCGTTTCCTCGCGCGAACTGTACATTTTTCCGAGATAAAAACTATTCTATGTCCTTTCCCGGGACTCAAAGTATCTCCATGCTAAATTTCAGCAAAATTGGTTTAGTGGTTTGGCCGCTAAGAGGTAACAGATAGACAGACACACTTTCGTATTTATAATATTAGTATGGAAGTATGAATTAGTTTAAGCCGAATTGTAAGTTGTAAGTACATAACACAAGCTTTGAACGCCCCTTGGTCTACTGGTTTAGGGCATGGCTCTTGACTCGGAGGTCGTGGATTCGATTCCCGCGTTGTAAACATGTTATTTCCAACCTGATTGTCTGACAAGTTAGATGATCCATCATGGGTCGGATGGGCATGTAAAAAGTCGGTCCTGTCTCGCCGAGTGAGTGAGTTTACCGGAGGCCCAATTCCCTTCCCTACCCTCCCCTATTACCCTATTCCCTCTTAAAAGGCCGGCAACCTGCAACTCTTCTGGTGCTGCGAGTGTCCATTGGCGATGGAAGTTATTTTCAATCAGGTGACCCGTTTGCTCGTTTGCCTCCTTATTTCATAAAAAAAATGAAAGTAAAAGGAATAGAGAGTGTTAACTTGTGTAATATGTTCTATGTGTGCACACATGGGGACTATAAAATTACTCCTGCGTAACTAGCCCGGTTTCAATGAAACGGGCCACCGTCACCGAAACCGGTGTGGTAGTTATTATAACACAAGTAGTAAGTAGTAGTAGTTTGTACAGTTTCAGCTACTAGCGAGTAGCAAGTTACGGACGAGGGGGCGGGCAGGGGCGGGCAGGGGCGGCGAGGGGCGGGCGGTCCCACGGGAGTCGAGCCGCATCCGCCCGCCGCGCGGATGTCGACGTTCCGGTGTGCTACACACGGGATGAGGACAGCTGGTCCTGAGATATTTGGTGTCCTAATATTACTATTATATTAGGATCCTGTGAAAAAGTTTTTAATACAGTTTAATATCTAGATTCTCAAATACGTCAAAAAACGTAAAACGACGTTTTTTTTTATTTTTCAGGAAGTACATATTAAAACTTTTCCAATGAGAATGCGTTTGATATTAATTTAACCCAACAAAATCTTTTAATAATAATTCAATTATAAGGTTCCATTAAATGGAAAACGTTTTGGCTTTCCTAAGTCTAGGCTGTCAGGATTTACAATTAAATATTAATTGTAAATCCTGACAGTTTTCAGTCAATTAACTTAACTACCATAAACTTACATAATTATAATCTAAATCGCACCTTATTAACCTAGATGAAAGTATGTAGAAGTTAAAAGATATAATATGCGGAAAAATATTTTTGGATTTGAAAACACACAATAAGCACAATAATTATGTTAAAAGGCAAATTGTGGAATAACGATCTAGTGCGGATATTTTGGACTTTTTTGGATTTTGGATTCGGAGCAATTAAAACTCACGTAAAAAAAAGTACGTCAGTAATGCACAGTTTCTGAGGTTTTTTTGAGTTTATCTTGAAAATAGCATGTTTTTTTTCTCAATTTTGTGAAATTAATATTTGCCTGTTCTAGTTTATTTCTGTTTCATTATTATATCTTGTATTTGCATGGTCCCATGAAGTCATCACCCGTGCCCACTGCATGGCATGGCAATCAGTTTACGTTATATAAGTTATTTAAACTGTTCACATTTTTCGCCTCAACTCTGACGCT
This sequence comes from Aricia agestis, assembly GCF_905147365.1. Lineage (NCBI taxonomy): Eukaryota > Metazoa > Arthropoda > Insecta > Lepidoptera > Lycaenidae > Aricia > Aricia agestis. Next base: position 6,819,497 of record NC_056424.1, on the reverse strand, counting down.
GGCAACTCCTAAATGGGGAGGCTTGCGCCAAAAGAAAAAGAAGAAGAAGTAGTGTAATTGATTAATATTATGATTGAATAAATATTTTGACGTTAGCAAATTAAGGCCATCCCCTGAGCAAACGACCTTGACCATACCTTTGCCGAGATCGCACCAAAATCCAATTTTTTTACTTATCTTAGTTCAAAATTGACCTTAAAAAATTCAAACGGTAAATACCTACCTATACAGTTAATGAAATTGTCAATCTATTGGCGTGTGTTTCAAATAAACGTAATTTGTAAATTCTAGGTAGATATTGAATGTACCTATGCTTGAATTTAAATAAATTAGTATTACTTTGGAAGCTGATATCATGACTATAATAAACAAAAACAGGAAATTCATAACGGAGAAAGGAATGTTCATACATATGCTAAAGATTATTGCTGTATTTTTATTATAATTTTGTAGCTTTAAAATTATGAGTTAATACTCTAAAAACGGCTAATTACGGCATCATCGTAGGGCTAGGGGATCGCCTTAAAAGTTAAAGTGCAAGTAAATGGACAAAGCCTATATCCAAGCCTATATAATATACTTATCGTCAGATAAATCTTTAGATACATATCTCGTGTGTACCGTAAAGATAGATGGCATGCGTTCACACTTTGGTGTGGGGAAGCCGTCATTAGTGCCGCGACTTACTTCCAGCAGTTCCTGGACCGTTTAGGACGTCAAATAGATCTTTATAAATATCTGAGCACTAACATAGCACAGGTGCATAGATACAAGAAGATAAAAATAATATATTACAAAGAATGTTTCCTTGTCTCCTACGTATCTAGAGACTAGATAGTCTAGACTAGACGTAGTAGAGACTAGATAGTCTAGACTCTAGTTTCTAGTTACGTAGAAAACGTAAAAGATTATATTAGAGACATGCCGCTAGGGGCGCAAGCCTCGGTGCGCTAAACAAAAAACGACCAATTTTGTAAGCGGTAACAAAAATACATAATTTGTGAAAATTTTAACTCTCTAAAGCTATCGCCCTTTTTAACATACAGCTGCAGTGACAGGCAGGCGGACGGACGCACGGACTGACAGACAGTGAAATCTTAGTATGTAGGTACTTAATACTTAGGTATCTTTTAGGTAGGGCTAGGGCAGGGGTCACCAAATGGCGCACCGCGGTCCGCATCCGAACCGCCGACCCATTGTGAGCGGACCAAACATGTTAGAAGATGATCTTCGTTTATCTTAGGACTTCAACATCTCCAGGGTTTAATGTCAATATCTATGGGAGATCAGTATGGGAGATACAGTCGGCATAGCCGCGGCCATGCCGACTGTATGGGCGCCGCAGACTCGATCGCACAAAAAGTCTGTTGTCTGCGATCTCCGTATAGCTTGCACCAATATTTCACTCCAAACTTCAGAGCGATAATTAGCTACAAAAAATGGTTACTTTTCTCATTGATATCTAAAAAATACCTTTGTAATTTTCGTAATTACCTTTGTTTAATAAAAAAAATATATATATAAAATGTGTGGACCTCGAAGGTCACTTCATGTCTTAAAACGGACCCCGAGCGAAACTAATTGGTGACCCCTGGCTAGCCAGCCAGGGGTCACCAATCCTAAAAAGGAATCCTAAAACACGACGAAAACGTTATGAAGTAAAAAAATAAGAACCTGTGGTCTAAGTCCAGTAGTTTGAAAGCATACGAAATGATAAAAATATACAACTAACGATATAGCATCTTTTTGTTTTTGTAAAACTAACTATAATAAACAAAACAAGTTTTAAATATACTTGTGTTTTCACTTTTCACTTTTCATTGCACCCTGTAAAAGACTTAAGTAAGTTAAAAATATATTTTAATAATCAATTTCAATTTTATATGAAATAATTATAATAAACAAAAGAGCTGTAAAACGGCCGCGGCTATGAATTTGAAATTTAAGGGATTAATAAATTTAAAGCCACGTTGTTTTATCGGCGGTTAAGGCGAAGGTCTTTTCTGGGAAATATTGTTTCTGGTCTTAGAAAATTGTTAAATATTGGTACCTACCCTAATAAATGATAAGATAGTGTCGAAAACACAATATTCTACTTATATACAGATTTGTTGCAATTTTTTCATGGTAATCTCTTTAGATATCTTAGGTTGGGTTGCACCAACTAACTTTAACTATAACTGTAACTTTAACTACAATGAAAAATGTCAAATCTTTGGTTAAAGTTAAAATTGATAGACGCCATCAAGACGCCATATTTAACCATAACCATAGGCTCGATAAGGTTTTCAATGCACGTGGCGAAAAAAGGAACTAACGCTGTCATCATACAAAAACGCCATTTTTGACAGTTCTCCTTTACCAGCGTCCAGCAGTGCCCCCGCCCACTGTTCATTTATAACATTGTTGGACCAGTTGTCATCTGTCAATTTCTCCGGTTAAAATTCAAAGTTCAAAGTTAAGGTTAAAGTTAAAGTTGCCTTAACTATAACTATAACTTTAACTTTAACCATGCCTCTGGTGCAACCCAACCTTAATATATACCTACAATATCCTAAGATCCGACCGTAAAATTCTGCAGGAATCGTTTTTTTCGATCAAATATATTTTAAAATAATCTTTAGAACGTATAGAATGGATTAATGTTGGGTTGCCTTGTTAAAAGTAGCCGCAAGTAATTAAGTTGAATGTTCATGAGATAAATGCATAATTTGCATGTATATTTTTTTATAATGTATTTTTTATAATGTAATAAACAAACATTTTACAGTCTATAGTGCAGGAAATAAGCAGCACTGTAGCCATACCAAGCCCAAGGTACATTATCAGATTGTGCTATTACATTAGGAAGTTCTAACGTAGACTGTATATCTTGCTCATAAACATTTCAACCCAAGTTAAATTGAATATTCAACAAACAAATAATTAATCAAAATTAAACACAACAATTTGAAATTAATTAACTAGGCGCTCATATTCCTAGGTAATTAATTCCATAACACCCCAAAACTCATTCCCCATGGGACCCCATGGACTTGGCCTTAACGCAGCATCCTGGAATGTAGGTCATGGGATCGATACCGGGATTTCAAGGGCCGAGAATCGGGACCCTGGGGCCCTGTAGCCAGATTTGCCCTAATAGCCACAATATTTCTCCCTTTGTAACAATACGATCTTAAAGCGAGTGATTTATAAGGTTAATTGAATTTAATTTACAAACAAATAATATTTTGATAGGGAATTAGATTTTGAAGTTTAAAGTAACACATAGGTCAACATTACACGTAGATACGTCCGTGATTTTCTAATATAAATATGGAAGTTTCTACGCTCATCATAAAGTTTATTGTACTTTCAGGCTTCAAAACAAGTTCTTATAATATTATCTGTAAATTAAAAAAAACATAATATAATGCTAGTCGTGTGTGCTTGTGTGCAAAAGGGAATAAACCTTTATTGCCATAAACTAAGCTAATTATCTTCAGTTAAGATACCTTAATTTTAATAATTATTGGGTGGTGTTAAATACTTATTTATTTTAGTTTCTACTCATATACAAATTGTTCTAAAGTGACTGATGACAGCAAATAATTACACTAAAGGCGCGCTTTACTACGGTCTCAGCCACGAGACGAGTCACAGACGTAATGGTTGACAAAAATTGTTTGAACAAAAAGGACAATTAATTATTAAAAAGCTATGAATTTTATCTATTATTCATTTTTAAAAGAATGAAAAAAATAACGGTAAACATCAAAACACTGACGAATTTATTTAACACCTTTAATTTTTTGTTAATATTTGTTGGAAAAACAAATTTACGCCTATTTTCACACCACCATGGTATTTGAACAATCAGACTAACTTACAATTTAAGAAAAAGACAAAAAGTTCACTGATTAAAAATGAATCTATTTTCTGTATTCTTTACATAAAACAAGCTAGTACATAAACTCTAGACTTAGGTTAATAAATCTAGCGTAAGCACTGACGAGTGAATGAATAATTTTCTAAGAACATTTATAGTTCAGAAGAGTTCGTTCAGTGTATTTCAAGGTGTATCCTTCACAGCCAGCATAACCAGAACCCTCCTACTAGGATCATGCTCGTAAAATAGTATTCAACGTAAACTGGATTTGAAATAATGGAAGTTATTACGTAAATTAATTTGATAGAAATTAGATAAGTGAGAGAAATGATCTACAATAAAACACATATCGAGCTTATTAATTAATAATTTTAATAATTAATAAGGGGGGGGAATCAGATTTTTTATAAGCTAGGTGTTTATAAAGAATAAAAAATTCCCCCACCCACCCCCCTGGGTACGCCCATGACTATCTTAATTGAATTTACAAATAACTCTTAATAATGCGCGCTGAGTACCACTTACAATGTGTACTTATTCAAAGTTTTATTACTTACACAAAACAATTTCATAAAACTTGTACGTTTCTCAGGATTTAACTAAATCTTTTCTTTTTATCCAAAATCCCTAAATACTTCATTCTACGATTCTTCTTTCACCATCTCCGCTATTCGTCTCTGGAATTCCTTGCCCGATTTTATAAAAAAATCGGAATCAATTAACATCTTTAAGAAACGTTTGAAAGCACACTACCTAGATCAGGCTCAGTCCTTGTAAAACTCTTGGTGTTTTTTGTACAATTATTTTAATGTTCCTTTATTTTTTATAATGTAGGTTTTTAATGTAATGTAGGTAATTATATCAACATGTCTTTTTTAACCTTATTATATCTGTGTAAATTTGTGTAGTTCATTTGGCTATTTTATTATGTGTAATATATTGTATTTAGTGTATGTGTATATATGTGTGTATATATGTGTGTATATGTATGTATGTATGTGTATTTTTTTTTTCTTTGTTTAAGTTTAGCACTTTAACATTATTTTCTGCCACCATATTTTGGTTGCCTGGAAGAAACCGCTGAAAGCGGTAAGGTCGCCTATTTGCTATGTTCCTTGCCTAATGTTGTTTTTGTTATTTTATATAGTTTATAATGCAAATAAAGAATTTATAAATTATAAATAAATACAAACGATGATAAGCTTACCTGCAACAGCAACCACTCTCTATGAACACGTAATACAACCCAGCTCTGCGCATGCGCGGGTAGCGAGTCCTGCCGCCCTCAGAGCGAGCCCTCGCCCTTCCCCGGCCGCTACTGCCTCACCAAGTAAGTATTTACTATCACATACTATAATAACAAAGGCAAATTAATATTAATAACAGCTATATTAGCGTTCATTATTATTTGAGATGTTTGTAAAAAAATAATATGTTGTTTAGTACGATTTTATAAATTGTTTTGGTAGATTTGGTTTTATTATTATCTACGTGATTGAATTAGCAAACGAAATAATTTGGTTTGATACAATGTGATTTGTTCTACTTATATTTTTCGGAGGAATAGGTATTACTTAAGTATGTAAAATAAGTTTTGGTGGTGGTTAAAATAGCTAGGATTATTTTGATCCAAATATTTTTCTGTTCTGTAAAAACTTTATTTTTTATATACGTCTTAAATTAGATTAATATAAATAAACAAATACAATGTTAAAGGGTTTAAAGTTAGGATAAAATAAATATTTTTTGTCCATTTCACTTTATGGCTACTCGCGGGATCAGGGTCCCCGTAAGGGCTACTGGCGCCTGTGTGCAAAAAAGGATTTTGGCGCCCCTTTAGGCAAATTTTTTGGGTCCTTGGTTTTGGTGCCTCCAAAGATGGCGATTTGGTGGTGGTGTGCATTGCAGACATTGCACATATTATGGTAGCGGGGGCCCTGCGAGGGATAGGGCTACGACGTAGAGCCCGCTACGACGGCGTAGCTCAGGGATGAATATTATTAATGTTATGATATTAGATATTTACGTTTCTATACAGGGTGTAACAAAACTACGTGATAAAACTTAAGGGTGTGTGTGTCCCTTATATAGAGTTCACTGTGAAAGTAGCAGCGCTGAAAGAGTAACTTAATTTTTTAAATCTTTTGAAGGGGAAAATTCATGACGCTGGGTCGCAAATCACAAAAAAAAATCTCTTTCACCGCTGCTATTTTCAGAGTGAACTCTATATTTGGGGGTCCATACACTCCCTAAAGTATTATCAATTAGTTTTGTATCTCGGTCGGCTACTCATTTACGATCTGTCGTTTCGATATTTTGCAAATGACTGGTATGAGCTCGTTTCTAATGGAGGATTGTTACTTTTGCTTCCAAAGAAATCAGATGAATGGCTGGCTGGAATATTTTATGTAAGCTCATAGAAACTGACAGGTTCAATACGTGTGAACGGACTACTACTAAAATAAATAAGTACAGAAAGTGTGTAAGAGCCATAAGGTTAATATACCTAGCGGAATAGAGCAACAATCTCGAGCTGTCAAACGAAACCGAAATTGGTTTCATCTCTGTGTAAAAATATGTGTACGTATAAACTTATACAAGCATGATTGAACATGAATTCTATGAGATTAAATTGTCAACGTGCAGCACGTGCCGACTGGACGTCAAAAAAAGAGTGCTGCTGTCATGTATCACACGTCTCTTTTTACCACGCATTGTTACTGATAGTGACATCTCTCTTGCTCAGGCTTTTGTTTCTCTATTCTGCTAGGTATATTAACTTTATGGTAAGAGCCATGTTTTCTACCGATAGCAGTCTTATAGCTGTTCTTTTTCCGTTTCATAAAAATACAAAGAAAATGGATTTCATTGAATTGCTGGTGAAGTATCTTTTAAAAAGAAAACTTTTAACATGTTAGGAGTTTCTGAGCTAGAAACCGATCTTGGTTCCGGATAAGGGTTTTCGTGGTTCACCGTTTTGGATACGCTTGAAAATAGCTACAGTGGCAGAAATGTGTGGTGGGTCTGTGCCCGTTAAAAGGCAGATCACCTGATTGCTTAGTAAATATTTCGAGATTCGAGAATGTAGGATTATTGAGCATGTAAAAAGATTGTCCTGCGTTTGTTCCAGTGCCGGTTTTTTTTTTATAAGTGTAGGCCATCTTTGTTTCCCCCGCCCCATGTACGAAATCTGCCGGCCCCCTAGGTCGCTGCAGCCCCCAGGCCGTGGCCTATATGGCATTTTTTTTTAAATGAAATAAGCAAACGAGCAAACGGGTCACCTGATGGAAAGCAACTTCCGTCGCCCATCCGCCGACTCGCAGCATCAGAAGAGCTGCAAGTGCGTTGCCGGTCTTTTAAGAGGGAATAGGGTAATAGGGCAGGGTAGGGAAGGGAATAGGGTAGGGGATTGGGCCTCCGGTAAACTCACTCACTCGGCGAAACACAGCGCAAGCGCTGTTTCACGCCAGTTTTCTGTGAGAACGTGGTATTTCTCCGGTCGAGCCGGCCCATTCGAGCCGAAGCATGGCTCTCCCACGTATTGTTCTCTTCCCATACTTGTCGTCTACCATCCGACTATATTGAGAGACTAGACTCTAGAGAGTGCTCTATTGCGCATACACTTGAGAATCATTAAATGACTCATGCCAAGATTCAACGAAACCTGTCAGCACTCAATAATCTGTGTGGTCCCATTGATCTTGATTAAGCTTAACAGTTATGATATTTGTTCAGACTTCAATCTTACCAATTACATGAATCATTCGTCCGTTTCTAATTTTTCAACTACCCTCAAACTCCTGCTATCTTCAACTGAGTTTTTTTAAATGAAATAAGGAGGCAAACGAGCAAACGGGTCACCTGATAGAAAGCAACTTCCGTCGCCCATGGACACTCGCAGCATCAGAAGAGCTGCAGGTGCGTTGCCGGCCTTTTAAGAGGGAATAGGGTAATAGGGGAGTTTAGGGAAGAGAAGGGAATAGGGGAGGGTAGGGGCTTCCCTACCCTCCCCTATTCGCTTCCCCAATCCCCTACCCTATTCCCTTGAATAGGGTAGGGGATTGGGCCTCCGGTAAACTCACTCACTCGGCGTGAAACAGCGCAAGTTTTCTGTGAGAATGTGGTATTTCTCTGGTCGAGCCGGCCCATTCGTGCCGAAGCATGGCTCTCCCACGTATAAGTTGATTCCTGTATTGTGAACCACCGTTCGCGAAATCCGCTCGCTGGTAAATTCAGAGAATAGTGTAATTGCGTGTCAAAGAAGCAATTGCTGTAGGTTTTTTCCAAAATATGTAGGTAGCACTTGGGCGCATTATGTGGCATAATGCTCAACGTTGAATGTTACAACTACAACAACGCTTGGCACAATACAGCATCTCGTTCCAATTAAGCACTAGCACACTTTAGAATTGTGGGCCTCTGAGTCGCGTTAGGTATGCTCCATTTCCTATTACATTAGAAAACACAAAATGTCACCACCGCCGATTTCCAATCTAGTATGATTGTACTCTCCAACTCCTCTGCCTTTAGCATCAGCACCAAGTTTGATCCTGAATTATGAATCGCCGTTCGCAAAATCGGTTCGTTGGTACATGATAATAGTTAAATTGTGTTTCATAGAAGCCAATGTCATCGCCGCCGATTTCCAATCCATTATACTCTCAAACTCCTCTAAGATCCTCAGCATCATCCTGGATATTTGATCCTCAATTATAAATCACTGTTTGCAAAATCAGTTCGTTGGTACAATTTAACTACATTGGTTGTTAAATTGTGCCAACTTGTTTGTTGTTTTGTTGGGAAGTTGGTTTAATTGAACTACTATCATCCCATCGATTTCCAATTGCTTCTAAGGATCCTAAGCACCAGCGCCAAGTTTGATCCTGAATTGTGAATCACCGCTCGCGAAATCGGTTCGTTGGTACATGATAATAGTTAAATTGCGTTTCATAGAGGCAATGTCAACCGACGGATCGGAGATCACACCTTCCGGAGGGTCCCAATTGTGGCCATAAATTCTTTCGGCGGCTGACAGCTCGCGCCGCCTGACATGCTCGGGCCTGGCCAGCGGCACTCGGGCCCCAGCATGTGGCGGGAGAGCACGCAACTGTCATCCGCCATCTTGGAAGTTTGACGTGTGCGTTCCGTGTGACGATGTGTGTTTAGTGTTTGTGTGTTGTTTGTAAGTTGGTTTTTTGCTACTTTATATGAAGAATATATTTCGGTAAACTAGGAAGATAATGTGAATAAGTTTTGTCTACCGAAGTTATTGTTTAGACGTTTAAATTAGTTATATGATGGAATCTTGGTACGATCAAAGATTTATCGTGAAACGGAATATCTAAACTAGATTATTTGAAAAACTAAACTGAACGGCATTTAGAACGTAATAATTAATACAATAGAGCCTACGTATCAGCTATCAGGCTAAGCTAAACTACGGAACTTTATTTTTTTGTTATTTAGTACAAGTTTGCAATCTGTCTATGCACGTGACTATCGTGGGTAGGAAAATACTCTGAAAGCCAGTAATAATTTAGAGTCCAATCTTCGGATTTCAGCACTATTCAACTTATTAATAGCGAAGTACTTACTGATTATTTGAAACAATAAAAATATTTTTTATTATAAGCTATTAGTGTGTTCAACGTACTAAAATAAATAACTCCAGCACTTTTAGGCTTTGCCAAAATCCACGCTACGAAATCACCCCACCAAACAAAAAAATGTTAAAACGAAAACCGTACGACAACCGCACAATACATGAACCTTGGAATTTACAGTTATAAGAAATTCCGTGTAACTTGAAAAAGAAAACTAATAAAGGGGATATCTAGATCGCGGGTGACACTTTTTCAATTTTCTCCAACTAAGTAGAAAATATCCTCGTCACGTCAGCGGGAGGCTTGGAGGAGGAAAAGGAGGCTTTATTGAGTTACTTCCGGCAGATATCATGAACGAAAATGGAATTTTGATGATTTGCTCGGTAAATACTAAATAAGTAAATACGAGCGCTTTTTTATGTCCGATAGTATCAGAATAGGGTTGCCGAAGCCTGAAATAAATGATATTTAATTATGCTAACCGAAACACCATTAAATCTATTATAATATATGTTCGGGTAACACGATGTTAAGATAGCTTTAAAAATTATAATATTATGTTAACAGCAATATAATTTAATTTCTTATGAAACGAACGATATAAAAAAATACTTCTCTCATGTGTGTGTTTTAACAATTTGTGTAAGTACCTTAGTACAGTTTTTAACCGAATTTTAAAAAAGGAGGAGGTTATTAGTTACATTAATAATATAAATACGTATTGTGCCAACGAATATTATAAATTCATCACGAACTTTTACAGTTATCACAAGTATACCTTCTCATTTAGAGTTTACTCATATTTTCTCTGTTTTCATGACGAGTTTTAGATTTTCCATTTTCTTTTTGCGCTCAATTATAAAAAGTAGTTTTCGCGTCAATGAACTTTCAGCATCGTCTAGTTTATCTTTAATTTTTTCGCTATTCGTATTTTTCTTTAGAACTTTTAAAAGAAAAATACTTAGATGAATTTATTAACTGGATATTTTTAAAGAGTTAAGATTTACAATATTTCAAATAAGAGGTATTTAATCCATTATTATAGATTATGAATTTAGGATCAAGCTTTTATTAACACGAATAATTAACAACTTCTTGTCCTACAAATAATAAGTAAGGTTTTATATTCAACACTAAATTAATTTTCGATTGAAGAATAATTTTTATTACACTTATAACATACTCGTAACATTTTTCGATTCGAGTAGCAAAGAGCACGTTGTTGCAGATACCTCTAAGGTACGTAATAGATACCGTAGTAGTTACAATACGTTGAGAGCGTTTACACCTAATTTCAAGTTTCCATACAAACCTGCGGCGGGCTATTTGATTTGCTATGCGCGCAGCGATTTATAGTAGTTTTAAAATATTTGTAGAAAAAAAAAAACAAAAGATTTGTTGATATTTAAAAACATTTTTTTAAATTAAAGTGTTCTTCTATGACATGAATCTATTATTATACTAAATTAAGGTAAATAAATAGGTAAAAAAAAGTTTTAATTCCTTGATATTTCTTTGATATTTCTCATTCTTTGAATTCAAATTACACAAAGTAAAATATCTTTAAAACGAAATATTTTTTTCTGCTAACTATTTGCTTAAGGATCTTTTCAATGGGTTATTTTTTTATTAGATCTGTCGCTTGTTTCGTAAATTTTTAAAAGCTTCGAAACTGATACCAAAACGGAATTTAAGAAAACCTCTAAGTACAAATACTCTATAAATCGTATTTTTTTCTCTGGTAACTATTTAGACAGTGAAATTCCATAAAAAAATAAGTTATCAACACTTTTATCAAGGTAAGTGGTTGATGATTTTTACAAGTTTGAAAAGTACCATTTTAACTCTACAAGGCGCAGGTTCGGCGTCATATGGAATATTGTTCTCATCTCTGGGCAGGGGCGCCAAAATACCAACTGCTCCCTCTGGATCGTATCCAACGAAGGGCCGCTCGAATTGTTGACTGCCATAGTGTTTCAAACAGCTTGGACCCCTTGGAATTACGCCGAGATGTAGCTTCACTCTGCATCCTCTATCGGATGTATTACGGGGAGTGCTCTGAGGAATTATTCGGAATCATACCACCTGCAACTTTTTGCTATCATCCCACGCGAAAAACATACCATCCTCATCACCTTGATGAGTGGCAGTCTTCCACAGTGCGTTTTTCGCGTAACTTTCTGCCGCGCACTGTACAACTCTGGAATGAACTGTCACCAGCAGTATTTCCGGACCGATACGACCTGCAAACCTTCAAGAAAAGAGCGTATTCCCTCTTAAAAGGCCGACAACGTACTTGCAGCTCTTCTGATGTTACGAGTGTCCATGGGCGACGGTAGTTGCTTACCATCAGCTGACCCGTTTGCTAGTTTGCCCCCTTATTTAATAAAAAAAAAGCCAAATTGAGCGTGAAAGGTGTAAACGCTCTTAATTAAGCACGTTGTAGTAAAATAATGAAAACGTGTTTTGAAAACACATACCACGTAGCTATTACAACTGGGTTATGTTATGAATGTTCTTTGTTTATAACTTTAATTTTGTGGACAAAGCACCTACGAAAACAGAGCGAGATTAAGTTGGGGTAAGAAAATAAGCGTATTTTAATGCTGGTATAGTTATCGCCTTGGGGCGGCTACTACAGGTACCTATTGTTTTAAACAAAAGCAAGACAAATAATTTCTTTCTCTGATGATTTAAAGGTAACTTCAAAAACGTATGTTTAATATTTCAACGGATATATCAAGAGCGCGTATAAAGCTGAATTGTAAGATAATAAGACAAAAATGAGTAGAAAAAATCTTTTGATAGTTTTTTTCCCAATTTCCACGACTGCTAGACAAAATAGTAGGACACTATTATATTAGGAGTAAAATTTTGTCAATTGCATAATAATGAATCTAGGCTTCTTCTAATAACAATTTGTTTTATATTACACTAACTGTCTCTTCAACTAAGTGAACAGTGGCCTACAAGATGCAAAATAGATTGACTAAATTAGATAACGACGTCTATACAATAGATCTACAATAGAAAATAAATTACTAAAGTCTAGACTAGCCTAGGGCTTCGTTTAGGTTTCCTAGCCGGTCACAATATTTTGACTAATGATAAGACTTTTTGGGTCGACAAAAAAATCAGCCAAGTGCTAGTCGGACACGCGCACGAAGGGTTCCGTACCATTAAAAGTAGACCCAAAAATAGTAAATAATTGTGTTCTGTTTATGCCCCCTTAAATTTTTAATTTAATTCGTATTTAATTTTTTTGTTATGTTGTGTATATAATCGGTATCCTTATTTCTGAAACTTCGATGTCTGTCTGTCTCGCTGTATCTCAAGAACGGTAATAGCTAGAGAGTTGAAATTTTCACAGATTATGCATATATTCTTCGATGTCTGTCTGTCTCGCTGTATCTCAAGAACGGTACGGATAGAATATAACGGTAAGAATAGCACTCTCTATTCTTTTTCTCTCATAACCCAGTGGGACGGAAGACCAACACGACCGGCGAAAGATCGAGTGCAGGACCGACCATGCTACGCGTTTTACATGTCCATCCGACGCATGGAACATTTTACTTGTTAGACAATCAGGTGATCAGCCTATATTGTCCTAACCAAACTTGGAAATAACATGTTTCCAACGCGGGAATCGAACCCACGACCTCCGAGTCAAGAGCCGCGCTCTATACCAGAGCCACGGAGGCGTATAACTATAGTTAGTCACTCTACTAAGTAGAGAGGCATTTCTGCTCTACTTAATTCCGCTTCTAAACTAACTACCTGTAGTAGGTATAAAATACCTACAATGATTTTAATTAAAGTAAACAGTCTTCTTTATATTACAATATTTTAAATCTCCCTTGGATACGGATAAGTCCCGCGACAATTTGTAAAAAAGCGCCTGTAAATTTTAATTGTTGCTGCAGAGTTGCTTTTGCTTGTCTTAAAAAGTAGTATATCGAATAGGGTGAAGGATTTTTGGCAACCTCTGTTACTGTGCTTGTTTAAATAAAATAAACTTGTATGCAAGTAAGGACAATTTTTAACCCGAAATGATGAAGTTGGAAGAGTAAATACTAGAGATGTGCCGACTAGGTAAAGCCAACTATCCGGCCACTTTTGTAGTCGGCGACTAGTCGGCAAAAAGCGCCGATAAAAAAATAATATTATGTTCATTATATCACACTCAATCACTCTTACACATTTTAAAATCAATTGAAGTGTTCCTGAATTTACTTGCTAGTAAAGATATAATTTTTTTAAATATATTTTTAACAACAAATTAAATATTTATTATTAAATCAAGATTGCATGTAGATACATGAAATATTTCCTGAAAATCATCAACAGCTGTATCATAACAACAAAAAAAGTCACGAAGTAGACATATCACGATTCGACACGTTTGCAGGCGGCGTGTGTCAATCCGCGAATCAGCAGTAAAAAAGCGTTACGGAAACATCCGAAACTATGATCGGCTTGGCCGACTAGTCGGCCGATTAGTCGGCTTCTTTGCAACCGACTAATCGGCTAGTCGGCCAAAGTCACGATCGGCACATCTCTCTAAATACATTTTTTATCCTCGGAGTCTTGTTTCGTGATTTATAAAATTTCCCACTGTAGTCTTCCTTTCAGCTTCCCGTTAGGTTAGGTCTTAGAACTATTTAAGGGAGAACTATTTAAGGAACTGGTCCTTTAGAGTTTAGTCTATACCAAACTATCGTGTGTTAAAGTGAGCGGGGTCACGTGCGGGTGTGATGAGGGTCAACCCTGCGGTTTACGATACGGACAATTGCTCACAAACTTCCATACAAACATTTGAGATAAAAGCTTCTGGGATACTCGGGATATTAAGAGGATTCCACACCGCCCTTTTTTCCATACAAACGTTGTCCCCTGTTTCCTCCCTGGATAATGCTAGTAGAGTTATAATTTTTTTCCTGAATATCTACGGACCCTAATACAATGTCCCTATGTTTTATTTTTTTTCATAATTTAATTATTAAATAAGATATGAACGTTCAAAAACCCAAAAAAAATGGCCAGATTTTCCGCTGTGTTCAAACGTCCAGAAAACAGATTTGGCTAGATTATACAAAAAAAAGCAAAACATAGGAACACAGCTCAAGCCTTTTTTAAATCTTTAATGAAAAAAGTACTTAAATCGGTTAAGTTTTGGAGAAGGAATCAGGGGACAACGAATCGTTGATTTTCTGGATTTTCTGCAGTTGTCTCTATCGCGTTCTGCGGTATGGGCTTGAGGTAAGGGAGACAGCTATAGATATTACACGTACTTTTTTTTCATTTCTCTAGCCCCTGGTGTATCCTCTTAAATGTCTTGAGTCAGACGATTGGGCTGTCTTTTGTATCTGGTTTAAATTGCTCTAATTTATAATTATAATAATAAAAATCGTCATAAAGTAGCCGTCTATATTAGCTTTAGTTATGAAAATAGGTATAAAGTAGTTTACATATTTTTTGCGCGATTGGAGTGTTAGATACAGTACCTACATGAGGATTTACGGCGCGTTCAGACAAGTTTTCTACTAGAGCGCTTGGGAAAATACGCAAGCTAAATCCACGCGCTCAGAAAAGGCGCACATCTAAACGCGCCCTTACACTTATTATGTGTTTATATAATTTCCTAACATCATGTGTTCATTTAACCCTAATATATTCATAGCTTTAATTTATTCATAAGTTAGACAGTAGAGAACGTAAAATGTTTTAAGAACAAACTCTATACATTTCGGGGTCTTTATAACTTCAGAGTTCAGTTGAATATGAACTCTGAAATAATCTGAATGGTTAACTTCTAAGTATTACTTTTGTTTCAGATTTAAACTTATCACAAGATACTTAACTAGTTTCTTCTACAACTAAAAATGATACTAAAGATTTAGTGGAAAAAATCTCCCGAGGTCTCTCTAGCGGAGATATAGAGTGAATAGAGAAGGAAATACAGACAGCAGAAATGGACACGAAGAATGATCATGGTGACGACATTGAACTTCAGGGGGTCAGCAGTAAACAGAGGTAAGGAAAACTGATACAGCAGCAGCCAGCTTCACTGGAATCCAGCATTGGATCAATAGAAATGAAAATATCCACTAGCTGTTAATGCTGTTATGTATGATGTTTATTCATCCCAGCGACAAGTGTTTGGCGCTCGCTACTGTTTTCATGTAAATCGGCACTAAATTACAGTTTTGACTGAAACTTTATCTCAAAATGTATCAATTGACAAAACTATAGGAGGTACGGTAATTCACAGACCGGGTGCACTATATTTAGATCTTATATTTGTGGATATAGGGTTCAAAGTTCCATGCCAAAAACGTAGCACCGGGCAGTATCGTAACAAAAGAGAGGAGGTAACACATTTGTACCAAAGATAGCATCAGCTTTGTTTTGATTGTTACTGATTGTCGGCTTGGGGCATACCAATTGACCCCTTACGAGTATCTCTTATAGGATGATCACTATTTCCTCATCAATTTCATCATTATTACCTTATAACTAAGCGATTTCTATACATATTGTCTTGTAGAAATATACCTTTTGCACCTATTTATAATATTTAATAAGTAACATCATTGTAATTTACTTTCTAGTGCACAAAAAATAATTATTCACTCAGCATCATCATTACGTCTGATATTCTTTATTTTAGCGATGCAGCTACAAAATCTGACTTACCTGAGAGAGGGTCCTGGGCGAGTAAGCTCGACTTCATCTTATCGGTAGTGGGCTTGGCCATCGGTCTTGGCAATGTCTGGAGATTCCCCTACCTCTGTTACAAGAATGGCGGCGGCGCTTTCCTCATACCATACTTCCTCACTCTCTTCCTCGCTGGAATACCCATGTTCTTCATGGAACTGGCCATGGGGCAGATGCTTACCATTGGTGGATTGGGTGTTTTCAAAATTGCACCAATTTTCAAAGGTAATGTTGAATAAATGTTTTTAAATATTAATACCTAACAAAAAAAATGTTGAGGAGGAGCTAAAAATAAAAATTGAATACGGAAATAACAAACCAAAGTAAATCACAAAATGAATTTACGTGAAATATTAAAAGCATGATAAAAATACTGAAAAATGCTGGACAGAAATGTTTTCATCGTGCAAAACAATTTGACAAAGACTCAGTTTCACCGCAAAAGTATAATCGCCGGATGGAATGCAAAAGACCTTTCATATGCCATACCTTTGTTGGAGTCCCATTCAGAATTCGTAATTTTGCTCCCTGGAACCCGTGTTTACCACTAAGAAATTAAGGTTCAAAGTCAATGTTGATAATGGACGCAGAGATTGTTCAAAATTTAAATTAAAACATTGCAATAATTCTTGCAGCTTCATTTTAATCTTTGGCAGTGAAGATAAAGTTAATTTAATTTACTTTTCAAATTAAAACTTTGCATTTAAAACGAGTGCTAAATCTGGAGTTGAAATAAACTTTCGAGATTGCGGTTACCCTTTGCTATTCTGTTTTGGGATTCATATTTTAAATCTTTTTTTTCATTTTCTTTTGTTTATTTCAGGGATTGGTTATGCCGCTGCCGTTATGTCATGTTGGATGAATGTTTACTATATCGTCATTCTGGCTTGGGCAATATTCTACTTCTTCATGTCGATGAGATCAGGTAAACTTTATTTCTCATTACTATTTTCATTTTAACTTAATGTATTCAGAACATTAATTTATTTTACAACTAAATTTCTTTCGATTTTAACTTTCAAATTGCTAATTATTTTTGGCAAAATTTTCCAAAATGTTTGATAATGCCTTGATAAGCAGTAATAAATTACTTTATTATTTCCGTTTCCGTCCTCCGTTTTAAAATATATTAACCAACATTTTGTTGACCTAAAACCTGTATTTCCCAGACGTCCCCTGGAGGACCTGCGACAACTACTGGAACACGGAGACGTGCGTCAACCCCTACGACCGCAGGAACCTTACGTGCTGGTCCTCCATGGACATGACCACCTTCTGCACACTCAACGGCAAGAACATCAGCAAGGCAGTCCTTTCGGACCCTGTCAAGGAGTTCTGGGAGTGAGTTTTATGGGCCTATAGTTTTTCCTGATCTTTTATGTGTTCAGCCTTGGTTTTCAATTATTATTCCTAAAAAATCTCTTATGTACAAAATTCTCGTGTCACGGTGTTTGTGCGCGAAGTCCTCCAAAACGGCTCAATCGATTTTCATGAAATTTTGAATGTACATTCGTTTTTTATCTACTTTTTATATTGATACTAGAAATAATTTATATGGCAAAACAAACGTTTGCCGGGACAGCTAGTATTTTTATATATTACTTTAAACTACTAGTTATAACAGTATATTGTACAGGAACACAATATTAGAACAGCGAATTTCTTAATCCCAAGCTATCGTAGTTTTATCGTGCCAAATCCAATCAAAACCCATTAAGTATTTTTTTGCGAAAATGTGTAACAAAACACACTCACAAAACATTGACACTTATTTCTAGGCGTCGAGCTCTGCAAATCTCCAGCGGTATCGAGCACATCGGCAACATCCGCTGGGAGCTGGCGGGCACGCTGCTGCTGGTGTGGATCCTGTGCTACTTCTGCATCTGGAAGGGCGTGAGGTGGACCGGCAAAGTGGTGTACTTCACCGCCCTCTTCCCCTACTTCCTCCTGACTGTCCTGTTGATTAGAGGTGATGAATATTGTTAATAAGACATAGACGAATTCTTTAAAAGTCATGTAACACTTTACAGCAGTAGGCTACTTGACCTAATTTTTTTCTTCATGCTAATCGCTTCATCATCATTCATTATTACAAAAAAAACTAATATTTTCATATTTTACACAGTAGAAACCCATAAAAATGTTAATTGAAAAATATGCCTTATAAATGGCGCCGAAAACACTGTCCGCCATAGTGTGACGTCATACGTTTTGTATTTTAAGCTCTCTTTATTGAACATTTTTTTATATGCTAAATGTACGCGTCTAAAAGTGCCCAAAAATTATAAAAGAATTAAATAAGAAATTAGAAATCATTTGTAATGTTGAAAACTTTTGGAGAAAAGTTTTGGCCATTTCATTTCCCGTCTACAATAAATGGAGATAATTTATAAAACTGATGTTTTATTTGAATTATTCAAGAAAATATATTTTACAAATCTTTCTAGGCTTATTTTTATTATTTATGTACAAATAAACTTACATAATATAACGAGCGCGATAAATAAAAGATATTAAATTACGAATAGAATGACGTCACATCCAATTCGGAAGTACCGCAAAAACGTTTTCGTCAGTACAAATCCTATTTTCATAAAATTATATTTTCAAATCGACTTTATTTATTAATCATAAGCTTTTATTTGATGATAAGGGTGAAATACGGTTTCCTAGGCCAAGTTCTACTAGAAATATGTATTTGTTCAATGAAATTGAATATAGGTCTACTTGACCTATATTTTGAATTTGAATATAGGTCAAGTAGCCTATTGCTAAATTAATTAAGTAATTATTTTACGACCATATAATAGCCACTGTATATATTTAGTAGGCTTAGGCTGTATACTTTTTCTAATCAGTAGTTTTTGCACAAAGAAGTAAAATACATACAAGCTCTCGACTTATTATTTAATCATCATTATCATCATCATCATCAGCCTATTGCGTCCACTGCTGAACATGGGCCTCCCCCAATGAGCGCCGTCGAACAATCCCGATCTTGAGCATTATACTTTAATATTTAGTGTCATCAAACTATTGCGATGATTGCATTCATGATTTTACAGGCATAACATTACCCGGAGCGATGGAAGGCATCAAGTTCTACGTGATGCCGAACATGTCAAAGCTGCTGGAGTCGGAGGTGTGGATCGACGCCGTCACGCAGATCTTCTTCTCGTACGGCCTGGGCCTTGGAACTCTGGTGGCCTTGGGAAGTTATAATAAGTTCACCAACAATGTTTACAAGTAAGTTTTGGCTGCTGCTTTTAGTTTCTACCAAATCTTTGGATATTTAGAACGTGTGCTGTACTTTTTACTTATTTCATGCGTTTATTTTAATTAATGTTATTACAAGGATAACTTTAATGATGTATTACTTTTTTTATAATATTGGACAACTTAGATGCAATATTATATCAAATTAGGTTCTTATATCTGTATAGCACGTTGGGAATGTTACTTGACAGATAAAGACACTTGTGTAAATTAACTGCTGAGTAAATATTGTTACGGCCAAAATAACAACGCTTGTTACAATAATTTACACAACTAAGATTTATGAAGTTTTGAACCTAGCCCTAGGCTTCGTTTCCACCAGAGATGTGCGAGGGAAATGTGTCGGTGTTTCCACCAAAGCTGTGCGATGGAGTGAGTGGAGCTGTAAATGCGCTACTAGTACAGTGTGCGCAAATATAGCAACACATATTTCTCGCAACACATCTCTCGCACACATTCCTCGCTTGTTTTGTATGCGCAAAAATCTAGCTCCGCTAAGCCGTTTCCACCAGAGCTGTGCTGACCTAGGTGGAGTAAATGAAGCGATTCTATTGGTTCTTTACAAACACATCCCCTCGCTTCGCATCCTCGCACATCTCTGGTGGAAACGCAGCCTAACTGTTGACATTATTGAGGGTAGGAAGAAGTATTTATCTTAATGTCAATTTGTTTATTTTCTAGGGATGCGTTGATCGTGTGTTCCGTGAACTCGAGTACTTCGATGTTCGCTGGCTTCGTCATCTTCTCTGTGGTCGGTTTCATGGCACATGAACAGCAAAGACCTGTAGCGGAAGTCGCCGCGTCTGGTAAGTTCAATTCATCTACAGTCTACTAGTTGTAATTTAAAAAAAAGTGCTAAATCTATCTAAGCTCTTGTTCATTTGGAATCAGTCTACGAATTTAGTATTCACAATATTATGCTTTTGTTACACACTTATAATATTAGGTAGGTATGATTTAACATTTTTAAATCGCACAAAATGTTTGAAAGAAATAATAGAATCTTCAGAATGTTTTAGCGCATAGTTACACATATTTCTTTAGAACCTTCATAATAATCTTTAACATCACCTGTTTATTTCAGGGCCTGGTCTAGCTTTCCTGGCGTATCCATCTGCGGTACTCCAGCTGCCCGGGGCTCCACTATGGTCTTGTCTATTCTTCTTCATGCTCCTACTCATCGGTCTGGACAGCCAGTTCTGCACCATGGAGGGCTTCATCACGGCCGTCATCGATGAGTGGCCCAAACTTCTCAGGCGTAGGAAGGAGATATTCATTGCTATCACCTGTGTTATATCTTACTTGGTCGGCTTGTCTTGTATATCTGAGGTGAGGTTCTTATCAAATTAAAGATACAATAAGTATGTATGTAAAGTCAATTTATATAACGAATGATTCTAGATGAGTCGTGATAAACTAAGTCTTACTAGACTAAAAAGTCAAATTGTGAATACCAAGTATTATAATATAATATTATGTAAACAACTGCCGTAAATATGGTGGCATTAATGGTTATCGATCATCTTTCAATATGAAAATGGGATGGGACGTATCGATGCAAAAAAAAAAAAAATAATTTCTTCCCAAATTAACGATCAATCGTAATTGAAAGCGAAGGCGTTGGAACTGCCCATCTATAAATACTCGTAGGTACACGTATCACATAATTAACCCAATGTTGTTGTTTTCACAGGGCGGTATGTACGTGTTCCAAATATTGGACTCGTACGCGGTGTCTGGTTTCTGTCTGCTATTTTTGATCTTCTTCGAGTGCGTGTCCATATCTTGGGCGTTCGGAGTCAACAGATTCTACGACGGCATCAAGGAGATGATCGGATATTACCCCACGATCTGGTGGAAGTTCTGCTGGGTCGGATTCACTCCTGCTATTTGCATTGTGAGTTCCTGAATGTTTCTTACGTTATTAGTTCAGTAACAAACTGCTTTTCGCAGCAATTGATATTTTTAAATCATAGGGGTACTTAAAAACATAATTTTGGTAAACTAATGAAAAAATTATAGTTTGGGTTAAATCACGAAAAACCTCATTCATTGAAATTAAAGACGACATGATAATAAATAACATCCACTATATTATCTAATTAAATTCCTAAAATCTATACGTATCTGCCCTTGAAGCTTTGTTGCAGTCAGATGAGAAATAGTAATTTCTGATTTAACCCATCAAGCTCCATAAGCTCACCGGTGAGCGAGACACAATAGAATAACAATTAAATAGATTTCCAAGAATCCACGATCGAAGGATTAATACGTGTTTAAGATATCGAATGCCGCTATAGACTGATCTGGACTTTCTGCAACTTTTTAACCTTCCACAGAGCGTATTCCTTTTCAACCTGGTGCAATGGAAGCCGATCAAATACATGAACTACGAGTACCCGTGGTGGTCGCACGCTTTCGGCTGGTTCACCGCCCTGTCCTCCATGTTGTGCATCCCCGGGTATATGCTGTATCTGTGGCGGGTCACACCGGGAACGCGTATGGAGGTACCATGGAAGAAATGGATACATAGGCAGTTGGCGGACTTACGAAATTTGTTCGGAATATGTCAATTTAATTTAATTCGTGATATGTCGGCTGGGTTTGACGTAACGCGACAAAATTACGTTGGTCCGCCATCTGCCTATGGATCAACTTCTCAGATAGTACGTTAGAGAGAGAGAGATGATGGATGATGATGACGATAGGAGTTAGTTGCTGTGAACTTTAGAAAGATCATCGTGCCTACAGTCTTGTGAGACAGGAAATGTTGATGTTGCATGCCTCTGTGACTTATATCATCATTGTTAGGGTTTTTTCCCAAATGGAGATAAAAGATGAATACGCTTTTTGTTAGACCATCGATAGATGCTCACCAAATGTTCACACGTTTGTAAAAGTTGGTAATTTTTAAATAGATGATCTGTATATAAATGCGTTAGCAACGCGTTGTAGGCATGCTGACCGCAAAAGGTGTTTCTCATCAAAAACTGATGAACAGCTGTCACATTAATACGCAGATAGAATTTCAAACGGAAAGCCGCTAAAAACGCTGCGTTAGTGATTCTAAATGTTACTTTCTTGGATACGCTAGGCTGCACTAATTTATTAACTGTTATACCTTGTATTTGGATATTGAAATCAATGTTTTTTCCAGAAATTCCACACCATAGTTCGAATTCCCGAGGACGTCCCGGCCTTGCGTACCAAGATGCAGGCCGAGGAGCAAGCGAAACATGCAAAATAAGCGAAAATTGCAGAAGAATCGACGATTCTATACCGTTTAGAAAGTGTACTTTAAATATATTTTATTCTAAATGGATGTAACGCACAATGTACGTGCCAAAATAATGTAGTGCTTATTACTCGTATAATTTAGTCTGCTTACTCGAAACGCTTATTTTAGTACAGTGCTGGACAGTGTTGTTGATTTAGTTCTACTTAGTTTAATTTGATGACTTTTGACGTTTGGGGTTTCGGCGCGTTCGTGTATATTTGTACTTTACACTATATTTAGTTAGTTTTAGTGGACTAGTGCATGCTAAGGATATGTTACCTATTTATTGTTGTCTTCCATTTTGCCAACCGTGTACTCGATTATCTTTTTAAACGACTTCCTCTATATTCGAATCTTTATCATACGTGTTTCTATCCGAATGTTATATTTTTCCTATGTGGTTATATGATATATCTTTATTATTGTCGTTGTTAAGAAATTTTATCATATTTAATGTACTGTAGTCGATATGTTGTCCTTTGAGGACAATAATTTAGTAAAATTTAGATCGATGTTTAGAGTAGATTTTGAAATTATAACCAAAACGCAACGGGACGCGTTTTTCCAACTCGTGTTTTGACTTTAGATGTTTGACGAAATATATTTAATCTATATTGTAGAGATAAGGAAATGTTAAGAAATTATTATATAATACATCTCTAATATATTAATTTAATTATTATTACGTTCCTAGTTATTAAACTTTGTTTAACATTGGTTATCTAGCTTTAATAGTGATTACAGTTAATTTTGTTTAAGTTCATCTACTTACCAGACTTATTTTGAAGCAATATTTTATAGCAGTAATGAAACTTTACAAAACCTTCTGTGTTCTAAAGAGACCAAATTTGGGATAATTTTACATAATAATATGCAATTAATATACTGTAGTTAAACAAATCTTAAAAATTTTGGCCTACATAAAGTAATATTTTTGTCAATTTACATCTTTACTCTATACAGTTTTAATTTTGTATGATAAATATAACTTAGATGAATTATATTATAAACGTTGTATGAAGTCTGAGAAATGTGTGGATTTCCAAAATTCTATCTTTGTCTACTACACTTTTATCTGTCAATTATTATTACATTCCTTAAGTTAGCTTTAGAGTTTAGACGCTTGTAATGAGACGTGTTACACATAACGAAAAATTAAATACATACGCCAGATTGCTACACACTTGGTTTGAATAGTATTTACACCGTAGATTGATAGATATTGAAACAAGATTTACCTCTCCAAATACTTTGACAAGTAAAATTATCACATTTGTATTTTTGACTAGCGCTTGAATAATTATTAATTATTGATTTATATAAAAGTCTTTCTGCTCTCAGTTCGCGTTACAAGCTGTAACATTACCCGTTACGCGCGTCTAAAACAAGCTTTACCGCTCATGTTTAAATGTATCAAAATGTATTTATATTTACGGAATTGTTTTATGATTATGCCAAATATTATGCTCTAAGCATTTATTATGTGTTATGATACTGAATATTATTCTCAATTATTATATGAATGTTAGAAATATTGTATTGTGTGCATACTCAAATTAGTTCCAAAGTATGAATTGTGTACGTTAAGAGGAAATTGTGCTTCCATATTATAATTTAAATGTAGATTATTCATATTTATTGAATTAAATATATAAGTTATAAATAATTGTGCGTTATTTATTTTATTATTAATTATAGTATTCAACCATAAATAAATAAAAAAAAATATAAGAAAATTATTATACAATCCTACATGGTGGTTCCTGATCCTAAGGAGCATACTCGAGCAGACAGTATATATTAAGTCTATGCTCGAGCATGACCGAAACTCACTAAGGCAGTCACCTTGTTCATATGAATGAAATAATCTGATACTCGTATATAAAAATAACTCGGGTTTTCCTTCCTGACGCTATAACTCCAGAACGCACGAACCGATTTCCATGGTTTTGCATTCGTTGGAATGGTCTCGGGCTCCGTGAGGTCTATAGAAAAAAAATAATCAGAAAAAACTTCAAGAGAAAAGCAGGAAAACAGGGAAAATCATTTTATGGCAAAAAAACGTTTGCCGGGACAGCTAGTTATACAGCCGACTCGAGAGGCATCTCCTCCATATTACACTCCATCCATCCTGTCAAAGTTTATAATATTTTTCCATGTGGCCGAATTTTGATGATGTCAATTGTCATTTTGAGCATCTGTTTCACCGACATGACAATGTCAAAAGTGCCCCAAGATCCTCGTATGTCTGTTAATAATCCATAAGGAGGTTTAATATGTGAGATGTTGACACAATGTAATCCTGACAATTATCGAGAGGGCGCGAACGACAGAGTTAACAATATGCTGACGTAACCACTCGCCTTGGTTGTTCTATTGATGTATTATCTGATTTTGTACACGCGATGTATGAGACTAGATAAATTGAAATACATTTTGAAAAAATATCAAAGTTGGATCGAGTAGAAATCATATTAAGTTTGAAGAAAAAAAATACATCAATAGCAGAACATAATATTATTTAAACCTCCTCCTTTGGAAGTCTGTAAAAATTCGTCCGAAATCTACGCGAGAGGGCCTGTCGAATACGAGCTTCCTAAAGTAGTTCTAAAAGCTTTGAAAACGTAAAGATAGATTTCTGATAATTACAAACTGCTATAAATTTACTTTCCATACATTTTAAATTAGTTGCAGGTTTGCACTGAGAAATTAGTGTTCTTTAATGAGGATATGATGGGGATCTTAACAGTGTGTAATATATTGTAGTAAGTTTCAATACTAATTTTATCACTATGAGATGTGCTACATGTAGTATGAGTAAAAAAATTAAGGTTTTTTTTTTTCTCGCAAAACTGGAACCTACGGATCAATGCCGAATATGTATTTTTTATGAGCTTAGGCCACTTTATTTCCACCGCTCCATGTACAAAATCTGTCAGCCACCCTATAGGACGCTGCCGCCTCCCTAGGACGCTACCGCCCCTAGGCCGCAGCCTATACAGCCTATTTATAAATTCGGGGCTGCTACGGATACAAGTTTTTTTTTATAAAATAATGGGGCAAGCGATCAAACGGGGCACCTGATGGAAAGCAACCGTCGCCCATGGACGCTCGCAACATCAAATGAGCTGCAGGTGCGTTGCTGGCCTTTTTTTTTTAGTTTCACAGAAGATGCTGGATCTACGTCATTTAGATCAACGCGCTAGTAAGCTTTTAGGTGGGACGTTAGTTTATTTTATCACTTTAGGCTAAGTGTGTTAGTAGGTGACGTAAATAAGACTTTGATGTATTTTTTATGAGCAAACATACAAAGTTTCTTTTTTGGTAGTCCTTACACAAGGCGAGTGAAGTAATACGCCTTTTTGGACAGACCTATTGTAAATCTTCGATACAGTTGAAAGCGATCATTTAATTTATAGCTGCCACATGTTTAGATTTTGATAAAAATATAAAATAGTTATTGTACATCGTTTCCATACGAATTCGTGGACAGTGTTCGCTGGAAGTTGCAGCTTGGCCACTTGGTACTCCGAATCGAAGGAAATGACATATTCGACATATTTAATTCTATCGGAGCCGGCTCGAAGCGAGCCTTCGAGCTGTCAGTTTTGCGGTCCACAAGGTGGTTATTGCTCGATTTATAATATAATATCTATGGACGCTTCACACCACGTCAGTCTGGCCCCGTGCTAAGTACCTAAAGGACTTGTGTTACAGGTACCAGACAACGGAAATATATTTAATACTTTTATACTATACATATATTTAAGATTTTTATTATATCATACACATATTTAATACACATCCAGACCCGGGAAATTTGAAAACTCTTTGTTCCGTCGGCGGGATTCGAACCCGCGACCTCCGGCTTGAGCTACCGACGCGCTCACCACTGAGCCACAGAGGTCGTCATTTGGAGTAAAACTATCGAGCAAAACCGTATGTCAGTACTTAGCATTACTGTGAAAATATTCTACTCGTAACTCGATTATTGGCATTATACATCTCATGCATGTATCTTCCAATACCACGTAGGATGTTTTGAATTACAAATTAGTTTTCATGGTGACCGTGGAGGCTGGGCATGAGCGGGTATATAAATCACCTGTTTATGGCAGCGGTAAAGATTATTGACATATAATACTCATACATACACATACATAAATAATTTGAGTGTGTTTTAGCTAGGACCCAGACGTATTGACTAGTTCTTTCCTCTGGACTAGACCGAGGAAAGAACTAGTCAAACCGAGACCCAATCCCCTACCCTATTCCCTTCCTTACCCTCCCCTATTCCATTCCCTTCCCATCCCTACCCTCCCCTATTATCCTATTCCCTCTTAAAAGGTCGGCAACGCTCCTGCAGCTCTTCTGATGCTGCGAGTGTCCATGGGTGGCGGTATTTGCTTTCCATCAGGTGACCCGTTTGCTCGTTTGTCCCCTTATTTCATAAAAAAAATACAGTAAATCGAGGTAACGAAGTCCTCTGATTCCTCCTTCAAAATAAAGTCTATCTAGTTATTTTTTAAATATCTTTAGAAAGAGCGAGTCTATGCCTCTAAGTTTTTATTTTATCTTATAGATCTTTCAAATTTATTTTATGGTGGGTGGATTGGCGGGGTACGGGGCAGTATTTTTTTGCGATTTTTTAAGGGTCATATTTTTTTTATTAGTAGTAAAAATCGAACGTAGAGGCACAGAATATATATCAGTAGTACCAAGTAGAGACATAGCTTTACAGATCCCAATCTATACATCTATACATATAAATAAAATTAAAGTGTCTGTTTGTAATATTGAAAGAACCGTTTTTTACTACATGCATATGAATGTATGTAAGGTACAAACACCAAAGCAACATTTTTTACAATTTTTGTCTGTATGTCTGTCTGTCTGTCTATTTGTTCCGGCTAATCTCTGAAACGGCTGGAGCTATTTTGCCGGGACTTTTTTTGGTAGATAGCTGATGTAGTAAGGTGTAACTTAGGATACTTTTTAACCGACTTCCAAAAAGGAGGAGGTTATATTTTACTTTTTTCATATTTGTTAGCGGACTATCCATCTTTGTTATTATACTATGTTGACGCGGACGAAGTCGCGGGCAACAGCTAGTATTGTATAAACAAATCATTTGTCTAGACGTATTGTCCAGGGAGTAAATTGGGGAATACGTTTGTATGGAAAAACAGTGTTAGCGTTCGCTCTTAAGCGTCTGGAATGATTTAGACGAAATTTGATATGGATATACTCTGAGAGACGGAAAACGACCTTGGAAAGTTTTTTTGCGGAAAATGTACGATTGTGCTGAACTCCACATACCTGGACAGCTTACCGTCTTATTTACGTTCAGAGTTAGAGCAGAATATTATATTCTTTTGAAGAGTACCTATTATGTAAAATCTTTTAATTCTATTTCGATTTATATTTTGTGACGTGGACAACACGGGCTGCGGAGCTCTCGGCAAATCTCGGTTTCGTAGAAACGATAACGCAAACAAACAAACAGATAAGTGTTGGAGTGATATATCTCTCCCTAGACACTTTCACACTCTGATACAGAGTAATTAAATTCATCATCATCATCATCTCAACACTATCCATAATATCATACAAGTCTGGACTCATTTGGTTTGGTAATACGATATCTACCTTAAGGACCTACCAGGAAAGCACGTGCTAATTATTATTATTGAGAAAAAATGGGGGTCCCCGAGTGATAAATGAAACATGCTTCCAATTAATATAATGAGTATGTTAAAAATTATCAACAGTAAAAAACAATAATAATAGCAGAAACAATTTTAACATCCTTGCTTTTAAAGCAAAAAAATGCCTTTTGGCTCTGTTCAAAAGGAAACCTAGCCATTTAAGGCCAAATTGCAACATCGCCAATAATTAAATTTAATTTCTTTATTACCTATTTGGGTGATACCCACCCATGTCCGACACGGTAATAGCATAGCATAGTAAGTAGTAACAGACTATATTTTAATATTTATTGCTATAATAAATCACTTCGATGGTGTGTGTTTGTACAGGCGTATAGTTTCAAGGCAATGATGAAAAACTTAAAGCAGATATGTTACTACCGCGCGCGTTGTGAAGATTCAAATACGGCCCAATTGGGCCGTCTGTGGTTTAGTCTGCATCGAGCGCAGTCACGAACGTGCCACGTCTTGTCTTACCTAAATAAATTGAAAATGACGTCGTGCGTGTATCGAAAATGTACCAATTATGACTCGAAAGTAAACAAAACACATGGAATCTCTTACCACATGTCTTGATTGCATTAAATACCTCGATTATTTACATTTTCAATTATTTTTTCGAACAATCTGGAAAAAATCGAATTTTCGTCATAGCTCAGGCGAAGAAAGAGACAGCGATACGATTCGACGTTTAAAAATAGAACTGTCTCTTTTATGTAAATGGTTTTTCGTATCTTTTGTTTCACTTATCTGTCAAATTTGTCAATGTTTGCAATTTTGAATTTGAAAATTGTTAGGAAGAGATTTAAGCCGGAAAATAGTATGGACGTAACATATCTGTATAAGTAGAATATCATTGTTTCAAGGACAGAAAATAAGTTTATTGTAAATATAAAATATCTACAAAACAAAGAGGAAAACTATACGTCATTAATGAATTAATTTTCCTACGATTTTTTAAAGTGTAAAAAATGTAGCTAAGTAATTCAATTAGCCTCTTGAACCCCACCGACACCTTAACGTGCCACCCGTAAAAATACCTCTGTGTACCACCGGCACGTTAATGAGCCACCCGATGCACTCGACCTCACGCTGTTTTGTTACTTATTTCAGTATGATTAAGATTTAATTTCGTTTGTTCTATACATTCAATGATATTGTACTTTGAGTTTTTCATAATTGTATACATTATTTTTAAGAGTATGAAGTTGGCTACAAAACGAATGCACTAAATTAGTTAATAATTGGCGCAAATTTTGCAAAACATGAAAAAAAAATTCGAAAAATTTGAATGCCACCATAGAACGCGATATTTGAGGCTCAATAGAATTTTAACATCCCGGTATTCGAGAGGTTAAATATTAATTTATATTTTATTTCAAAATGTTTATAATATTCTTGATATTATTATTCTAGATGCATACAACACGTAAAAAGTATTAAGTATGTAAGATATTTTGTGCCCCACTTTTCAACGCTTTTCTCTATGTAATGATTTCTTAGGTTTACGCGAGTATCACTCACGGGTTTCAAACACCGTAGGAACACCAAGTCCGCAATTTGTGAACACACACTGGATCAACCTCGCCATTACATAAGATTTGATAAGCCACAAGTACTGGCAAAAGAAGCAAGATACCGCCCAAGAATGATACGCGAGGCCATTGAAATTAAAAAAGACCCTAATTTTAACCGCGAAGATGGTTGGGTGCTGCCATCTAGTTGGGATCCAGTGATAAATAAACTAAAGCACAAATCTAGGAAACCTCGGCTTCATGACATTGTAAGTTCGTTCTGCGTAGATCGGAACGCAAACAAAACTTGATGAATCTTCGGGTAGCTGAAGAACTTCAATAAATTGGACGCCTGTCACCTCAGCCCACCCGTGACCACGGCCGCTGTAAAGTAGCCGAAACGTCGGGATTAATAAAAGTGCTCCGCGACAAAATCCGTAAGTGTTTGAACCTTGTAATATAATGCTTTTCTCTATGTTTCTTGTCTTACGCTCTTAAGACCCCTCTTAGAATTGGGCCAAATGATTAACAACCATGGATAATCATACACGAATATACCTTTCTACACGTTTGTCATCGATTGTATAGGTCCGTCATGGAGAAAATTTAACAATTAATATTATGTAGAGTTCTTGCGCCTTCAGTTTATATTAAGTCTTCTCTTATGTAGATTGTTTTCTACCTATGGAAGATTTCCCAAGTTTTTTGTATAATTCACACCCGAATGCTAATACAGATGATAAATTATTAACTTGTGTTATTTTTTTTCTTTAAGTATAGGTAAAATGTGCACAAAATACGTCAAGGATAATGAAATATTATTTTTTGCACAGAAAGTTTTAATTAATGCCATTTATTTAAGTATAAAAAAAAACAGCCTAAAATAGTACTGTATAACTTAGTACTTTTAATTGTCCTATTTTTATAAGGTAAACTTTGTAAAGGTCTACCAGAATCTGATGGCAATTTTCGACAGTAGATTTTCAAAAAATATCCTTGATCATTGGATAAATTTTTGTATTTGCATGTTTAACACACATATCAGCCGCTTTAAGGAAAAAGGATCAAAACGTTTTATTCCAATTAACCCGGTATTGCTAGAGGCACTACTACACTTTTCTCACTTTTTGCCATCAGACTCTGGGAGACCTATGACGTGTTGAATGCATAGATAATAATAATTAAGTAATAAATATTCGTTCTTCTTACAACCATGGTATTTAAGGGTGGGTAATGGGTTGCACCAACTTACCATAAATTAAAACTTTAACTTTAACAATAACTTTAACTATAACGCAAAATGTCAAATCTTTGGTTAAAGTCAATAATGGACGTCATATTTAACGATAACCATAACCGCTCAAACTTAATTCATTTTTTATACTTTCAATCCCATTTAACTATATAGCTTTAACAAAAAAATAAATGCAACAGAAGTCTGTCAAATTCTGTGGTTAAAGTTAAGTTAGCCTTAACTATAATAATTAAGTTAGCCTTAACTATTGTATGATAGTAGTTGAATCCTGGATATACAGGATGTAACAAAACAAAGTGATGATAAACTCATTTTCTTACATCCTGTGTAGTTCCTACTTATGCGTACGGTACGGTAAAATATAGCTTGCTATATTTTTTACATTTTATAGCGTGTTTAAATCATGGTAAGGGTGTGTAAAAGCTTTTACAAATAGAGTTCTAAAAATAAACTTCTAAGTAACTTGTCGACATAAAATCTTGTTACAACTTCGGTTACAGGTTATTTTTAACTTGTTAATGTTTGTAAATATGTATGTTTGTACACGTTGTTACTTGAAAATAACAAGGAAGAAATTTTATTTAAGTTAATGCTAAGATTTCGTAATTACACATTATATATATTTTTTTATTTGAGTTACCATACCCACTCAAGAAAAAGAGAGGTTCAGGTTTTTTAAGGACCTTCATAATACCCAACCCAAGATGGAAATGTAATTATGGGAGATAAATGATAATCGCTCACCATCAGGTGATCGGACTAATTTCTATTTTATAAGGAAACAACATTAGAATAACTCAAACATTAGGTAGGTATATTGTATATTGTACCTCTATGTGTTGAATGATGTCTATAACAATGAAAATTACTATTCAAACATTACTTAGTTAATAACCTCCTCGTTTTTTGGAAGTCGGTTAAAAATAACAATAATGTAAAGGAATAAACGTTTAAGGTGTTGTATATTATATACTCTGTATTCTAAAATATTCTCTGTTATTTCGTCATATAAAGTAAAATGAAAATGAATTTAGAGATGTGCCGACTAGTCGGTAAAGCCGACTATCCGGCCACTTTTGTAGTCGGCGACTAGTCGGCGAATAGTCGGCAAAAAACGCCGACTAATCGGCTTTTTACTTTTTTGCTGTTATTGAAATTATTGAATTGTAGAAAAACCTTGATTATTATTTATTATAATGTGTTCAGATCACACTCAATTAATGTTACACATTTTGAAATTAAATGAAGTGTTTCTGAAATTACTTGCTAGTAAAGAAATTATTTTTGTAAATATAATTTTAACTACAAATTGAGTAAGTATGTACTATTAAATTGAAATTTCATGTAAGTACATGAAACATTTACTGAAAACCATAGCTAAACAAATTAAAGTAACGTACGCGAAGTAAACATACTTAACACGATTCGACACGTTTGCAGGCGGCGTGTGCGACGCGAAACAGTATTAAAAAGCGTTACGGAAACTCTGGAAACTATGATCGGCTTGGCCGACTAGTCGGCCGATTAGTCGGCTTCTTTGCAGCCGACTAATCGGCTAGTCGGCTAGTCGGCCAAAGTCATGATCGGCACATCTCAAAAAATGATGGTTCGTCATTGAAATAATCGGCCAAGTGCGAGTGGGACTCGCGCACGAAGGGTTCCGTACAGTTATAGAGAAAAAATAGACCAAAAATTGTGTTTTTGTATGGGAGCCCTTAATTATTTAGTTTTTTCAAATATTATTATTATTTATTGAATAACACATATATGTAAGGACTTTGGGAAAATTTCAAGTGGTAGGCACTTGAAATTTTCCTAAAGTCCTTACATATCGTGTTAAGTATGTTTACTTCGCGTACGTTACTTTAATTTTTTTAGCTATGGTTTTCAGTAAATGTTTCATGTACTTACATGAAATTTCAATTTAATAGTACATACTTACTTAATTTCTAGTTAAAATTATATTTACAAAAATAATTTCTTTACTAGCAAGTAATTTCAGAAACACTTCATTTAATTTCAAAATGTGTAACATTCATTGAGTGTGATCTGAATACATTATAATTAATAATAATCAAGGTTTTTCTACAATACAATAATTTCAATAACAGCAAAAAAGTAAAAAGCCGATTAGTCGGCGTTTTTTGCCGACTATTCGCCTCATAATCATTATTGATTACGAGCAAAAAAGGCCAAAAAAATCGCGTTTGTTGTACGGGAGGGCTCCCGTAAACCTTAAATATTAATATTATTTTGTTTATAGTATTTGTTGTTATAGCGGCAACAGATATACACAATCTGTGAAAATTTCAGAAGTGTAGCTATAGCGGTTCTTGAGATATAGCCTGGCGACAGACAGACAGACGGACAGACAACGAAGTCTTAGTAATAGGATTCCGTTTTTACCCTTTGGGTACGGAACCCTAAAAAGAATTTACATTCCAACAATGTTTTACTACTAAGTTAATTTACTTTGTAGAGATAAATGTGAGATTTTGCAATACATAAACGTTAATTTAAATTCGTTCTTTAACAATATATTCCACTCTTATCTATTTTACAAAAAATAACTTTAAATCTCGTAATTTAACATTGTAGATAGGAATTATAAGTTCTAAGAATATACTAAGCCTCGATATATTGCCTGACGTAATCCTATAAGACAGCTGACAAGGGACCAACCTAACTTTTTAGCCGTCAGTTTATTTTGTTTAACTTTTGTTTATTTTAATTCCTATTAATAACGACGTCCGTAACATTCCAACTTTGTTATTGATGTACAACATGAATGAAATATTGTACAGCGTTCAAAACCGTATAAAAAGGGCATTTAAAAAGTAAGAAAGTTTTTTTCAGTGCCCGGTTGAATCAAAAGAAATTAAAGAATTACACGAAAGATAATAAAAGATAAAGGATTTTTCTCAATCAAGAGTGCATTATTTACTGAGAAAGGAATTTCTTATCATCTGAT
Organism: Aricia agestis; assembly: GCF_905147365.1. Taxonomy (NCBI): domain Eukaryota; kingdom Metazoa; phylum Arthropoda; class Insecta; order Lepidoptera; family Lycaenidae; genus Aricia; species Aricia agestis. The sequence continues at coordinate 6,785,305 of NC_056424.1, read as the reverse complement.
TAACTTAAGGAGTGCGATGCAGACGACGGGGAAGGGAGCGCAAAGATTACAACACAATGTAGAGGCACCACTCGAATAAAACAGTTTTCATGTACGTTAATCTACAATATTAAAGTTTTAACGATTTATGAAAAGAAAATAGGAATAAACAGTGATAAAATCATTTTTAAGATTAATTTACACATGAACAAGCAATATTTGTGTAATATTAAAGTAAATTTAATTCTTCAAATCATATCATACTACACTTCAAATGCAATTCTAATCAAATGTAAATAATCAAGTAGGATTAATTTAAGTTTAGTATAATCAATTTTTTTATACTTAGAGCATATTGCTATTGTTTTTTAGCTTATATAATATTTTGTTACTATTAACACAAAATGCAGAACTTGCATTTTTTTGTTAATTGGAACATGTTGAGTAATAGATTTTGGTTTATTCAGTTTATTTTATGTTTTAACTGTCTTACCAAACCAAAATTTACCAAGTTTGATACATATTTTTAGTATTATATTTTATTAAGTATATACTTTATATTTAAGGTAAATATTAATATCTTATCATTATAGTTAATTTTAGTGATATAACATACCCGTCGATCGTGGAAAAACGAGACACAATAGAATTTCTATTGTGTCTGGGTTACCGGTGACCGTATGGGGCTTGACGAATTAATATGCAGCATTTAAAGGTCAATGTATACGCCTTTACAACAAAATCCCAGAAAACGTTCAAAATCTTTCCATTAATAAATTTAAAAAAGTAGTTAAAGAACGTTTGTGTGCCAAAGCCTATTATAAGGTCAATGATTTCATAAACGATGGCACACCTTGGGAGTAGGATGGCTTCTTGCAAGGCTACTTCTTCATTATTATAGGACTTACAATTATGTATGTGGATATTGTATATAATATTTAGTTACAAAATTGTAAACTTTATTTTAAAAGATTAATTTTTTTCTCACTTTTTTTGGTAAAAAAGTGGGCCCCGTGCGAGTTTCTTACGCCGGTTCTTCTCGCCGGGTTAGTTCCCGAACCGGTGGTAGGCATCATGTAGGACTTTCTGAAAACATTTATTTTAAATTTATTCAGAAATAAAACAATTTTGATTTTGATTTTGATAAGATAAAAAAAATCACTAAAGTTTCGTTTCGTGACAAAGTTGTATGAATGCTCCATTCTGTTTCCATGCTTAATCTTTGTCGCGACAAAGACGGCTGCAGCGGCACGACCAAAATAGATTGCGTCGCGAACGCACTCGGTTCGCACTCCTGCGCAGTTCGAATTTCGAATCCTGTATCTTTGTTTTATCTCCGAATAAATAAAGCCGGTCGTGTTGTCCTGCTCGAACGCGTGAAGACAGACTGCGATGGATATACGAGTGTTGTGATAATTTTTTTATTGTGATGATGTTCCTTTTGATATTGTGTGCCTTTGCCTTGCCAAGGACTGAAGGTGAGCTTTTAAGTCGTTTTAATTGGAAGATTAAGTAGATATGAAAAGCTTTGTAACAAGTCCTTATGGTAAATAATTTTAACTTATACTCAACTTGATAACTGTCAATTTACATTTATCACGCATATAATTTGTTAAATGCAAATACTTACTATAAATTAACTTATTATCTACTTAGTTAACTGCAGTGAGGATAAAAAGTGCAAAAAGTTAAGGCTCCTAACAAGAAATGTTAATTGTAAGCTCGTGCAAGTATTTAATTAAATTAGGTATGTAGGCCTTGCAGTGCAGTTATGTGCTTTTTACTCAGAGCCCAGAGGGTAACCATCGTAATGGTATTTTGTAGGAATTTTGCAGGACTTTTAGAGATTGTAGTGATATGTACATTTGTTACTTTTTTCCACGAAAGCTTTTGAACGCATTTTAAAAATATAATTACTTTTATCCATAAATTATTTCTGTATGGTAAGTTAATCTAGGTTTCGACTTTCGAAGGTTATTAGGGTTCCGTATCCAAAGGGTAAAAACGGGACCCTATTACTAAGACTTCATAGTTTGTCCGTCTGTCTGTCTGTCTGTCTGTCTCCAGGCTGTAACTCAAGAACGGTAATAGCTAGAGAGTTGAAATTTTCACAGATTATGTATATCTGTTGTTGCTATAACAACAAATACTAAAATCAAAATAACATTGTCGACAAACGTGACGTGACGACGTGAAACGCGTTTTTTTGGCCATTTTTGCTCTAAGTATATCATAATGACAACAGGTAGGTACTTGAATTTTTCTCAAAGTCCTTAGTTATATTGTGGTACTTTAATATTTAATAATAATTTTAAAATAAAATAAAAAATTGGGGGGGCTCCCATACAAAAAACACAATTTTTGGCCTTATTTTGCTCTATAATGGTACGGAACCTTACGTGCGCGAGTCCGACACGCACTTGGCCGATTTTTTTTGTATGTTACCTAAGCTGATGTACCTATCTTAAGATTTAGTATAATAAGCGCTTACTAAGACAGAAATGTACTTTAAATATTCAGCAATAGTCAATAAAAATTTATACATGTCATCAGTACCCACAATCGTTTAAAATAAACAGTCAGCAAAAAGGTCAACGGCCTTAAAACATGAATCTAAAACTATTGAAATGTTTAGCAAAATTAATACATAATTAAAAAAATCTTTATAGGTACTCAATCATGGGAGTACCCAGGATTTCAGCTGGGCTCGTACCTTCGAGAAGATGGTCTGTCTGTTATATTGAAACAAAAAATCATGAAAATTGACTTTTATTAATCTGACTGAAAATATATTTTATTTCAAACACTTCATATTGCGCAGAGTAGGTAACACGATTCTAATTCCCATTTGCCAGGAAAATTGACGTTTATTTCTGACTTGACGCCCCCCCCTGCCCCTACCTGGATACGCCCATGTACTCAATTATATTTAAGTTTAAAATTCAAGACTCAATTAGTATTCTCTACAAATCCATACTTCTATACTAATATTATAAATGTGAATCTGTGTCTGTCTGTCTGTCTGCTACCTCTTCACGCCCAAACCGCTGAACTGATTTTGCTGAAACTCGGTGTGAAACTTTGAGTCCCGGGAAAGGACATAGGCTACTTTTTATCCCGGAAAAATGTACGGTTCCCGCGCGATAAACGAGCGAGTTTCGGGCATCATCTAGATTCTAGTATAATATAAACCTTAATTCTATTCCCGGTAACCTTCAGTTGACATACTTAAATACTACTTAAAAATATCATCTATGTACTATATTCATGAAACATTTTACCTTCGACCTCAGTATGACTAAATAAGGACTGACATCATTGGTAGAGACCTTTTGAGACACGATAATAAATTTACACGAATATTCTAATAAAACCTACGCCATATTTGTAATACCATCAGCTTATACTTGGAATTTTCAATTTAGTTAAAGTTAAGAATTTAGTTTATTTATGGGACTTCGACTAGGTACAGGCTTTTTGATTGTAAACTCTACAAAATAAGTGAACTTTAGGGTGTGTGTTCACAGTGAAAGTAGCAGTGCTAAAGAGCAACTTTTTTTTAATTTTTGTATACCTACGGACAAGGACAAACACAAAATAAGTCAAGTCATAAAAGGTCTTTAAACATTTTTACTTTTTACCCAAAATTTTAGTCACCCTACATCAATAACACGACACGTCGCCTTATTTAATTTAAAAAAAGTTCATTCCATCCGAACTCAAATAAAACAATTTTCCATTAAGTTACCTCTTAAACTGTTCTAATAAAGATGTTGTTAATAATCGTATCTAATAATGATGATGACAAATATAAGTTATTGTCATAATATTATTTTAATATGTATATTATTGCGTCACGTTTTAGCTAGAACTTGCAAAGGTCTAAACTGTTAAGCACTGCACACACTTTATTAATACTTAGAAAGTATGTATAATTTTATTGTATTTAAAATAAGCAATAAGTAGATATTTCTATGATTTTAAGTATTTCACACGAAGCACATAATTTTTCAATTTTTTTTATTAAAAGGACAAATAACAAATTTTTTTGGAATTCCGATTTCAAATTTAAATTTATAAAACTTAACATAGCAAAATTGGATTACTGAACTTTTATTATCTCAGCTTAATTCATACAGATTCCAATGACATAATATGCATCCCCCATAAGGAATTTTAGAGTTATCGTCATTTTAACGCGTCACGCGTGATTCGTGAACATTCAGAAGTAGCCCCACAGATGCGCTTTTTTTTTCAATATGGCCGCCACAGCTGAAGGGATAATGTCGTCTGGAATTTTAATTAAATAACCTGTTTGTATTGCCTGTTCATTAAGTATCTACCACTGCACACACTTACGGCCGACATTTATGTTCATAAATGTCTGAGTGCGGCCTTAAGTTTAATTTAACAGAGGTTTTGACATATTTATCCATACATTTCCTAGCTCCGTGGTCAAACCATATTGTTAATATAGCTAGCGGAATAGAGAAACAAAGGCCTGAGCAAGAGAGATGTCTATCAGTAACACTGCGTGGTAAAAAGAGACGTGTGATACATGACAGCAGCACTCTTTTTGACATCCAGTCGGCACGTGCCGCACGTTGACAATTTAATCTCATAGAAATCACGTTCAATCATGCTTGTGTGCGAAAATATGTGTATACGTACACATATTTTCGCACACAGATGAAACCAATTTCGGTTACGTTTGACAGCTCGAGATTGTTGCTCTATTCCGCTAGGTATATTAACTTTATGGGTCAAACTCTTCACTAAAGTCTAACGTCAGACCGCAACGCGACGAGTAGATGCATTTCTAAAATATGGGTTTGACAGATTCGCAAAACATCTCACCCAATTGAAATCTGTCAAATCCATACAAATTTATACCGCGCCGCGCCTCGCCTGCAGACTGAATTGACCCCTATTGTCATATTTTGTCATTACCCTTCGAATTGCTCTTAAGTATGAGACAACTGCAACATGTATTAGTAAGCGTTAAATAAATTTTTAGTTGTTGCCTATTATTATAAGTCTGTAAATCAATTCTGATAATACTTTTGACTTCTTATACGACTTTGTAATCTTACAAACGAATTTGATTTTCCATAGAAATTGATATCGTTCAAGTACGAATAATGATGCATGGTGAGCTATCGAAAACTGTCATTAGGAACATTTCAACTCTGAATGAGAATTTTTGCTTGTTTCATCTGTGCCCTTTTGTCGACAGTCTGCGTTGGCCCTTAAGGTTATTAATGAAGCATTTAATCGAACCTTAACACGGTAATGATAAAATAAGTGGCGATGGGCTTTTAAATTGATTTCAAAGGTTTTCTTCACAATTGAAATATTATTCTTCATAAATCATCAGCAACACATAATTTATTTTCGTCTCTCACAGGGCCTGGTACGGTCCACGACGGTCACGACAATTTCTCACTCTTATTACTGTGAGATAAAGTTCAAAATCTGTTGATGACTGTACGTTAGTAAATATATGGTAAATATTATCTCGTATTGGGAAATAGGTTTATGAGTTATAGTTTAAAAATCTTTATTGTTCACATGATTTATACTGCAACTATAACCTTCCCGGAATATCTATCTTTTATCTTTGTTGTTTGCGAAAGATATGAAAATTAAATGTAAAATTAAAAACGTTATCATAGTTTATAATAACTATAAATGAATGGCCAGTGGCAAGTACAAATTATAAAAATACCTAAAACTAGACAAAATTTCATTACAAACAGTTCAGTATAATATTAGTAACATGGATTACATTTTAGTCTTTACATCTCCGTCCATTGAACTAAAATATTGTACAGGAAGTAGGAACCATAGTACATTTACGAGTATACCTATGTCCCACCTGTTGGCATGATGTGTGGCAGAGTTGCTAGCGAATCTATATATTAATACGTGAGCCAAAAACTTTGTATCCCTTTCGACGAAAAATGGGGAAACGTAGGTGAATGAAATTTTGCACAGTTATAGTTTATATGGTGAAGGAGTGCATCGAGCTAATATTATTTTTAAATTATGCTTTTATCATACATTTTTTTAACAAATAAAACATTACACACACTACAACACACACACTAGGAAAATGATAGATTTTTGGGTGACAAGCGAATTATTAGCGAATAATTATATACAGATGAATTATTCTCTTTTATTTATGGTTAAGTCTGACAACGGTTGACAACAAGGTGACAAATTGAAAATGGATTATAGTTTTTTTATTGAATCTTTGATACTATTAGACAATGCTTACACGGCCAATCTGAAATCATCTGAGTCCCAGAGAAAAAAATTAAAAAATATATGATAAAGTCCTGATGTTGTTGAACTAAGGTCGAATTTCGACCATTGGGCGATCTCTAGTTCGGGTAATTTTTTCGAAACAAAAGGATATTCGAGTAGTTGGTTAATTTGTTTTTACTCATATTAAGATTTTAAACCCTTCCTTTGGTGCAAAGTAATGATGAGTATGAAACCTTTCACCCCAATTTTACCATAACCAGGGTCGGTAGGTGATCAGATGACAGAGATCACCCAGTTGTGCTGCAACCAGGGCACCTCGTACGCCAGCAACCACACCCTGGAGGACTGCTCCTCATCCATACCGCCTGACGTGCCATCAGAGTTTGGTTCACTATGCATATTCGCTATGGACCATTGCTGCAAGGAGTATTTCCAGTAAGTTCTTATTATTGTTTAAATATATTTAAATTCTTTTAGCTGTAAAACTTTAGCCTCCAGATAAAGTGATTTTCTTAGAAATCAAAACCCATGAATCATATTAGTTTTCACTTGTATTAATTAAAACGTAGTGATTAAATTCTCTTTGGTATTAATATTATTAACAATAACGACTACACATAAGGAAAACCGAATGTGTGCCAACTGCCACTGTATAATGGGGTCAGGGGCAAAATAAGGGAATAATCCTTGGCACACCAGCTGTTATAATAACGCACGGTGGCATTTTTTGTTGTTGTTTTTGCATACGATTAACGGGATAGTAATTGCTCAAAAGTTTCTCAAAAGGATGCGTTTTTTCTTATACGGCAAATAGACTTCCGGTAAGCAATGTTTTTCTCGTGAGAAGTCTTTATGACGGAGGAAAAAGATGCAAAATTATTTAAAAGATTCATCCTGATGATGTAGAATTGGCTTTTGAGCTGCGTCTTTTTAGTTCTAGTGCATCAAACTAGAGCCTTACGAAACGTCATCATTCGTTGCTTTAGAAGACGTTTAGTTTACTTTACAATTTGCACTTGTACATAATATTGTGACACAGTGGACGCGCATAAGAAAACATTATATTGAAAATAAAAGCTGTCTTATTAGATATAAATTATTTTTGACGTGGGAGAGCCATGCTTTGGCACGAATGGGTCGGCTCGACCGGAGAAACAAATTATAATCCATGATAAACTTTTGTCCACAGGAAGAAGAGTGACTGTCATAATGGTATCTCCATTGCTACGAGGGCCAGATCTTGCAGCTCCACCAAGGAAAATGCTAAGGTAAATAAGAAAACAAAAAATATTTAAACAGACGAACATACCCTCCTCCTTTTTGGAAGTCGATTGAAAAAAGCTTATCGTGTCTATGTTTAAATGTTATGATTCAACAAAACGGCAATGAATTCATACTAATACTAGCTGTCCCGGCAAACGTTGCTTTGCCATAATATAAATCAAGTATTTCGCCCATATATATTATTTTATTAAAGTGACTAAATAAGTATGTTACCATGACAACGTCCATCGCTATCCCGTCGCACGAACAATAGTCGCCGTCAGTCTTGAGTTGTAATAATTTACTATTTTTTATTCAACAAATGCACTTATCAATATAAAAAGTACCCAGTAGCCGATTCTCAGACCCACTGAATAATAATATGCATATAAAATTTGGTTAAAATCAGTAAAGCCGTTTCGGAGGAGTACGCGGCCTAACATTGTGACACATTTTATATTATATAAGATTATAAATGCGAAAGTGTTCCAATATAATATAAGTTTTTAATTGTTTTCAAGTTTTTCAATAAGTATTTAAGTATTTTACGTTTAATAAATAGATTAATGATTACACCAATGATTAATCTAAGCTTTAGTAGTTATGTTTAATACATGATTTTAGATAATAATATACAAGGTGTAACCAAACTCAGTGACAATACTTTAGAGTGTGTATGTGTCCCTTATAAACCAATGTGAAAGTAGCAGCGCTGAAAGACCAACTTTATTTAAATTTTTGTATACTTATGTGAAAATTCATGACGCTCGCGCTGGGACACTTGCCCATACAAATTACAAAGCTCTTGTTAAGTCAATTATTCCTCTGGACATAAGTTTGTGGAGTTACTTTGGTTCCTGTCCATTATTAAAATAGTGAGAAACAACTATATTATAACTATTATTCTCAAGTCAGCAATTTTTAAACTTGATACTATGGTGATAGCGCATTTCGTTTCATATGTCGCATGTGAATTTACGTTGCGGATAATTCAAATGTAGGAATGTGGTAAATACTGTTATCATGTTCATACAAAGCCTAGTTGTATCAATGAAGTCAGGGTCAATGTTAATAAAATATTTGCAAGCTCATATTATAGCTCATAAAGCTGTAGTGTGTTAAAGTAGTTAACCAAACTATATTATCCGAATGTTTTAACTTTTAAGAATATTATCTTATATTTAAAATTCTCGTGTCACAATGTTAGTTACCGTACCAAATTTTATATCCATATTCAGTAGGTCTGAGAATCGAGATCGAGAGAATGGCTAATTTTTATATTGATAAGTGCATATTTTGTTGAACAAATAATAGTTAATTATTACAACTCGAGACTGACAGCGACCATTGCTTTGGCGACGGGATAGCGATGGACGTTGCCATGGTGCTATACTTATTTAGTCACTTCAATAAAATAATATGGGTCATGGGTGAAATACCTTCTTTATATGGCAAAACAATATTTGCCGGGACAGCTAGTAATAATGTAGAATTGGCAATTCTTTGTTACTTGTATTTTAATTTTATTCAACTATAACTAGAAAAGAACGGCAGGGTTATGATTTTTACAGTCTATGTACAATGTACCAACGAGGAAATTGATTAATAGGCAGTTGACGTACCTACGTCATTTGGTCGGCTTATGTAACGTCAATTGAATGTTAGCTGTGATCGGTTTGTTGGGTTTGACTTACGGCCGTTCCCAATATTTGATCTATCTCTGGTTTTGCCCTACTAGAGATAGGAATAGCTCACAATTGACATAAAATATATGTCTCTAATGTCTAATCTGAGCTATTCCTATCTCTAGTAGGGCAAAACCAGAGATAGATCAAATATTGGGAACGGCCGTTAAAGGGGCGACTAACCCAAAATTTTCGATTTCATAATTCATTTTTATACTTGAAAATAAGTCCCGAATTGTTTAATTTTCTAAACATAGATACCATACTATATTTCCGAGGATCCGACCTAGCGAAAACACGATATCTTAAAATTTTCTTGATAAAAAAATATTACGAAGATGCATCTAATTTTCACGAATTTTTCATTTATTGCCATAACAGTGCATTGAACTAAGCGAATATTTTAACACATTTTATAAAATTCTATTATTGCAAAGCGGACTAGAAGATTTTAAAAATGTTGTACATATTTTTATTGTTATTGAGAAAAAACTAATTTGGCGATGAATCCGCATCCTTTTTCACCTGGCATATGAAAGACGAACTTGAGTGTGCAAAAGAAGGACGATGATTGATTTTTTAGGTTAGTCGCCCTCTTAACGCGACCAAATTACTTAGGTCCGCCATCTGCCTAGGAATCAACTTCCCTGATAGTACATGCTATATTATATTATTATTATGTGTATATACTGTGGTCTGTGTGTATTTTCCAAACTATGCGATCAACAATTTTTATCAACTTCTTAACTTTTTTATACCAACTCTTTAGGTTACTGCTTTACAATAATATATTACAATAAATGTTTTACTAAAAAGTACAAATTATGGAGTACCATAATTTTTTTTTTAAATAAAAAAAGATATAAGTAAGTTTGTTAAAATTAATGTAATATTCCGTAAGTACGAATTATTATCGTATACAAAGTTTAATAGAGATTTAGAGAAAAAAAAGGAAGTTACGTGTAGTGGGATGGTAGTGGGTTAGTAAGCCAACGTTAATAGGTAATTAGGTATAAGTTATCGTATAGTAAAGATAACATTTTTGTAATATCTCTTGTGGTGATAAGGCCTAGGCTATGTTAAGAAGCGTGGCTATCGGATAATTAACTGCGAAATTTAACTTAGGGCTTGTTTCACAACTTCCTGATGAGTGCCGGATAGTCTATTAACAACTTATCTGATAGATACTCCACACTATATCTGTCAGATAAGCTGTGAATAGCCTATCCGGCACTTATAAGGAAGTGGTGAAAACTTAAACTTGAAAAAGTTTTATTGTTGGTACATGGTAAGTATGTAATGTCTATTAAGAGGATACACCAGGGGCTAAAGAAATGAAAAAAAAGTACGTGTAATATCTATAGCTGTCTCCCTTACCTCAAGCCTATACCGCAGAACGCGATAGAGACAACTGCAGAAAATCTAGAAAATCAAATATTCGTTGTCCCCTGATTCCTTCTCCAAAACTGTACTTTTTTCATTAAAGATTAAAGAAAAGCTTGAGCTGTTTTTCCTGGTTTTTTTTTGTATAATCTAGCCAAATCTGTTTTCTGGATGTTTGAACACAGCGGAAAATCTGGCCATTTTTTTGGTTTCTGAACGTTCATAATATCTTATTTAATAATTAAATTATGAAAAAAAGAAAATATAGGGACATTGTTTTAGTGGCCGTAGATATTCAGGAAGAAAATTGTAACTCTACTAGCATTATCCAGGGAGGAAACAGGGAACAACGTCTGTATGGAAAAAGGGCGGTGTGGACTCCTCTTAAATACTCGTACTATTAACATTATATTAGTAAAATTAATTATGATTTCAACTTTGAGCACATTCTTTTTAATTTACGTTCTACGTTTAATTACATCCATAATAATAATAGCTTCCACACCGGTTTCGGTGACGGTGGCCGGTTTCATTGAAACCAGGCCAGCTACGGAGGAGTAATTTATAGTGCCCAAGTGTGTGCGCAGTACACAAGAGAACTCTCTATTCCTTTACTCTCATAACCCAGTGGGACGGAAGACCGACACGACCGGCGAGAGATCAGGCGCAGGACCGACTTTTTACATGCCCATCCGACGCATGGATTACATCCATACCAATGTTATAAAGCATATTGTATGTCTGTCCGTAAACTCTTCACGCCCAAATCGCTGAACCAAATTTTGCTGAAATTTTGTATATTTGAAGCTAGGGCTCTAAATAATATTATACTTACAGAATTTCGGCATATTATGACACTTTTTATCTCGGAAAAATGTACGGTTTTCGCGCGATAAACGATTTTTGACGTAACAGAGTTTCGGGCGTTATCTAGTTTTTGAATAATTACAAAGGCTGTTTGTGAATGTATAATCAATGTCTGTTACTACTTACTAAACAAACTGAACGGATTTTGATCTTTGTCGTGGTAGTAGTAGAAGTACAGCGGGGCTAAAATGGTCGCTTTGAAGAATCATGATATGAATCATAATATGATTCATTTTTCTAAAATAGCAAAATGCAACTCTGCTTGCAATTAATTTCTGTATTTTGTACTGATTTGACATTTGTCATTTTGACAGTTTTGACAATTCATTTGCTGAATTGATTGAGAGGAATTGCTAGATGTGACCATTTTAGCCCCGCAGGTTCCCTAGAACATTTTTTTCATTTGATCAAGCAATTTTTTCGTGAGTAGATTTATTTTAATAAGACAAACAACAATTTCCTAATTCCTCTGCGAAAATTCTCGAAAATGGTAGCTAACACAGATAGAAAGGATTAAATATTTCGATTTGATGGTCCTACGAGTAAAATATGGATTTTCCTATCTGTAGGACAATGTTACTGTTATTTTTTCAAATATTAACCTATCAATATACAAAAAAATTAGCTGGTTAGGATTCCGTTTTAGGGTTCTGTAGCTCTACCATGAGTTTAAAGCGAGTTTTTGTCAATACTCGATACCGACTACGTAAATTTTTAGTATGGCGATTTTAGTTCGGCAAGTGATCGCTAGAGACGCTGTAAACTTTGCTATACTTACTAAAAATTTACGTAGTCGGTATCGGGTTACGATAGACACTGCACCTTTAAATTGACGGTAGAGCTACTGTTATCAACAAGTCCTTGTACGACGATGCATGTAATATATTATGTGAATCGCTTTGCGTGACAACATGAGCGCAGCCTTAGTATCCAAATATTGACACAGCGCTAGTGTAATACCATAATGTAAAGTAAATATTCATCTTAGATTATCAGAAAACGTCTATTGTATAACGTTTCCTTAACCAGCCTCGCAGAATAAAATATGCCAATATTATATTAAACCTACATAATAATATTATATAATCTACAGAATAGCGTTTGTTCCGCCCGCGTAAAAGCAGGTATACTTAGGGTTGGTTGCACCAGAGGCGTGGTTAAAGTTAAAGTTATGGTTATAGTTAAGGCTAACTTTAACTTTAACCTTAACTTTGACCACAGAATTTGACAGATGACAGCTGGTCCGACAAGGCTTGATTCTTGAAATAAACTTGGGCGGGGGCGCTGCTGGTAAAGGAGAACTGTCAAAAATGGCGTTTTTGTATGATGACAGCGTTAGTTCCTTTTTTCGCCACGTTCATTCAAAGCCTCAATTCAAAGGCTCAAGGTTATGGTTAAATATGGCGTCCATTTTTGACTTTAACCAAAGATTTGACATTTTGCATTGTAGTTATAATTAAAGTAAGTTGGTGCAATCCAACCTTAGTAATACTGAGTAGCTTTTCAAGGTTAAAATTAGCCCAACTCGGTTTACATTTAGGTAAGCTTAAATTTCACCTAAAAAGACAAGCGGCAAATAAAGGGAAAAACAAGAAACTATAGTATAATGTTCTTTGTAATCCTGAACTGTTTTTCAGTTTTTACATATCGTTTGTTCCCATTTAATAGATAAACACGATGTGTACAAAGTACTAAATACAAGGTGTAACAAAAATAAGCTATAAAACTTTAGGGTGTGTAATGTGTATGTGTTCCTTATATTACTAGTTAATGTTCACTGTGAAAGTGGCAGCGTTGAAAGTTCATACAAATCACATTTTTTTTTTTGTGATTGCATTGTGTGAAGCGCATCATTAATTTTTCCACTAAAAGGTAAAAAAACGTTATTGTTTCAGCGGTGCTACTTTCACAGCAAACTCTATAATATAATACCGTACCGTATATAGAGGTAATACTTACTATGTCCTACTTTCCCAAAGTGGGCGAAAAGGCCCCTAAAAGTCTAAAAGGGGGAGGGGGACCCAGAAAAAAATGGGGGCGTTCTGTAGAGGTTTGGGGGGGAGGGGTTATTTGTAACTCAATTTCATCTGAATGCATTTTAAATTTAAACAGTGCGCTACAACATAATTTGTTCTCAAAGTGGGCAGTAGACAAATAATAGAAAATCATTTGGCTTTTTTACAGAAATGTTGCGAGCAGTGCTTGTCCGGCTCCGCAGCTGGTAGGCTGAAAGGTCCCTCGTCTTGTACGGCGCTAGTCAAAGGCAAAACCGCCGAGGAGTTGCTGACTGGGGATGCTTTCACGAAATGCTGCCAGGTAATGGAATTTAATATAGATTTCTTATGATCGTGAATTTAATTCACGATTTTTGATTTGATTTTATATAAAATAAGTACATCAGAATATCCTTACTTCCTTACTAATATTATAAATGCGAAAGTGTGTCTGTCCGTCTGTCTGTCTGTCTGTTCACGGCAAAACCGCTAAACCGATTTTGCTGAAATTTGGTATGAAGATACTTTGAGTCCCGGGAAAGGACATAGGATACTTTCTATCCCGGAAAAATTTACGGTTCCCGCGTGGTAAACTAATTTTGGAGCAACGGAGTTGCGGGCGTCATCTAGTATTAAATATTTTTAATAAGTATTTAATTTTTTAAAATTTAAAAATTGAGCTCCACAGTTTTTTAAAATTAATAAACTTTTTCAGGATGCGACAAAAACTCACGAGAGTCTCAAGCAAGTACCTGTGGTTCGCAATAGAAATTCTGTTACGATTTCAAGCAAACCTGCTGACGATGGCAAGTCTTTCCTTAGACTTTTACATTTTTATTTTCTTGCTAACGTTGTCTGGATATTTGCACCGCTATTGGCTAACTTTAGCATCCTTTCTGCTTTCCTTACAGCTATCCCCAACCCGCGGCCCTCCGGGACTTTATTTGCGGCCCGCGTGCTTTTAAACCATTTTGAAATTCACGCCCACTGGCAAAATGATGTAAAGTTGTCGTGAAAGTCGTGAAATTATTTCCACCTTTAAATCGTTAATTTTGAAAAACGTTATTTTTTACCCTAATAGTTTTCAAAACATGTTAGTGGCCCGTATGGAAAAAATGTTGGGGACCACTGTTTATACCGTTAAGTTATAATTTAAAGTCCACTAGGTAAACTTTTTACGATTTCCGACTCAACAGTTTCCTTAAATAATGATTTCAGATGTAGCGTCAGTGTGCGAGGAATACGCTCCCAATGAGCTCTGTGCTCATCACTGTATCCCAATACCTGGTTCTTACAAATGTGAATGTAAACCTGGATTCATGCTCATGGCAGATGGGAGAAATTGCAGAGAGGTAAGTTATTAGTTATTACTACAAAATTTATTTCTGTGGTAATAATTACACTTGCTAGACGAACTATTAAAAGTGAAAATGTGGGACCAAAGCAGATAAATCTGATTTTAATTTGAAACCTTTAAGAATAAATAACACAGGTCAACAGTAAATTTGGTGCCTGAAAACTAGAAGCTGTTTCTGTAAGAACTTTGTGCCCCGATCACATGTTTCTAAGAAATTTTCTTTCTATCAGCTCAGGTTTTTAAGATATTTCATTCCAAAGTTTCAAGAATCTCGAATTTTAGTCTATTTCAAAATCGCTTTACAACTATTGAAATAATTTATTTTCATGAGTTTTGATAAAATATATTTAGTAAATATACACAATATCTATTATTTAGATCTCAATTTAAATTGCATATTATATTTTTCTATTAAAAGAGAGTTGTAAACTAAACTTTCTTTTTTCATACAAAAATTGTTACTCCACGTAGTATGAGCTAGGTAAAGCATTTTGAAAACCACCATAACATTGGGGAAATTAGTCATAATTCATTGAAACAAGTTACATTCTCAATAAGAAGTGTCTCCCTCTGGCATAAATATTACAAAACGAATAAAAATGAATACTTTCAACTGCAATGTGATTCTGAAATGGGCTAAAATGCGAGATTTTTTAAACTTTGGAATGAAATATCTTAAAAATCTGAGCTGATTGAAATAAAACTTCATAGAAACATATATCGTGCACACAAAACTGTTATAGAAACTGCTATTAGTTTGCAGGCAACAATTTTTTTTTTCGATTTTGTTGACCTGTGTAATGATCACTGTTGTTTTTGTATCCGTTTTGTTTAATAAAATATGTGATTTCATTTACAGGTAACAAAGAATCGATGTAAGCCACGTAATCCATGCCAGCATAAATGCAATGATAATGGTGTAGAAGTAAAATGCTCATGTATAAGAGGATACAGGTTGAAGGCTGATGGAAAGTCATGTGAAGGTATGTACAAAATTACTGAAATTCCATAACAGGTTGATACATTAGTTGCTAATGAAAATAATCCTTAAATTGCAGATATAGATGAATGCACATTAGATCCACCAGTGTGTCTAGCAAATACCAAATGTTTCAATGTGCTCGGCTCCTATAAATGTATTCCACTGAAGACTCCAAAAGGTAATACAGAAAAGGGACAGTGCCCAGCAGGATTTGCAAGGAATTTAGCAAACAACGTATGTGATGGTAAGATTCTATCTACGCAAGACTTGATTACATATTCCTTTTTAAATAAAAGTTAAACTACGATAATTGTTTTTTTTTTCTAGATATAAATGAATGTAAACTGCCAAGCCCACCATGTCCAAGCTATTTGTGTGAAAATACCATTGGTGGGTACAAATGCGGAGGTGTTAACGGTAACCCAGCTTATTTTGGAAACAAACTGATACCAAAGGAGGATCGCTGCCCAACTGGCTTCAAAGCTGGAATAAATGAAGAATGTGAAGGTAGTAATGACAAAACATAATCTAATTAAATTTTTTAAAATAGACTAAACAAATTAAGTAAAGAATCTTCTGGATAAAGTTCTTTTATCGCAGTATCATAGAATATTCTGCAATTTCTTTCAGATGTGGATGAATGTGCTAGATCCGAGGACGATTGTAACAAACTATCGCAGTTTTGCATCAACACTCATGGGGATTTCTATTGCCAAGACAAAACTTCGAGGCACTGTCCACCGGGATTCAAAGCTAATGTCTTGACAAATAAATGTGAAGATATTAATGAATGTGAAGATGGAGAAGATATTTGTAGACCTGATCAAATTTGCGTCAATGTGCCTGGACAGTATGATTGTAAAACGAAACCTGGGATGGAGTAAGGGTTTTTTTATTTATTTTTTCTTGTATACTATATGAATTTCTTTCTGTGTAGTATTAATTTTATTTTTATTTTAGAACCCATGCCGTAAAGTGTCCTGAAGGAATGAGATTAGATAAGAACACAAAAAGATGTGAAGGTATATTTTTCGAAATACTATTTTAAAAATTGGTACCATTTAATGGTAATGGCATTAATATTTAAATATATTTTTAGATATTGATGAATGTGTAGAAGGTACTCATTTGTGCGATCAGCACCAAAATTGTTTGAACCTTAATGGGAGTCATGAGTGTCGATGCAAGCTCGGATTTGAATTGGATCCTATTACTGGATCTTGTACTGGTAAGGATAATAATGTTATTATGATTTATACAAAATCTCATATCATTAGTAAAAAACTAAATAGGACAAGAGGATAACTCATAGTAAACGATCGCAAACTATTTTCAGATATAAACGAGTGTGCAACAGATCAAAACGACTGCATACCGGAGTCACAGAGATGTGATAACACAGTTGGATCATATCTTTGCATCCGTTTCATATCTTGCGGTACAGGTTACATCTTACATCACTCATCTGGGAAATGTGAAGGTTGGTATAAAAAAATAAATATAGCCAAAAATAAATTATTCAGAAAATTCTTCTCAAATTAAATTTTATTCTAATATTCTCAAATAAAATATATTCACAAATAAAATTTTAACCCATCTTGGCTAAAAAAAATATTGTAATGCTTTAAATATTATATAACTTTGCAGATATTGATGAATGTACGCTTGGGAGACATAACTGCGATCGAGCCGGTCCAGAGTATCAGTGTGTGAACATTCCTGGGTCATTTAGATGTCAGAAGAAAACTACTACCCCCGCACCAACGTCAGCTAAACCACAAGAGGACGAATATGAATATTACTATGATTCAGAGTAAGTATTTTCTTTAGTTGAAACTCTACATTAGTAATATTCGAAAACTTTTAGTTTTCTTCTTCTGAAGCTGCATAATTTATTACAAATTCTAACTGTTAAGACCGCTAATGATAATGTATATTTCTTTACTTGATGATATATTTACAGAGAAGAAGTTGATGAAAATGAAGTGAATAAAACCAAATATGAAATAGTTACATCACCGACTGCAAACACTTCTGCGACTTCGACTTCAACATCAACTTCAACCTCGACTTCGACCTCGACCTCGACTTCGACCTCGACCTCTACTTCAACCACAACATCGACTACAACTTCCACAACTACTCCCAAGCCATATCAGCCTCCAATAGTTCAACCTGACATCCGGTACGAAGAACCTAAAATTATACAAAACAAGAGTCCCATAGATGAAGATGAAGCAATAAACAACGAAATTGATATTCCTACAACACAGAAGACACCCGATGTTCAAAAAGTACCTGAAAACCGTGATGTGAAATTGTACAACCCATTTAATGCAAAAGACCCTATTTACAATTACCCTACAGAAATATATTATGTGCCCAAACAAATTGACACAAAAACGCCTAATACTGAGAAAAATGAGATATCAGATGTAACTGAAACTACTTATAGTCCGATACCTTCAAAACCCACGTCACCGACAATAGTTAATGTTAATGTTGGAAAAGATTCTGCAACGATAAACGCTGACAGAAAAGACGATGGCTCTCTTGTACTGGATACAAATAAAGTGCCTAAAAATAAATGGACTAAAATAAATGAAAAACCAACAGATTGTCAAGCGGGATTTGTAATGGATTCCTATGGCGCATGCAACGGTAAGGAAAAATATTTTAGGATAGTATTACTTGATTATCTTATCTTATATCTTTAAACGAGCAATTCTTGTATATATATAAATATATAATTGGAATCTCGGAATCGGCTCCAACGATTTTTATGAAATTTAGTATATAGGGGGTTTCGGGGGCGATAAATCGATCTAGCTAGGAGCCATTTTTAGAAAATGTCATTTTATTCGTGTTTTATCGAATACCAAGCAAAGCTCGGTCAAATAGCTAGTTATATCTTTAAACAATATAATTGGAATCTCGGAATCGGCTCCAACGATTTTCATAAAATTTAGTATGTAGGGGGTTTCGAGGGGCGATGGTTCGGTCTCATCATTTTTAGAAAATGTCATTTTATTCGTGTTTTATCGAATATCGAGCAAAGCTCGGTCAAATAGCTAGTATAATTATTATCAGATAACAATAATTATAAAATATAGGTAATGTAATTTAATGTTTAATGACAACAGATATAGACGAGTGTGCTACTAATCAGCACAGTTGTTCTGGACTAACAGAAGTTTGCCTCAACACATTTGGAGGATACCGCTGCCAATGTCTTCCGAATTTCTGGCGGGATTTATCTTCAGGGGTGTGCATTCCTATCCCACCCCCTACGTTGCCAACTACTTCTTCTACAACAACCTCAACAACTACATCAACAACAACCACAACAACACCAGCACCAACTACGTCATCAACACGAAGTATGTAATTGTAAATTAATAATTTATTAATATCTGTTTTGAAAAGAAATAATTTTGTGGACATGTATATTATATACGAAATAACATATTTTGTAACAAATGAAGTAGGTACCTAGTATACCTTTTATTTTCTTTGTTTTGAATTTAGGCTACTTCTATGGATATCCAGATTATCGAAATGAAAAACGACGTCCATTTAGGCCAAGAAGTGATTGTGATATAGGCTACATTTATAATGCAAGAACCGGCCAGTGTGAAGGTAAATAAAGATAGTATTGAGTTTTTTTTTGTACGAAGTAATGTAATGTAAGTAAACTAATATCTCACTTACATAATTTATAGATGTGGACGAATGTAGCATTGGTCAAGCAAACTGTGCGTCTGTTGAAATATGCGTCAATACAGATGGAGGGTACAGATGCGACTGCTTACCAAATTGGACTTTTGATAGCAGCAGACATAGATGTGTACCTATCCGAAATCCTGGACAGTTTCCACCAGGATTTGACAATGAGCCTGGTGAGTTAGCCTATATAATTAATGTGTAATTTTTTTAACGAAAGATCATTCATTTAGTCAACTTTAATTAAATGTTTTTCTTGTCTTCCTTTTCAGATCTTTCTCCACCACGGCCGTTGCCACCTCCAGAATTACCAGTTGAAAAAGAAGTGAAAAAACCTGAAAAAAAAGTCGACATTCCACCCTCACTCTGCCCATCGGGAACAATATTAGGACCCGGCAATTCATGTGAAGGTACTCTTTGTTTTATAACCAACATCCATAATAATAATTTAATTTTTTTTTCTTAGGTAATGCTATCTTAAAACCCTTTTTTTTATGAAATAAGGGGGCAAACGAGCACACGGGTCATCTGATGGAAAGCAAGTTCCGTCGCCTATGGACACTCGCAGCATCAGAGCTGCAGGTGCGCCGGTCTTTTAAGAGGGAATAGGGTAATAGGAGGGTAGGGATGGGAAGAGAAGGGAATAGGGGAGGGTAGGGAAGGGAAGAGGATAGGGGTTTGGGCCTCCGGTAAACTCACTCACTCGGTAAAACACAGCGCAAGCGCTGTTTCACGCCGATTTTCTGTGAGAACGTGCTATTTCTCCAGCCGAGCCGGCCCATTTGTGCCAAAGCATGGCTCTCCCACGTTTAAAGATTTCACGAACTTCTTTAACTAAATGCCTGAATCCTCTGATTTTTTCAAGAAATAGTTTATAAAACCAAGGATTTTGAACGATTCCGTTATTGAAATTATGGTCATAATTTTTCAGATATAAATGAATGTGCGACTGGTGAAGCGCAATGTGGACCGATGCAGAAGTGTACCAACCTGTACGGAGGATACACCTGCAGTTGTAGTCCAGGGTACAGACTGGTGGGAGACCATGTGTGTGAGGATGTAGACGAATGTGCTGTAGCTGGGAGAGTGGTAAATAATTTAGACTAGCTAAAAGCCAAGCTTTGTGAGGGCTCGCGTCGTCACACCTTAACTGACTGATGATAATACATGATAACACATAATATTAATAAAAATTACTATGTTAAAGCCAATCAATGTTAAAGCACACATCAATTATAGGCGTGATAGTTTTTCCCTAAAGTGTAACACAAAATGTCTCTACATCTTGTGTTTTGTTGTGGGATATAATAGGGCTCGCTACGCTCGCCCTGATAATAATTAATTCTTATAGTTAGGTATCGTGACACAAAAATAGAAAGAAATGGAATTTTGTGCTACTACATGTTGAATATTGAGTTCAAATTGCGATATATGAAAGTAGGAATTGAGTTACAAAAAGATCCACAATGCTGCTTGGGATTATTGAAATAGTATGAATTTTTGTAATTAATAAATATAAATTAATGGATTTATTTTTCAGCCAGCTTGTTCACATAATGCTGACTGCGTGAACACTTTAGGGTCATATCAGTGTGTTTGCCATGAAGGTTTCCGAGCTGCTCCAAAAGCCGATAAGGTAAATAACATAAAATATGGTAAAAGTCGATGCATTCTTAAGAAACTTGAGAATTATCAGCAGTTTTATATTGTTTAACACAATTTATTGTAGGCTAATTTAATAATTCTAAAATTCTGTTTGGTAGGTGTGCATAGATGTGGATGAATGTTCAGAAAAACCTTCAGGAACCATCTGTTCGCAAATATGTAACAATGTTTGGGGTGGCTACCGATGCTCCTGCTATAGAGGCTATCGTCTCAATCCGGATAATCGGTAAGTCGGCTATATTTCACTTTATATTACCTAAAAGGATGTAAGTAAGTGAAAAATTCACTATTCTTACCTATGTTGACAATTTTTGTACTATAATTAGTAAGTAGTAGTCTTTTTATCGTCTTATATAAACATTTTCTTTTTCTTTTCTCAGCACCTGTTCTGACATTGACGAATGTAAAGAGTACAAGTCTAAGAACCTGTGCGTAGGGCAATGCGTGAACCAACAGGGTACGTTCAGCTGCGCCTGCCCGCCCGGCTACCGGCTCTCAGAGGATAGCAGGAGTTGTATTGGTAAGAAAATGTGCAGAGCTCCTGCTCTGCTCTGTGCCTATACAGGGTGCAATTAAACCTTCCGGCCAAATTTTTTTTAGGGCTTATTTATCATTAAGAGAGTCCATTTAACCAAAAAATAGGGTGATAACTGATATTTTTTTTACAATAATATATTTTATCCTACTTAAGAGGAGTCCACACCGCCCTTTTTTTCCATACAAACGTTGTCCCCTGTTTCCTCCCTGGATAATGCTAGTAGAGTTATAATTTTTTTCCTGAATATCTACGGTCACTAATGCAATGTCCCTATGTTTTCTTTTTTTTTTTTCATAATTTAATTATTAAATAAGATATGAACGTTCAAAAACCCAAAAGATTTTCAGCTGTGTTCAAACATCCAGAAAATAAATTTGGCTAAATTATACAAAAAAAAAAAAACATAGGAACACAGCTCATGTCTTTCTTTAATCTTTAATGGAAAAAGTACATAAATCGATATACAAAATAAAGTTTTGGAGAAGGAATCAAGGGACAACAAATCGTTGATTTTCTGGATTTTCTGCAGTTGTCTCTATCGCGTTCTGCGGTATAGGCTTGAGGTAAGGGAGACAGCTATTACATATTAAACGTACTTTTTTTCATTTCTCTCTTCTTTCAAAAATCATTGCAGAACGGTCACTTCGCGGGTAGAGTGGGGGTATCGCGGGGGGCGCGCGCGGTGCGGAAAGCCTGGCCGCAGCACGCACCGGCGACGCGTAGTGTCCATTAATTGTGGTGTTTTTTAGGATAACTTTCGGAAGCTATTTCTCAACATTTTAGTGTATGTGATTAGTGATTACTGATTACAAAAAAAAAATACGTGTATTTTTATTTTTAACAAGGACCACTTTTTCGAAATTTGGCCGGAAGGTTTAATTCCAACCTGTATTAGCACAAAAGTGCTAAAGATGAACACAATGAGAGGTTTTCATTATATTGAGGTGAGGAGTCTTTACCTGGTTGAAGCCAAAATAGTGTTGTCGTGTTTTTGCAATATTTACGATTTTTACAGAAAAATCCCTTTTTAAATTCTCCAGAACCACGGTTGATGGCAACTAATAAATCCGAGAGGTTTAACAAGTATATGTTACCATTATTAAAAAATTGGAATAACTTCACAATTCACATCGAATGTTTTCAGACATCGACGAATGCGAGACCGGTGTGGCGCCATGCGCGCACAGCGAGCCAGGCCCAACTACGAACGAGGTGTGCCTCAACACGCGCGGCGCCTATCGCTGCCACCGCATCGTGTGCCCACCCGGGTACAGACTAGTGGATAAACAGTGAGTTCCTTTTATGTCTAGGTATTACTGGACCTGAAACTAGACGTTCGCCTTATAGGAACATGCTAAAGAGAGTAGAGACATCAATTTAAAAAACCAGCTAAATAAGTCTGATTTTAAGAATTTACAAAGGTTGTTTGTTGTTATAGTTATGGTCATCCATCTATTTGTTTCCTGTTTTTGTACTACTGTCTATGTGTGTTATTTACACTTTGTTTTTTTGATCTGCATATTATTAATACCATTATTTCTGCATTATAAAAGGCTGATTCGTCGTCGCTATATTACACGCTTATTACAATTTGTTGGTTATAGTTATTTAAGTCGTTTTTTTAGTTAAATATCGCCAGCAATAATGACTTTTTGTCATGTTTTTATTATTTCAGCCGCTGCTCCAAAATCGAGACCCAGTGTCCGGTACAGGACTACGAGTGCACGCACCAGCCCAGCACCTATTCATACAACTTTATCACATTCGTATCTAACCTCTATTTGCCTGATGGAAAGGTAAGTTTAATTCACAGTTTGCATAATTTTTCTCATCTTTTTATTAGTTGACCACATAAATTGTTATATTTTATGTTATTTTTCAAAGTTGTTAATTAATATTTTATTTGAATATCATTAAATGAATAAGTACCTTATTATAAACATAATGTTTATGAGGCAAGAAATGATAAGGTAGGAGCATAACTAATTAGAAGTAAGTAGAACAAAAAAAAGAGACTGGTTGCACTCCGGGAGTGCCGGCAGAAGTGAAAACTTGATTATAAACGTTGTGCATTATTTTTTTAACCCATTTTTTATGAAAATCGATTTTTAAAAAAATCGATTTTTTTATTAATCGAAACCCTTACAATCGATTAAAAAATATCGACAATCGAAAAAAAAACAATCGATTGTTCGATTAATCGATTTCGATGTTACAACACTACTCTCCAACCGTCTTACGGTTTTTCGATCAGCACGAGAATCTGACGCGAGTTTCACAGTTTTTACCCATCCCACAAAAGTGCTCAACGCCGCTAAAGAAGTTTTCACTTCAATTACAAATCAATAAGTAGATGATTATATAAACACCATGTTTATTGTTTATTCACTGTAAGTCTTAAACAATAAACATTTTAAAATATTTCGATATATTTCAGGTTGATCTCTTCCACATGCGCGGTCCAAATTTCCCGAATTCGCAGTTGAAGTTCGAACTGAAGTTAGTGGATGTAAACGCGCCTCCATCGGTAAAGGAAAGGGCAGACATGAGGAACTTTAGGTAAAACTATTTTCTATTAATAATTTCGAATAAGAATCTATTAAAATTAAACATTTTGCAAAGAGATTCAAGCAAAATTGTACCTATAAATGTGATGTACGGTAATATAATTTAGGAGTATTTCTAGAATTTTATGGAGCAGTAAAGTTATTACACACGTATTTTATTTATTGTCATTAACTTTACTTAACTTTAGTTAAAGAGACGTATTAGGGGAGCACATTTCAAATTTAACTCAATTATTCTCCCCCATATGACCAAATTAACATTAACCCACATAAGCAACAGTACGGGTTCATAAATAATTTATAAAACAAAAGTCTTTTTACTTTTTCACATCAAGAGAACATATTTTTCATTTATTAAGTACTATTTTCTCATGTCAATAAAGCGGTAGTGAAATATACTAAAAAAGAAACATTTAGCTTTTGACGAGATGTGAATTTCAACCAAACTTAATAATTTAAAGAAACCTAAATTTGGGATCGCTTTTCAGAATAAACCAACAACACAGTCGGGAAGCTGTAGTGTCGCTAGTGAAGTCCCTCAAAGGACCACAGAGTATAGAACTGGAGGTATCAATGGAGTTGTACAAACAAGGGATGTACGAGGAGTATGGGGGCAAAGTTGTAGCGAGGCTGTTTATACACGTGTCAGAGTATGAGTTCTAAGCCCTGATATAATCTCAGTTAGTAAAATGATAAATAAAGTAAATTGTAATAAATGTAAATTAAATAAAGCTCCACTTTTACTAAACAGTATAATTGCTAATTCAGGATCAAAAGGTCAAAAAGATCATAAATATATAAAAATCAAGAGGAAAAACATCGTAATATTTGATTCACGATTGATTAAAGATAGATTGACGAAAGTAGCCATAACAATGTAGGCATTGGTTTTTAATTAAATAATAATAATTATAAATTGCAAATACAGAGGGAAGAAACAGACGAATAGCTATTGTTATTTTACTGACTGAGAATCAGAGTAGAGTATGAGTTCTAGTGACTAATGTACTTATTGTATTGTTATTATTTTTATTACAATAAATGTATGTGACAAATAAATTGACTTTGATTTCTAAATAAAAACAAACATGACTTACAAGATTGTACTATTAGAGAAGTTGATTCCTATGCAAATCGGGGATCTAAGTAGTTTGGTTGCGTTACGTCAAACCCAGCTGACAGATCACAATTAACATTGAATTGACATATTCGACAAAATAACGTTGGTCTGTCAATTGCATAGGAATCAACTTCCTCGATGGTACAACTGATATTTTATTAATCTTTATAATTTGTACTACAATACATTAATTTATTACATATTACATTCAACTACATAACAGTAATTCAAATAAGTATCTTCCTAATATGACTAGATTACAAACTACTTTTACGGATTTTATCAATTCCTAAACCAAAAAAATACCTTCCAATATCAAAATATACATAGCCTTGACAAAAACCGTCGAAGTAGCAGCTACAAATACCAATTACACTAATAGAACTATAAGGTGACAATATCTACTCATACGGGTCTACTATATTTAGTACGGTAAGGCATCCGTCTTGGGAAGCTAAGGCAACTGCTTTACCACCATGAGCGCTGGCTACTCCAGTCACTTCTGCTGGTGCTCTGTATTCTGCTATTGGTCTTCCATCGATCGTTCTAGAACAAAAAGTGAAGAAATGCCAATAACTGCTTCTTGTATTAAATTTAAATATTCATAATATTATCATGCATTTCATTCCTTGTATTTTGTCATGCACCAATAAAGTTTACGACTTTTAGGTGACGCCTTGATAATTTGGCTGCAGCGATATCGATTTTTCTCAACAATGACTAAAGCTAAGAAATTAAATTGGCCGGCCCGGCCTCTCATAGAAAACAAGCGATCTCAAACATATCCAAAACGATTTTTTACTTTAACGCGGCGTCACCTTAATTATACTCCTAAGATCGTAGATCACAGTTTTTTATGTATACCTATTTATTATTTGAAACACCAATCAAAAAAGCGTTCATAGTTTAAAGTATAAACGTACCTGAAAACCCTCAAAGTCTTCCTCCCACTATGGTAATAGAAAACGTAATGGTCAGTGGAGCTGAACATGGTTATGATGGAGAAGACACCCTCAGCCGCCCTGGAAATGAGCTGCTGGACTGACGTGCCTCGCTTCAGCTCAATGAGATCAAGACCTCCACGAGTTGGGGCACAAAGTCCAATCTTTCCGTCTTTGGTACAAGCACCATTCCAACGCGGGACGAATCTGAAATAGTTATCAAGTAAAAATCTTTATATTTATTCAAAAAAAATTGTACCATTAGAGAAATTAATTCGTAGATGACTAGACCTGCTGAAATGACTTTGTCTGGATGGTCAAATTATCACGATGTCTAACAAGACTTGACATATTAATACGACCAAATAACATAGGATGAGGTTCTCCATCCGCCTATAAATCAATTTCTATTATGATAGTATGTAAAATTAGTTGTTTTAATTAAAAATTGAAAAACAACAAGCAGAATAAATCACAATTTCAGAAAGGTGAATGCCCAAAAAAAACCCATAGTCGATTAAAATAATTTATATGCAGCAAAGTAGACCATTAATAGTAGATTGTAAATATGTAACTCATTTTATTCAAAACCATAACCGAAACTTATAATTTGAAAAAATAAATCTGAGATTTTGAGACAGCGCTTTGAATCAACTATGTAGTTTCTTCCTTTGTTTTGTGTTTTCCTCGTAAAAACGATGGTGACACGTATAAGAATATACAATTTAGAGAAAATAAAGTCAAAACCGGCCAAGTGCGTGTCGGGCCACGGGCAATATATAAGGTTCCGTAGTTCCGTACTCCGTAGTACCACTACTTTTTGATATTTTTTGAATGGTCAATGAATGTACATATTTTATAACGTGTTATACATTACTAACAACATCATCTCAGTTACGTTTTTAAAGGAATTTAAATTATAAGTTCCTTTAATACTTCTCCGAATAGTTACATTTTTTTTTAGTTGATCGACTTTTACTCAATAACTTATGAAGTCTTCTTAGCCGTGATAGTTTTTCTTTTAAATTCAGCATATTTCCTACCCCCATGAATATTTTTCCAGAAGCAACCGTTTAGCTGGTAGAAAGGGGGACACTGCAGGACTCTAAAATATTTTTTTTCCACTTTAAAACTTCATATTTCACATCTCTAAATCGGAAAATGATGTTATACTCATAATATTTTTAAAAAACTATCCAAAGACACCTCACACGGTGGGGTGGACGCGAAAAAAAAAATTCATCCCCGCTAAAATATGTGTAGGGGAGGTACTTACCTTAAACATTATTGAAAAGATCTTATAATATACCATTTTGTCGGCATCATTAATATGTGCATTCATGCCGAATTACAGCTTTGTAGGTCCTATAGTTTCTGAGCAAAACCACGGTCCGCGGATAGACAGACGGACAGACAGACGGACGGACAAACCGAAACTATAAGAGTTCCTTGTTGACTACGGAACCCTAAAAAGAGATGTCACCGTACGTTTTTCGGAAGAAAGCGTATTCCCTCTTAAACGCACTCGTAGCTCTACTAATGTTGCGAGTGTCCATGAGTGACCCGTTTGCTCGTTTGCCCTTTTATTTTCGAAAAGACGTAGATTGTTAATTGATATCATGACGTACGGTAATAATCGTGAAAAATACATTGTACAGATTATATCATTTCTATACCAATCTGACATTCTATACTTTCAGACATAAAAGTGATAAATATTTTAATATTAAATACATGAATATAAGAATCAGTAGACAAATATAAATGTATTTTTACTAGTACTAATCGTCACAATATCGTTTGTAGCATCATGTCGTCCTAAATATCATAGATTCCTATAAGAAAAGTCAATCGGTTACGATCTTTTTTAAAGTACTTGGTGATTGTTTAATTCAAAAAGGGCATTGTATTTGGGATACCGTAGATGTAGTCTACTATGCCACATATAAATGGTTTGAATCGATTACGGGTTTTTTGTCCATACGTTTTTGTGCATTCACCTTTCTCATTCAAAATTCAGCGAATTTTTCAATTCCAACTGTTATTGGGTGAATTTAAATGGCGTATTGATAATATCCACGATTTAATAGCCACCTGTATGCTTCCACAAGTGGCCTATGAACAATGTATGAAAAATAAGTGCATTTTCACTGGCAACTTGTTGCTTCGCGCTAACATTTCCACATACATAAATAATTATATCTTGCTACGATTCTCAGGACATTTGGTTTATTATATTATTTGTTAAAAAAAATAGAATCTGTAGTGATGTCTCTTCATGATAATATTATTATTCAAATCGCCTAAACAATTAAGAGAATCTCTCATCCATAGACAATTGCTATAAAAGTTTCGTCTATTTACCTGACGTGTCTCTTTGTTTTGATATCCAGTATGCCAGCCTTATCGTTGCCAACAACGGCTACCCAATGCGGCTTGTGTGGTAACGCTACAATCGACTGCATGTCCTTTATGCCACTATTTTTTACTGGTATCCTGAAAGAAATAAATTCACGCGCGTCACCCAATTAAACGCTACTAAATACATAAACAACCAATTAATTTCTTTCAGAAAGTTGGCACAAATAATTAGGAACAAGCTAATGTCTAAGCAAGGTGGTAAAGTTTCGATGTCTACAGTTTTTATAACTTACACATGCTTACACGCATATGCCATTTTGCCGTTTCTTCTGGACAAGGTGTTATTTAATAGGATAAGCATGAGTATTTTAAATGCCTGTTTTGAAACACTTAAGGCCTAATTGCCTTCAACCGACATAAATTTTAGTGGGCTTAATTTTATGTTTTGTTTACAGTTTAGTAATTATCATGGGGTCATTATGTGCATTTAAGTATTCTTATCAGGATTAAGCGCTAATTTTGGATATAATAGTGGCAGGACTGTTATAAATTTCAAAGGATTTGGTGTTCCTCACGCTTCGATTGTGTTTCTTAGATAACTCTGACGAGGAATTTGACAACTATCGTTTGTTACCTTTGTTGTTTCTAATCTTAAATAACAATCCTATTTAAAGTTCCAGTCAAGATATTTTGGAACACTATCACTAGGCGGCCCCTAGACGATTAATTTTATTGCCCAATATTACGTATTAAGCAATTTTATTCGCGGTTTACGGTTAATTTCCAACAGTTTTAGCCAGTTACATTTTTATAGCACCATATTATAATTGTAAGTTTAGGGGCTGCTTTAGTTTTATTAATTGTTTCTTCAAAAAAATCTTTTATATTCACCTATGTAATTTAGCTCCGGTTCTAGCGTGGAAGACATGAAGACAATCTCTCGAAGACTTATCTACTCCTGGAGCAACTAGATGATGCTCATCGGCAGAAACTACTGCTGCCCGATATCCAGTCCCTCTCACTTCATAGTCTATGGTGTAGATTCTTTCTCCTTCTGTAAAATCATTAATATCTTTCCTGACGCTTATTAATTATTTGTTGTAAAATTTAAATAATAATACTTGTTTTTTTCATCTAAGTTCTTGCAGATTATTGCTTATCGCGCGGGAATCATACATTTTTCTAGGGTCATAATAGCCCTTTATTATAATATTATGTTCGGGAAGAAAATACACATTTTGGTGTGTAGATCAATACTAAATTTCATTAAAATCAGTTCAGCGGTTAAGGCATCAGAAGGTTTTATAATATTAACGTGGCTAGTAAAGTTTATACTCACCAGGTATTGTCCTAGCAATGATATGTGCTACTGCCAAATTATCAACATTATCAGCTCCAACTATCATAGAAATTGTTATCAATTTAGTGCCATCTTCTAATAGTAAAATTTGCTTTACGCCTTTTTGTTCTTCTTTGAAAACTGCCTATAATTTACCATTTATAGATTGAGGTTATAGGTATTGTACCATCGGAGAAATTTATTACTACGCAGATAAATGGTGGGGCTACGTCATTTGGCCGGGTTATGGTGATCTTTCGGGTGAGTTTGACATAACGCGACCACATTACGTAGGTCCACCATCTGCTTATGAATAAACTTCTTTAATAATTCTTTAATTCATTAGAAAGAAACTACAACGTATAGTTGTATGGAAATAATTTTACCTGTCTTTCAGGAGTATCCCATATAACTACATTTCCTGACTCTGCAGTGATGACGTTTTCTCCATTTGGTGTGATAACAGCATGAGTGACTATGGCGCCTACTGGTGCATCAGCCACTTGGGCTAAGAGTTTGCCAGTGCTGGTGTCCCAAAGACCCCAGCAACTACGAGTCACTGTCACTGCTAGTTGTTGATCTCTTGCAAGACTAAAGCATCACAAAATATTAACATAAGATAGAACAGCCGCCGCCATTGTGTTATACTTGTGTTTTAAAAAAATGTCTTTAAATTGTTATAATATTATGTGTGCACAATAAAGAGTATTTATCTTATAATTTTGTATATAGGGATCAACCGGCACATATTGCCATCATAAACACTATTTCGAAACTCAAAAAATCTCCATTCAAAAATATTAATCAAAATCAATTTAGCTATATTATATTACTAAGGTTATATTATGTTGCTTAATATGTGATGAATTACCTAATCGAATCAATGGGAAGCTCCTGGCGATCGATCTTATGAACCTGTTCAAATATATTATCAATATTCCAGATCTTCACGGTCCTGTCTATTGACGACGTGATAACATTGTTCCAAGCCCCAACAGTTAACGGTTCCAACTGCACTATCCTCCCGAAATGTGCATCCAACACTTTGATAAGTTTCGTCGTCTCTAAACTCCACACGTAAAGATTTTTCCTGGAAACACGAAGAATATTAAAGGAGAAGGGGCATATCGTACAAAGCACTTTGATACATAATTATAAACCAAATAAAAGGGCTTGAAAACATTCAAAACAAACTTTTTAAGCCATTTCATTTGATATAATATGTGTGGATGTGTTACAACTTGGGTACGGGTTCCATACAAAAATGCCCATTGTCCTTTACTTTAAAGGTTCTTTTAAGATTTTTTAAAGTAATTTTTCGACGTAAATGAAGTAGGTATGTTTACTTTTATATCCACTATTTCTACTTTTTTAACGCCGTCATTATTTTATTTGACATACCTTACACCTGCTACAGCATAAGTGTTATTATTGCTAATCATGAAAGAATTTGATTGAGTCATCTTGGTTGATATATTGCGTATGGTATGAGGAAGTTTCAGAACTATTCCTTCCAAGTGCTGATTCTTTTCCTGGAGCGAATCCAATTTTTCTTCCTCCTACAAACAGATAATGTAAGCATTAGTAACTATAAATAGTCTGAAATATAAAGCTAATACATACCATGGTCGATGATAATATGGTTGATAATAATTATGTAAAAGTCTGTTTAAAGGCATATTTGTCTCCTCCAACTATACTTATTTATGTCTCATTCGTCAGCCTCACCTCATTTTCTTCTTTGTCTTCTTCATCTGTTTGTTTAACATTATGTCCACCCCTTGGGATGGCATTATCGAAGTCCCAAACGACGAAGCTATACGTGGTTGTAGCTATAAAATACTCGAACACATTAAAGAAAGCCATCAAACGCATTTTGAACCAAATTTCTTGAACGTGTGTGGCATTGCATACCTTACATGAAAAACGTCAGTTAAATCAGGGGGTTGCTTTGAATAAAATTCCTGTAGTCAAACTTCGATGTGAGCTAAGTCTATGAACTTAGTTGGGAACTTTCAGGATTTGCCGACGTTAAACACGTGCCCCATTTGGAAAGTTTGCCACATACTTCGAGTATTGCGGATTGATTCGCAAATGAACAAAATTACTTACCGTCTAGCGAGCTAGGCTTCTAATGAGCTATGAACTAAATCAGATATTTATTGAACTGATCAATTGAGAACCTTGGAACTAACAAGCGTATTACCAAACAATGGCTTATGAATTTTTAGTATGCTCGATGGCTTGGAGTAAAATTACAATTCGAAATTCTTTCATATTGGTAAGAACATGAAAGTTGACTGTTTAATACTCGATTAATCCAATTCGATGAACAAAATTAAGATTGTGTATTACAATAAGGGTTTCTGTATTTCAGATTCTATAAATTTATGGGTACTTAATGGTACCTATAAATAATCTTTGAATGTTTTTTTTTCTCCCGATCTTCACAGATTCACTTTTGATATCTTGCAAGTTTTAATATCGCAACTCATTAACGGCCGGTCCCAATATTTGATCTATCTCTGGTTTTGCCCTACTAGAGATAGGAATAGCTCTCATTACGGCCGTTCCCAATATTTGATCTATCTCTGGTTTTGCCCTACTAGAGATAGGAATAGCTCACAATTGACATAAAATATATGTCTCTAATGTCTAATGTGAGCTATTCCTATCTCTAGTAGGGCCAAACCAGAGATAGATCAAATATTGGGAACCGCCGTTAGACATTAGAGATATATATTTTATGTCAATTCAATGCTAGCTGCGATCGGTTGTATGCACTCATCTCCATTATACAAGTACGCTGGATCCCCACCCACTTCTTTTTTGGGTCCATTTGAAGCGGAATCAGCGTCCCCATTATTAGGGTAGAGAACTAAATTTGACGTAACCATTGGTGACCATGTATGTATTTTAATTCCATGTATTATTTTCCTCTATGTTTAATTCTCTATGGCTTAATCGTTCGAATTGTTTTCGTGTTTTTAAAGTGTTTTAAAAGGTTTTACGCGATTAAGTAATAATTATAAATAAGTGGTGGTGGTTCATAGTTAAACTATGAAAGGGTGTATGTTATGTAAAACACGGTACAAAAAGGGATGTGGGGTTACATTTCACAAGTAAGCGATTTTAACAGCTCATTTCTACGATAACTTTTATTGATAATATAGGCACTTAAAAATGTGGCACTAATCTTATTATACCGTATTCACCACATATTTACGTTTGCTTTACCGATTTTTGATAAACAATAAAATTCAATAGTGCTGCAGTTTTCTGTCGATAAAACTTATCGATATCTATAATAATTGTATTGAAATCTCCGATAACCGATTTTTATTATCAAATACATATTATGCTCTTAAAATAATTTACAGGTTTCCGTCTGACGAAAGAAGACTGGAATTATGGTTGAAAAAATTTTAAAAGCCTGGTTGACGTCCGAAAATTGCTACTACCGCTTGCCGTTACTATTTGAAGTGTACAAACGTTCTCTGTGAAAATACAAGGCGCAAAACTACCATTTGATCGTGATTATGTTTGGAAAATTTATTTCAGCGTCTACTCTTTCCTGACAGACTGTTACTGTGTAACGGTAACTAATAAAATATAATGTTAAAGTATCGCACATATATTTTTATTATTTATAAAAACCTTACCTACTCCTCCCCAATAAAAAAATGTATTCAAACGTTCCATATTTATTTATGGATCGCATTATCCAATTAGTTAATTTCCCTCGCACTTCTGCAATCAGCGCCAAAATGGCGAAAATCAAATGAGATAAAGTAAATTTTAGTATTTGTGACTCTTTAGTAATAAGTCTCACTTTACACATTGTAATATACCTAGTAGTATGTGGCGCCTGTTATGTTTGAACTTGTTACTCATCCTGTATATCTATTTGTGAGGACCTGTAATTGGCTTCCTATTTTCTAGTATAAGTTATTTACTATTTTTATTGATAGCTGTTGGTCTTCCTAACACAAATAAATAAATAAAATAAATAAATAAATCGATAAAAATTGGCTTGCTAGATCCATGAATAAATAGGGAACTTTTATATTATTACTAGACTTTCCACGCGGCCTCTCCAACGTAAATATCTAATTACACAGACAAATTGGTCCACAAAAAATAGCCTATATAATCCTTCACGTTATACATTCCCCCGCTTTTTCCACATTTTCCTCTATTTCTTAGCTCCTATTAGTCTCAGCGTGATAAAATATATAAAATGGGCTGTCTAACACTGAAATAATTGTTCAAATTGGACCAGCAGTTCCTGAGATTAGAGCGTTCAAACAAACAAACTCTTCCGCTTATTAATATTATATGATGAGATTAGTTAGGGTCTAATCACACAGAACACTTATTCAGCTTTGTTCAGCTTTAATACGATACACTGTAGCACTACTTTGATAATATTAGAAATGAAATTAGAAAATACAATACAACAAAGTTTTCGTTAGAAGCTTATCTTCAGTTTTGTTTTTAGTTTTTCGTAG
This sequence comes from Aricia agestis, assembly GCF_905147365.1. Taxonomy (NCBI): domain Eukaryota; kingdom Metazoa; phylum Arthropoda; class Insecta; order Lepidoptera; family Lycaenidae; genus Aricia; species Aricia agestis. Next base: position 6,750,757 of record NC_056424.1, on the reverse strand, counting down.
TGCTAACTGGTAAAAATAAATGGATTATAGATAGGTACTGCTACTTCAGGTTATCTACGTATGAAATCGTTGTTAATTTATTACGCCTATCTTAATTATGGAGAGGAAGTCTGTAATCTTTAATACAAATATGTGGCGTTTGTATTATTCAATTTAATATTTTTGTCCTAATGGTCGACATTATCTGAATCTGGAAACATTTCATCGATAATAGAAAAGACAGTTGTACATCACTAGATTTAGTTCCAAATACTCCCACTACTGCTATCAGCGCCAATATGGCGACATGATGGCGACTTTCAAACGTCATTTTTACGTCAAATTTAGTTCCTATCCCTAATAATGGGGGAGCTGATTCCGCTTCAAATAGGCACAAAAAATAGCTGTCATTTCAAAGGGTATCTATATCAGTCCAGCGTACTTGTAAAATAGAGGTCAGTGGTTGTATGTCAAACCAGAGATAGATTGAATATTGGGAACGGCCGTTAGTCAATTTAGAATTATTATTATGATGATTAATGGTGTAAATAATGTATACCTAAAAGCATGCGATCTTTCTTTCCTCTTTTCAGCTGAAGCATCGCCTCAGCAGTGTCGGTCTCACAATGATGGAGCTCTTCTATTTTATCCCATACTAATTCTTCTTCGTTTAGTTGAAATATAGAAATCTAAAAGCATGATATTAAAACAATCTCCTATTACCTAAGGAGATAAGGGCCTTTCCACACGACGTATTTTTTGCGCGTTGACGATGCGCGATGCGTTCGTCTTCTGCGCGTTTTTATCGCGTTTTGGCAGATATAAAGTTAAAAACTTCACGCTTCCTTGCGTTTGTTGAGCGTTCAACTTGCGTTTGTATCGATACAAACGAGCGTAAAAGAACGTCGTGTGGAAGGGCCCTTACAGTACCAACATCCATTAGGAACTTGTCGAGTTACAAAATATACAAATCCAACCATTAAGTTATCAAGGTTAAGAATCTGCCCTAGATCGTTGTGGTCACTTTAATAGCTTGGTCGACAATTAATGGTTCGGACTTTGGAGAAATTCGTGTATCAAACTAATTCTAAGTAATTATGATCATTGGCCTCACCGTTTTCATAAAATTTACCAAGAAACGAGCAGTCGGCAGACATATAGCATATTAAAATAAGCAATATTTTTATTTTAGCTTTTTTATTTTTATATTGGTTCTTATTTTGTTATTTTAGAAAAGTCCTGGCTAAATTACAAAATTAAGTAACCTATCTCAATATCCTAATCGAAGAAATGCCTTACTTCAGGACTTTGTGCGTGACATGCAGTGTTTTTCTGGCAACGCTTCTTTGTTTAATTAGACTTTACTTTGTTTCGAGAGAAAAAATATTTAATTCAATTAATGCGGAATACTGAATAGAAACTGCTTTGATTTTTAGGTAACTGACCTAAATAACCTTAATACGCAAGGATTAAGCTCAACGATGTACCTGATATCCTCTATCTGGGTCACTGGTGTAGATCTTGTTCCAATATTTGCTGATGGCGACTGCGCCACGGCATCGCAGCGGTCTGACCCAGGAACCGGCTTTACAGAACTGGACCAGCAGACGATCATCATCAAGGTCACCGCTCCACATCACCAGGAATATGTTCTCCAGGTCACGGAATTCGATCGCTACAAAATTGGAGGTTTGAAAATCGACTGAGAAATTGTGTAGAAAAATGTTAAGCGCGAATATATTTTTATGATCTTAAATCTTTTGTATGACTATTACATGACATGATAATTTAATTTATTCCATTTCTTGTTCTCTTACATAATCGTCATTACGCTGTAACGTAAGATAAGTATATTCAGTAAAATATGCAGTTATCAACATGTCGTAAAGCGAATAAGAATTTGGGAATTATGGGCAAAAGTGTAGCAACCACGAACTAGGGTGTCCAAAAAAAGGACTCAGCAATATCTTCCACTGTGTACAACTTACACAGTATATCCCAGCTAACGTCATCATATGGGGCGGCGCCAGGTGCGGGTGTGGTGTTCTCCAGCTCCCCTCGCATGGTGTACTGGACCCACGAGCGCGGCCCGTATATGAACATGTGGTGGTTTAACACGCTTACACCACGAACTGTTTCGCCTATAAAGGACATTATTGTAGAAAATCATTGTATGATGTTAATTTCCTTTTTGTGGAATGAGGAAAAAATCCGGCGCTTTGATTTGGTACTGCTGGTAATATATTATTATGGCATTGAAAGTTGGTTTTGCTGGTAATATATTATTATGGCCTACGAATAATAAAAACTATATGGCATTGAAAGTTGGTACTGCTGGTAATATATTATTATGGCATTGAAAGTAGAACTCTATACTTCTGCCTGATACGCTTTGAATTTTCACGACGTTAATTATTCCAGAGAGTCATCAATCCCAACTTAATCACTTTAAATAATTCCCAAAAATGTATAAGCAGACTTAAGACTCGTTTCTGAGTCAACTTTCAAGTCTAAGTAAGAAAACCTAATGTACATTTTACCTTCCTATTTTACGAACACATTAGCATCTAGGTTCATCTAGCTTTATAGGTCCCTGAGCAATTAACCGTACGAAGGCAATAAACATGCGCATAATTCAGCACTCACCTTCATCCAAAGGATTCTCTATTGTTACGTATTCACTAGTTAGCATATTCAGCAGTATTGACTGAAACAAAATAGTTTTCGTATAGTTAAATGTTTCATTTGTTGAAATAGTATTCTTCTTTCTTGTGTGTTTCTCAATATGACGTAATCCCATTAAAACTTGAATACCCAATACAAAAAACAATGCTACCAAACGATCTGAGACATCCCTTTGAACGCCGTCCATCTTAAAATTAAAAATAAACTTGTAATTTCATATCATCATCCTGATTTATAGTGAGAGCTGGTAAGACGTCTAATGATCGTTACTTATCACTACTGTCATAAAATTATTTTCTACTCACAACGGAATTGTTGGTAGACGCTGCAGCCCATTTGTTATCTGGAGATAGTTCCAAGTTCTGCATTATACCCTCCAATTGGGGACAGAGGTCACGGGCGAGGTCAGAGGTAGAGAGGTCCCAGGATATGACCCTACTGGATATGGAGACAACGTAACGCTTGTCAGAACTCAGCCGAAATGCGAACACGGCGAATTGATGGCCTTCCAGAGAATACTGAAAGAATTTATGGGAAAAGTAAGGGAAAAATATGGATTAAACATTGATAAGGCTATCACTACCAGTAGATTCAAATTAAATTTTTAGTTATGGTAAAAAAATACAGTCGATGTGAAATAACAGCTGGTAAATAGTGATATTAGTGTAAATCAGTACTGCAAAACACTAACAAGTTTCTTTCTCAGGCATTGTCGCCTGAGAAAATATTTAAGCCCCAAAAATACCTTAAGAGGTCCACCAGGGGTATGCAAGCAATGATGAGAAGGTAACAAAGCGCAGTGATTCTTCCCTTTGTCATGACACTGCTGTAGCAATGACGCTACTGCTGGATTGTTGGGTGCTTCTGGTAATAGCCTGCCCACCAGTTGTGGAGCGAGCATGTTTGGATAGGCGACTAAAATAGCTCCACCTAGACGCAATGCGTCTGCTACCAGCATTAGTTCTCTGCAACGATAAAAGAGTATAATAACCTAGCCAGTAAAAGGTGACTTCTTTGGTGTACCTAAGAGCCTATGGCTCCATATGAAAAAGTATCTAGCAACCATTTATTATTGCAAAGCATGATTTGGCGAATTTTTACAAGCCTTTATTTTACCAATTGACTTACCTCACAGCATCTTTATTGACATGCTGTTTTGCATCTTCAAAGTCGGCTAGCTCAGCCTGCAGAGGACAGCAACTTAGCTTGGCATGTAACCATTCATAGTTGAATAGTACTTGGGCATATAGATCTGTCAGTCGGCGTGATCTAACTAGATGGAAAGGGAGCTCACCAAACTGAAACAAGTATATTGATGAACAATTTGTAGACATTAATTAGAGGCCCAAACTTAAACTTGATCGCTATTGACCAAAACGATCTTGTGTCCTTGGAAATATGAATGCAAAAAGCTAACGCATTGCGGCTCTATCAAACGTTTGCATTTCAGCTACATTAAAATTAATACTTGGGTGAGATAGATAGTAGGGTGTAAAGATGACTCTATGCATATTATGAAAGTAGACATAGAGCATGGTTGCATGACCACAGACCAGGTGGTCTTTCTTCTTACCTTTCGTAAATTATACCGCTTGCTAGCACCATCAGCTGATGTAAACACTAAAGGCTGTAGCGGTACTTTGCGATCAGCTACACCCTCCTTGTCCGCTAAGTTGAACCTATGCCTCTGTATTTCTGTGTATTTGAATGGTTTTGGTGTTCCTCCACCCCAAATACCTGTGGGAAATATTGTATGGAGTATTATGTACCATCACTGCACTTATTTATTGTTTTTTAAACATTAGCGTTGTTTTGTATTGATATTGTAGCTGCCAGTATTCCTGCGTTTTTGTTAGCGGTAGCTTTATTTAAATCAAAATATTTAAACGTGTTTCCATCTACTCCTGTTGAACTGAAAGGACTAGACTGAACGCTTCCAAAATTTACGACCTTCTTTCTTTGTCAATGTAATTCTATTTAATTACATTGACAAAGAAATTAAATAGAATTACATTCACACACAAATCTCAATTCAATCTATTTTACTCAATATAATAATTAAAGAAGTTAATGATACCGCGTTTATTTCTTCAAAAGTTTTAGATGCCTCAAGCTCTGTTCCTCACCTAAGTAGTAATCAGCGATCATGGAGTGGAAGTACATGGCCATGTTCATGTTCTTGAAGTATCTCTCGCGCGCCGTGTCGCGGAACTGGCGATGGTACCAGTTCATCACCGACACGCCGTCAGCTTCGCGCTCCGAGAGGTAGTTGGGGAGGTCGTTGCGGATACTATGGAAGATTTGTTTACCTTTTTATTACATAATCTTGTATGTATAATTTATACCCCTTCTAATATCTGAGAGCACGGCAGTGCCCCAGCCAAGTCTAGAGCAAAGGCACGGCCGTACCATATTTATTTACAGACAAACATAAGCAAACTTTTTATAGCGATTATAGTTACTCGCTGCGTAAATAAGTCTCCGGCAGAATTTTTGTCTGCAATAGCTGCAAGAATCTCCATGAAATTGGTATCTAGGTCAGTTGCTAGGTCTTAATCCTGGAAAAATGCACATTTTAGAATTTCTAATTTCGACAACGTAATGCAACGCAATGAAACAGGGTGGCTTCACTTTTACTCTCTTTCATCTGATTTTCAGAAGGATTTGTAAATCGAATTTCAAATTTTGCAGTCAGGATCACAAGTTCCAATAGAATCTTTTTCATATACTTACATGTAGGTACCAAACAAGATATCTTACCGAGTCCACAGCAAAGGTGGTATCCTCCTGACCGGCGGTAGATGGTACTGGTACACGTCGTCGAGTACTTTGTCGTCCAAAGAGATAAGATCTTCTAGTTCCGTCTCGGAAAGACCACTCCGAGCAGCTGTGATGTAGGCCAACGCGTGGAATACTAGCAGACGACCATGCTGAATTAGGAAAAATTAAAAATAATCATGTTCATCAAAATTAAGTAGTTAAGTAGGAAAAAACTTTATTAAAAGAACGGTGAAGTGGTTAATTGTACCAAAATAATAATGTATTGAGGATTGAGGAATAGTTAAATTAAAAATATTACACAACAGAAAATGACAATAAATGGCTAAGTTAGAATAATTGTTTAAACTAGGCTTTAAAATAAATCAAAGCTTGGCTTCTTAACAACTGAAAGATCAGATCAGATGATCGCAAAATTCGTAAAAGTTCTTACGTTTGTGAATAAATTTCTTGTTTTATTTCTCGGGTTAAAATGTTTTTGTGATAACATTTTCATTTTAAATGCGTTTGGAGCACAAATTATGTAAGTTCTGTAATAGCAAATTTATAATAGAGAGAAAAATAATAAATATACGCAATTTTCAGTCAATTTCAAATATCGCCTAATGATTACATTATTCCCAACTGCAATTAGTTACCAAATGTAAAGCTACTATAAATGTGGTCATCTCGTTCGTGGAGTGTCAGTTTATCAAAGCGAATAGCGAATAGCCACTTTGCTGGTCGGCTGCAATACCTATCTCTATACGAATTACTGGTAACTGGTAAAATAGTACCTATACTAGATGTTGCCCGTAACTTTGCTGCCCAGAAACTGTACAATTTTTCGGATAAAAACTATCCTATGTCCCTTTCTGAGTCTCCATGTAGTTCCATACCAAATTGCATCAAATCCGTTCAGCAGTTTAAGCATGAAGAGGCAAAACATTAGTAAGTAATGTTAGTAACGTCGGTGTTAGAACTGGTAGGTAGATGGTAATTCTTCACAAGAACAAAAAAAAAGAAATAAACATCTTGAGACTATTTAAAATAGATTGTTAAAAAATATAATATTTTAATCTAACCTGTTTCTCGATCCTCTCGAACAGCATCATGATGGAGTCCATGACAGTGGAGGCCAGGTGGGTGTCTTGAGGCTTGGTGTAACTCCTCCATCTGCACACCTACATATTAATTTTTTATTTAAGCATTAAACCACTGTCTCTTGTCGTCCCTTACCTATAAGAAGAATGAGAAACAAACATGGCCGCGGATAACTCGGCAAAAGTGGACGCAGTGTGGACAGCGTTTAGTTTTTAGGTCTCTTTGGTAGGATGTGGAGTGAGCGGGGTGGCTGCGCGCATTGGTTGATTTTAGTGATCAGACGAATCGTTATTGGTAGATCGCGTTCTGACGATGACATGTTTTCAGTAACTACTTTTCTTCATTGGTATATATGCGCACGCACCAATCGATCCCTCCCATTTCGTGGAGAGATCTTAAAGTTGTACGCTACCTATTTTTAACCTTTAAGTTCACGCGTTGTTTTGGGTAACGATCCGTCACGCGTGGGGTCTAGAAGTACCCCAATATAAATATACATATAAATTCAGAATTGTTTAATAATTTTTAAAGCCCGTTTTATATTATTATAAGAAAATATATTATTTTATTTATGAAAAACATTTATAAATAATAAACTAATCCTTCTTTAGACAGTAAAGAACATTTTTATGAACTAACCGATATCATGCATAGAATTTTTAGGGCACATGTTTCATGTAAGTACTAAAATTCAACAAAAATGTCTGCTTCTGACTTATTATTTTTTTCTAACAAAATAAGACTTAGAAATAAGTAATCAAAAGAAAAATTAACACTAAACATTACAGATAAAAAATTGACAATCCTTGAAAAGTACTATCCTAAACTAAAATTATTCCTTGAATAGGCGAGGTAAGTAATAAATAATTTTACTAAATGAGGCTTGCAAATAGTTTTATAGCAAGGCTACGGACAATATTAATTAGATCTGGGACAATAATAGCATCTTCGCTTCATTTTTGGTGCACTAGGTCTAGCTACATCTAACTGTTCCAAATTCCAAAAACTTTCAGAGACATTAAAATTTTGTAATATTATGATTTGTGCAATTTGATTTTCTTATAGTCGGCAACATTTTTTTCCATTTATACATAACCAATTCAAAAAACAAACAAATAAACATAACCAATGTAAAAAAAGTATATACGTTAAATCACGGGTGGGGTCTGCAGGTATCCCCACATAAGCAAAAATGTAACTTCCCTTAGCAGAGGAGCGGCGGACTTTTAATCACTGAAAGACCTCGCATTGCATTGAGATTAGCCGAAAACGTGCGAACGTAACTTGCCAATTTCAAAAAATACCGTAAAAAAACAGCGCGTGGGGTCTGCGTAGACCCCGCCCGTGACGTTAAAGGTTAATCCACAATCTTTAAGAACCATTGTGAAGTTAATGTCAATAAAAAAGGCAATTTGAAAGATGTTTCTCTAAATTAAGTATGTACACTCACGGACGTAAAAAAATATTTATTTTATTCACCTCAGCGAAGACCAACTTGACGAATATAGGCAGAGAGCACTGGCCTATAGCGTTAGACACAAGCCGCCACTGGTAGTTAGAGAGATCTCTTGCGGCCGCTGCCATCCATAATCTGGAAAACGCAGCCAAACTATAGAATGTCAAAACAAGTAACTAATTCGTCGCGAAGCTTAAGAAAGGAATAGGTCATCAGACTCTGAAATAAAACCATTAAAATGACAAACGGTAACACTGTAGTAGGAATGTTAGTATGTATCTGCAGTCGTCTCATTGTTTGCGTGAGACGAGGTACAATCTTATTGGAACACAAAGGGGTATGAAGATTGTTCGTATTGATGTTAGCTATCCATTTTTGAAAAAAATATTCGTGAACGCGAAAAGACACAATAGCGGACAGTAGGTCGGCCAGGCGTATGTAGAGCCGAATCATCTTCCATCTATATATTTTGTAAGTATTAATATCCTTGTCTAATACGTAACAAATGTCGCTTAGCAAGCAACACTTTGCACTGTAAGTATAACTTGTGAAATAGTTCTATAGATAAAAATATATCGTATGAATATAATATTATTGTTCATGAAATTTCTGCTAAACTAAAACAACAGTGTAGACCATAAACCTATACGACAGTATATATATTAAGTCTATGGTGTAGACTGTAGTAACATGTTTCAGCTGCATTATAATATACAATTATTCTCATAACGCGGTTGTAGTTGCAGCTCACGTAGACAAATGAAGACAAATTACTCACGGTAGGTAACCTACACGCCGTAACTAGCTGCAGCTGAAGTTCATTACGTGCGAAGTGTGGAATATTCAACCTTATATTTAATATTTTATGTTAACTTACTTAGTACTTTCTAGGAATTTTATTATGATTAAAAAAATATCAATTTATGCAATCTATTTCCTTTTGCGGAACAGAGTCAAATTCCATTTAAATCGGTTTAGCGATAAATAGTAAAATAAATCTCGAATTAATAGTAAGTATGTATTAGTATTTTACACGACATAAAATCATACAAAATTTAAAAACACAAAAGACAAAAATTATACATATTAATTAATACAATGACACGACGGTCGAGCAGGTCGTGGACTATATCAGGAGCAAGACCCACTTCGTCTTGAGGGTCGATCGCTTGGAGTCCCGCCACAAAGTGAATTTTAGTTCCTTTGTGGTGAGAGTCCCGACGCACCATCTACCGACGTTCGAGAAGGAGGAGTTCTGGCCGATTGGAGTCGTCTACAGGAGGTTCCGAGGACGACTTTCGAACACGTCGCGCCCCACGTCGCAGACAATACGTGTTTAGTGTTAGTGTTAGTGTTAGTGTTAGTTTTTAGTATAATTGTATGTATGTTAGTCTATATCTTATATCTTTAAACGAGCAATTCTTGTATATAGTAAATTTCATGAAAATCGTACAAAAATAAGTGATAATACTTTAGGGTGTGTACGTGTTCCTTGTAGAGAGTTCACTGTGAAAGTAGCAGCGCTGAAAGACCAATTTTTTTTTTCACTTTTGAATGGGGAAACTCGTGACGCTCGCGCCCTTGTCCATACAAAAGTGAAAAAAATTGTTCGTCTTTCAGCGCTGCTACTTTCACAGTGAACTCTCTACCAGGAACACGTACACAGTACACACCCTAAAGTATTATCACTTATTTTTGTTACACACTGTATAGTGGGTTTCGGGGGCGATAAATCGATCTAGATAGGAATCATTTTTAGAAAATGTCACTTTCATCGAATACCGAGCAAAGCTCGGTCAAATAGCTAGTGGTATTTATAATATGGGCCAAGATGGCTGAATTAAATAAATAAATAAAAATCAAAAAGTAGTTTTAAAAGTGGTATACTCTGTCCCTATGTACAATGTACATACTCGTAAATCATTATTTTCCATCCAGGGACGCTTGAAATGCCAACGCCTCACATTTCGGTAATGCTAATATTTGGGGTGGCAATTTCGCAAATTATTATTTGACGAACAGACCGTGATTTCTGTTTTTAACGCCCACTTAAAAAAGCGGGGTTGTATATTTCAGATTTTGTAACTACGAGTTTCAAGGATAATTAATAGAACACAGGGTTATTAATCTATACTTAATTCTATTAGCATTAAAATGCTGGATTTACTGCTTTTACACACAATATATTTTCAAATGATTTTCATTAAATTCGGTATTTATTTATTGATTTAGCAACAGAATCACATTTAACAAAATACAAAATAATTCAGCACAGTTTTTTTATGGATGAAATGTGTTCCAATGAAAGGTGAAATACAACATGCTTTGCGATTAGAAGATGTTTAACAACTTTTTACTATTCTACTTTTTCCCCTTAAAATTGTTTCCGTGGGAGCCGTGAAAGCTACAAAAGCCATAGAGAAAAAACCGGCCAAGTGCGAGTCGGACTCGCGCACCGAGGGTTCCGACAGCTTAAAGGTATTATAGACCTGAGTATTTAGTATGAATTTCAATTTAATACCTCTACGCGTTTATGAGGAAATGGGTAGTAAGTTTAAAATTATTAAAAAAAAATATATTATGTGATGTAACTAAAAATTTATGGTTTTCGTAATTTTTCCTTTATCTATGCTATAAGACGTTGCTTCGTACCAAATTTCAAGATTCTGAGTTCACGGGAAGCACCCTGTAGGTTTTGATTCCCTTGCAAGTGTCGAAAATTTGCGGCATAAACGGCTGTATCTTTTGATTGCGTTGGCTTAGAAGTTTGATTTTTTCACAGCTTCAAGGGACAGTAGACCTGAGTAATTGATATAAATTTCAGCTTCATGCCTCCACGCGTTCCTGAGAAAAAGGGTCTTGACAGACGGACAGACGGACAACAAAGTGATCCTATAAGGGTTCCGTTTTTTCCTTTTGAGGTACGGAACCCTAAAAACATATACAAAAGGGATACTTACTTCAAAACCTGCATAGCCAAGTCCTCTCCCAGCGCTTTGACTTCCAAAAAGTTGTCTTCAGAGTCAATCATACGACGAAGAACGTCATACTCCTTGGATACCTCGGGGTTGGCTTCTTCGCATGCGCATGTTACTATGATCTGTGAAATTAGTTGCCAAATAAACCTGCTGGAGTAAATGTTATCTGTGGCAGTTATATTAATTAGGGTACGTTCCTAAATTTAACTCAGTATACTGGGCGGTGCTATCGATGTCTAGAATCAACGATATAGTGCTGATTCCGAAATATATGCCAGTGCACAGACGTTTATGCTTTCATAGGAGGATATACGTCTAACTTGTCTCACCAGTGGCATACCGACAATATGGCGTCGGATACATGACGGTTTGTGCACTGGTCAGTATACTGATTACTGAGTTTTATTAGGGACCTAGGCACGCTATTTAGTCAGGTTATATTATGTCAAGCTCAATCTACAGATCGGGCCTTATACTCACTTCACACAATCCAATCATAACCGGACCAAATTACGTATACTTAAATGTATCCTACTCACCTTACAATGCGGTGGCAGCCTCGTCGGCAGCCATGACACTTTATTGTTCTCTGTACCGATCCCAGTAAGCTGGTCCACGGAGTCCAGGAACAGTAGCAGCGGCTGCTGCTGGCTGGCCATCGTCAGCATCTGCTTGAAGTGAGCTGTCAGCGGCACCAGATCGTCAGGGATGCTCTCAAAGGGCAGCGCGAAGTTGTAGGATATCTAGAAGTCATGTACGAACTTTTATGAAACGAAAGACACAAGAGCATTCTCTATTCCTTTACTCTCATAACCCGGTGGGATGGAAGACCAACACGAGACACGACTGGCGAGAGATCAGGCGCAGGACCGACTTTTTACATGCCCATCCGACGCATGGGTCATCTTACTTGTCAGACAATCAGGTGATCAGCCTGCATTGTCCTAATCAAACTTGGAAATAACACGTTTCCAACGCGGGACAAAAACCCATGACCTCCGAGTCAAGAGCCACGCTCTAAACTACTTGACCACGGAGGCGTTAATATCGTAACATAATATTTTACCTGCTGGCATATAGAAATCAGTGTCGGCGTCAAGGCGCTGGAGTCGGGGGTGGTGCCCAGGAACCGAATGATGTTGGTGGGCTTAACATCCGCGAACCACGTGTCCAAAGACATCGCGGAACTCTTCGCCAGGAGACTCGTTTTGCCACAACCACCTTAAATATAATAAGTTTAAATAGAAGGTAAATAACCACCTGTGTTCATTTTGTCTCTATTACCACCCTGTGGTTGACTGGTAGAAAACGCCCTATGGCATTAGTCCGCCAGTGTAAATTGTGCAAAAATTGTTATATAAAAAATCTATATATATATAAAAGAAAGTCGTGTTTGTTACAACACTCGAGAACGGCTAGACCGATTGCCATGTTTTTTGATTTGTTGGATTTATTTCCGTCCCGAATAGCAGAATACATCTTAAAAATAATGAAAACTCGATATGTGTAATGATCTTGAATCATATGATCTCGAATGAACTTAATCATTTCAATAGATGCTGATTTGTTTATTACATGTCAAACATTTGTTGTCCAATCCTGTCAAATAGTGTAACAACTATTTTTTTTTGCAGCTTATGGCCTGGTTGTTGAGACCTTTAAGCCACAACTTTATTTTTTTCTAAAGACATCATGTGTGCGTTCAGAAATTTATTTTTTGTAAAATGTCTACAAAGTTTAGGTACTGTTATATTTGTTTGTTTTAGACATTAATTTTCGATATTTATTTATTAGTTATTTAATTTATAATTCCCGAAAATAATACCTAAGATTTATTCTACAGTGAAAACATAAAATCATCGGAAAGAAACGGAATTTAGGCTGCTTTATGGCGAAACACTAGAATCACGACATTTTCTAGCGAACACTAAAAAATACAATGTCTGTTTCCAAATGACTTCATAAGGGATACTTTTTATCCCGGAAAATGTACTGTTTCCGCACAATAAACTATGATTTTCACCTAAACCATTTAATCTATTTTGATAAAATTTGGTATGGAGCTATACTCATTTTAATCATGGTTAAATCGTTAAGACAGGACAACGTCTGTCGGGTCAGCTAGTAAATAATAAAAATTCAAAAAATTCATTGCTAATTTAAGAATACAAGTTTGAAAACATTCAAATTGAAATAAAGCGCGTAGGATTCCTTTGATTTTATTTCTTTTGATTCGTAAGATTCCATTTTTTTTTACTGCGTTCGCGTTCGTCTGTTCGTCTGAAGGTGCATGTTTGTTAGTCTTTAATCGTGGAATATTACTAAAATTATTTAAAAGAGACTTTTCAAAAATCTTAAATTTATAATAAACGTGTAATATGAAATTCTGCTACCGTGTATTTTCGCGCTATGAAAAGCATTTACTCCTTGATTAAGAAAATTCAAGCGTAAGTAATAGAAGTTTCAAGGAGCCCTGCATACTAAGATTTATTAACACAGTAACTATTTAGTATCTAATCTATAGTTTTGTGCCAGATTTCCTTCTTACCTTCTCCATACAACACTAGCGGCTTATCTGAGCTGTTGGTCATGTAGTTGCCAATGAACTCCAAATCCCCCTCTCTCCCGTGGAACACCTTGACGGAGTTGTTGCAGGCGTGCAGGTGCTGCAGGATCTCCGTCACTATCTGACCCTGGGCGCTGCTGTCCTCTTTGCGCATCGCCCTAGAAATCACCAAGTTTTTTTAAATAGATTAAAAGATGGATAAAGTTATAGATAGATGCGCATTCTTTACTCAAACTTTAAGCTAGCTGGTATACCTACATTAACCAAACACAAAACAATGTTTATTTGAAATCATCTGTACCTAATGCAGCACCGTCATTTGCTAATGCCCTAGGGCCTAGACTAAGACAAAGATATCCTTTCGTAACTTCATTGCAGATTCGCCGAATGATCTTTAAGTTTTGTACAGTACAAACGGTTCTAGAAAATCCTTTTTACTTCGCTAAGTAGATAAATAAGACAACCAAGTACGAACTATGTCTTACCTATCGACCAGCTTGATGATATTCTTGTAGAAGTGCGATATGAAGTGGTTGAGGTACTCGCCGTGCGTCTCGTTGTCCAGACCCTCGCGCCCGATCCATTCCACTGTGTATCTGTAAAAATATTACTAGAGTAAATATAAACTTCTCACACTTAAATCATCTTAATCTTGTTTAAATAATTGGCAAAATGCAAGTATCAAATAAAAATATCAAATCTAGAATGTAGATTTTGGAGGAGATAAGAATCTAGCTAGGTCTTACGTCGAAATTCGAATCCTTGGTAAAACTCTAAATTCAAATTCAAATGTCTTTATTGCCAGAATGTTGTTGATATAAAGGTCTTATTCACTACTTATAGTTCTAACATTCTGCCATAACAATGGCGTGCAATTAAATTAAATATATAAGTAAAATTAATTAATACCTACATCATCTTACAAATAATTTTATATATAATTTGTCAATTGAAGAAATATATTATAAGCTTCATATAAAATAAAATACATTTCAAATTGAATAACTATACAATAATAATAATTACATTACATAGAAATTATTTATGTCATAAGAGATTTTAATTAATTAATTTTATTACATCATACATTGAATTATCGGTCTTTAATTGTCAAATTTAATTAATTTTAATAGATAATATATAGGTACGTTATACATTGCATTATTTTTCTTTAAATGTCATATATTCGTTTAATGTGTAAAAACAATTGTTTAAAAGCCATTTAGTAATTTGTCTTTTAAAGTTACTTTCATTTAATGATTTAAATTTATCTGGTAATTTATTAAAAATATTAATGGCGTTAATGTACACATTTTTTCAATATACATCCATGTGGCACTGTGGCATGTACAGTATATATTTGTATCTTGCTGTAGCACTTCTATTGTTAAAGCAAAGCTAATGTCTCCTAAGCTCCTTTATATTATTACTTTAGGCAGTAATAGCATTAAATATTCACTGCCGAATATACTGAAACTGATTCTGCATATAGCACATCATTACGATCTTTGGACGATTAAAAATCACAAAACTATAGCTTATTAGACTGTTACAGCACCCCGCTAAAATAAAACAATATCTTACTTCTGTATGTTAGTCGTCTCAATTTTATCCGGTAGCCTCACATCTCGTAAATCCGCCAGCAGCTTAGAAGCCTCCGTGTCCAAACTCCTGTTTAGAATATCCACGTAGTTGCCAGCCTTCTTCAGGTTTTGAAGGTTGATGTTGTTGATGTATCTGACGTAGGCCAGGCAGTGGTTTTTGGTGTTTTTCACGTTGAGCACCCCGTTGATTACTTCTCGTTCAGTTACTGAAACATGGAGTGAACCATTGATACCAATCTAAATTGGGTTTCGAGGAAATTAAATCACGTCATCAAACAGATACATGTAGATTGTAGGCGTTGGAAATGGAAAAGCATGATGCATGATGCTTTTGGAAAGCGCATTTTCAAGCTTAAGAGCCCATATGACCCTAACTTGACTACATACTTTAACCTAGATCTCAAAATCTGTAAGATCTAGAAAACTGATTTTTTGACACAAGTAACTTCAGTTCATAAAGATTAAATGCTCAAGACGAAAACACGATTACTCAAAAAATGCTCGATAGTTTCTTTTTTACAAAAAACCTTGTTTTAGACACATTTTTGCTTGGATTTTCGAAGTTTGCTGCCTTTTCTTTAATATTTTTTAATATCTAAAAAGGTATTGATAAAACCTAAATTTGCTCAAAACACTTTTTTCATAATCATTACAGTTCGTCTTTTATTCAAGTAAAACTAACTCGGCGATGATTCCGCGCCGTTCTTTTTCACCTGGCATATGAAAGACGGGCGTGAGTGTGAAGAGAGAAGGACGATGTTTGATTTTTAGAGTCAGGTGAGCTCTTAAATGCAGACGTGTTCTTAAAATCAAATTAATAAAAACCTCTGTGGCTCAGTTGGTGGGCTATTGGTAGCTCGAGCCGGGGGTCGCGGGTTCGAATCCCGCCGACGGAACAAAAAGTTGTCAAAGTTCCTGGGTCATGGATGTGTATTAAATATGTGTATCATATAATAAAAATTATAAATATCCTTATGTATATAAAAGTATTAAATATATTTCCGTTGTCTGGTACCCGTAACACAAGTCCTGCAGCACGGGGCCAGACTGACGTGGTGTAAAAGCGTCCATAAAAAAAAAATGTGACCCTGCGAGTTTGTGCTGTCCAAAATTATCTCAAATCACGCTGTTGTGTGTTCGCATTTTCATCCATACTAATATTATAAATGCGAAAGTGTGTCTGTCTGTCTGACTATCAGCCTGCCTGTTACTTATTCACGCTCAAGCAGCTGAACCGATTTTGCTGAAATTTGGCATGCATACTTTCAGTCCCAAGAAAGGACATAAGATTTTTATCTCGGAAAATGTACAGTTCCATCGCGATAAACTAATTTTGACTTGCGCCAAGTTTATCGCGTGTCATCAGCTAGTCTAATATAATATTATAGTACCTGGATGACCGAGCTTTGCTCGGTATAGCAAACACTCATTGACTTCGTGTTACTTAATAACGCCATCTGCTGGTCGTTAAAACAATTAGTTGAAAACAAAATAGTATTATTATTCGCCAATAGATTGCTCGTTTAAAGATATAAGATAAAATTCTTGTGTGTTTGTGCGCAAAGTGCAAACTCCTCCAAAACGGCTTAAGTCTCAACCGATTTTAATGAAATTGGTACCTACATTTGTTAGGACTGAGAATAGGTTTTTATCTACTTTTTATTTTGATACTAGAAATAATTTGTATGGCAAAACCGTTGTTTTGTCAGCTAGTACTATTATTAATCCATACTAATATTATAAATGCGAAAGTATCTCTGTCTGTCTGTCTGTCTGTCTGTCTGTCTTGCTTTCACGCCAAAACTACTGAACCGATTGCAATGAAATTTTGTATACAGTTATTCTAGAGTCTGAGAAAGGACATAGGCTACATTTTGATGTGGGAAAATATCTTATTTCCATGAAAATTTCGATGAAAATGAATTCGCATTGCGCGTGGCCAGCGCTCATCCCGGGGGTCCTGGGTTCGAGTCCCGCAGGCGGAACAAAAAGTTTTCAATGTTCCTGGGTCTTGGATGTGTATTAAAATAAAATTTCAAAAATCTTAAACATATTTTATGTATAATATTATAAAAAATCCAGAAATATATCGATGGAATGAACATTTTAGTTCTAATACGATTCAACAGATGGCGTTTTATTTTTTACTTTATTGTAACATAGAACTAATCATACTTATTAGTTAGTATGTTTTTGTTTATAGTTTTTAATACGTTAGAATATTATGTTTAATAATATTATCACTTGGTATAATAATAATCAATCTATCTTATCTTATGTAGAACTCCTACTGCATTTCTAATCCATACTATCCATACTAATATTATAAATGCGAAAGTATCTCTGTCTGTCTGTCTGTCTGTCTTGCTTTCACGCCAAAACTACTGAACCGATTGCAATGAAATTTTGTATACAGTTATTCTAGAGTCTGAGAAAGGACATAGGCTACATTTTGATGTGGGAAAATATCTTATTTCCATGAAAATATCGATGAAAATGAATTCGCATTGCGCGTGGCCAGCGCTCATGCCGGGGGTCCTGGGTTCGAGTCCCGCAGGCGGAACAAAAAGTTTTCAATGTTCCTGGGTCTTGGATGTGTATTAAAATAAAATTTCAAAAATCTTAAACATATTTTATGTATAATATTATAAAAAATCCAGAAATATATCGATGGAATGAACATTTTAGTTCTAATACGATTCAACAGATGGCGTTTTATTTTTTACTTTATTGTAACATAGAACTAATCATACTTATAAGTTAGTATGTTTTTGTTTATAGTTTTTAATACGTTAGAATATTATGTTTAATAATATTATCACTTGGTATAATAATAATCAATCTATCTTATCTTATGTAGAACTCCTACTGCATTTCTAATCCATACTATCCATACTAATATTATAAATGCGAAAGTATCTCTGTCTGTCTGTCTGTCTGTCTGTCTGTCTTGCTTTCACGCCAAAACTACTGAACCGATTGCAATGAAATTTTGTATACAGTTATTCTAGAGTCTGAGAAAGGACATAGGCTACATTTTGATGTGGGAAAATATCTTATTTCCATGAAAATTTCGATGAAAATGAATTCGCATTGCGCGTGGCCAGCGCTCATCCCGGGGGTCCTGGGTTCGAGTCCCGCAGGCGGAACAAAAAGTTTTCAATGTTCCTGGGTCTTGGATGTGTATTAAAATAAAATTTCAAAAATCTTAAACATATTTTATGTATAATACTAGCTGTTGCCCGCGACTTCGTCCGCGTGGACTTCAGTTTATAGCGCGCGATGTCAACAAAATTGGTGTCAAAAGCTTTTATAAAAAACCCTGGTACCCCTTAAATCAATACAGCTGTGCAGTGTGCACACAATAAGTATTTCATTTTTTTATATTAAACTTTATATTTTATGCCAAATTTTAAAGCTTATTTAGCCCTCCAATTACACAACTTTACCCATAAACTATTTATCATTGATAGATTTAAGGTTACGTCACTGCACAGATAAAGTACTGACTTATTTAATACCGTAGAATAGATATAACAATCGAAAAAAATCGAAAATTAAATGTAAGATGATACCACGTCTTATGGAAAGACTTTTGAGCAAGCGTCAGCGCGATGTAGAAGACGCACGGCGCCATCTATTATGAACTGTTGGAACTAACTTAATTTGAATAAATTTACTCATTTTCACCCCCTTACAACCCTTTTTTCCAGTAAAAAAGTAGCCTATGTCCTTTCTCAGGCTTTAGACTATCTGTATACAAAATTTCATTACAATCGGTTCAGTAGTTTTGGCGTTTGGCGTGAAAGCGAGACTGACAGACAGACAGACAGACATACAGAGATACTTTTGGCGTTTGGCGTGAAAGCGAGACTGACAGACAGACAGACAGACAGAGATACTTTCGCATTTATAATGTTAGTATAGATTATGTGCACACTGCACAGCTGTTTTTGGGTATTTTGATTAATTAAGGGCCGCGCTACACCGGAATGGCAGCGGCGAGGCGAGCACTTTCAGCGCTGCCATGCCGGTGTAGCGCGGCCCTAAGAGGGGTACCATTTACCAGGGTTTAAAAAAGTTTTTAAATTTGACACACATTTTGTTGACACCGCGCGCTATAAACTAAAGTCCACGCGGACGAAGTCGCGGGCAACAGCTAGTTTGTAATAAAATCATTGCCTATCAATAAACCTTGTCGTTAAAGTTTATCAATACTAGATAGCGATAAAAGTTATTGATTTAAGCTATGCCGAGCTCCGCTGTTTGTTATAAGTAATACTTGCCGATGTATTATGATGTTGCAGAAATTCCTTTAGTTATCGAGTTATCCATGTTTTAGTTTGGCAATATATTATGAATACTTCTCTCAGGAAATTAGTAACTTTTATCTAGATACGCGGTAGTGTCAAGCCAAGTTCAAGTATAACCGAAATGGCGAGTTA
Source organism: Aricia agestis (assembly GCF_905147365.1). Taxonomy (NCBI): domain Eukaryota; kingdom Metazoa; phylum Arthropoda; class Insecta; order Lepidoptera; family Lycaenidae; genus Aricia; species Aricia agestis. The sequence goes on along the minus strand of NC_056424.1, from coordinate 6,731,183 downwards.
ATTTTGAAAATTACTTGACGTCATCCACTATTCACTTTTTAAAGGTGCACGTGCCACATGAGAAAGTCTACTTTTACTCAACTTGACTGCAAAGTGTATAGGGAAGCAGTTACCCACAGCTGTAGAAAAGAAAAGAACACTATTTTGAGTTAAATAAGTCTTAAATGGCTTAATAATTAAGCAAGTTGCTAATCGCGGCCTATCACGGACCAGATAAACCGTGATTTTCCAGCAATGAGCAGGCTGATGATGATGAACTATAGCTAAGAACACTCTCGATCATGTCAGCTTTTAAACAAAAAAAAAAACGAGATCAAAATCGGTCCACCCGTTTGGATGCTACGATGCCACAGACAGACCGACACGTCAAACTTATAACACCCCTCTTTTTGGTCGGGGGTTAAAAATGCATTACATCGCACGGCCTCGTCACGTCGCGTCACAATGTGAAATCACCCCTAATATTATCAACTAGACGTTCCGCGCGGCTTCGCCCGCGTAAATTAGATATTTCACTGACAAATTAGTCCACAAAAAATAGCCTATGATCCTTCACGTGGTCTATTTCTTATCTGTGCCAAATAACAGAAATAATTCTCCAGTAGTTCGTGAGATATAAGCCCTTTCAAATAATTTCCCCGTTTTTTCCACATTTTCTATAGTTTCTTCGTTCTTATTAGTCTTAGCGTGATAAAATATAGCCTATATCCTTCCTCGATAAATGGGTTATCTAACACTGAAAGAATTTTTCAAATCAGACCAGAAGTTCCTGAGATTAGCGCGTTCAAACAAATAAACAAACTCTTCCGCTTTATATTAATATTATAAGTATATAGAAGTATAGATGAGAGGGCGGTATTCTACAACGCTGATCTTGAAAGAATTAAATGTACTTATGTTTTTTTATACTAACCGGACATAAAATAATTGTGCATGGTATCTTTGTCAATCTTGCCGGCGTTGTAGAGCTGGGAGGAGGCTTTCCTGAACAGCTTCTGCATCTTGCCCAGCGTGTCCCACCAGATCGCCTGGTCCTCCGCCTGGAGCTTTGGCACCCTCTGAAATTCAGTATTGTAGTAGTGATTAATTATTATACCGATTACTAATACCAAACCTCGGTACCCCAACGTTTTAGGAACTTTTAGCAGACACGAAATTATAAAAGTCTTTAAGGCCGGCCGCCATATTATGCAAGTTTTTCGTTTTTGAATTATTCTGAATTAGTTTTAAGCTATTGCATTTAATTTATCGCGGGCTTTGAGTGCGGTGACCGAATCAAGAATTTCCGTAACGAAAATAGACCTAACACTCGTCTAACGTTGTTACAGTTCGGCAGACTTCGGCACGTTGTTTGTGTGCATGACTATAGCTGCTAACTGCAACAGCTTTGTGTCACACGTATTTTTTCCGTGTTCGGAATTCGGTGAGACTGTTATTTTCACGCGCGAACGACCCGGCTGGTACTTGAAACAATTCGTTCCGTTCGGATAAAAGCGGACGTTTGCGTCAGTTAAGACCAAGCCACACATACCACAACCACACGGCAACCACAACCACACCACGTGGTCAGGCGTATATTTCGTATTGTAAAGGAACTGGACTATTCACACATACCACATTTTGCAGTCGTTGTCGACCACTTGTGTGATACCGACAACATCGCAACCACAAGCGAACTAGTGGCCGACCACATCGCAACCACAGCATTGCGTCGATGCAAGTGCGCGCATCCCGCCCGCGCTCTTCCCCCCCCCCCCCCCCTGGCCTTGAACACTCCAAGGCACTAATTCCTGGACTTCAACAAGAATCAATCAGATTTAGTGCTCACCTTGGGTAGGAACCAATTAAGAATCCTTACCAGAAGCCTAACTGGGCACTGCAAGCTCAACAAACACCTAACAGAATGGGTATTTGTAGCATAACGACTTGCAGATTCTGTGAGGAGGAGGATGAAACACCTATTCACCTTCTCCTCGACTGCCCTGCTCTACTACAGAGCAGGAACAGGCACCTTGATCGGCACGAATACTCGTCCACAGAGGAAATTCGTGGCACCAACCCCAACCATATCGTTTAATTTATGAGCAGTATTGGGTTGGGGATGATACTCTAGTGCGAAGGAGTCACAATAATAATAATAATAATAATAAAAAAACACATGGCAACTACTGGCGACAACGCAACCACGTCGACATTTTGTTGGTACCACAACGCAACTACAAAAAGCTGCAGCGACACCATTCACACGTAACCACTGCTTGACGGCATTTTGTCGTTGCGACGTGGTGTGGTTGTGGTACGTGTGGATTGGCTCTTACGAATTCGGAAGTCGAAAACGGAAAAAATGTGCCAGCCTATTGAACAGCCAATTTGCAAAATTCACAACCATTGAAACACGCTATTGGTAGATCGGTGATAGTCGGGTTGTTATTGGTGAATCACGATCAGGCTATGTGACGTTATTGGTTCAGTATTTAACTATCCATAATTGTCCTCCTGAAAATTTTCCAAGCGATCTTAAAAGTACGGTATGCGCTATCTACAGCTAGGTATATACTTAGTACTTACGGCATAATCATTATTATGCCTGTAAGTATAATAATTGCAACAGCACTGACGTGATAATGATAAACGCTCATCAGAATAAAATGCGTAGTTAGATCACAATGATAATGACTAGATGATGATGATAAAAGTGTATTGATGCGTACAAACGCTGGAAACAATAGAATAAAGTGGAGAGATTCCCAGCGATTCCCAGGAGTATGTTCTAGGTTTCTCGGCCGCGGCGTAGCTAGATACCCTGCAGTGCCCAAGGACCCAGGGGCAAAAAATAGAGGGAGGTTTTTAACTTTTTGCTACCAGTTTAAAAAAAATGGCGATGCAACTTGCAACACGTAAATTTTAATAATAGTAGCTCAAACACCGGTTTCGGTGACGGTGGCCGGTTTCATTGAAACCAGGCCAGCTACGCAGGAGTAATTTATAGTGCCCAAGTGTGTGCGCAGTACACAAGAGCACTCTCTATTCCTTTACTCTCATAACCCAGTGGGACGGAAGACCGACACGACCGGCGAGAGATCAGGCGCAGGACCGTCTTTTTACATGCCCATCCGACGCATGGATCATCTTACTTGTCAGACAATCAGGTGATCAGCCTGCATTGTCCTAACCAAAACTTGGAAATAACATGTTTCCAACGCGGGAATCGAACCCACGACCTCCGAGTCAAGAGCCGCGCTCTGTACCACTAGACCACGGAGGCGTTAACGTAAATTTTATGGGCCCACTAAGAAGGTGTGTTAAGAAATTTGACGTCCCGTGTCAATAGGATCCATAATAATTTATTATGATTATCACGACTGCAATATTTTCACGCTAGAGGCAGCACCAGCATAGACAGTGAAAAACAGTTTTGTTCGACGTTCGACAACGTTTCTATATCAATGTTCTAATAAGATGTGTGCAACATGTCAGATTTTGGTCTGTCGGAAAAATAGATTTTTCTAACGGTCACCCACAGCTGTAGAAAAGAATAATATTTTGAGTTTAAATAAGTCCTAAATGGCTTAATAAAAATGCATCGAACGGCCTCGTCACGTCGCGTCGCAATGTGAACTCACCCCTAATATTATAAACTAGACGTTCCGCGCGGCTTCGCCGGCGTAAATTGGATATTTCACTGACAACATGTCAGATTTTGGTCTGTCGGAAAAATAGTTTTTTCTAAAAAAATCTATTTTTACATACATATTATTATATATACCTAGTAAATCAAACATTGACCCCTTGTACTTGGGGGCCCCGGGGGCTCCGCCCCATCTTGTCCCTTAGTAGCTACGCCACTGTTTCTCAGCCGCGTCGCTAATCCTCCTTGGGAATTCTCTTTGGCTAGACGCTTAAGAGGGCACTATGTATGCGCCTACTTTCTTATTATTCTATCTCAAAGGAGGATTTTATACCCCATATACAAGTGAACCCGTTATTTATGGAGTACAAAAGCTACGAAGCTATGTTTTATTAGATGTAGCTTCCATCTTTTATTTGCAGTTTTTTTGAGATGAAAATCTTTTGTCCATATCTAGGACTCCAAATATCTTTTATTTCCATCTTAATCGAATCGGCCGCTTAAGGGCGAAAAGATAACAAACAGATAGGTAAAAGACAGACAGACAAAGTTGTTAATTATATTACCCGTAGCTTTGATACTGAAGGTGTTTGGATCATAAAGTTAATATACCTAGCGGAATAGAGAAACAAAGGCCTGAGCAAGAGAGATGTCACTATCAGTAACACTGCGTAGTAAAAAGAGACGTGTGATACATGACAGCAGCACTTTTTTTTGACGTCCAGTCGGCACGTGCCGCACGTTGATAATTTAATCTCATAGAATTCATGTTCAATCATGCTTGTGTAAGTGTATACGTACACATATTTTTCACACAAATGAAAACCAATTTCAGTTTCGTTTGACAGCTCGAGATTGTTGCTCTATTCCACTAGGTACCTATATTAACTTTATGGTTTGGATACACTTTCAGTATCAAAGCTCGAGAACTCGACAACTTTTATTAATGAAGACGAAGTTTTAAAATCTCGCAATTCTACATGTCGGTACTGTGTAGATATACACATCTTGCGTATTGTGGTTCATACGCAAGTACTTGTATTGAGTACCTAGGTCCTATAGTACCTAAGAATATAGTTAGGTACGTAGTTATTGGAGTTTAAGAGAGCGTTACATAATATTTTTTAGCAATTTCGGTCAAATGTTTAATAAAAAACCCAGCCGTAAAGTCTAGCCGCTGTAAAAAATCGAAGGCCTGTTGACACGGAACAGTTTGGCGCGCCGCCAGAGTATTGTTCACCTTGTTGTTGAAATTCATGAGGATATAGGACTACGCTCAACTCCTGTTCATGAAAACCGTAGTAAATTGTACGCGGGAGAGCCATGCTTTGGCACGAATGGACCCGCTCGACCGGAGAAATACCACGGGCTCACAGAAAACTGGCGTGGAACAGTGCTTGTGCTGTGTTTCGCCGAGTGAGTGAGTTTACCGGAGGCCCAATCCCTTACCCTTTTCCCTTCTCTACCCTCTCCTATTTCCTACCCTACCCTCTCCTATTTCCTTCCCTACCCTCCCCTACTCCCTTCCCTACCCTCATCTATTACCCTTTTCCCTCTTAAAAAGCCGGCAACGCACCTGCAGCTTTTCTGATGCTGCGAGTGTCCATGGGAGACAGAAGTTGCTTTCCATCAGGTGACCCGTTTGCTCGTTTGCCCCCTTATTTCATAAAAAAGTAACATTTTTACAATGTAATATATATAGCAATAGAATAGACAGACCACCAAATGAAAGAATGGACAAACAAAATGTGTTGGCTTGTGTGAAAAACGAACTTATACAAAGGTAATTCTACAAACAGGAGAAGATTCGCTTACCACCAGCACAATCAACGACAAGACAAACATCTCTGCACTGATCATTGAAACTCTACAAGTTAATCAAATAATATAATAATTCGTTTCCTTTGGCCTACTATAAAATCAGCGTTGGTGCGGCAAAATAGTGTATCTAAGTTTCAGAACATAAAAGCTCTTGTGTAGGTAATTAGGGTTCCGTACCCAAAGGGTAAAAACCGGACCCTATTACTGAGACTTCGATGTCTGTCCGTCTGTTTCCAGGCTGTAACTCAAGAACCGCTATAGCTAGAGTTCTGAAATTTAAGGGGGGCTCCCATACAAAAAACACAATTTTTGACCTAATTTAGCTCTATAATGGTAAGGAACCCTTCGTGCGCCGTCCGACTCGCACTTGGCCGATTTTTACAAAATCTATGTTGCTCTGACATTAAGGTACTCTTCACCAACTAAGTATAACACCATAAGGGTTGATTCAGACCGCAACGCGACGCGTAGATGCATTTCTAAATTTATAATATGGATTTGACAGATTCGCAAGACGTCTCACGCAATTGAAATCTGTCAAATCCATACAAATATAAGCCGCACCGCGCCTCACCTCGCCTCGTCGCGTTGCGGTCTGAATTGACCCTGATAACAACAGGCACCTCCATCTAAGGAAACTCTATAGAAGCTAAAAGTTACCAATTTATAATTTCTACGTATAGTTTACCTTATTGTTAAAATTCACGAGGATGGAGGAGATCGGCTGCAGAACGGACACGGGAGGCACCGCATTGGAGTCCTTCTTATACCACGTGTCCAGGAGTATCACGTCAACGCCGCCCGCAGCCAGTTCGTCCCGAAGCATTTGGAGTTCCGATGACAACACGTATGTTGGTATTGGTCTGAAAAGTTTATAAGCAAGCTAAGTGAAGATTACGCATGATGTCGCTCAAACTACGCTACAACTCGCCGTGTGTGTTTTACACTAACGACACTGCACAAAGCTGCCGCAGTGTGCAGCTTTAATTAAGTACTAAATGACGCCCGCAACTCCGTTACGCCAAAATCCGTTTATCACACGGGAACCATCCTTTTTTTCCGGGATAAAAAGTATCCTACGTCCTTTCCTGGCACTCAAAGCATGTCCATACCAAATTTCAGCAAAATTGGAGGGGTTAGTGCGAGTTTTATTCGATCCGACGCATCGAGCACGTTTACGCGAATTTATATGGGATCAAAGCAGTATCCACGTTAGCCAGTAGATGGTGCTGCTTTGATGCACCTGATGGAAAGCAACTTCCGTCGCCCATGGACACTCGCAACATCAGAAGAGCTGCAGGTGCGTTGCCGGCCTTTTAAGAGGGAATAGGGGGGAGTAAGGAATAGAATAGGGAAGGGTAGGGAAGGGAATAGGGTAGGGGATTGGGCCTCCGGTAAACTCACTCACTCGACAAAACACAGCGCAAGTGCTGTTTCACGTCCGTTTTCTGTGAGCCCGTGGTATTTCTCCGGTCGAGCCGGCTCATTCGTGCCGAAGCATGACTCTACCACGTAAAGACATGGCTCTACCACTTATGCTTAAGCTGTCGCAGTGTATAGCTTTTATTATGTATATGTGTAGCTTTACAAAAGAAAAGAAAAACACAGCATAATGCGACCTCTCTACGTTGGATCAAGATCATGAATCGCTTATTGGAAAGTTAACATTTTGAGGGGCATATTCGTCAATTAACTTCTATCATTGACATTGAATGTGGATAGACTGCCTACTGATTGCAACAAAGAGATAATCACTAGGATTGAAATCAATGGTTATTGGAACGAAGTTCCTTATCGCGCGTTGCGAGACGAAAAAAGTTGTAATGACATGACACAAAAGTGTCGGTATAATACAAAATACCTAGCAAAAATGCTATATTTGTAAGCCGTGTAGCCGGTAGCGCGTGTTTCTCTCTCTGTCTCTCTTTTTTTTTTAGTTTTTTTTTATAACTTCGTTCCATCCGGGACACCTCTCAAGTTTTCATTGACTTTTAAATAGGCTACGTTTTACGTAATAATAAGAAACGTCATTACTTTTTGGTTATAGGTACAGTTTTTATATTGTAACCTCTCTCTTCTCGAAGATAATGGAATCCATTATCAATAGCCAGCTTCTTCGATACTTGGACGGCCAGGGATTGCTAAGCGACAAACAATACGGGTACCGTAAGGGTCGCTCGGCTGGTGATCTCTTGGCATACCTGACTCATCGTTGGGCTCAGGCAATTGAGTCGAAGGGAGAGGCATTGGCTGTTAGTTTGGACATTGCGAAGGCCTTCGATCGGGTTTGGCATAAAGCGCTGCTATCAAAGCTTCCATCATACGGGCTGACCGAGAAGTATGTAAGTGGGTCACTAGTTTCTTAGCAGACAGAAGCATAAAGGTCGCAGTTGACGGCGAATGCTCGGAAACTCAGTCTGTTAATGCTGGTGTCCCTCAGGGCTGTGTGCTATCGCCTACTCTATTCATACTGCATATCAATGACATGTTACAAACCAAAGGCATTCATTGCTATGCGGATGATAGTACAGGTGATGCTGTATATACCGGCTCCCCTAATATTTCTCAGCAAAATGTCACTGAGAGTCGAAACGAACTTGTGTCTAAGGTGGAGAATTCATTGGAGTCAAGGTCTCTGAATGGGGTAGACGTAACTTAGTCCAATTCAACCCCGCCAAGACACAAGTCTGCGCGTTCACCACTAAAAAGTCACAAATGGTCGTTTATCCTCGTTTCGAGGGCACATCTTTAACCATCTTCCCTAGCATTGAGATACTTGGCGTCAACATATCGAGCGAAGTCCAGTTCCGATATCATCTTGAGGGTAAGGCCAAATTAGCCTCGAAGAAGCTTGGCGTTCTTAACAGAGCGAGACAGTACTTCAGTCCGGACCAACGCCTACAACTCTACAAGGCGCAGGTTCGGCCTCATATGGAATATTGTTCTCATCTCTGGGCAGGGGCGCTAAAATACCAACTGCTCCCTCTGGATCGTATCTAACGAAGGGCTGCTCGAATTGTTGACTGCCATAGTGTTTCAAACAGCTTGGACCCCCTGGAATTACGCCGAGATGTTGCTTCACTCTGCATCCTCTATCGGTTGTATCACGGGGAGTGCTCTGAGGAATTGTTCGGAATTATACCACCTGCAACTTTTCGCTATCGTCCCACGCGAAAAACATACCATCCTCATCACCTTGATGAGTGGCAGTCTTCCACAGTGCGTTTTTCCCGTAACTTTCTGCCGCGCACTGTAAAACTCTGGAATGAACTGTCACCAGCAGTATTTCCGGACCGATACGACCTGAAAACCTTCAAGAAAAGAGCGTATACCCTCTTAAAAGGCCGGCAACGCACCTGCAGCTCTTCTGATGTTGCGAGTGTCCATGGGCAACGGTAGTTGCTTACCATCAGGTGACCCGTTTGCTCGTTTGCCCCCTTATTTAATAAAAAAAAAATGTGTGTATAGTATCAATAAAACGTAAGTTGAGTGCGTAAAGCAATCTATCGCTAGATAGAATACTCCAAAAGGTTTTGTATGTAATAAAATACGAGGCAAACAAATATTGACTCTCGTTTGGGGCGTGCCGGATATAAAGGGCGCGTATATTGGATGCAATTTCGTTTGGGCTCGGCTTTTCAGGGTGATCTTAATAAGTTTAATAAGAAAGTCCATCTTGATAGAGTACAAGAAAGTAGCAAAAATAGACAAAATAATAATACATAATTATATTTTTAATAATATGAAAAATCTTGATCTTGAAAAATGAAAGAATTAGCTACTTGTTCTACACAAAACTAAGATTGCAATTCCTAGATCGATGCAACGCATTGACAGTCCGATAATAATTGAAGACGTGAGTTGAAGAATACGATAACTAACATTTCGTAACATACGGACATTTACTAATTTTTTCCCTTACAATTTGAACAAACCTTGTAACTTATCTACTTCATCATCAGCTGGCTGATGTATCTGGCTACACATAAAATGCACAATTTTTTTATTTCAAAACATTTTCCGGCCCTAAAGCCACCATTTATGCAAAATACGGTATTTTTTTACTGTTACTTATCGTGTTCTTCCACTTACGTCTTCAATTAGACAGCAAAGTTAGAAGTTAACTCCAAAGAGATGAAGTCAATGCTAGCGCCACGACACGGGCCTATTTCACCACTTTCTGATAAAGTGGCGAATAGGCTATTCACAACATTTTTGACAGATTCTCCATGCTTGATCTGTCAAGTTAATTGGTGGATAGCCCATTCGTCACTTATCAGGAAGTGGTGAAACAGGCCCTTAATAGCGATGCGTTATATCAAACCCTCTAATTATTTATTATTTCCAACTTGGCCGACAAAATTACTGAATGCAAGTTGCCTAATTAACCGCTCGTCGCCTCACCACGACTCATCACGTTGCCAAGCCACACACCTGTATCCATACTTCTGTCCAAGGAACACGACAAAGTTGGGACCCATGGACAGTCGCTGGCAGTTCTTGATCTCGCGCATACACAGCTCCGTCGTCATGTGATCGTCTGTGGCCTCGTCGCGCACACCCCAACGCATGTCCACCACCTGAAGAAAACGAGGGCTTGTACTCATGAGGGCCCTGATTCATGATGCGCAGTTCGACTCGAATTCGAAAACTTTAGCGCGTGACATCTAATAAGCGCTTGCCGGCTACCGTGCTAATCATTGACCAATGGTCGCAAGTTTCCGAATCCGTCGAATGCAAATCGTGAATCAGCCCACAGGAGTGCTGACAGAAGTGAAAAAGAAAAGAAGCTGGAATTTTTGCAGCGCGCTAGAAAGAGGAGATATTATTACTACTTCATATTGTCCTATTCTATGGTCTACCCTCCCTGTGTCATACGAGTTCTCAGAGGCTCAGAGCAAAAGTCGGTCAATTAGCCTAATGCATATATTACATCAATAATTGAATCACTAACTTATAGATACCTAGATTGTATCTCTATTTCATGTGGGATTTCTTTCACATTTTTGGCAAGAAAATAATGAGTTGTCTGCCTCTTAAAAAATGTTCTTAAGTTTAGTTCTTGAATGTTTAATAAAGTAGAAATTAGAAACTAACCAGTGGCAGCAATAAAGCAATAAATCAAACTGTACGCAGAAAACATTGTTGTGGTTATGATTTTCAATAGCAAATCGTCTATTAGGAATCCTGAACTATTCCTGCACCGGATAGGTCTCATAAACAGCTTTCACATCCCTGACACACATTGCAAGCTAAGCTTTAGCATCTATAGCTTTGTTTGCAGTGCGCTAATATTATTTTCATGCTGCAGCTACATTTTGACGACCTATGTGGCTCAGTTGGTGGGCTATTGGTAGCTCAAGCCGGGGGTCGCGGGTTCGAATCCCGCCGACGGAACCAAAAGTTTTCAAAGTTACCTAGTACCTGGGTCATGGATGCGTATTAAATATGTGTATCATATAATAAAAATCTTTATTATAATTATGTATAAGTAGTATAAAAGTATTAAATATATTTCCGTGGTCTGGTACCCGTAACACAAGTCCTTCAGGTACTTACCACGGGGCCAGACTGACGTGGTGTAAAGCGTCCATAGATATTATATTATTATTTCTTTCAAAGCCCGTCTGAAAAATTGGTATCTATATTCTATGAAAGATGACTTGATTCTTATTTTACTCTCATATAATCTTTCTTTAAATAATTTCAATCTACCGATAAAGCACAATGCAAGAGCTATCGATTTTAGGCTTTTGTCTCATTTGCTGTCTGCCTAGGTTTAAAGGTCTTTAGTCTGCCTATACCAAAATTATTTAGGGTGAGCGCACGGTAAAAATATTTATTTTTTACCGTGGTACGCGTTTATTTGTATAAAATAGGCAACAGACCGATTTTAGAAGAGTAGATTTATTTACCTTTGCTTTCTAATTTACCTACAGAAAACATCTTTATCCATAAATATTTTATCTTGATCTACTCCACGATCCTTACAAAAATCAACAAACGACTGTTAAAGGATTATTTCTGTCGACGGAAGGCAAACCACGTGCGTTTTACTAAACAAACTATTTAAAACTCAGTTTACAGTTGCGTTTCAACTATTCAGCCTGTAGCATACTCAAATACCGTACTTGTTTTACTAGATTGCTATAGATTTAATTTTATAACTGACTTGCCCTGGCTTCGCACTGCAATGTGCAGTTTAGTCGCGAATATTCTTATTTGAATGGTTTATGAACTACTTATGCTAACTTATATTAAAGGAGGGACTAGCACACTACGAAACTGCTATTTTTCAAATATTAGTCTGTGTGTCTATTGTCTCTAAGGGTCAATTCAGACCGCAACGTGACTAGGCGAGGCGAGGCGCGGCGCGGCATAAATTTGTATGGATTTGACAGATTTCAATTGCGTGAGACGTCTTGCGAATCTGTCAAATCCATATTTTAGAAATGCATCTACGTCGCGTTGCGGTATGAATCCAAGCATTTAGCCGACTTGGATGAAATTTGGTAAAACTTTAAATACCTGTTATGATTAATAACTGTATTTTAAAAAGATAAAACCGACTTCAAAATTGTACGTAATTGAGAATTAAAACTCTGATTGAGAACCGATTTTGATGAAACTTGCACTATTCCCTAAGTTGAACAATACCTGGTACAACAAAAAAAGAATTACTGAAATCGGAATGGTAGTTCCAGAGATATGCGAACACAAACATAAAAAACATACATACATAAGTACATATTACATACACTTTTGAAATTTGGCACATTTGTTCAGACGATGATATAGACTAACATAATATTATACGAAAATGGGACAGTTCTGGAAATATTACATACGTACGCGTCGAATTGATAACCTCCATTTATTGAAGTCGGTTAAATAAGATTCAACACTGAAAAATGTACGGATACCACGGTTGCGAGCAATATTAAGTAGAAGATTAATTATACTAAACTTTTCATGTGAAATCTTTCTAATTGTGAGCTTTAATTATAGTGTTTGGATCCGAAATTCTCAGATATTTTCCTATAATCTTAACTCATAATTGCATTCGGAAGCGAACACATAAATCTCTCCGATTCCCGGGAAAAACCAAAGTGTGAAGATTAAGGTACGTACACACTAAATTACAGCGGAAGGGACACACACGACCGATGAAATATTTTATTTTCAAATTTATTCCAGATAAAGGCTGGCCTAAAAGTAGTCTTAATAGGCTAGTAATTAGAGATAATATTAACATGTTTTAAAGACTAAATAACTGAAAATACTTTGGTCCCAGCAGAATAACAATGCGTGACGTTGGCCAGCTTCATTGAAATTAGAACAGTTACGCAGGAGAAATTTTATAGTGTCCAAGTGTGTGCGCAGTTCACAAGTGCACTCGCTCTTCCTTTATTCTCATTACCGTAAAACTGACACACCTGCTGAGAGATCAGGCGTAGGACCGCCTTTTACATGCTCATCAGACGAGGATCATCTTGTCAAAAAATCGGTGGCATTGTCTTAACCAAACTTGCAAGTAACATGTTTTCAATGTGGGAATCGAATCCAGCCAGGCTCATAACCTCTGGACCACGAATAAGATAGATGCTACGCTCATATTTATATTCTGTCGTCTGATCTATTCCATAGAAATCTATTTTTATCAAAGTTTTTTTGTGAGATTCTTTGAATTTATCCTTCCTGGTTTAAACAAGAACAACATTGGAACAAAAGCTACGGTCAGTAAAAATAAAAGCGCAGATTTATAAGACTTTACTACAAAGAAATAAAAACATAGTTTCTAGGAAAAAGCTCTTAAAGAAGAGGTAAGATTAAGACTAATACAGACTGCATATTTTAATATTATGAACAAGAAATAAAACAGTTTCAATCACAGTAGATACCGCATGTCACTCCATTTGTATGAAAACGAGCGTGTCACTTGTTTCCTACCACTGCCAAACGTGTCCATTATCAAGGCCAACAAGGGCGTCGCCAGGGGGGGGCAGGGAGGGGCAGCTGCCCCCCCCTAGAGACTCTAAAAAACGTTGCCAAATATAATGCAAAAGCAACGACCACTATAATATTAAAATCTGGTAATAGATGTAAGGCTCGTAGTACAAGTGAAAAGTTTCATGTGCTGTCGACTTTACCTACAATTCATACCTACTTTTCTCATTTATAGAGAGTGAGTAAAGTATGAATTGTAGACTGTAGTAGGTAAAGTCAACTTGCCCCCCCCCTGCGCCATCGGCTGGCGACGCCCTTGAAGGCCAACGTTTCTATTTGAATTTCTACAGCTCAATGCGGCACTTTTCGGCATTTAGGCATTTTTACGATTGACGTCCGATTCCGATAGCAGACTAAAGAACAGACTTTCGAAAGACGAGCATTGCTCGTCGTTTGGGAACGCGATATGGCACGCGAAGTACATACACATGCGGTATCTATCTTGATCTATGTCTGTGGTTTCAATAAACAATAAATAGAAAAAGACTAGAAAATAATCTTACGTTAACATAAAAAAGTTAATGTTTAATTTCATAATACTATTGTTATCGTGTAGAGTTGTTACGACGCGACGTAGTAACTCTACGAGGGAATCTTTGATATAAAATTATTGCATATTTCTCCTCATAAATAAATAAATATGTTACTTCTACTTATTTCATGGGTAAATATAATAAAGAAATAAAATCATTTACTTCAGGCTTACCATTTCAGGATAAATTACTTACAGCTGTTATAAAATCTATCTATACTCTATACTCTATCATATGGCTTTTCCAACGTGCAAGACAAAAACAGCAGACAATAATTAGTCCAGGGCCTGATTCACAATGCGTAAGGGCGCGTTCAGACGTGCGCGCTGTTCAGCGCGTGTTCTACTAAAGCTTATGGGAAAACACGCGCGCGGGCCGCGGCACGCGCTGAACCCGCGCAGAACCTGCGCGGAGGCCGCGCGCGTGTTTTCCTATACGCTATAGTAGAACACGCGCAGAACACGCGCACGTCTGAACGCGCCCTAATTCGACTCGTATTCGGAAACTTCATCGCGCGACATCCCATTCCATTGACCTATGACCGCACGGTATAGTTTCCGAAACCATGTGGAATGGGAATCGTGAATTGCCCTGCAGTTTTGATTAATATTAAGGATGACAATGTTTGCTGACCTGAAACTCCAAGCCGTGCTTCTCACGGCAGTAGTCTTTGATGCGCGGGTAGCACTTTGCCATCAGAGTGTTTCGTTCCATCGCAGTGTCTGAAAATTAAGTAGGATAGTTTAAAACGGAATATAACATTTTAAATACTAACGATATAAAGTCAATGTACCAAAAATGTTACCATCTATCAAAAAAACAAAATAAATATTAAAAAACTTGCTCTGAACTATGTAGGTAGTGTGAGTAGTAATATAAAGCTTTCTAATAAAATATGCTTTGTTTCTATCCGAATCTGTTCTTAATAATTATTGTATTGTAGAAGGAATGTCTTGTATTATGTATTCGGTGATAATTATCCTCAAATTCTTCCAACGAGAGCATCATAATGCTTAAGTTGCTGATATCGTATTAGACGTGGGAGAGCCATGTTTAGACGTGGGAGAGCTATGCTTCGGCACGAATGGGCCGGCTCGATCGGAGAAATACCACGTTCTCACAGAAAACCGGCGTGAAACAGCGCTTGCGCTGTGTTTCGCCGAGTGAGTGAGTTTACCGGAGGCCCAATCCCCTACCCTATTCCTTTCCCTACCCTCCCCTATTCCCTTCCCTTCTCATCCCTACCCTCCCCTATTACCCTATTCCCTCTTAAAAGGCCGGCAACGCACCTGCAGCTCTTCTGATGTTGCGAGTGTCCATGGGCGACGGAAGTTGCTTTTCATCAGGTGACCCGTTTGCTCGTTTGCCCCCTTATTTCATTAAAAAAAAATATCGAACCAACGTTTAAACAGCCATTAAGTTGTGGTTAAATCGGCCTCAGTTGTTAAGTACGAAACAGTGTAATATTAAGTCGATACATTAACGTTACCGCAGTCGGCTCTGCATCTGACGCATCGGTTTTTAATGCAGTATTCATCAATTCAACACGAAATTTTATAAAGGTCCTACTTCACGTTAACACACAATGAAGAACAATGATTGGCACCATGTTTTAAAGCACATGCTTACTCGCTTATCTTTTAATGAACCTCCAGGTTTTAGTTTAAGACCTGTCTCAGCTATTCAGATTTTATAGTGCTCAAAGTATATGCGCAGTGCACGAGATCAATCTCTCTTTCTTCACTTTTAAATCTGTCAGACGATTCACGGATGATCGACACGATCAGCGAGAGATCAGGCGCAGAATAGACTTTTGCTATGGAAATCCGTGATCATAATTATTGCTTAGTGTGGGATATGTGTGGTGGCCAAAGGAAGATCTTCCGACCGAGCGAGGTGTTGTGCTCGGTCAGGCCGAAGCCCACGTGATACATTTCAGATGTCGTATATATACTGACGCGCTCATAAAACTTCGATAGTGCGATGCAGGAATGTTAGGCGAATTGTAGGTACCGCCACAATAGCATAGGCTCATAAAAAAAAATTGGCATGGAACTCACGACCTTCCAGTCCAGAGCCAAGTAACCACTGAACCACAGAGGCGTTGACTTCTCGTATAATATTATAAGGTTACAGTGTTTTTGCAGTAGAATATCCATACCTACTTTATAATATTATAAATGCGAAAGTTTGTTGTCTGTCTGTCTGTCTGTTAACACTTCACGCCCAAACCGCTGAATCGACTTTGCTTAAAATTGGCATGAAGATACTTTGAGTTACGGAAAAGGACATAGGATACTTTTGATCCCGGAAAAATGTACGGTTTTCACGCGATAAACGAAATTTGGCGCAACAGAGTCGCGGGCGTCATCAGCTAGTAATAACTAAATAATACTAGTAATCGCTTATCATCAGACCATTACCTGTGAAGGTGCTGCTGGTGAATATCCTCACGATCTTGGAGCTGACCGGCGGCAGCAGCTTCAGCGACCCCGTGAAGATCAGGTCCACGGTGCGGTCGTCCATTTTTGGTAAATAGTCTGTGGGCAAAGCATCTTCAAACTAGCGGCCAGCGTGACTCGATAATATAATAATATCTATGGACGCTTCACACCACGTCAGTCTGGCCCCGTGCTAAGCACCTAAAGGACTTGTGTTACAGGTACCAGACAACGGAAATATATTTAATACTTTTATACTATACATATATTTAAGATTTTTATTATATCATACACATATTTAATACACATCCAGACCCGGGAATATTGAAAACTTTTTGATCCGTCGGCGGGATTCGAACCCGCGATCTCCGGCTTGAGCTACCGACGCGCTTACCACTGAGCCACAGAGGTCGTCAAAAATATAATGTGTACACATAATATATCTTTATAATTAGACTGAAAGCGAGCGTTCGGCAAACTTACAGTAAAGTAGCTAACTCCATGTTAATGCTAGGTATAGGTCTACGATCTAGATAAAAATATACTTGATCATTAGATAAATTTTTATATTTGCATATTTCAGACACAGAATCAGCCGCTATTAGGACAAAAAAGGATCAAAATGTTTTATTCCAATTACCCCGGTATTGCTTAAGTCAATTTCTTTTCTCACTTTTTGCGATCAGATTCTGGAATACTCGCTCTTAGACTAAAAATTCAATAACTAAAATAAATTTGATATAGAGATACTCTTAGATACGGGAAAAGAACATACCTACCTTCAATGGTTTTTGTTGTGGAAATATTTACGGTATTCGCACATAAATAAATTTCGGCACAGAGTTGTGGGGGTCATCTAGTCTTTCATAATTTGGAGTCCAAATAAGAATTTGCAACAATGTTGAGGATAACATTAACATAGCTTATTAACAGCGCTTGCGCTGTGTTTCGCCGAGTGAGTGAGTTTACCGGAGGCCCAATCCCCTGCCCTATTCCCTTCCCTACCCTCCCCTATTGCCTTCCCTTCCCTATCCTCCCCTATTACCCTATTCCCTCTTAAAAGGCCGGTAACGCACCTGCAGCTCTTCTGATGCTGCGAGTGTCCATGGGCGATGGAAGTTGCTTTCCATCAGGTGACCCGTTTGCTCGTTTGCCCCCTTATTTCATTAAAAAAAAAAACATAGTAACTACTGACAGTGCAAATTCTAATTTAGTCGATGGTAAATTATTATTTCTAATTGATCAGAGTAATTATTATCATTTAAAACAAAAAGCCTAAAACCTTCAACCCACCTAATCCACTTACTTATCTTGTTTCAATTTATGATTCCATTTCAATCAATTTGTTGTCATTACAATGTTAAATGCATTAACAAATCTTATCCCTAAAGGTGTCTTAACAAATTAGTCTAAAAGCATTTGCAATTTATCTACAAGCAAAAATTCCCTTCAATCAAAGCCTTTCATCCAAACCAAAGGAATCTATCCTTTATTTACATAAACATAAAAGTGACTATTCTACGACCGTTTCGAGGAATAAACTCCTATGATACCGATAAGGCTGTGTAAATCAGGCTGATAACTACCGAGTTATCGGTATGATAAAAGTTGCACGAAATTTGTGCACGAAGTGTAATATCGATTCGGTATTCGCGTGTAATCGATATCGTGACGTCACTAGCGAAGAGGTTAGTGTTAAGGTCACAAAAGGGCCTAGATTCTAGAACCTACTTAGTTGATACTAAAATGAGTCTTTCATTTAGATGCTCTTAAATTGTTATTAATCCTACTCCTCCTATTCTCTTCTGATTAATTTCGTTGCGGTTGCCAAGGCAGCTTTTGGGCTCTCTGAGATCATATTATCAAAGGGTTTTCGTGGTTGCAGTTTGGACCGCGGCTGTCGATCCTGGCGACACAGGAGATACAGTGGTGGGAATGTGTGGTGGGCCAAAGCCCGTTTAAAAAAATGCTCTTAAATCATATTATTGTATGTGCTTTTCTAACGAAACAAGTCGGTAATATTCTGCTCCGCAAAGCTAGGACACCTAGATCTTATATCTAGGTGTCCTAGCTTTGCGGAGCAGAATATCTCTGACTTGACACAAAACATAAAATCTTTAATACACAAATTAACAAAATATTAAGTACTAACGACCCGCCCCGGCGTCGCACGGGTATAAAATATACTTAATACAGCCACTGAAAAAATTATTAAAATCGATAGCCTATAATCCTTCACGTGGTCTACTTCTTATCTGTGCCAAATAACATAAAAATTGCTCCAGTAGTTCGAGAGATAAACTCTTTCAAATAATTTCTCCCGTTTTTTCCCACATTCTCATATGAGTCTTAGCGTGATAAAATATAGCCTATAGCCTTCCTTAATAAATGGCCTATCTAACACTTAAAGAATTTTTCAATTCGAACCAGTAGTTCCTGAGATTAGCGCGTTCAAGTTAGCCCTTTCAAATAATTTTCCCCGTTTTTTCCACATTTTCCTCTATTTCTTCGCTCCTATTAGTCTTAGCGTGATAAAATATAGATATAGCCTATAACCTTCCTCGATAAATGGGCTATCTAACACTGAAAGAATCATCAAAGTCCGTTGCGTAGTTTTAAAGATTAAAGAGAACAAAGGGACATAAGGGAAAAAAAGTGGCTTGTTAACCGACTTCCAAAAAACGAGGAGGTTATATATTCGGCTGTGGATATATTTTTTTTGTATGTTCGACCACTACTCCGCCGTTTGTGAACCGTTTTTCAAAATGTTTGTTTTGTTATATAGGTTTTACTCCAATTTGGTCCCATTTTCACAAAAGCGGTGATCTGATGATGGGATCCATGAGTAATCGAGGGAACTCCTCAAAATTTATATGGAAACATATGGTGATTTCTCAATCTTCATAATTTTGAAGTCGGTGCCAGTTCCAAAAGTTTCAAATATTCTGTCAGAGAACTGAAGATTCAGCTGTCTGGTATCGACTTCAAAATGATGAAGTTTGAGTACAGAAATAGTTGAGGTTTAGCCGAATTCGGAAAAAGGCAATATTACATAAGAAAAATTATTTAATACTTTTTAGTTCATATTATATGGATGTTGTTATTGTTTTTACCTTGGAAGTCGGTTTTAATTTTTTGTTAAAAATAATAATATAATATTATATTGTATAGATTGAACACTGTAAGTTTTGTCTGAGCACTGAGCGTGTGTGGTGAACATAACATGTTACGCCTTAAAACCTTTTTACACGCAACGATTAGGTACATAATATTTAATTTACTATTATTTCACACAAAACATGTTATATTTTTTATTTAATGTTGTAAAAACGCCAAACATTGATTTCTATTGCAGATTCTTTGGCTGTATTCCTTTGTAAGCAGCTTTTCACAATGAATTAAAAGTTACATTATAAATAATAGCAAGGATTAAGCTTAGTACTTAAATTTTTTTTATTTTAGCTTTTCAATTAGACATATTTAACTATTAGAAGAAAGGACTACAATATTTTAAGACATCAACTAAACAATCTTTATTTACATGTTTCGTGGGCGCACTGCAGTTTAAAGTAATTTATTTAGAATGAGACATAAATATAATCTTGAATCGAAATAAAAGAGATAGAAGAAATAATGTAACCTCACCTTACCTGCCCTAGTTTTTGTGTTCAATCAATACATTGCACCAAATGCTAAGGTCGAAAATCGATTTCTAACACTTTTCTATGAAAGTTTGACAACTTGGCACAGAATATCTTTTTAAACAAGTACGTGTATTCCTGTTTGCCAATCAAATGGTACTGTGATGAAATTGAAAATAGAACGCATTTGAAATCTGTTATTCGGTTGCTAGGCAACGCTTTTCAATCTATCCGCAAACTGCAAAGTGTAAAAATGAATAAGAGTTGGAAGACTCCAACCCTTATTCATTTTTACACTTGTTGGAGAGAATTGTCTTTTATCATTTTTCCACAGAAATAATAGGATACATTACTGCAATGTTTTCAAGCCAGAGGGCAGCACCAGCATATGACAGTAGGTAAATAAAAAGTTTTGTTCGACGTTTGACAACGGTTCTGTCGTTATTCTGATATGACCTGTTCTGACTTCTGATAAAATATGTTGTTTTTGGTGGTAACTCGTACGTGCTAGTAATCCCTATTATTATAAAAGTAAAATTATTCTTATACTAAAAGCTAAAAGTTATAATAACATTGTAGAAGTTAGAGCCAAGGAATAGCTGTAACTTTAACGACTCCCACAGATGTAATTTAATGACATGTTATTAGCTAAGTAGTAATCATTCGTTATTATCAATATTGAGCCTTTTATTAATCGTTCAGTAGTATTTATAAATTAATGATAGATTGGGTGGTGAACGGTGATCGAATGATGTTGATGTCAGCCCATCGAATGGTTAATGAGTTGAATGATTGAACGATAAATCTTTGAATGTGTCAGTAAAATATTAATAACTGATATCTGTGACTAAAGTGGGTAAAATTGCAATTCACAACAAAGGTAGGTCGTACTTTGATAGCTGTTAACAGCGGGCTTACATAAAAAAAAACGTTTAAGTAAGTATTCAAAAAAAATGTTAAAAATCGGTTTATCGGTTTGGGCACTTTCGTACACACACATACTTTCGTATTTATAATTAAGTTTAAATTTCGTTTACATTTATAACAAGCAAATATTTGGAAAAAATATAGAATTTACAAATAATTTTCCTTGCCACATTATTTGTAGACTTAAAACAAATTGTACAAAGTATGGTAACTCAGGCGTGAGTAAAAAATAAACGAGGAACCATTAAAATGGATTGACAGGAGTTCCCTGTGGATTGTTACAATTCCGATTTAAAGTCTATCGGTGGTGCTCTCGAATGTTTTAAAGATTTTGTTTTGTCTGGATTTAAAAAAGTATTTTCGTTATCTTGGAAATACTACTAGCCAGATACTGAAAAGCTAAGAAGTCCGTAGTCAAAGCTCTATAACTTTATGCTACAAAGCACAGAAAAAACTTTCATGGTTTGTCACAATCATTACTAACTACATAAGAACCTTAGTAATAACTATGCTAAGCTGTGTTATTTAACCTTATGGATCTAAATACCTATTATGATTACGGCCCGATTCGAGCAAACTTGAAGTTACACGAGTATAACTATCATGAGAATAATTTTACTCCTTTAATTTACTCTAGGATATTATCGTTTGCATTTTACCAAGTTACTCAAAGAGTATGAAATAAAATGTCAATTATAGTTCACAATGACACCGACCGTGACAGTTGAACCCTGTTGTGCAACTATTCTCAGTTTAATATTTACTCCACCAAAATAGCCCGTGTAAATATTTACTCCCGTGTAATTACCTTATTCTTGGATTAGAAGTTGGAAAAACGCAAAACCAGCTTACTCTTAGATCAGGAAACAGTTATACTCGAGTAAAATTTTACTCCAGTTTGGTCGAATCCGCCCTAAGTATGTTGAAATAATGTAATGATTCCTTTAGTCATGAAATTGGCAGCGTTATATCAAAAATATTATTTTATTTACTTTCATAGACTAATATTAATAACTTATAGTAGCTACCTACTACGTATTAGAACAAAAGATAAGCGAAATACAGTTTCTTCACTACATTTTATTCGCTTAGCGATATTCTACCGTTTAAATCACAGGAGGGTGTTATAAGACGTATTGCCCTTATGCGTCAGCATTTATAATAGGTAATGATAATAAAAGGTATGGAAAAGCAATCCATTAGCAACTGTGTATGCAGGCCGCGCCCTGCGACTGTTGGGTGTAGTCTTTATCGTGTGCTCCAAGTTATAAGACGCAGCGTGTAGTAAAATCTTTGTATACTTATCGAAAAACATTACTATATTTTTTATGAGACTTATATGGCATCAAAGTTATTATAATGGCTTCAATTGTAAAGTTAGTTAATAATGAGGTTTAATTTACAAAACATAGTAATTATATTGGTCGTTCTCTTTGTTATAGCTTTTAAATACACTAGTAGGTACAGCTGTGGTAATTCAAGCATTATTCACCACCATGTCAAGTGCCTGTCGTGTTAAATAAATCTTGTGTTAATTTTATAGTTCAACTAATCACAATTTAATTTTCCGGTTCCAAATCCTTTTTTGTTCAAGTGACAGCAATAAATTCGACCAATTACAATTGTTTATTGGAACCAAAATTTTATGGTCGGTTATGAAACTCGACTAGTGTTTATTGCCAACTTGTAATTGGTCAAAAGCACATTACGAACCATAAGTTTTATTAAACATGGGCAAGTATATCGAATTATAACGAAGTCATAATAAATAATGGCAATAAAAGCTTATGAACGATTACTACTACAAGTAATAGTTAAACTAGCTGAGCAGTATTAATTTATAAACAATTTTGAGGTAAATACAGGGTTCAATTGATACTAGATGCCATGTTCTGTACATTTATTGTTATCTGGAGAATGTTCGAAACTATTTTAATGCGGCCATAATATTTTATTATATTCTTGTAATATTGAAATTTAGACATTGAGCGCTTTAACAGGATACTTCAATTTAGGACAGCCAATTACTTTGTTACAATAATTTTGCTTGTGATTGTAAACTTATTGTAACAGAGTAATATTAAATGAATAAGAAATAATTTTATGTTTCATATAAGAATACTTGCAAACGAGAAGCATCAGTGTGATTATTACTGAGCTGCACATGGTGATTTCTTATATTTTAATAGTGTTTTAAGTGTCTTGTGAATGAAGCTACATTAAGCATACAAAAATAAACTGACAGTCTTCAGATTCTTCAGATTATCAGAAAGGGTTGTGCAGGGAAGTAGCTAACGGAGTTTTAATACAGCTGAAGCTACATGACTGATTTGGTCGCCAACCCTCCGTCGATGATGTTGTCACAATTTTGCAAGAGTAGTTAGAGTAGCAGTTCGTAGTTTGAATCCTTGATAGACAGAAGTTATAGTCCAAACATCGCTCGCACGCGGATCTGGGCCGCATGCCGATGACAGCATGCTCTGGGTCTGGTGTTGCCCGCAAGACAGGAAAACAACTCTGAAATGCTTGGATGCGGTCAAGTTTCATGCGGACCAGACTCCCTAGCCAAGACGTTGAACATGGGATTGACATACGGGTTCGACAATATTAAGTTGACGTCCGTCTCATATCATGTCAATTCTATACATTTTTGATCGGCGATTACCTAGAAGCGATAAAAAATGTGTCAGCTAAAGACTCAGATCGGTGCACGGGCGATAACACGCATGACAGGAAAAGAGTCCTAAGCGTTTAGTCGCCTGTGCCTTACACCACAAGCGGAAACGCGTCTATTTTTGTAGATCTACCTGGCCGTTTTCCGCGATACGCCGCGATACGCGATTGCCGCACATAAACCCACTTCCGGCGGCACCTCCTACCGCCGTTAACTTGCCACGAATACCAGAAATAGTTGCCACCAGTTCACACTTAATTTGCCTCCAACATCACCTTTATGCCGACCATGTAAATATTATTTTAGCAGAAGAGTTTGTGTACATATTGACGGCAACAAAGTTTTCGTTTATGGTTCCGCGAAACCTGCAACCTAAACTTCATCGAAAGTAGTTTTATTACCGTTAAGATTGGCGTAAAGTAAGTTTTAAATTAATCACTAAATGCTAAAGTGTAGTAGGCTATTAATTTTTATTTTT
This sequence comes from Aricia agestis, assembly GCF_905147365.1. Lineage (NCBI taxonomy): Eukaryota > Metazoa > Arthropoda > Insecta > Lepidoptera > Lycaenidae > Aricia > Aricia agestis. The sequence goes on along the minus strand of NC_056424.1, from coordinate 6,707,033 downwards.
TTGTAGGTTAATTTTATTCTACTTTCAAGTAATTTGGTCTCTAGTTTGAAGTGTACCCCGAGTCCCCGACCAAACAGCAAAATAATAACAAAAGCTTCCTTAACAATTGATTAATGTCAAACGTCAGATTTTAAAAGCTTTCAAGTTTACATTTTATAGTTTGTGACAACATAGAAAACATAATTTAATGATTATGGATTAAAAGAGCAGAATCGGGGTCCTAATGAAGAAATATTCGGGGAACTCTTTTTCTAGTTTTTCTCGTATTTTCGTAGCACGGTGCTACTTGGACTAAAAATGCACGAGAGGTTTTTTTTTATGAAATAAGGGGGCAAACGAGCAGACGGGTCACCTGATGGAAAGCAACTTCCGTCGCCCATGGACACTCGCAGCATCAGAAGAGCTGCAGGTGCGTTGCCAGCCTTTTAAGAGGGAATAGGGTAATAGGGGAGGGTAGGGATGGGAAGGGAATAGGGGAGGGTAGGGAAGAGAATAGGGTAGGGGATTGGGCCTCCGGTAAACTCACTCACTCGGCGAAATACAGCGGCGAAATATAATAATACCGGCGTGAAACAGAGCTAGCGCTGTTTCACGCCGGTTTTCTGTGAAAACGTGGTATTTCTCCGGTCGAGCCGGCCCATTCGTGCCGAAGCATGACTCTCCCACGTATAAAACGGTGCTACTAGCATCTCCCGTGTATTTTAATCCCAATTATTATCAGTGCAATGTTGAGTCTATGTTTTCGACTGCCTTTCAATATCTTATCGTTTGCGCTTTAAATGCTAAACAGATTTTGATTTTGCTTGGAATCTTTAAACCGAAAACTTAAGGCAAAGACACATTAAATCAAGGAAAAATGTTCGGTTCCCAGTATGCAGTATTTTGCCTTAAATTCACAAAATCATATCTAAATCCCTTCATCTTATATCACCTGAAAATAAACAGATGATAATAATGGTGATAATGATAAACCTAAGGGTCCCAAAATCTATTTACTGTGGGACATAAAGATCCCTACACTAAATCACCTGTCACAGTAATTTGTTGATGTAACCGTTTACTGCCTAATTAAATGCTTTTACACATTATTAGCTTTGGGGTAATATTGACCACACTTTCAGGTTGATTATAGTAGAACTACGGAAAAGATACCTAGTGAGTAGATTCAGAACGGCAAAAAAGAATACATGTGTGTGAATCTAGATATATATAAAACTCAAAGGTGACTGACTGACATGGTGATCTATCAACGCACAGCCTAAACCACTGGACCGATCGGGCTGAAATTTGGCATGCAGGTAGATGTTATGACGTAGGCATCCGCTAAGAAAGGATTTTGATCAATTCTACCCCCAAGGGGTTAAAAAAGGGGATGAAAGTTTGTATATAATAATACTTCTTAACGCGAGCGAAGCCGCGGGCAAAAGCTCGTATATTATATATGCGAAAGTGTGTATGTCTATCTATTATCTCTTTATTATTAAACTATTGAGCCGATTTTAGTCCCGGAAAAGGATATAGGATTTCCAAGCAACTGAGTTACAAGTTGCGGTAATATCACATAGTTGATGTTCGCAACATAATTTGTTATATTTTTTTTTGCATTCATGTCTTAAATAACACGTTTCTTAAAGTTCTATCACTTGGCTACACGGCAACGAATTTTCTCTTTCATACCTTTATTTTTATATAAGTATCATTAAGGAAATTAATTCCTAGGCAGTTGACAGACCTACGTCATTTGGTCAGCTTATGTCAGTTAGGTGTGATCGGCCGGATGGGTTTTAACGCGACCAAATTACTTAGGCCCCCTATCTGTCTAGGAATCAACTTCTCTGATAGTACCATCGAGGAAATTGATTCCTAGGCAGTTGGCGGGCCTATGTTATTTGGTCGGCTTATGTCAATTCAATGTTAGCTGTGATCGGTCGGATGGGTTTAACAACGCGACTAAATCACTTAGGGCCCCCATCTGCCTAGCAATTAACTTTTCTGATAGTACATACTTGTTTGAGAATACTTTTGCCGTTTGAAACGGACTGAATGGAACGGGAAATTCTGCATAAATGTTGAATCAAAGATGCTCAGTTTTCAAACTTTAGTCATTTTATGTAATTTTCGGGTAAGCTGTAAACTAGACATTTATTCGATGCAATAAACATTTCTTCACACTATATCGAATTTATATCACATCTAAAAATATATCAATAACTGTACCACCCACAATAGAAGATTAGGACCACCCGGCTTCAGCTATGCATGACTCAGCTGCATACAAATAGTGATGACGATTGTTTTGGGAACGAGATGAACCTAGCTCTAGTATAAATCAGATGATGATGATGATTATTATTAATGAAAGAATGACATGTTCAACGAGTTACCTTTAAATAGAATAAGAAATTGTAAGTTTGACTAAAAATTAAATAATTTGTTGTAGATGCCCTTATACGTCGACTTTTTATAATATCACTAGTAGTTCCTGAGATTAGCGCGTTCAAACAAACGGACAAACTCTTCCGCTTTATAATATTAGTATAGATAGGCATGAACAATCAATGTTGATCTTGGGCTATTCAAAATGACCTAGTACCAGTAGCCCTAGCACGGCCACCAGTAGAAATGTGAAAGTATAGACAAACTGTGGACATAAACTAAAGGTGTCGTTCCGATCTTTACCGCGGCCTATCGCGTCCGACAAAAATTTAATTAAATTGCCACTTTATGACAGACTATACTATATGTCATAGAGTAGGGTATTATTTGAATTTTTAGGACTAGAGTCTGTCATAAAGTGGCATTTTAATTGAATTTTTGGGAACGAAAAAAGATCGGAACGCTACCTTAAGTTTATCTCCACAGTTTGTCGATACTTTCGCATTTCTACTGGTGGCCGTGCTAGGGCTACTGCACACGTTCGTAATCAGATATTATAGTTTATTAAAGTGTACATAAGTATGTTTTTCTAGCTATACTATTACTATTAATACAATTGCTAAAAATATGTCCTCTTTCAAACCGACTTAAAAAAAAGTAGGTTAGGTTTTGTGTCCAGCTTAACTATTATCCGGAATCCGCGTGCCAATGTAAATAAACGAATTACAATTATTTTTATCATGACAATTAATACTTAATATAACCAAGCCAATTATATCATAAACAATCATTGTAATATTTTACAATCTAATTTAAGTTTTGTATCCGCATTTTCGATTTATATAATATAGTATAATATATACTTACAGTTTACTAGGTACTGTGTTTGAGTCCATTTGCATATTTTTTTCGGTTGAGCTACTAGTATGTTTTATTTTATTCCTTTGTATCGTCATCATCAGCCTATCGCTGTCCACCGCTCAACCATCAATCATTAAGCATTCGCTTCCCGCCACCTTCTTAAAATCGTCGGCTTATCGAGCTGTGCCTATTGCATGGATGGTCATAGGTAATATTATCATGTACATTACATTTTATAGAAGTTATTCCTATGAAACATACTTGTACTTATCTAAAAAACAAGGCCTTTGCATCCATTGTGGATGACTTATAGTATTTTCAGTGCTAAGTCACCAGCCACCACTCTTCGGATACTGTAGTGCCTGAGACAAGATTTTAAATGTCCGTATGGTTTCTCGCAACATAGTAGGCCTAGTCTAGAGGAATGAGCTGGTCAATACGTTCGATATATTGTATTGACTTACCTAAAGATCTTTAAGTAGAATAATGTGGAATCTGAATCCGCAAATATCCGAAATAGAAAATCCGCAAATATCCGAAATAGAAAATAACTTGAAGCTCTCGGGTTTGATTTTTAGCTGATTAGACGTGGGAGAGCCATGCTTCGGCACGAATGGGCCGGCTTGACCGGAGAAATACCACGTTTTCACAGAAAACCGGCGTGAAACAGCGCTTGCGCTGTGTTTCGCCGAGCGAGTGAGTTTTCCGGAGGCCCATTCCCCTACCCTATTCCCTTCCCTACCCTCCCCTATTCCCTTCCCTTCCAATCCTTACCCTCCCCTATTATCCTATTCACTCTTAAAAGGTGGCGTGAAACAGCGCTTGCGCTGTGTTTCGCCGAGTAAGTGAGTTTTCCGGAGGCCCATTCCCCTACCCTATTCCCTTCTCTACCCTCCCCTATTCCCTTCCCTTCCCATCCCTACCCTCCCCTATTACCCTATTCCCTCTTAAAAGGCCGGCAACGCACCTGCAGCTCTTCTGATGCTGCGAATGTCCATGGGCGACGGAAGTTGCTTTCCATCAGGTGACCCGTTTGCTCGTTTGTTAAAATATAAAAATATGTTATTTAGTTATCACCATCTTGAAATTGAATCCTATTTTCAGCGTCCTAATTTTATTCTGGTTAGGAGATTCCGGTATTTATTTATACAGGTTGCTGCTCTTATCACCTACGGACCCTAATTTTCTGATGCATTCTGGAAAAAGCCTACCAAGCTTACTTTCTAACCGAGTTTTATTTAACTACACGTTAGAATATAACTTTAAAATTATTTGCAACAAATTAAAGCTTATTTAGTTTATTGTCATTTCATTCCGACAGTACAATAGTCATGGCAAACATTCACGCGTGCGCAAGTGTCCGCAGTCAAACTAACAGACACGACAATATTTCTGAAATATGCGACATAAATTGATTTATTGCGGTAGTAACAATAAAGTTTACAGCGTAATTCTACTTATTTCAGCCTATTTTATGATTTATACGGAGTTGATTTCCATTAATCACGAATCACGATCTAGTTTTAACGATTCAGTATTTATTGGAAGGCCGAGTGACGAGTCTACATCATCCACGGCGCGGCGCTGTCACCTGCAACGTCACAACGCCCGCGCCGTCGCCGTGACAAGTGTCTAAAGTTCTAAACACACTATGCCGAAGTTCCGCGGCGGAATTTCCGCAAGATTCCGCCTGCAATGTATTTTAAATTACCGATGACACACTATGCCGAAATTCCGTCGCGTCATATTGTATGCATTTGACATTGCTGACTTAATCATGCGGAAATTCCACCGCGGAACTTCGGCACAGTGTGTTCGGCATACTAAGAATTTACAAACATACGGATTGACCCAAAATTTTCTTTTTCCGTTTCTTTTTCATTCGTCGTCTTACTAAAAAAAAGGAGAATAACTCTTTCGCGAACCATATTCAAACAATTACGAGCGCGATTTGACGGAATAAGGCACGGGCGGCGTACCGTTCACGGCACGGTGCTGTGGCGCGGCTCCGTGCCGTGTCACGGCGGCGCGCGGCGGCGTCGTTGCACGGTGACGGCGCGGCGCCGTGGATGATGGAGACGCTGCCCAACAATATCGGAAGCTGGGATCTACCGCTAGTTCTAAACTAATAGTAGATGACGGCTGGGTTGACAAATTGGCAAGCCAATGATTTATTGGCCTTAAGCTACTTTCAGACTAAGCTATAATATAATAGCATGTAGGATATTATAGCTGATAGCACAACAATATCGCGCTCCAAACATTGTTATGGTACGCCAATCCATTCTTCCATACTAATATTTTGTCTGTCGGTCTGTTCCGTTTTCAAACTCAAACCGCTGAACCGATTTTGCTAAAATTTTGTATGGAGAAACTTTGAGTCCCGGGAGAGGACATGGGATACTTTTTATCCCGGAAAATGTACGGTTCCCGCGCGAGAAAGGGATTTTGGCCCAACGGAATCATCATCTAGGCATATTTTATAAAATAGTTACTATTTAAAGGGTTTTTATCATTATATTCACATCCCGTTACATTATAATTAAAATTTAATTGTGGTATATGTATAATAAATAATAATAATATAATTTAATATTTAAACATAGAATATACGGGTTATAGTTTTAACTCAGTTGTAACTATAAAAATGTATTCGTAGCCACAATATTTTTCCTAATATAATAAAAATTTATGTAATAAAATTAACCTCAAAAATTACTTTGTTAATGTGCGAAAATGTGTGTACCGTGTAATTTTGATTTCCGTGGGAAAAAAATAATTAAATAATGCATTGTATGTATCCGTCGTGTGGAACGCGAAAGTGAAAATTATTACGAAATACTGAAATAGAAACAATACCACAAAAATATACACTCTGATGTTTGGTGTTCGGACACTGAATTAGCTGTTACCCGCGACTTCGTCCGCCTCAAAAAAATGTGATAAGTTGATAACAAAGAATGAACATTATGTACATGGTATCTAATTTGGACCATAATTATCTTATCCAACAACAAAGAATTTTGAAAATTGGTCCATAAACGGCGGACATAGGTAAAGCATAAAAAAGTAAAAAATATCCTACTCCTTTTTGGAAGTCGGTTAAAAAGTAGCCTAAGTTACTCCTTATTACATCAGCTAGTTGCCAATAAAAGTCCCGTCAAAATCAGTCCAGCCATTTCGGAGATTAACCGGAACAAACAGACAGACATACAGACAGACAAAAATTCTAAAAATTGTTATTTTGGTGTATGTACCGTCTGCACATTCATATGCATGTGGTAAAAAAACTGTAATTTCAATATTACAAACAGACCCTCCAATTTTATTTATATGTATAGATGTACCTGACCCTAACTTAACTACACACTTAAACCTAGATCTCAAAATCTGTAAGGTCTAGAAAACTGATTTTTTTACACAAGTAACTTCAGTTCATGAAGATTAAAATTTTTGCTTGGATCTTAAAAGTTTGCTGTCTTTTCTTTTATCTAAAAAGGCATTGATAAAACCAAAGCTCAAAATACTTTTTTTCATAATCATTATAGTTCGTCTTTTATTCATAGTAAAACCACAGAATAGATAATAGTACAAGTAAAACTAGCTTGGCGATGATTCCGCGTCGTCCTTTTTCACCTGGCATATTGAAAGACGGGCGTGAGTGTGAAGAGAGAAGGACGACGTTTGATTTTTTGGGTCAGTAGCCCTCTTAATTACACGCAGAATACTTCTTATTTCTAAGTTTTCCGTCCAAAGAGTGAGAACGGGTTCTACTTACCTACAGCATGATCTATAAAAAACGAAAAAAATAAAATTGTAAGGACTTAAATTTTAGGCAGACTGAGAGATGGGATACAGAATTGAGAAAGACAAGATATCGGCGTTTCTGTCTCGAATCTGTAACTCCATTTAGTGTGAAATCCAGATTTATGAATGATTTTAATTTATCATCACTAGATATGACACCCCTAAGACACCCCTAACTCTGTTGCGTCCTTTCCCAGGACCCAAAATATCTCCATACCAAATTTCAGCTGTTCTGTTCAGCGGTTTGGGTATGATGAGGAAACAGACCGACAGACAGTTTTGCATATAATATTGGTATGGAAGTATGGATTGGCGTACCATAACAATGTTTGGAGCGCGATATTGTTGTGCTATCGGCTATAATATCCTACAATATGCTAGTGGTCCAGTGGTTCAGAGCATGACTCTTAACACGGAGGTCGTGGGTTCGATTCCCGCGTTGGAAACATGGTATTTCCAAGTTTGATTAGGACAATGCAGGCTGATCACCTGATTGTCTGACAAGTAAGATGACCCATGCGTCGGTTGGGCATGTAAAAAGTCGGTCCTGCGACTGGCCTCTCGCCAGTCGTGTCGGTCGTCCCACTGGGTTTTGAGAGTAAAAGTAATAGAGAGTTCTCTTGTGTATTGCGCACACACTTGGGCGCTATAAAATTACTCCAGCGTAACTGGCCTGGTTTCAATAAAACCAGCCACCGTCACCGAAACCGGTGTGGGAGTTATTATTATTATATTATAGCGTAGTCTGAAAGTAGCTTAGGGCCAATAAAGGTAACAGCCAGACATACAGACAAACACATTTTCGCATTTATAATATTTGTATGGATGTGAGAATAACACACAAAGCACACAACAATCTACATTTTATTATCATAAACAATATTTTACATGTTACTTTGTCACAAGAGATACATGATTTTTGTTACACAAGCTGCAAAAGTTCCTCGAATATTTCACTTAAATACGTAATTTGTACAAATCCCCTTCAGAACTTTCCCTCAGCTACAAGTTAAGATTTTCTAAAAGTTAGAAAGCCGTCCTCTCTCTTAAAATTAAAACTTCTTGAAGCACATCTGTTCTTAGTAGCAGGGTTGTCACATAAAACCAAATAATGCGTGATTTATTTAGAAAAATAAAGGTATTTTACTTACTGTTTTTTTTAATATGTCACTTAGATAATGCCAGGTAATTTTGCAGCTCTTAATACAGCTCGGTAATTACTTTCTATCAGGTGACCCGTTTGCTCGTTTGCCCCCTTATTTATATAAAAAAGGTAATGGCCGTGGATATGAAGCATACGTACGCATTGACTTGACGGTATCTCTAAAATCAATTTAATACCATAATAGACAGAACGAACCTAATTTAATAGTAATTTAAATTTTAAACATGTTTATTATTATAATAATGTGTTAAACTACTATCAAATAGTTGGGCGGATCTGTTAGTTTCTGTAACTATGAAATATCCTTGCTTCATAAAATATTCTCAGTTTATAATAATAATAATAATGATACAGTTTGCAATAAGTAAAAAATTATTTGTCGTGCCACAATTTCTTCCTTACATATTTTCTACAAAATAAATTGTTTAAATACCAACTGACATAGTAAACGGTATTAATAATAAAAAATATCGATCTTCTATAAAAAATGTACGAGTAACTTGTAATGTAGAGTCGAACAGTTTTTCACGGACATCTGCCTTTTCCCAGAACTTTTGTGTTACGGTCTTGAAGCCCTAGCTGTTTCTACTTTTTAACAAATATATTTTATAGCAGTATCATAGTATATATTACTATATATACTATAATGATACAGTAGATCATTTTCATACTAGACCATAATATTTGTTGTTGGTTTGCGTCGATATTTTTTGTGAAAACTTCTTTTGCAGCATTGTGCTTTTTGGAATATTTGGGAAAACCTTGCGTCTAGATATGTGACTAATTGAAAATTCGTAAGACGGATAGCAAGTAAAACGCCGGTGCAGTATAGGAGAGTAGGAAATATCATCCTTTTTATACCACAAGGCAAAAATGCATGCTAACTTCGGCTGTTTCGTTGTACCGGCACTCCCGGAGTGCAAACCGTTGTTAGTTGATATAGGTAATAGGCAAGGGCCCGAGCGTCACGAGTTTCCCCATACAAAAGTGAAAAAAATTTTTGGTCTTTCAGCGCTGCTACTTTCACAGTGATTATCACTTGTTTTTGTTACACCCTGTATATATATATATATATATATCTCGGAATCTCGGAATCGGCTCCAACGATTTTCATGAAATTTAGTATATAGGGGGTTTCGGGGGCGATAAATCGATCTAGCTAGGAATCATTTCTAGAAAATGTCATTTTCATCGGATATATATATATATATATATATATATATATATATATATATATATATATATATACAAGAATTGCTCGTTTAAAGATATAAGATACTAGATGACACCTGCCGCACCATTACGTCGTTCGGGAACCGTACTTTTACTAGGCGCTTTCCCATCTATCAAAGTGTTTCCAATCCAAATATCATCTAAGTCGGTTCAGCTTTTTAAGCGTGAAGTGGCAACAAACAGACACACTTTCCCATTCGCAATATTAGTAGTTTAGTCCGACTGCAATCTGCATCGATATAATGAACATTCTCGTCTGTCTGTACGTCATCCAATTGTATGTGTCCTCAGGGCGTCATTATAGACTCGCACAAGTATTGATTGTTCCAACTAACTTGATTGAGTGGTTAAACTATTAATTAAACTGGCCTCGGAACGTCTTATGTGCCTATATTTAGGTAACGTTACTGTTTTGTTACTAATATAGATGAAGAAAGGGAACACTTTGAGTAAAAATACTAAGACTGGGTTGCACCAGAGGCGTAGTTAAAGTTAAATTTAGAGTTAAAGTTATGGTTATAGTTAAGGTAAATTTAACTATAACTTTAACCTTAACTTTGCTCGGAGAAATTGACAGAAGACAGCTGATCCAACAAGGTAATAAATGCTCGTGGGCGGGGGCGCTGCTGGTAAAGGAGAACTGTCAAAAATGGCGGATTTTGTATGATGATAGCGTTAGTTCCTTTTTTCGCCACATGTATTTAAAACCTTGTCGAGCTCTCTGGTTATGGTTAAATATGGCGTCTTGATGGCGTCCATTTTTAACTTTAACCAAAGATTTGACATCATTGTAGTTAAAGTTAAATTTACAGTTAAAGTTAGTTAAAGGTTAGGTTAGGTTAATAGTATTTTACAGACTGTTTTCTTGTTATTTTTATTTTTTTAAATTTATGCACATAAAGTGACAAATGGGGTCTTAAAGCCTTATTGGCTATAGCATTATTTGCCAGTCAAGCTTTGGGCGTTACGGGAAAAAAAATTTATAGGTGCCAGCAGTGGCGGCTTTGGATGTGGGCAGAGCTTTTGAAGTGGGAAAGATATATTTTGCGAGGAGGATGGATGACGACTGACGGAAAAGGAAAAATTTTGTTGAGAGAAAGTTTTTATGCTTAAATTTTTATTTAGAAAAATGTAAGTAACAAAACCTGTTAATCTTTTTAAAAAATTCGTATCCGCCGTAGGCGTTGCCCCATACCGCCTATTGCGCTGCTTCGGGTGCCAACTGCCAGTCAAGTTACAAGAAAGAAAAACAAAACTTTTATCCAAGTTATCCTGCAATTGCTTGACCCTAGCGCTCAAGACTCATTGTCTAAGGCCGGTATAAATAGTCAGTACTCAAGATGCATCTCGGTCTCAAGACGCGGTTCGGCTCTATGATTGGTCCAAATTTTGACATCACAGAGCCGAACCGCGTCTTGAGACCGGCTTAAGTACTGACTATTTAAGTATATAGCTGATATTATATTCTCACTCGAGTTCTACTAAGACTTGCGATCACAATCAACATGCTATGAGCTTATATTTTGACGATGAACTATGGCAGAAATATGCGTAAAATATTGCATCAGTCTCAGCATCTTACGTATAATAATAATTTGTTATGCATTTACGATAGTACCTTCGTTTTAACTACAAAGCGCTACCCCATGTTCAGTAAGTAGTAGTTAGTTGGTAGTTAGTAGTTAGTAGCCCGGCTCCATTGTCCGTCGTAACAATGACATCATACCCGCTAATCGTGATCTGAATCTGTGTGAAGCGTCCTTTGCATATGCTACGGTGACCATGCTGCGGAAAAACGAAGGATAATTGGACGCTGTTAAGCATTCGTGTACTAACCCACATAAAAATTACATATTGAGTTATGAATGCAGTTATGTTCTTTAGATTATTTAGAACAAGACTGCATTTAAAATTTATCAACAAAAAATTTTGTGGGTTAGGACACTAATGCTTAATAGCGACCAATTAATAATGGAACTTATCTAAAACTTTTGTGTATTTTTGTTAATACATTTCAAAACAATAGCCAGCAATTGTAGACTAACAATCGTACGAATTCATGAAAAATATAACACAATTTTACTAACAATTTTCATGGTTTATTTGGCCAACGAGATAACTGACAAAATATTATATGTAAAATCTTTACGCCTAGCTTATTTATAAAGCTAGTGTTATAATAATTATTATTATACTTTCTATATTAATAACTATAAAAATACTTTTCAAAGCTATTTTTTAACTGACGCAATTGAAATATTTAAATTAAAGCCATAATAACGTTACATATTCATAGTATCCGCTTAAAAGCACCTATATTATGTAAATAACGCGTAACATCGTTAAAAGCAAATACAGCAAAATTTTCAAGGAAATGGAAATGCCCCGGAATAACTCATCCGATTCTTCGGTAATTTCCAAAATAAAATTACGGAAATTACTTCCACACCTATTTCCATGTTGATGAGGCAGCAAATTACAAAGAATAGGGTGGAGTTACGACGTAACGAGTTTATTTTTCAGGTATTGTTTTATGCCGTAAAAATGATTAAATAGAAAAAACATGGTTGTTTACCTTACTAGACGCCCGAGGTTCCGTTCGAGCACAAATTCGTTTAAACCAGAGGTTCCCAAACTTATTTTGTCTACCGCCCACTATAAGAACTAATTATATTGAGCGCCCCCATTGTTCAATTTAAAATGCATCCAGATGAAATAAATCATCCCCCAATCCTCTACACAATGCCCCCATTTTTTTCTGGGTCCCACACCACCCCCCTTCAGACCTTCAGCGCCCACAAAGGGGCGTTATCGCCCACTTTGGGAAAGGCTGGTTTAAATTAACACAAAATGTTTTTTTTTTTTTTATTAAATAAGGGGGCAAACGAGCAAACGGGTCACCTGATGGTAAGCAACTACCGTCGCCCATGGACACTCGCAATATCAGAAGAGCTGCAGGTGCGTTGCCGGCCTTTACGCTCTTTTCTTGAAGGTTTGCAGGTCGTATCGGTCCGGAAATACTGCTGGTGACAGTTCATTCCAGAGTTTTACAGTGCGCGGCAGAAAGTTACGCGAAAAACGCACTGTGGAAGACTGCCACTCATCAAGGTGATGAGGATGGTATGTTTTTCGCGTGGAACGATAGCGAAAAGTTGCAGGTGGTATGATTCCGAACAATTCCTCAGAGCACTCCCCGTGATACAACCGATAGAGGATGCAGAGTGAAGCTACATCTCGGCGTAATTCCAGGGGGTCCAAGCTGTTTGAAACACTATGGGAGTCAACAATTCGAGCAGCCCTTCGTTGGATACGATCCAGAGGGAGCAGTTGGTTAATGTATGTAAATGAACTTGAATTGAAATTGTAAATGAATTTTTTTTACACTGTAATATAATCCTTTTCAGGATTAAAGTTACCTCTATTTAAAAGATAACAGACACAAACAGACACAAACACTCACAATTTCGTATATTTTGTAACCTACTACGGATACTTTGGTTTTAGTATCTATCATCTCATATTTTTTTAAATTTTCATAAAAAATATATCGATATTGTCCTTAAACTTAGCTACAAATTAGTCACCCTACAGTACAGCTTAGCACGTGATTGTATAATCTTCCATTTTAATATAAAATGACACACAGGAAGCCGCTGCATTTGTATTATATAAGCTTTGGTTATCGGTGTATATAAATAAAATATTATACCCTGTCATATTGCAAAAAATGTGTATATATTACATAGTTATTATTAATTTTATAGCGAGGTATTTATTGCAGGCGTTAATGCCTAAAAGGTAAGATTTCTATGGTGACTTCGCCAGCATAGAAACCTTACAATAATTTCGGTTCTAATTTTGATGCACTCTCAGAATTCTTTTGGAGCCTATACTGTCCCACTGCTGGGCAAAGGCCTCCCCCAAAGCTTTCCACTCCTCTCGATCTAACGCAACTGTAGGCCACTCTGTAGCTCTACCATGAGTTTAAAGCTGAGTTTAAAGCTATTGTATTTTTCGATACTCGATACCGACTACGTAAATTTTTAGTATGGCAAATTTTACAGCGCCTCTAGCGGTTACTTGCGAAACTAAAATCGCCATACTAAATATTTACATATTTATGGATACTCGATACCGACGAGTATCCATAAATACGTATAGCTTTAAACTCATGGTAGAGTTACAGACTCGTATTTATCTAATTCACCGCGCCATCTTTTTAGAGGCCTAAGGCTGTTTCACCACTTACTGATACTTGTGCTGCATAGGCAATTCACAACTTATCTGACAGACAGAGTATTGAGTATCAGTCAGATAATTTGTGGATAGCCTATCCGGCACTTATCAGAAAGTGATAAAACAGCCCCTTAGTTTAGTAAAATAAAAACTGCGTAACTTTATTACTTACCCCTGAAATATCGATGGCATACCGTGCCTTTCTTTAATTCTTATTTTCTTAGCAGAGAAACAATTACCTTTTACAATTGGAAATACAATTCTAAGGGCCTGTTTCACCGCTTCCTGGCAAGTGCTGGATAGGCTATCCATAACTTATCTGACCGATACTCCATACTCTATCTGTCAAGTGAAGTTGTGGATAGACTATCCGGCACTTATCAGGAAGTGGTGAAACCGCCCCTAAAGATAGTACTTATAGTTTCGTATAGTTCTATACTAAATTATTCACCCGTGTTGTGGTCTTACAAACCCTTTCTGATGAGAGCCGGTCGCCTGGAAAACTTATCATTGTGTCCCTTGTAGCTAAGATCAAAGAAACACCCAAATTGTCTCGACCATCCGTCCGGTTTTCAGGGGAAGACTGACCATTCAAATTTGAACTTTAATACCCGAATGTACGGTTTGATTTCGATTGGTAATTGATTTTCTTGTTTCTCGTCAAGAAAACCTTTTATGCCAAGGTAGATAATACATGATAATACTTTTCCTTCGCTGTGTTTCTGAGGTGAATAGCAAATTATGTGGGTGATATCCGGGACAAGACACTGACAAGGCATCTGCATTTTATACATTTTCAAGTAAATAACGTATAAAAACATTAACTTTGATAATTCAATTATGAAACTGTTGTGTGTGAACACAAAATAAAATGTACAGGTAGAATAAAATATGTTAATTATTAATAAGATACTTATATTATTTTTCAGTCCAATTTTAAAAGCTGATTTGATTTTCTGTTGCCAAACGATTAACGAACAAGTGGATTATTTAAAAAATTCTATGAATTACTTAAATACTCTACAGTACTCTACATCTTAAGTATTTTTTAAATTCAAACAAAATGTTAGACAACAAAACAATATAATATGTACATTGACTATAAAATATAGATGATGATTGGTGCATCAGAAGTAATCATTGAGTCTTATACTAGAAGACTGCACATCAAAGTAATTATCCTTACACTACACATGCAAAATAATTGCAGAATACGATACAAATGACAGAGCTTTTGTGCGGGAAAACAATTATTTGTATGTAATGGTTCGCTATGTCAAGACAATATGACTGTGTGACTCATGTAACTATTAGTTATTAACTTATTACTGTTAAATGCCTACCTTATTAAAATGACATAAAACAGAATTAACCAAATTGCAAGAACAAAAGGAAAACAAATTTTAAGTATTTTGTACAATGATATTCTATGTTACTAACGTAACTAGATTGGAAGTTTACGGTAGCAACGCGTTGCCACTTCGAAGATGCCTGCAGGCATATCTCACATACATAATGACATAACGAATATATGACTTGACATTGTCTTTTGAACAAAAAAGTGGTTATGCATTTCTGAGAATCTTTTGTAAGACATTGCTACTCTAGTATTTTAGAAACTTATTGATTTTGTATAACAAAGTTATAATACTTTAGGGCAGGTGTCACCAAATGGCGTGCGGACCAAGCATTTTCGAAAATGAACTTCGTTGAAATAAATTTCGGTTTCGACTTACTGATCAACATCTCCAGGATTTAAAATTTTGCTTGCACCAATTTCACTACAAACATCAGAGAGATAACAATTAGCTACAAAATTTTTCACTTTTCTCATTGATGTAAAATGTAAATAATAGTCATTTCCATGGGCGTACCCAGGATTTTAGCTAGGGGGGGAGGGCAGCATACCTGTTTCGAGAAAATGATCGGTATGGTATATATTGAAACAAAAAATCATGAAAATTGACTTTTATGATTAATAAAAGACAATTTTCATATTTCATGACTGTGTTTCCAACACTTCATTTTGCGCAGAGTAGATAACACGTTTTTCATTCCCATTTGCCAGGAAAGTTGATGTTTATTTTATCTTCCGGGGGGAAGGGGGGGGGGGGGGTCGCTGACGCCCCCCCCCCTGCCCCTACCTGGGTACGCCCATGGTCATTTCATTTCTTAAAATGGACCCCGAGCGAAACAAATTGGTGACCCCTGTTTTAGGGTGTGTACTTACTGTGTATGAGTTGAAAGTGAATTAGTGAAAAAAAGAAAGTGTTGAGAAATTCGTAGCGTTGAAAGATAAACTTGTGTTTTAACTTCTGTATGGGTATATTCATGACACTGAGGCGCTGGACAAATCACAAAAAAATGCTCTATCGGCGCTGCTACTTTTACAGTATTTAAAGACCACATAACACACCCTATGTGTTTTCACTCTGTTATATAACATTCTGTATTATAAAGCAAAACTTACGTAGCTATAAACGGGCACATATTTTACACCCGAATAATTTTCAGCATGTTTTTACACATTTGTCAATCTGTCAATTTCCACACTACAAACTACAATATACTTATAATTAGTATTTGTCGTGTATTCGAAGCTTTCTTTAACGGCGGTTCCCAATATTTGATCTATCTCTGGTATGGCCCTACGAAAGATAGGAATAACTCACATTAGACATAAAATATATATATTTTATGTCAATTGTGAGCTATTCCTATCTCTAGTAGGGCAAAACCATAGATAGATCAAATATTGGGAACGGCCGTAAGTGTGCCTGACTTTTCGAATAATTGGACATTTAAGAAATACAGGTTAAAAATAATAATTAACAGTAACTACCTAGTTTAAATTTTGACTATCTACATAATTATTTCATCTTGCAAGATATTGAAAAATTTCAACTTATAATATAAAAAATTACATAGGTATTTTAAAAATATCTTAACTACACTTAATTATTTTTTCAAAAAAAATATATCATTCAAACCATTGATAAATATTTTATTTGAATAATTCACATATTGTAAGTAAGAGAAAGGTTGAGATACATTTTTTCATCAGATTTTTCTCATTTTCCATGTATTTTCCGTAGATCAGTCGGCACTAACACACCTGAAAGTTTGCTCACCTAGTTCAAGCACAGGTAAGGAGCAACATTTCAGGCCCATCAGTGTACCGAACTCTTCTTAGCTCCAATCCTTCTTCGAAGTCCGAGAGTCTTCTTCATGTCTTCTGTAACTTTTCTCTTTATTTAACAATTTCGGGTCGGGTTTTCCTTCCTGACGCTATAACTCCAGAACGCACGAACCGATTTCCACGGTTTTGCATTCGTTGGAAAGGTCTTGGGCTCCGTGACTTCTATGGCAAAAAACATTCAGAAAAAACTTCAAGAGAAAAGCAGGAAAACAGGGAAAACAATTTTATAGCAAAACAACGTTTGCCGGGACAGCTAGTTAGTTATAAAGTCTGCTTAATCTGCCTTCTACGAAGTATAAGACTTTTCTTCATGTCTTCTGCATCTTTTTACATATCAAAATATATTTACATTTTGGGGGAATAATCATAAAGCCTAATACAGGGTGAATCGTAACGACACTTTCAACGCTGCTATTTTTATTGTGAACTTTATACAGGGTGTAACAAAACTAAGTGATAATACTTTAGGGTATGTACGTGTTCCTTGTTAAGAGTTCACTGTGAAAGCAGCAGCAAGCACCCCAGCGTCACGACTTACGAGTTTACCCATACAAAAGTGAAAAGAATCGATCATTGGGAATTGTGGGGGGCTCCCCTTGCCAAGTATTACTGGCAAATGTTAATTAACGTATAGGTGTGTTTAATTAAGGAATTCGCCGGCTGCGGGCGTCTGGCGCAAATTAATTTCACTTTAATTAGTAGTTCCTATAGGATCAGGCTTTGATACCTGTGTACCGTTGTTAGTAGATCAGAGCCCCTAGCCAAGACGTTTTCTTTATCGCTTCTTGACAGAATCTCCGATGAAAATGTATGAAATTGACATGACGTATGAGTATAATAATTATAATGTCGACTTGATATATATTTTTATCGAGCGCTTATGCAAATTTTATACATTTTGATCGGCGTTTTTTAAAAAAGCGATATAGAAACATCTTGGCTAATGGATCTGGTGTAGCACTTCTCTTTAACTCAATAAATAAAGAAAATAACAGCCATCAGAATGGAAAGCGAAACAGTAGAAGCAGACCAATTGTCTGCTAGAAAGTATTCGTTCCATACTCATAGACTATGGAAAGAATACTTCATAAGCTCGTTTTTTTTTTATGAAATAAGGGGGCAAACGAGCAAACGGGTCACCTGATGGTAAGCAACTTCCGTCGCCCATGGACATTCGCAGCATCAGAAGAGCTGCAAGTGCGTTGCCGGCCTTTTAAAAGGGAATAGGGTAATAGGGTAGAAGGGAAGGGAATAGGGCAGGGTAGGGAAGGGAATAGGGTAGGAGATTGGGCCTCCGGTAACTCACTCACTCACGGTTTTCTGTGAGCCCGTGGTATTTCACCGATCGAGCCGGCCCATTCGTGCCGCAGCATGGCTCTACCACGTAACAAAACGTTTTGCGAAGTATCGTTTCAATCCATTGCAAATTACCATTTCTTATGAAGGTTTTAATATATATCAGTTGGATCGAAACGATCGATCGTAAAGATCGCTTTTTAATCCTTCTGTCCTTTTTTTAACATGGGGAAATGCTTTACGCATCCCCGGCAAATTGGGGATATCGGCTTGGATGTGGGACTCCTGTTATAGTCTACCCACTAAAACCCCATGGTGCTCCACGCATCGCTTAGGCAGAGTTGCGAGTACGATAGAACCTATCGCAACTCAACCAGAATCCTTCTGTCCTAGTTACGAACAAAATATTTTGTAACAGTGTAAGCGTATGCAGTATTCCATTTCAGACCGCGACCTCCTTTCACAGGGATCCAAATGTAATCCCCGAGCAAAGCCAGGATTATAAATAAGGTCGCCCATATCTAAATAGACTTGCTTTCTAAAAATAATCCTTATGTTACATGATTGCGGGCAATCTCAATTTTTGCAGATATTTTTCTCGTTTTACTGCTTTTCACTGATTTCTGGTGAATATTAATCCATACTGATTATTAAATGGAAAAGTAGACCAGCGGGGCTAAAATGATCGCTTTGAAGAATCATGATATGAATCATAATATGATTCATTTTTCTAAAATCGCAAAATGTAAATCTGCTTGCAATTCATTTCTGTATTTTTGTACTGATTTGACATTTGTCAGTTTGACAGTTTTGACAATTGATTTGCTGAATTGATTGACCATTTTAGCCCCGCTGTCTTTCACGCTCGCACTGAAACAATTTTGATTTAGTGTGAAGATTCCCGATATTAAAGTTTTTGTCCTGGAAAAATCTACGAAAGTATTTGAAGGCAACATCAAGTATTCAATATTAAAATGACTTTGGGCTCCCAGCTAGTCTTGATAATTTAAAAATAAAATCGAATCCGACTGATACACGCTTCATAGCGCGCACTCGTACAATCGTAAAACAAACAAGGCCACACAGATCGAGTTACGAACGTGAGTCGTGACACGAATTACAGAAACACATGTCGAATCGAAAAAGTGTCGATATCGGGAAAGTCTACAATCTACATCATTATCGGGCAACATGGCCGCTCGGCGCGAAAACGATAAGCGTTTGACAGCTGTCAATTAGAAAAAAGGCGGGAAGTGATAAACGAGAGTCGAGAGCCGCGGAGTGCGAAACAAAAGCCTCAACTTTTATTGCGTTGACAGCGAGAAATTGGATGTTTGTTTCGTTAATGATACAAGTTGGTGACGTTAAGGACTGTAAATACTTAATATTGATAGAAACAACACTAACCATAAGTAGGGAATGTAGTGCGCACCCTTTTGAACATTGTTCAATAATAAATGTTTAACAAAGTAAGTGATAATACAGAGATAACTCATTTGTAACAAAAGTTTATTTCCCGCAAATTCATGCGCTCAAAATCCGACAGGAACCTTCATTTTCCCCGGATAAAAAGTATCCTATTTAGTTTTCCGTGATATACTTTATGTTTGCGACAAATTTTAATTAAATTGATCTAGCCCTTCCGCAACCACGGGAAAAAGGGTTTTTTTTTAATGTTTACATTTAGATATTAAACATTTGCAATCTACAAATTTTGTAAATTGCAAATGTTAAACTTTAATAGGAATAGTTTGCTTTAAAATTGAAGCTACAATATAAGTAATACTAATAAGCTATATTGTCTTACCGTTTATAAAAACTCAAACGACTTTCTTGGCCTCTCCTAACACACGTCTTGTCTCAAACTATTTTGAGGTTAATTAGGTCGAGATCTCCAGAGCCCTCGCTCGTCATTACGGGGCCCTACGGCCTACGTGAGTCAGCAGGTCTACTAATTAGACCCTTGATACTACTAACCTCCTGCGTTTTACGAACTTTGTCATAGTTCGCAATATTTTTAATCAATACTTGTATTGTTAAGTTTTTTAAGTCTATCTGTCTGACTGTATAGCTTCTTCACACTGTGTGAATCACACAGATATTGATTTTGATTTCGATAGTAAATTTACAAAAAAATGGAAAAGAACATATATCAAGATATTTTTTGTAAGAAAATGTAGGGCAAAATCCGCGATAAAAATACAACTTTCTCTAATAATTATCTATACTGCTTGTTTAGAATTATAATATTCTGCTCTAAGATTGTTATTTTAAAATTACAAGGTATAGGTAATTGTCGTAAACTAATCCTTTTAATGGAAAAAAAAAAGTTATCAGTTATCACAAATCACAAATTTTTGTCTGTCTGTCGAGCAACGGTTCCAATGTACTAGACAAGGCCAAAATAATGTATAACCATATCGTGTTAATATTTTGATTATAATGGAAGTTAGATTAAAGATGCAATGTTTTTAAAAAGGATATCAGTAAAGCTGCTTTAAGTAGAACATAGAGATACAGAAATGACTGCCACAATTACGTTATCAATGGAATACTCGTTGTGGCAATTAAAACCAATCTACTTGATTGTTCTCTAGTAGATAAAAAACTATGAAAAAAGGCCAAGAGCGAGTTGCACAGGGCTCTAGTGGTAGATCGTCTCCTCTCCTTGTTCTACAAATTAGAGTTTAAAAGTCCATATTGTATAACTTAAATTGTCTCATCTATGTAATACGTGAGCCAAAAACTTTGTATTCCTTTTGACGAAAAATGGGGAAACGTAGGTGAATGAAATTTCGCACAGTTATAGTTTATATGGCGAAGGAGTGCATCGAGCTAATATTATTTTGAAATTATGCTTTTATCATAATTTTTTTTAACAAATAAAACATTACACACACTACAACACACCTACATGAGAAATGACAGATTTTTGAGTGACAAGCCTATACATACGAATTGTACTCTTTTATTTATGGTTGAAGTCTGTTGACAACAAGTTGACAAATTGAAAATGGATTATAGTTTTTTTTTATTGAATCTAAGATACTATGAGACAATGCTACACGGCCAGTCTGAGATCAGCTGAGTCCCAGAGACAAGAGTTGCAAAAAATGTTAAAGTCAATATTTTTTACAAAATATAGGTACCGTAGTAATCCTAAATATGTCTTTGAAACTAAGGTCGAATTTCAACCATTGGGCGATCTCTAGTTTAAAATTATTTGGTCCATAGGAAAAGGGGACTGAGATAATATTATATAATAAATGTCTTATTCTTATTACAATATAAAGGTCTAAGGGCCTGTTTCACTACATCCTGATAAGTGCCGGATAGGCTATCCACAACTTATCTGGCAGATTCTCCATACTCCACCTGTTAAGTTATGTTGTGGATAGCCTATCCGGCATGATGAAACAGCCTAACCACAAAAACACCCTAAAAGTCTAGAGCACTTGTCCCAATATTATGTATTCTGTACGTGTGCTACCTTTAATAAAAAAATTAAACATGCTTAGAAGCAGAAAAATCATTGATAGTTTCTAATAGACTTACTAAATTGAAAAAAAAACATAATTAGGGCGTTATTCAGTAACTAATTTCTCTCAAAACTACCAAGCATGACTCCAAATGTACAAATAATATTATAAGTAAATAATCGGCCAAGTGCGAGTCGGACTCGCGCACGAAGGGTTCCGTACCGTTAATCGTTATACAGCAAAAATTGCCAAAAATTGTTTTTTATTGTATGGGAATCCCCCTTAAATTTTTATTTTATTTAAATATTATTATTAATTATTAAAAGACACATATATTTTAGGCCTTTGTGAAAATTCCAAGTGCCTACCTATTGCCATTATTGATATCGAGCAAAAAAGGTAAAAAAATAACGTTTGCTGTATGGGAGCCCCCCTTAAATATTAATATTATTTTGTTTTTAGTATTTGTTGTTATAGCGGCAACAGACAATCTGTGAAAATTTCAGATGTCTAGTTATAGCGGTTCTTGAGTTACAGCCTGGCGACAGACAGACAGACAGACAGACACACAGACAGACAGACAGACGGACAGACAACGAAGTCTTAAGCCGGCGCCAGACATGGGCTTCAAAGTTTGAGCAAACTTTGCACAAATAGGAAAATGCCAGCAATTAACTTTGCACAAATAGGCAAATGTACGTGCCACACTTCGCGAATTTGCGTATTTGATCACATGTCTGGCGCCCGCCTTAGTAATAGGGTCCCATTGTTACCCTTTGGGTACGGAACCCTGAAAAAAAACTTTCCCCGTGGCGATATTTGAATGATAATAATATTATGAGAATCGGTACCCAAATCATTCAAATGTTAGAAAATAGAAATCGACCTTTGTCATAGGTATTTAAAAATAGCCAAATAGCGCTGAAACTTATATACGGTTTACTGCATATTACTCGGATAATAACCTACAGCTATAATGGCCAATTTCACTCGAATAAAGAAACGATCAAGCCATCACTGATAATAGATATGATATGAATTTCCCAGCGTGATACTAAATATTATAGCTAGACAGAAGTAATGACTTCTAACTTTAGCTTATAACTACGTTTAGCTACAACAACGTAATCAAAATATTATGTACATATTAGATGTTCGGGGTAGGCACTTACTGCTGTTTTTAATAGAAATTGTACCTATAGCATACAAATTTCTTAAACTAGTTATATTTGGCTTTCCAAATCAGGACTTGTCCTTTTTGGCTGAGAGCCATACTTCGGCACGAATGAGCCGGCTTGACCGAAGAAATACCACGTTCTCATAGAAAACCGGCGTGAAACAGCGCTTGCGCTGTGTTTCGCCGAGTGAGTGAGTTTACCGGAGGCCCAATCCTCTACCCTTTTCTCTTCCCTACCCTCCTCCTATTCCCTTTCCTACTCTCCCCTATTACCCTATTCCCTCTTAAAAGGCCGGCAACGCACCTGCAGCTCTTCTGATGCTGCGAGTGTCCATTTGCTATCCATCAGGTGACCCGTTTGCTCGTTTGCCCCCTTATTTCATAAAAAAAAAACATTGCAGTAATAATTATGTCCTAATAAATGACGTTAGTAAATACAGATAAAACGGAAGCACACCAATATCCAGTGTTTGAACCTTAACAACGGAGTATTGTTCGAAGCCCTTAGAACAATGATTGCATTCACAGGCGGAAATAAGTTGCTTTCTTTTTTAGCGGTGCATAACTCATAAGCCGATGCGGTATTTTTGATGTTTTGTAGAGCTGCATTATGGTGTTTAGTAAGATTACATACAAAATACTTACCTAATTTTTTTTTGCCTTTTTAGATAAAATGTTGCTTTGCAACTATCTGACAAAATTAAAATGGTTTACATTATTCGAATTCAGTAATCCAATGCAATGCTGGATTGCTACTGGTATAATTTAAACGGGTACTGCAGGAGTTCACATCTTCATTCCAATTTCCAGAAATCCAGCGCTGGAATGAATCACTGGATTGGAATAACGTAAGCCTGCCGTAACGGATATTATGTTATGGCGTGACGAAACGTGATCAATAAATTCTTCATCCATTATTCTTAATCTAATATCCATAACCGTTTTGGAAGTGCAGTAACTACCGTAATTTATCGGTCAATTAAATTACGGTCAAAGAAGTAATAAAGCTTCGGAGACGACCACGAAAAACCGGTCAAGCGCGAATCTAATTAGCGCAGGAAAGGTTCCGCAGGTACTTGGCTAGGTACTTTCTGAATATTGCAAATTGCAACCCGATTCTTCTTGTCGTTTTAAATATAATATAAGTATGTGGGACATATTAAATGGAAAAAAGATATGGGTGATATCTTTTTTGCTCATTGCTCCCCTTAAATATTTAAATTTATTTTAGTACATGTGATAAATGCTACAAAATTAAGTCATCTTTTATTTTAACCGACTACCTACCACGGTTTTTGTAACACAACCTGGCCATATAAATCTACCTAAATATATTATAGCAGGCCTGTCCCACTCGCGCGTTTAGGTATCGAGCTGTAAGTACCCCTTTAAAGGGGCAGAGGGACTCACAAGCGAGCGGTGACGCGCGCGCAAGATTTTGTCGTCGCATATATCTACGTACTGATTTAACCGCTGTGACAGAATCGTTATTAATCTGATAAATATGAACAATTGAAAACAGTCAAAGAAATATTTCAATAAAGTACTTAATTTTTTTTTTTTTTAATTTTTTTAACCAGACAAACAGCATTGAAGCCAAGCAGGCGGCCATTTTAACCAGACAAACAGGATTGAAGAACGCGACTCCCCTTAGGTTGGTACAACTAATATATATTCTGTGATTATAGGTAGACTTACTGCCAAGTCTGAATAATCGGTTCCAGTCTTGCAAGTTACAATTACAATCGATAAAGAACTTACATCAAATAACCTCCTCCTTTTTGGAAGTCGGTTATAATCTTAAATATTTTAACAAAAGTACATTATAATTTTAAGGTAACCTACAAAGTTACCGAGTTTAATAAACCCATTCTGATGTAATTTATTGCGTAATTGTCGAAATGAATTGATGAATTTTGCCAAATATTTTACTGCCAGTT
This sequence comes from Aricia agestis, assembly GCF_905147365.1. Lineage (NCBI taxonomy): Eukaryota > Metazoa > Arthropoda > Insecta > Lepidoptera > Lycaenidae > Aricia > Aricia agestis. The sequence continues at coordinate 6,682,264 of NC_056424.1, read as the reverse complement.
ATACGGTGAGGTATGAAACGGCGAATTTAGGGCAAAGCCAAGAAATCTGTGCCAATACCAACAGCATTGAGACGAAACTAGAGTAGAATGTTGGATATTATATGTAACAATTTTAAATCGTTTCTAGGGCATTTATAGTTTTTACTAATTAGACACTTTTTACGTAAAAAATATGGATTGTTTACAATATACTGTGTTGCCTGTATAAAATAAAATATGACTTTTTATTTAATTCATAAAGGTTCAAAATTCAATAAAAAAGAGTCTTTGATTCTAATTTTAAATACTATAATTACTTATAAATTATAATATACCTTCTTGGTAGACTGTCATCAATAAAGCTATAATTTTTTCTTTTCATTTTCATTCTTTATTTTACAAACCCCTAACCTTCCAAGTTCAAAGTCAATCGAAATAACTATTTACATTTAGTACAAATGATTAATAGATCTACATTAATGGATCTTTCGAGCAGTCTTTAACGAATGACACATGTACTTGCCAAGTCAAGCGAAGCCGGGAAGGAGAGCTAGTTTAGTCACGGTACAGCGGCGAACAGTTCACGGCCTTTAGATTGCTTAGATCGGCCTTAAATATATCGAATTCTCAACCCAAATTGATCAATTATGATATTATTATTTTTATTTGTAATACCTACCCGAAGTACGTAAGTACGCGGTACGAATAGTTGAGTTCAAAGTATAAGTAGTCGGTCGAACTTCGAAGAGAAAAATGTTATCATGTTTTGCAAATTGACGTCGATTATATCTAATATCTTTATGCACGTGAAGCTCCTCCGTTTTAAAATATAGTACAGGCAAAATTTAAAAAAATAACAAGATCTGTATAAAAATTAAAGCTTTTAAAAAAGTTTTCACTCGTGACAAGTTTTTGTTATAAGAAGAATATTATAAGAATTTTAACTAAAATTATTCCCAAGGTAGGTGACTTGATGAACTTCGTATCACTTCCCAAATTCCCAAATAAACGTCATATATTAGGGATAAACCTTCCCGAGACCTCTACGAATATTTCAAGACTAAAATTAGCCAAATCGGTTTAGCCTTTCTTGAATTAACAACAGCGAGATTAACAAAAATTTAAATTCATTTTTATTTATACAGATTTCAGATTATTTTTAATTTATATACAATAAAAACCCCTATCTACATCACAAGTCACACACAACCGTTATATTTACGATAAAAACCCACCCTCACTGCCCTAGCTCGCGTGACCACTAATTCAATTAAGCCATCCATCCACTTATCCTGTGACTTATCTACAAAATGCAATTTTTATCCATTACTTAAACTTATTAATCGTTTGACAAATTGCTCGGGGATCGGGGCTATCCTATCAATTAGATATCGGTTCCATATCGGATATTGCATGCTTTGGGCGCATTTAAAAGTTCATATTATCGAAAGTGGCTACTCATGTAATGGCTAACTTTAGTACCTATAAAAATTATTGATGAATAACATTACAATGAAGATTTTTTATATTAAGTGGCTTTCATAATATAATGTTCTTTCTACAATATACATTCATAACTGAAAAAAGCGCGTCGATTTGACGATGTCAAAATAAACCCATACAACTCAGAATATGGTCATTAATTTGACCACGGCTTATACCTTGACATGACATGTATGTCATAATATAGTTACTGGACATCGTTTACAATTTCGGTACTTACATAGGTACACCCTGCGATTTTTTAAATTTTTACTTACTTCTAAATCACCATTTCCATAGACCATAAATATGTATCCTTTTCTAGTTACCTGAAAAAGCAAGAAATTGTTAATGTTATTATTTTTAGTATGGACAAAGAGTATGTTTTGATATAAGTCTGTATTTTTTTGAATTTTTGGTAATATCATTAAGCAAACTGAAAAGAATATAATAATAATGTCAATTTATATTTTACTAGTTTTTTTCAATAAACCAGTTATCTACTAGAGACCACTAGATTCTAGTAGTCTAAATAATATCTCTACAAATTGTTAGCCAAAGATTTAAATTATAATTTCGAGTTCGCGCTTCTGGTATCAGCCTCGCCGGCTGAGGTATGTGGTAACACAGCAATAACTAACTGAAAATTTCAATATCGGCGTATGAGCCGCGTAATGTGCGCCTGACGGACACTCGCCAGCCCCGCCGCCGCACTGACGTTTATTACCGGTCTAAGTTATAAGCGGGAGCGGACAAGCATAGATAAAAAAAACAAGAGTTATAGTTCTTATGATGGTTTATCAGTGATTTAAACTTCAAACGTCAAATCGTGATAACTGATACGGAACTTTATATAAAATGTCAAAAATTGTATACAATTTTGTGCCTCATAACTTTGATGACTTGTCAAAGTAGGTCATAAAATTCGTTCAATTGTTCTGGCATATTTTGGACGTAAAATGGGTATTTACATTGATTCAAACACCAACGTCGTGCTAAAATGCAAGTGCAGGTATATAATTATAATATACCTATACTTGTATTTTAGCAACAAGTACTTTTATTATTAGATTGTATTATTATTTGCGTGTGATACTCAAGTTATATGATCCTACAGCTGTAATACGTAATATTTGAATAAATACAACCTCAATAAAATATTTAAAATGAGTTTGGCAGATTCGGCCTGAAAATAACAAAAATGTGTCCATAAGTCTGTGGCTTGTTCTAACCATCATTGGCGGCGAAATGGATCGATCTTACATTAAATTTATTTCTGGAGCAGAAGATTAATATTTTTTGGCAGATTTTCAAAGAATCTATACCGACGTTATATATTATGCAGATTGTATACTAAAAATATAGTATACATTGCATCAAAACGAAAAAATCCGATGAAATTGTATATAATAATATGTATCATGAATAGAAACTCCAGCTAAATAAAAGGAAATTATTATTTCGGTATCAGTCACTAACGTAAAAAATATATAGGAAAAGTAGGAACAGTTTTTATGAGAGGAATTTTTGCGCAAACAAGACGCGGACAACATCTAGTTTTATATTGATATATTTAATTACTGTCGTTAAAACTTAAAAGTAAAGCATTACCTATAATAATTAATCATTTTGATAAATCTACCTTGGTCTACAGTAGAACTAGAAAATCTTTATTTTTGATGACTAGTTATATTATTATATCGGTTTAATTATAGATTTCAACACACAAGGAACGCTTAAAACTTAAGCTTTTTTACCAAACGTAATCCCAACTCTGTCTAACTTTGTAAACGGATACAAGTTTTTATGCCGTGTATGTTCTATTTCGGAGGAGGCCTGTTTTTGATCACCATCAAGCTTTCTGCCAAGATCGTCAATTAGTCAAGGGGGAGGTGTGCCAAAAACTCTCAAGCACCTAAACAAACACAATTTTTCTAGATAATTAAAAAAAGAACCACATTATAATACTACTATGAATATTAAAACAATATAATCAACAAAAATTAAAAACTCAGGAGGCAGCTGATAAAGAATTTCATAACACAATACTATATGTCTAAAGACAAACTTATTTAATTTAATGATATACTATTTAAATTAAGGGCAGTATAATAACTTGGTAAACATTCCTCATGTTGATGATACTTTACTATCTATCACACGATCCAATGCTCGTTTTCCGGTGCTTATAAAAAACGCTATGCTAAACAGCCTTCATTGAATTTTAGAGCGTTCTAAAAATCCGCAACAAGAACAATGGCCGCAAGTGGTCCATCAATCTCTGACAGAATTGGGCGGGAGAAATCTGATTACCGCTAGGTACGACCGCCATACGATATTATCGATACGTTATATAACTTAAAACTAATATTGTAATGTAAAACAGTAAAATCAATTACACAAGCTGTAAATATAGTTATTCCCCGTAGTTATTTTATGTAGAACAAAAATATCACAGTGTTTGAAATCTACACCAGAGTTATTTTATAGCGTCACAGCTATTAAAATACCCATCGATAATATTACATCTTTAACGTCATAAAATATATCGATAAAATATTGTATAAATTCTATTACTTACCTAAAATTCTCGTGTATTTATGCCAAACTCCTTCAAAACAGTGTGCTTATCCTGTTAGTCTGAGAATCAGCCAGTCTACGTTTAAATAACGTTACAGCAGGCCAAGAGACAATAGCTTTTATCGAAGTTTTTGAGATCTCAAGCAAATTCCCAAAACATAATAAATGGCTAAACAGCATTTACCGGATCGGCAAGTCATAGCATAAAATTGTATCGAGAGATTTTTGTGTCATAACTTTTATCGACAACACTCACACATCTCTAGTCATACAATGGCTTGTTTAAGCAATCAATGAAAATGGCGCCAGGGTTCTTGTCCATACTAGATATTCTATTTCACTATGTGTTCCGGTCAGCCTGGTTTAGTACCAAACTTTTACCAAAACTTTATATTGTGCCAGACGAAAGCGATGAACCGTTTAGGCCCAATAAATGTTATTTGGAAAATAATCTTGCTTGTCAAGTAGAAGTTACACACGTAACAGTATTAAGTTCGACTTTTGGGCTGACTTAGAAAATGGAGTTGCATTAAAAATTACTTATAGATAGAATATGCAGTTGTAGATTTCATCAAAGTTAGCAGCTTTTTAATTTGACAATATTGTACACATCGCCTAATATGATATTTTTTTTTTTAATTCACGTTATACAATAAATAATCACTTGAACCTTTTTCAAACCTTAACGTAACATTGTATTTTTTGTCAAATATTATATTGAGGAATTGAAGTACTTTAAAAATAATTGGCCAAGTGCGAGTCGGACTCGCGCACGATGGGTTCCGTACCGTTATACATATAGCGAAAATAAGGAAAAAATTGTATTTTTGTATGGGAGCCCCTCCCAATTATTCCTTAATAATTATACCTTAATTATTTATTTTATTTTAATTTTATTATTTCATATTAAAGTAAGTACACATTTATTTGAGGATTTTGTAAATATTTCAAGTGTCCATATGTTTGTTGTATGGGAGCCCCACTTAATTATTAACTTTATTTTGTTTTTAGTATTTTTATTATAGCGGCACCAGAAATACATAGTCTGTGAAAATTTCAGAAGTCTAGCTATAGCGGTTCTTGAGTTACAGCCAGACAGAAAGACGGACAGACATCGAAGTCTTAGTAATAGGGTCCCGCTTTTACCCTTTGGGTACGGAACCCTAAAAAGGCTATACTGTCATAATATTAATATTATACTAGATTTAAAAAGGTATTTAAATGACGTCGTCGTGTGTGAGATCGTAGATTAGGAAAGTTGTTGTTAGACCTAGGGCGCTAATGGACTAACTACAAACGACCAAGATAACATCTAGACCATTCGAGACTATGATTGAACATGAGAACATAAAGAAAATGGTCAATTAGAGATCTTAAAGATAGCGGTTTAACATGGAAAAGCGGTCAACCTCTGAGCATCTATCTACCTATCTATCTATATATATAAAACTCAACGGTGACTGACTGATTGACATAGTGATCTATCAACGCACAGCCCAAACCACTGGACGGATCGGGCTGAAATTTGGCATACAGGTAGACGTTATGACGTAGGCATCCGCTAAGAAAGGATTTTGATAAATTCCAACCCCAAGGGGTTCACATAGGAGATGAAAGTTTGTATATAATAATACTTCTTAACGCGAGCGAAGCCGCGGGCTAAAGCTCGCTATATATAAAACTCAAAGGTGACTGACTGATTGACATAGTGATCTATCAACGCACAGCCCAAACCACTGGACGGATTGGGCTGAAATTTGGCATACAGGTAGATGTTATAACGTAGGCATCCGCTAAGAAAGGATTTTGATAAATTCCAACCCCAAGAGGTTCAAATAGGGGATGAAAGTTTGTATATAATAATACTTCTTAACGCGAGCGAAGCCGCGGGCATAAGCTCGTATATTATAAAACTCAAAGGTGACTGACTGACATGGTGATCTATCAACGCACAGCCCAAACCATTGGACCGATCGGGCTGAAATTTGGCATGCAGATAGATATTATGACGTAGGCATCCGCTAAGAAAGGATTTTGATCAATTCCACCTCCAAGGGGTTAAAATACGGGATGAAAGTTTGTATATACATACTTCTTATTTACTTCTTAATGCGAGCGAAGCCGCGGGCAAAAGCTCGTTGAGTAATAAACTGCACGTCTGGTAAAACTCTTGTAAAAAATCTCGTCCTAGCTTACGGTTTTGTCCGGGTAAATTTGTATAATATTTCCTGGTATGAAAACTTTCATAATCTTTATTATATACAACTCCCTGACAGATTTTATTAAATGTTGACATGTCTATGGAGTTTTTATTATTCATAGGTCTATGGTCTGTGATCTGTGACATTCCAATAACGCAGCTTCATATATTTTATTTAATTAGAAAAATGTATTAATCGGTTCATTGAATCCGAAGATTACACCAAAACATCACAACTTCCCAAACTTCTCGGAAATGCTAATTAATAGGGAATATTAAGCGAAGATCAGAGGCCTTACTCCCGGAACTGATATCGATTTCGATTTTCGATTTCAACGGTTTTTTGACATTTTTTAGACATATTTTAGATGGTTAAAGTGTCAAAAAACCGTTGAAATCGCAAATCGAAATCGATATCGGTTTCGGGAGTAAGACACCAGAGCAGAGGGCGCTATACTGGCATATATTATACGGTCGGTAGTAACAATCCGACCAAAATCCCTCATCAGAATAATGACAGGAATGTTATTAAAACTTTTTTTTTAAATGTAATAAGGGGGCAAACGAGCAAACGGGTCACATGATGGAAAACAACTTCTGTCGCCCATGGACACTCGCAACATCAGAAGAGCTGCAGGTGCGTTGCCGGCCTTTTAAGTGGGAAAAGGGGAGGGTAAGGAAGGGAATAGGGAAGGGCAGGGAAGGGAATAAGGTAGGGGATTGGGCCTCCAGTAAACTCACTTACTCGGCGAAACACAGCGCAAGCGCTGTTACACGCTGGTTTTCTGTGCCAACCCATTCGTGCCGAAGCATGGCTCTGCCATTTGTATGAAGTCAAAAACTTTTCGTTTACTGACTATGCCGGTGCTCATTGCAGTAGTATTATATCCAACTGATTGTAATTTAGTATTTTATCAATCTGTAAAGTTAGCATTTAGATTTGACGCTAGGCATTGGTCGAAACCTTGATTCGCATCCAGGCTCCCAATTTACACAAATTGCTCGCTATTGTAGAAATCTGCATCAATTTTGGAGCAGACCGTAGTGGCAATGATTGTTCAATAGTACTGTGATTGCACTACGATATAGAGAATGGTAGAAAGTTCTAATTGTGTGAAAGGGAAACGAATATTCTGCTAAGAAAGTTTCTTACTGACATACAAAATCCCTTAGTGTCTAAACACAATATGCCGAAGTTCCGCGGCGGAAGTTCGGCGTGATTACGTCAGCAATGTCAAACGCATACAATATAACGCGATGGAATTTCGGCATGGTGTGTCATCGGTCGTTTAACATACATTGCAGGCGGAATCATGCCGAACTTCCGCCGCGGAACTTCGGTATGGTGTGTTTAGACTTTAGACACTTACAGACAAAATTTCTTGTTGATACCTACCTATTTTGTAGGTGTAAACCGCGTTAAATGTTTTGTCGTCGTTTATCAAGCAATTTTTCCAACGTATCAACCAAATCTTTATCCTATAGCAAGCAAGACAATTGACTCCACAACCTTACAATGTCTGTCTGGTCTACATATTATTTAGTAAGTTGTAAAAATGTTAAAAATAGTGGATAATACGAATTTTGAGAGTATGGAGTTTATTATCAAAATGTTAAAAGTTATGTACTTACGAGCTTTTGCCCGCGGCTTCGCTCGCGTTAGCAAGTATTATTATATACAAATTTTCATTCCCTATTTTGACCGCTTGGGGTTGGAATTTATCAAAATCCTTTCTTAGCGGATATAGATATAGACATAGATAATATCTCTCTGAGCACGGCCTTTACAGACTTATTTTTGTTGAGGCAAAAACAAACTTTAAAATCCCGCCTATTAATATGATATCCATCAAAATCAAACATAATTTAATTTCGATTCCAAAAATATCTCTTCGAATTTCTTCGATATTTTTAAGAATATATCAATTTCAGAGTGAAGAAGACTTCAAAAGCACTCGCCTTCCAGTGTTAAAATTGGAATAATCGACCTTTGCCACAATAACCTGATCATTTCTCGCTAGAAATCCTTTGACGGACCTAATGAGCCTCGACGATGGATTTTTAAACCTTCATTACTTTTCAATTCTTGAATTTCATCGGGAAAGAATTTTATATTAGCGTTTGTGAAATGGAAGTATCGTCATAAAAATGGATCCATTCTGTAATCCAAAGAGTCGGGGTGTTATGGCGTGTACAGACATGCGCGTTTTCTGCGCGCACGCAGTTTGTGAAAATGTATGAAAATCAGCTTTATGTTATTTAGGATAGAACCACAAATTGCTATAGCGTTTGGGAAAACACGCGACGCGCGCAGAATCCGCCCGCGCAGAAATCACGCGCGTCTGAACACGCGCTTAGTCGTTTCAAACCAATGATGTTTCGGAGCGCGGTATGAAAGACCCAAGTACATAATATTACAAACTATGTTACATGATGCCCGTTTGCCCGTTGCGCCAAAATTCGTTCGGGAACTGTACATTTTTAGGGATACAAAAATGTCCTTTCCTGGGACTCAAGGTGAGATGCCAAATATTTTTAGCAAAGGCGGTTGAGCAGTTTGGGCGTAAACAGGTAATAGACAGACAGACACACACAGTTTCGCTTTTATAAGATTTAGGCCCTCTTTCACCACTTAAGTGCCGGATAGGCTATCCACAACTTCTCTGTCAATCAATCAATCAATCTGACAGTACACTTTAAGACCTTTTTGTACCACATTCATGCAATAAATCATTCTATTCTATTCTACAAATTTTCTCATTTATGTATATCAACGAATAGCAGGAGATCGGTCATCTTGGCAATCATTTAGAGAGGCCTATGTCCAGCAGTGGACGACTATAGGCTGATATGATGATGATAATGATTATGTATATCAACTAATGAAGTGGTGGGGCGCGCACGTCATAAGTTATACAAGCTCTACCGGCATTTATCAGTAAAGGGTGAAACAGCACCTAAATATGGATATGGATGGTTCTCGATGTATGACACCAGGGGGGTGTCACTCCGCCGTTCCGCCGCCGAGCTACAAGGACATACGAGACTCCCCGTCGTCGGGGCGATTCAATGGTTGCCGCGCACTGACTCGTGGCGCACGCGCGCGCCTCTTACGCAGTGTCATATTTTAATTGGCAAAATTTATCAAAAAAAAATACAGCATTGCAGCCGTTTGTTGGGACCATAAACCTATAATGCTAAAGACCAACAAAGAGTGCGAGAGAGAAGAAAATCCTTTAAGGAATTATAACAAGATGAAAAGAGAGAGGCACTCTAATGAAAATTGTAACCACTTTGATTTGACAGGTCGTCAAAAGTCGTCAGTCGTTTTTATGCCCTTTCGATATTTCCAATATATTGTTCAATTTGTTTGTTATTTTGAATAAATATTATTATATTTAAAAATTGTGACTTGTGCTGTAAGTATTTGCAGTGTAAATCATAAGAATAATCCTGAAAAATATACATTTCACAGACAAACCATCAAACACCGAGAAAACATGTAGAGTGAGATATCTCGTTGGCGTATGCTAGGCAGGCTGGAAAAGCTTTGATAAAATGACGAAATTCTGGCTCTTACTATAAATTATCATTTTTTAATCAAAATACATTACAACAGAACAAGCATAACCCAAAAATGTCAAAATTTAATCTCACCAAAATAACAAGGAAAGATAAACAATACTTTCTTTTGTAATTTAAAAGTCGCCTAAAGATATTTATGGAGGGAATTTTGTATTGATCAGAGTTTTCTAATTGCGAAAGTTCCTGAGTAATTGTTTCTGAAATTTTCCGGCTTCACGCCTTGATGAATGGAAAATGTGTCGTCACGGAGACTGGCCAAGGAGCACACACCACTTTCAAACAAAATCTAACCTTATGCGTAGTTTAATATGGGCTAAACTTGCGTTCAATTGCGTTGAGTTACTGAAGATGTTACTGAAAGTAAGTGCTAGTGAATTAGAGCTTTAGAATGAAAGCTTTAGGGCTTAATTTCGTGTGTATATTTTTCAGAATGTCTAAAATGTTATCTAGCCAAGGCCTAGAGAAATGTAATTCGATAGCCTATATCCTTGGACCGAAGGCTATATAATATGATACTTATTGGGTAATATGGATATGTTAAGCTCGACAATCTAATAAATAAATGTAGACATGACTTCGCCCATACAAAAGTTAAAAAAGAGTAACATTTTCAGCGCTGCTACTTTCGCAGTGAACTCTATATTATTATATAGAAACATACTGTACACACCCTAAAATACTATATACTAGTTTTCTTACACCCTGTATAGATAAAGTTTTAATATTTCCTTCCATAAAACAAGCATACACATACATAGCTTATAGTTTATACTTTATACTATAAATCTTCAAGTTTTGAAGAAGATCTAGTAATTAATATGAATGATGAATGAAACTCGTGTAACATAAGTTTAAATTGGCTGCCAGAACTGTGGTATAACTCGTTTATAGAATTACTGAATACTATCTCAAATTGCTAAGTTTTCCAAATCTAATTAAACATAATATTAATAAATTTATACGTGTCCCTTAAACTTTGGGATTTAAAATCATACCTATACTATAAATTGCGAACCTGTATCTGTCATAGTTATTAAAGAATAGAAATAGGTCTAGATAGTATTAAGAATAGTATTTTTTTCAAAGGGTCTAAACAAAAACGAACTTTTGCGTAAGTACTTAAATCAAATTGCAAGCAATATTTAGAAATATTATGAAAAGAAAAAAATCTTAAAATAATTACTACTTACCATAAATACGAAGATTGAAGAATCATAATTTCGCATATCTATAACACTACAACTATAAATGTTTTGACAGTCACTATATTTTTTATTAGATCACATAACTTTTTCACTCATATTCTTAGTTTTTATTATTCGTTGCTCATATTATTATCTGTACTATAAACACAAAATGATTATTTTCAATATCAAATACTAATAGGTTATCTACTGTTTCAGAAAAATAAGAAAAACATGATTCCAACCCGATTTCACACAACCAAATTTCACAACGGCTGCAAAAAATGTAAATTGTCTGTACATAACACATTTTTTAGGTAACATTTCTAGGAAACATGACGAACGCTGCCTAATCATGACAAGCACTTTAGTTTTTACATTTATTGGTAGATTTTGTCTAGTTTGGATACCGAATCATGAATTTGCGAATGATATGTGACGTATAAACATAATTAAGACGTTTAAGTTAAAAGGAAATTAATACATTTATCACCTAGTATAAAATTGTCGAATTTTCAGCATTAACACTCTGGGAATGGTGTTCTATGGTTCCCAACTTTTCCTAAAAATTAGTTACTAGCTTTACCTATTACTTGTTCCCAATTTCTTTTAGTATTTCTATTCTTTCGCATTTTTTCTTTAGTCAGGGTAAGCTGTTATAAGATACAGAATACTCACATGAAGTTGTTTCAAAAGACAAAAGTAATTTACCTACTTTAAAAAATATTTTACTAAATTTTTCGATTAAGTATTGTAATTTTTTATAGACACAAAAAATATTTATATAGACATACAGTTATACGTGTGAATCATCGAATTTTGTTTAAAACTACATACTTTTTTCACACTGACATTTAGTGTAAAAGAGTCTTAAGGAAAGGCTGTTGACCTGTAGTTTTTTTTTTGGTAACTGACTGTTTAAGATTAATTATATATCAATCGGCTCCAACGATTTTCATGAAATTTAGTATATAGGGGATTTCGAGGGCGATAAATCGATCTAGCTAGGAATCATTTTTAGAAAATGTTATTTTATTCGCGTTTTATCGAATACCGAGCAAAGCTCGGTCAAAGAGCTAGTATTTTTTAAACAGCATGATAAAATGTTTGTGAAGTGAAAAATGTGTTTACGTTAAAGACCCTATAGTAGGCCATTACTCATTAGATATAAATTAAACAAAAAAAACATTTTCCAGTAGGTACGTAGCCGTTTAGGCTACTACTGCATCAGCAATCAGCATACCTTAAAAAAATTTCAAAGATAGTTAAAAAATTGTATGATTTTTAAAAGTGCGTATTTTACTTTTTCAACTATCTTATTAGTAATTAGATGACGCCCGCAACTCCGTTGCGTCAAAATTCGTTTATCGCGCCTGAAGCGTACATTTTTCCGGGATAAAAAGTATCCTAATTTCTTTGCTGGGACTCAAAGTTTCTCCATACCAAATTTCAGCAAAATCGGTTTAACAGTTTGGACGTGAAAAGGAAACAGACAGACAGACAGACACACTTTCGCATTCATAATAAAAGTATGGATAAATCCTTTCAATTTTGTAGATACAAATTGGGAGTTTTACTCTATCGAATTCCTGAGACTTGTCAAATGTTGTCCATAGCTAGTTGTTTCAACCATCATTTAAATAAAGTTTAATCCCGAGATTATCTAATCCTTCGAACATTTAGTCTTTAAGCTCCTAAGACCTAGGTGTAAAGGTCAGACTGAGGCAATTCTAATTAAACACCTCAGGGCGCAACCGATAAGTCTAGCTCTAAGTGTAGTCTAGGATTTTATTGCATTAAGAGGGCGAATAAAGCAAAAATATCATACATCGTCCTTCTCTCTTCACACTCACGCCCGTCTTTCATATGCCAGGTGAAAAAGGACGATGCGGACCCATCGCCAAGCTAGTTTTTTCTTAATAAATCGATAAATATAAAACATTTTAAAAAATCCAGGCACGCCCTCGGTGATAGAATGTTATACAATATATTTGTTTAATGCACGGTTTTGGCAATATAATATGAAAAATTCGTAAAATAGATGCATCTCTGTGATCTCATGAGAAAAAATTAAGATATCGTAGGGAAAACTCCCTAGGTCAGACCCTCGGAAATATAATGTAGTATCTATGTTTAGAAATTGAACAATTCGGGGCTTAATCTTGTATATAAAATTCTCGTGTCACATTGTTAGGCCGGGTACTCCTCCGAAACGGCTTTACTGATTTTAACCTATATGCATATTCAGTGGGCTATTGGGTACTTTTTATATTGATAAGTGCATTTGTTGAATAAATAATAGTAAATTATTACAACTCGAGCCTGACGGCGACCATTGTTTGTGCGACGGGATAGCGATGGACGTTACCATGGTGACATACTTATTTAGTCACTTCAATAATAATACGGGTGAAATACTTTATATGGCAAAGAAACGTTTGCCGGGACAGCTAGTTCAAGTATAAAATGAATGATAAAATCGTCAATTATTTTGTTTTAGTCGCCTTCTTAAGTCTAGGAAGTAAACTTCGTTTACCTAACATTTGAGATCAAAGACATTAGACACTTTTATAGTTTCGGAGTAGAAAGCAATTAAACGTACAAAGTTGATCGCAACTTTGTTTATATGAGTTAGAACGTTGCCAGACCCGAATTATTGAGAGGAAACATTGTAAGAATTTCACAGAAAGTAAAAGAAAATGTTGTATAATATTCCTTCTTTAGACTTTTAGGCTAAAAACAGAATAAATGCAACTTTTTCATATTATGTATAACATAAAAGCATAAAAGCAACTTTTTTTAATGTTATACCTTTTTTATTAAAACAATTATAATAATTTTACAAAAGTATTAAGAGGCTGAGGAGTTTTAACAGCTGTTTTGTAAGAAAATGTTATTGAAAATCTAGAATTTTTTTTCTTTGTAATCGAGGACTAATGTCTAGTAATGTAGCATTACTTCAAATCATATACTACAGTTTACTCTTTGAAAAGTTTAAAGTTTTAAAAGTGAATATAAATGATAAGCCATCTAATTGCCTAAACGAAACTAACGAAGGAAGCACACGTAGAGTGGATGTACCTAATTCATTTGAACTCTGTTAACACGACGGACCGCCTAGCTCACCGGTACCCACGCGATAATTCCGATTCTAGGTTACAGTCCAATTAACGAGCGGAGGCGACTGAGTCACTTGTTAGCGCCCGCCCCGCGCGCACTCGCACCACACCACACCGACTGATCACAGGCCACCGCCGTCACCACTTATAAAGCACGCGGGGTTGCGCGCGCACACGCCATAAACTCGAGCGCTACCCATAAACTATTCTCATTAGCGAAAGGGCGCGGTTGTGTATATACCTTTATTGGAGGTACGCCCCTCGTTTGGATCATGTGTTTATTTTACTTTAAGGTCGTTCCTTGTCTTTATCGACGTTGCGGGGTGGTCCGAGCGATAGCGCCTCGCGGTTATGGGATAATGGCGCCCCACCCCGATCGAATGCCAAAGAAAATAGGTTGGATTTGTTTATGGCGAGGTGCGGCCGGGCGCGCCTGGACGCTCTGATTTATCAAGAAATGTAGGGTTAAATCAGTCCCCTCGGATCTAAACGCTTTATATGATAGTGGGAGTCGTAACTTTTTGGTAGATTGAGCAAATTGACCACGGTTTTATGGTGGTACGGGGCCGCGGCGACTGTTGTGTCGTTTGTTGTTAGACTTTATGGGCCATGGGGTCGCACTTTTTCATGTGTAGCAAGATGACGGTCATCAAAATGCAGATTGCCCAATTTATTTTTCTATTTGTTTTCCTCCGCTGGCTGTGTGGCCACACCTTTGCCAAGCCCTGTGCACTGTTTTTTTTTTTAAATAAGGGTAAACGAGCAAACGGGTCACCTGATGGGAAGCAACTTCTATCGCTCATGGACACTTGCAACATCAAAAGAGCTGCAGGTGCGTTGCCGGCCTTTTAAGAGGGAATAGGGTAATAGGGGAGGGTGAGGAAAGGAATAAGGGAGAGTAGGGAAGGGAATAGGATAGGGGATTGGGCCTCCGGTAAACTCACTCACTCGGCGAAACACAGCGCAAGCGCTGTTTCACGCCGGTTTTCTGTGAGAACGTGGTATTTCTCCGGTCGAGCCGGCCCATTCGTGCCGAAGCATGGCTCTCCCACGTACACTATTTCCCACTGTGCAGTACCTATAGGAATATTGATCGGTAAGAATACACACCTATACGAATGAAGAGACCTATAAGAATACCTTTGATCCTCCTATAAGGATACCTTTGATCAGCTTACACTTAAGAGGATACACCAGGGGCGAGAGAAATTAAAAATAGGTATTTTAAAATGTATTGCTGTCTCACCAATCTCAAGTCTCCCACCGCAGAGCGCGATAGAGACAACACGACAAAAGTTCTAATAAAAGAACAGAAAATCTTCGATTCGTTGTCCGCTGATTCCTTCTCCAAAACTTAACCGATTTAAGTACTTTTTTCATTAAGAATTAAAGGAAGGCTTGAGCTGTGTTCCTATGTTTTATTTTTTTTTGTATATTTTAGCCAGTTTTGTTTTCTGGGTGTTTGAACACAGAGGAAAATCTGGCCATTTTTTTTGGGTTTTTGGACGTTATTATCTTTTTTAATAATAAAATTATGAAAAAAAGGAAAACATAGGGACATGCTAATAGTGGCCATAGATATTCAGGAAAAAAATCATAGCTCTACCGGCATTATCCAGGAAGGAAACAGGGAACAACGTTTGTATGGAAAAACGGCGGTGTGGAATCCTCTTAATGTAATAAAAGAAAGGCGAGAGCCAAGAGGCCAATATTTCAATGAAGATTTTTCGCATTCATTAGTACTCGTACCTAATCATACTTGCTTCAGTTCGCCTACTTGTTAGATGGCTTGTTAGAACATATTACACTTAAGTTAAGGTTGATAAAAGAATTTTAAAATGTCTACAAGCTTTCTTGTAAAAAACCTGTTGAAAACGCTTTTGCGTTCTCCCATTTAAGGAGTGAACGCACTGAGACGGGCCGTGCCGGGGCTCAGCGTGCCGGGGCTCATCGCAAAAATCCGCCTCAACCGCCGCCCGACACAATGTGCGATATGCGCATCCGCTTCCATACAAGTTGTATGGAGGCGGATTTTTGCGATGAGCCCCGGCACGCTGAGCCCCGGCACGGCCCGTCTCAGTGTGCTCACTCCTTTAAGACCAAAGAAAAAAAAACCTACATACGGTTTTGAGTAAAATCTGGGTATTGCTTGATAAAGCTATATATGGTCTAACTGTAACATAATATAGTATTTTAAACTGTTCTTTTGATCTGCTAGTTATCTAATTGTATTTCCTCAATTATTTCGAACTATCCAAAACGTTTGCCTCGTCATCGTGACTCGTAGTTTTTTGATTCTGTCATGATGATGATAAGAAACGCCCAAAAAATTGTTAAAAAAGTGGTCTGCCACTTTAGAAGGCAATGACCCTGTCGTAGCCCTTAGTGGAACGAAGTTACGAAATCACTTTAACAGATTTAAGGGTCGATTTTCACGCTTCCCGACTCCCGACGTCTCAGAATTTTGAGTAATGCCACAATATAAACAGTATTCAGTAGATTATATTTATACTAGATGATGATGCATTTGCGCCAAAATTCGTTTATCGCGCGGGAACCGTACATTTTCCGGGATAAAAAGTATCCTATCAAAATCAAAGTATCTCCATACCAAACAGCAGAATCGGTTCAGCTGTTTGGGCGTGAAGAGGTAACAGACAGACAGACACACTTTTGCATTTGTATTATTATTATGGATAATATGGATTAGCTAGACCTAATGAGGCCCACAAATATACTGATATTAACCGCTGCCTGACTGAAGACTGTCCATCCACCAATTACCAGTGCTGTTCCGATGCTACACAATTTATAAGTTAACACATTAGGGGTGCGTTGCACCAACTTACTTTAACTATAATATTTTTAACTATAACAAAATGTCAAAAGAACTGACAAAAGACGCCATATTTGACGATAACCTTAACCGGGTACGATAGAACCTACCGCAACTCTACCAGCTGGTGCAACCCACCCTAGGAAGTGACTAAAACTCAAAGATATAATATTTTGCTACCTCGTGAGGTAACAAACATTGCAGTATCACCTCGCACGTGCGTAAAACTTATCTCTACTGCACATAATATTTATACTGTGCGTCTACTCACAGTATATAAATATGTGCAGTAGAGACAAGTTAGAGCAGTACAGTGAACTTGCTCTACTGCATACATTTATACTGTGCACTCTGGAAGGTGATCCCTTCTAATGATGTCGAAACTGACATAATCTAATCACGGCCGACTGAATGTCCGCGACTTTGTGAGAAAAGTTTTTGAAGATCCCTTCGTTTAGAACAACAGCTATAATATGAACATTTATAAAGCAAGGAGCCATTCATTTTGCCGTACATTTTTTCGGGATAAAAAGTATCCTATGTCCTTTCCCAGGACTCAAAGTATCTTCATACCTTTCAGTGAAGAGGCAACAGACAGACAGAGAAACAGACGGACAGACAGTCAAACACTTTCTAATATTATTAGTATGGATATGGATTATTTTACATTAGTAAAAGAAATAAGAAGTTTGGCCGTAGTCAAAGTTGTAAAAGCAATGAACACAATTGCGAACAAATCGAATCCAACTAAACACTGGGATTAGTAGAATGAGAAGTTGCTGGCCGAGCGCCAGAGGCCAGAACTCGTGTTATCAGATTATTCGCAACTTAGAAAATAAAAAGATTTTTTTTATTTGGGAGAATTATATACTAGAAGTTGCCGACAACTAATTCTTTGCGCAGTATGTGAGTCCAAAATGTTATTCTTATGACTTTTCCGGAGTTCAAAGTGCATACTAATCGTAATTATTTACGATTTAGTATGGTGTGTGCCTGACTGTTACCATTATAGATTACGAGCAAAAAAGCCAAAAAAATCAAGTGGGCCTAAAATATGAACTTTATTTTATTTTTAGAATTTGGGCGATTCCATTATCGCGGGTGCAACAGTTTGACACACTTATAGCTTCCTACAGGCAAAATGAAGCATACTTATTAATAAAATATCCTTTGAAGGGATACATTTTAACTAGTTTAACAATGATTTATAAATGAAAAAATCATCAAATGTATGAAGGGCCACAAAACAGGTTTGAAGTGCTGTCGCGGGTGCAACCAATTTGAGACTCCATTAAGAACTGTGATGAGTTCATATGTGAATACTGTTTAGTGCGAAACTTTTACAAAATAACTTGCCTATATTTCAAAATAGCATAAAACAAAGAAACTATGTAACTAGATAAAAGTAATTATAGTAATAAGTACTAGAAATTATTAACATTTCTACGATCGCGGGCGCAACATCAAAATTCTCAAATATGTTAAAGGTGAATTAAATCGTAATTCTCTAACAAATTTAAAAATTTTCGACATGGAATATATAAAAATTACTAGTAAGTTTGTAATAAAACTACACCAAATAATCGTCTAAATCACTCAAAACGATTGAATAGCGTAATTTATACAAAAGATTTCTACGTATTGCTGTATAACTATACTACAACTAAACATTGATTTGAAATATACGCTATTTTAATTTAAAAATATGGGAAAAAACATCGCATCCCTTAGATGATATTGTTTAAAAACGCTCTAAATTATTCGAATTCCATTTTTTACCGATAAAATTTGTTTTTTTAGTAAATACACATCTTCTTACGTATATTCCAATTAAAAAATGTAACTAATGCTCATTTTAAAAATAATCGTTGAGGGCCGTCCCAGGAACCCAGGAAATCAGTAAGGGTCAATTTATACTAGTATAGCGCAGAGTCGAAGCGCATCGAAGCGAATAATCTGGAGTTATGGTTTTAATTTTCTATCGTATGCGCTTCGACTCAGCGCTAGTATAATTTTAATCTTACTGATTAGAGATTTTTTGGGTGTCTAATATTTACAAAGATCATTTTTAGGGTAAAGCTGAAAACGCTACGCGACAAACACGTCATAGGCTAATATGGCGTTATTTGACGTCGGTTTTCTATGACGCCTGCTTACGTTGGTTTGCTGTACTCATTAGATATTATATGTACTGGAAAAACCTTTTTTAATTTACAAGAAGGAAAATGACTTATATTGACCAGTTGCGTCATCTCGTTTTGTCTTAGTATTTCATCAGAATGGTTATATATAGTTAGGGTCAGTGACACCGAAATGCAAAGAGTGTAATGCGGTTTGTAAGGTTATTCAAAAATTTTGCTTATTCATGCTAAGTATAGAGCCGAGCCCTACAGATCGAAATTTAATCTATTGCGATGAACGACGGTGTGGGCTTCCACACATAATTGCAAATTCGCATCGCATCGCAAATATCTGTGACAAAATTCATAATAATCAGTCAAGTGCGAGTCGTACTCGCGCACGAAGGGTTCCGTACGGTTGTATTGCACAAATAGGCCAAAAATTGTGTTTTTTGTATGGGAGCCCCCCTTAAATTTTTATTTTTTTTAAATATTATTATTAATTATTAAATTAAACATATAATTAGGGTCTTTGTGATAATTTTGACGACCTCTGTGGCTCAGTGGTGAGCGCGTTGGTAGCTCAAGCCGAGGGTCGCGGGTTCGAATCCCGCCGACGGAACAAAAAGTTTTCAATGTCCCGGGTCTGGATGTATATTAAATATGTGTATGATATAATAAAAATCTTAAATATATGTATAGTATAAAAGTATTAAATATATTTCCGTTGTCTGGTACCTGTAACACAAGTCCTTTAGGTACTTAGCACGGGGCCAGACTGACGTGGTGTGAAGCGTCCATAGATATTATTATATTATTATTATTAATTTCAAGTGCCATACCTGTTGCCATTATTGATATCGAGCAAAAAAGGCTAAAAAAATCATGCTTGTTGTATGGGAGCCCCCCTTAAATATTAATATTGTTTTGTTTTTAGTATTAATTGTTGTTATAGCGACAACAGATATAAACAATCTGTGAAAATTTTAGAAGTCTAGCTATAGCGGTTATTAAGTTACAGCCTGGCGACAGACAGACAGACAGACGGACAGACAACGAAGTCTTAGTAATAGGGTCCCGTTTTTACCATTTGGGTACGGAACCCTAATAAAAATGATACTACGATGCGATGCGAATTCGCAGTTTTGTGTGGGAGTCCTAAATTAGTTTTGGTATAAAATATATTAAATTAAGAAAGAAAGAAAGAAAGAAAGAAAGAAAGAAAGAAACTTTATTTGGTAAAACAATAAAATATGGTAATATTTGGTAATTAAAATATATCTTTGTGTAATGTGTAGCGCAAACAAGTAAAAGGGTTTTATTTCTCGGACAGTTTTTCTTAATCAATTCAACACTATATAAATACAACTGGAACAAACTGTCACCGGCCGTATTTCCGGACCTATGTGACCTGCAAACCTTCAAGAAAAGAGCGTATTCCTTCTTAAAAGGCCGGCAACGCACCAGCAGCTCTTCTGATGTTGCGAGTGTCCATAGGCGACGGTAGTTGCTTTCCATCAGGCGACCCGTATGCTCGTTGCCCCCTTATTTCATTAAAAAAACTTTAACATTAACAAAGAAATACAATTTCAAAGTAATCATGATAAAAATTACTAAATTAGCCCGACATAATGATACCTTTTATTATTAAAATCAACATTAATCCTAGGATATTCCCTATAACAATAATCATTATAATGATGATGGTTACACATTAAAGATTTACCTTTATTAATAAGGAAAAGTCATTTACATGTTTATATAGGAAAAACCCATTACATATTGACTTTATTTTAAAATGAAAAGTGGGAAAATATTATTGATTTCTTTTGATTTAATACGGTCTTGAAATATAATAAATTTACTTATTAACAATATAACAATAGTATAATTCTTAAAGACTGAACTTTGTAAGAAGTTAAGTTTTACCTCATAAATTGAAAAAAGAAATCTCTTACCCCTTCGTAACTTAAAACGTCTTCCAGCCAAATTTCAGATTCATCTCTACGCACATTTCTTAGAAAAATCGATCTTAAATATTTCATTGCCCTATCTACCTATTATTTTATACTATGTTAATCATAATATTATGTAATCCGAATTACTAATACAATATTACTGAGCTGTAAGCATTCCTATCCACCTACAAATGTTTTATAATTCCTAATTAATTCTAACCAACTTCTAATAAACAAACATCCTTCCAACCTTCATATTTGCTATTGTAAAATTTATTTATAACGTAATAAACAATCTTGTTTGCCTTAAAAATTTAACGATTATGTTTCCACTTTCAATAGATCGATATACTATGTTGCATACTGAGGAAGACGGGTTCCTACATACTAAATATTCCACACATGTCTAGGACGGAGGTCTTGTGACTCAACTTATATCATCGAATATACAATTAACAATGTGTGGTTCAAGTGACAAGTGAGAAGCGATAAGAATGATATGACAAAGAGGCGAAGGAAACTTTGTGTTTGTGTTACTATACTATGTGGATGTGTGCAAAAATATGTAGCAGAGTGAGAAAACTGTGAGATGTATTTTCCACTCTAATGCTTTTTCGGGTGAGAAAATAAATGCAGACATATTATGATAAAATGAATTTTAATTTATAATGTCGCAAAAATGTATATAAATTATAAATCAGGAGTGCAAAAATCCCAAGCTTTGTTTCTTTGTGATCGATCAGATGGTCTATGGAGTTATTAGTGGTAACTGGCATTAACAGAAGATAAACTTTAAGGTCGCTGCCTCATACCGCGATATTTGTGGCAGAGTCCTTAATTCTCGCTCGCTAACAGGTTATTCCTCACACCACACTCAATAGTTGGTTATCTTAATAGGTGTCGATTGTTTTATATCCCATCGGCACCGCGCACGCCCGCATTCGACTCCCGGCTGGGAACAACTACCTCTTTGTTTATCATTTTATTGATTCCGATCATCATTGTGATCATCATCACAATCATTTGTACAACAGCAGCCCGAAATTATGTCAAAAATAATGCAATTTCTGATAATTTAGCTATTCATTTACCTAAGAAATATATTTTTATAATTTATTTACCGTGCAGAATATAATGGCGCATCCACACATGCCGCCGGCTTATACCGCCGGGTTTGCCGCCGACTTTCAGATTACCTTGCCACCGAAGCCGGCGGCATGTGTGGATACAGCATTACAGATTATGTATTATTAGGCAAATCTAAACAGGTTCTACATACGAGTCTCTTCAACGACCTTAAAATGTTTTAAAGAATAATAATTAGATTTACAAAAAGCTTAAACATGGAAGGAACCCCTACTTATGAAAATAATCTGTCAAAGTTATATTAAACTTGTAATAGTAAATGGGCAATTTAGAACCGATTTAGAGTTGAGATGGCCGGCATTCCCGAGAAACGAGATGATTAAATAAATGCAAACCGCGATGTCACCGGGACGATGATTGCCTTCATTATAACGCCTCTCTAGTCTCTCCACGTTGGCCATGATGGATTGCCATGATTGCGAAGCTGTTATTACCACAGAGAAGTTCAAACACGGGCAGATAGCGGACCTATGCTATTTGGTCGGGTTATATCAAGTCAATATTAGACGCGTTATGTGTTTGCTGGACTAGGTATAACCCGACAAAATAAGGGACGTCCACCATTGTCTTTAAGTCAGTTTCAATGAAAGTACAATGGATATTTTTTATTGGATCGTGGGAATTTTGTTTAGATCAAAATAATTATGAACAGATTGTACACAATACTATTCATCCAAAATAATATAATATGATGAATACCTACTATACTCCACTCGGGCTAACTTGTCGCTAGCGGTCATTGACTCCCTGTCAAAAACTTGTCATTTTCCATATAAAACCACGATTGACAATATCTGACACTTCATTGTCAATCGCGGTTTATATGGAAAATGACAAGTTTTTGACAGGGAGTCAACGACCGCTAGCGACAAGTTAGCTCGAGTGGAGTATAATTCTGTGTACTCAGTACCTACTGAGTGAATATAAGAGCGTGGAAACAGTTTGTGGAAAGTTCTGAGGAATAAATGGAAAGCATCCATCACACGTGCCCGGGACACTCCGCCTCCAACTTGCGATAGTTTCACTTCATAAGTCTTCTAAACTTTTATACACCTTTAATTTTATATGATGCAATTTTAGTTCATAATATTATAATATTATACTATACTGTACTTTTATTTTTGGGGGGCAAATGAGCAAACGGGTCATCTGATGAAAACCAATTATCGTCGCCCATGGACACTCGTAACAAAAGAAGAGTTGCAGGTGCATTTCTGGCCTTTAAATGTTTATTAAATTGACATTGCGTCTCTGCGTTAATCGAGCTGGAAATTAACAATGTTTTGGGGATAAAACTTATTTACCAAGGCTCAAACTATACCCAATCTTAATTTCATCAGTGTCGGTTTAGCGTTTCATTCTAAGTGTCTAATACACACCATGCCGAAGTTCGGCACGATTCCACCTGCAATGTATTTTAAATTACCGATGACACACCACGCCGAAATTCCGTCGCGTTATATTGTATACGGCATTGCTGACGTAATCATGCCGAACTTCCGCCTTGGAACTTCGGCATAGTGTGTTTAGACACTAAAGAGGTAGCAGAAAGTGTGTTCATATGTTTGTCTGTTATTTCTTCGCACGTAATCTGCTGAAGCAGCTGAACTGTGGTAAAATAATAAAGATGTAAAGGATACCTAATATATATTTTATTGCCAAGAAGTGTGCACTGTGCGGTTCCTACGCGATTATTTCAACAAAATTGCGAGCACCATCTACTTTGTCATAGTTTTTACAAAGTGTTTTGTATTTTATTAGTTTTTGGATAATAATCCGACTACGAAGTTAAGTTTGTTAGCGGATTTCGGCTCAGGCTTGTCCTCGCTCTATTTATCGATTGACAAGCTACTTACATACAATATTTAGGTGGAAAGTAGAATCAATATCTTTGTGAGCGTATACATACTAATAATATTATAAATACGAAAGTGTTACCGTCTGTATGTTGCCTCTTCACGCTTAAACGGCTGAACAAATTTAGATGAAACTTGGTAGGTATGCAGATAATTTGAGTCTCGGGAAAGGAACAAAGGATAGTTTTTATCCCAGAAAAATGTACGGTTTCCACGTGATAAAGGAATTATGGCGGGGTGGAATCAGAGTGGAACGGAGTTGAGTATAAGGGTATGATGAGAAAAAGTCTAAATAATGAAGCGATACCTACCTCATACTAGTGAAACAACAGTAATGTCGAACTGTTAGCGAGAAATGATGTAATGTGCAGTTATTTCGGTCCCGCCGTATTAAAATCAATGTTTAAGTAGGCAGTTAAACTATTTGTATAGTGATGTACCCGCTTGAGGTTTTCTAACGAT
This sequence comes from Aricia agestis, assembly GCF_905147365.1. NCBI lineage: Eukaryota > Metazoa > Arthropoda > Insecta > Lepidoptera > Lycaenidae > Aricia > Aricia agestis. The sequence continues at coordinate 6,657,757 of NC_056424.1, read as the reverse complement.
GCTTCAAAATCTTAAAATTTAGAAATGGAAGCCAACCAACAAAACAAAAAGCCGACCTGCGATACACCAAGTCTCACCGAGGCGATTCTAACTAATGATACCTCTAAAATTTTCATCCGAAAAACCCCTTAGCCTAAAGTGCGCCAGAAAATATAATATTATGACTGATAATGCACATGGGATTAACAGTCATACTCATACATACAATGGAATAACTTAATTTACAAGTAGGCAGGTTTACTTAGGCAAATCAAAATCAAAGCAATTTTTATAGGAATCTGAAGGTTTGAAATTAAAACTAAAATTAAAATATTATTGTTGTCTTGTTCTTTTTTCTTTCCTTATTTTTATTACAGAGACGGTATGATATTATGAGAAAAACTTTCTAATCATAATACATAATTAAATATCAAATAAGTATCGATAAAAAAAAAAACAAAAATTAATTATAGTTTTCTATCGATTTTCCAGCAATAAGCATTTTCCCTTCCCTAGTCAGCCGCTTAACTATAAACAGAGACGGAAGAGGTGGCGTTTGTACTTTGTGTAGAATTTGTAGCTGTTTCGAGAAAACTGATACTTCCCTACCTTCTGGGCTCTTAGACTATATTAGATTCGTATTTATCAGTTTACCTTTAAGACTGCTCCTAGTTCCTATACTCTTAAAGGTAAACTAAATAAGTACGAATCATCTTTTTAGGTAACTTAAAAAAATGATTTAATTAAGTAAGTATTTTAAAAAAAGCTATATTATACACACGGCGCTGCTCGCCAGTTCTGTTATATTTGAACTTGGCTAGACACTTATGAGACATTCATTATATACATATTAACTAACTGCTAATGCAAGCTGCTATCTTATAGTATCATAATATTATATTGCATGCAGTATGCTACATTGAGCATATTATTATAACCGAATAAAATAAAAAATACAGCTCTAATCTCTTAAGCACAATAGCGCATAACAACGGGCCGTTTGAAATTTTATTTAGCTATAAAGCGGTTAACCGTAAAAATGCTTTATCCCAAAGGGGTTGAAATTGCGATATTCCGAGAACGACGTGTGTACACTCGCTAATGGACCTAACCCTCACAACAAATGTAATGAAATTCAATTATTATGCAACTGAATTTTGTTAAAATAAAAAACAAGTATCCATATAAATTTTTTCCTCGAATACTTTTTGCTTTACGTGTCCTATTTTAGTTGATCTTTGTTCAGTTAAAACTTCTTACTCGTTTTCTACGATTAGCTCACCTCCATAAGCACTATTTTTGTTATGGTTAACAATTCCAAAATTAAATTTTTGTATGCTTTTAAGAACAAAGACCAGTAAATCTGCGCGAGACAGATTTGGTTCTAATTAAAACTCATTACATAGCCCAATATGGCGTCACAGACAAAATAAATTGGTGCGATAGACCCGCTCAAAACCGACCAAATTGTAAAACCAGGCGAGAAAATAACCGCACCGATATGGGACGTAAATTCTGAAGCATAGAGCCCACTTCGGCGCGTACAGCGCCCGCAATAGAAAAATAATGTAGGTGAGACGAAACGTATTGTGTTGGCCCAAAACCATAATGAGAGGAACATGAATTTTTATGTTCCGAGTGCTAGGAACTAGTTTCGCGTGGCATGATTTCCGGAGCCAAAAGAAATCCTTGTAACAGATGTAGAACACCATGGCGTCCAGCGCATGAGACCTCTCAGATTCTTTGTGCTTCTCGGAATCCGAGTATTTTATTCGAGCGGCGAGGGGATCGGTGGGTCACAGTATGCTGGATGCGTGTAATTTATTCTTTCTTTGTTTGAAAGGAGCGAGCCGAGGTTGACACTTTAAAATTTGGTTATTAGATTGTTTGAGCACGGCTATGAGTTATGGCCCATGCCTCATTCTACTTATCACGAGCGCTCTATTCGAACTGAAATATGACTACGAGGCAAATTAATTCATAAAACATGCCGTATATTGTACTTACATCATAATAAGGCTTCACGTTATTTGATTTATGACGACTGGAATAAAGAATAAGGATTCAAACTCGAGAAATTTTTTTCTTCAGCTTTATACACAGTGAGACTTAAGCCTTTGTTTTAGTGGAAACATATAAATATGTAATTATATTCAATAAAACATTAATCTAAAACTCTTTTCTGAGTTACACTAGGAAAAAAGTATTACGAAGAAAATGGCTCGTATAAAAGTGCTCCAATTAACATTTTATTTAGAGTGCGGCAAGGAGTTACACTTGCGTCGCTGTTTTATGTTGTGTAAGAATATGTTCCCAATTATTTAAAAACTTAAAACATTGTACAATGTCTATTTTCTTCGATTTATAGATTCAATAAACTCATCTTAGCTGTGGATTTGATACTGACAATTGATCGATATTAGCTCTATAATATAAGACAATAAAAAAAAGTGTATTTCATATATCTTTCTCTATCTATTCTCAAGGTATACAAGTTCTAAAACTGATTCAAGGATCCAAAACTGATTCCGAATCTTATTGACAAGTCAGGGTTCTACTTATAATACAATAATTTATGTCACATATTACTGCATAATTATACAAAATTCAGAAACAAACCAATTTATAAAGTAGCCGCTGACGAAAATCACACATAATACTCGCAATAACTAGGTTTTGTAAACTATTTTACCATCCACATTCTACATTAATTATTTATAATATAATATACGCCCGCAAAACAAAACTCGTTGTTCCAAATTCGTTTATCACCAAAGGAACCGTATATTTTTCAGCGATAAAAAGTATACTATGTAAAGGGCTCAACACTCAAAGTTTGCCAAAGTAAAATGGAAAGAAGTATTCTGAACATCAAGCTAAAGGACAAAAATAAACAGAAATTAGAAAGAAAACAAAACTCATTGATGTCACATACACTGTAAAGAAACTTAAATGGAGCTGGGCAGGCCATATGATAAGAAACAAGAGAAATAAATGGTCAAAATATATAACAATGTAGTATCTTCGGGATAGTAAAAGAAAGAAAGGACGCCCAAGAAGGAGATGGGAAGATGACTTTAAAAAAATGGCCGGAGCATTGTGGCAGAGGACGGCCACAGACAGACAAACGTGGCGAAGTCTAGGGGAGGCCTTTGCCAAAGGGCAAACTGACACCGATGTCTAATCATAATCTGAAATATTATTATTCTATGTAAAAATGGTATCAGTAAATAAAGGCTTTATATATTATAGGCTTTATTATTATTATTATGTAAAGGGCTCAAACTATCTTCGTACCAAAGTTTAGTCAAAACGATTTAGCGATTAGGAGAACGTGAAGAGGCAACAGGCAGACAGACAAACACTCTTTCATATTTATAATATTATGGATATTGTAACATTATATTCTGTGAACAAAGAAACTTGTCTAAAAATGAAAAGCAAAGGAATGAAATTAACTTATACAATTAGCTTCCGAACACATAGGTAGTAGAATACTACTACTTACGCGATCCCACGTTCCATTTTTCTATACTAACCCCAATGTGTCACGTATCAATAAAATATTACTTCATTCATCCAACCCTTTTCCTTTAATGAGCCTTATTTACTACGCGGTAACGCATAAAATGCATAACAGTATTAACTACATGAATGAATACAAAAATAGACCAATAAAATAAAGCGGTAGACGGTAGTTCCCTGAACATAAAGCCTTTATCGATAGAGAAAAAATCCGGCCAAACGCGAGTCAATCGCGCAAAGGGTTCCGTATAATTTAATATCTTTATGAAACAGAATTAGCACTTAAATCGCACAAAATATTTCGAGTTACGACGATATAACAGTCAAGTTTTTTTCAAAATCAAGTTAATACTTTAATATTTATCTATATATATATAAAACTCAAAGGTGACTGACTGACTGATTGACATAGTGATCTATCAACGCACAGCCCAAACCACTGGACGGATCGGGCTGAAATTTGGCATGCAGGTAGATGTTATAAGGTAGGCATTCGCTAAGAAAGGATTTTGATAAATTCCCACCCGAAGGAGTTCAAATAGGGGATGAAAGTTTGTATATAATAATACTGCTTAACGCGAGCGAAGCCGCGGGCAAAAGCTCGTTTTATTATAAGCTATACTTGACTAACGTAACCGTGCCATAACTATAATTAAAATTCTAAATGATAATGATGAGAAAAATAAGTATGATATTAGATAAATAATAATTAATGACTGAACAAACAGACATACAAAAACATTTTTAACAGTACTTACAACGACGATTAGTGGTAACAGGCAGAGAAGAAAAGAGTAATTATCATCAGAAAGGTCCCCTTTTTTAACCGGCTTCCAAAAAAGAAAGAGGTTCTATTTTTTTAATAGATATTATTTAATAACATTTTATTACCCCACGAAACCCCAAAAAGAACACGTGCGGACGTCCCAGTTGCGTTCGGATATAAATGCAAATCCCTTTGTTGTCTGTTGCGCCGTGTAACGGGACTCGTGTTGTTGCCAGCCTCAAAATAGGCTTTGTACGTCACTACCAGTGTTGCCAGCACAGCCTGTTTGTTATTGACAACTTTTTAAAATGCACAATGGCCTATATTTTGTGGAATCATGATCAGTTTCCGACTCCCAAATGGAACCTCCATTTGGCTCTATATTTTTGTAGATGATTAATTCATTGATATAAGACGTAGTTAGTAGGGTAGTTAAATATATAACTGAACATATAAGAAAACTTCGGAACTCTTTACCATAACAAACAACAAAAAAGTAAAAGAGAAAACAACCTCTATTCTAATTTTGGAAAATGGAAAATATTACATTGGCAAGATAATTTTGTAAGTTTTACCGGCGGGTTAGAAGTTCCTTCTTCAAACAATATTCCACGAATTTCCAACCTATCAAAAACTATGTTTGTCTATGATAACAAAGTCGTGGCGTTCAGAATTCTTGAGTTAAACCAGGATTAACTAATTTATGGGCTCAAAGCGTGAGGCGATAACGCGAACGGGGAGATAACGAAGAATTTCATTAACCTGTTTTAAATACCACTACACAGGGTTCACGATGGTTTACGCCTCCGTAAATTCACCCTGAAGATAATTAGAGGCTTTCTCGTGAAGTTAGATAATTTTTATGTACTACAATTTGTACTGTAATAAAGGGCACGATTTTTATTATATTATCATCATTATACTAAAGGAAAGGTTTATTTCATTATTATTCTTGAATAGCGCTTATTCTGTTTAAACTTCTCTATGGTATGGTAGCTGTCCCGGCAAACGTTTCATTGCCATATAAAGTATTTCGCCCGTATTATTTTATTGAAGTGACTAAATAAGTATGTCACCATGGCAACGTCCATCGCTATCCCGTCGCACAAACAATGGTCGCCGTCAGTCTCGAGTTGTAATAATTTACTATTATTTATTCAACAAATGCATTTATCAATATAAAAAGTACCCAGTAGTCGATTCTCAGACCCACTGATTATGCATAATCAGTAAAGCCGTTTCGGAGGAGTACGCGGCCTAACATTGTGACACGAGAATTTTATATTTATGATAAGCAGTAGAATTGTTTAGCAATGGATATATTACATAATATAGGCGTCAGTTACAGAAGTTAGGGGTTGAGTAAAGATGACCACAGACCAAGCAGAGATTAGTAATGTTTCTCACTAGTAACTTCTAAAAACTCCACAAATAACATGTAAAAGACAAAAAATGTAAATGTCTATACTTAGGAAGTGTTTGCCAAATGTACCACTCAATTTATTATTGTAACACGTGTTTCTCGCCGTGTATAATAATTTGTAAATTATTTTGTGAGAAATAAAGTCTTAAACCGCAAATAAATAATATCTATCTATGGACGCTTCACACCATGTCAGTCTGGCCCCGTGCTAAGTAAACTAAAGGACTTGTGTTACAGGTACCAGACAACGGAAATATATTTAATATTTTTATACTATACATATATTTAAGATTTTTATTATATCATACACATATTTAATACACATCCAGACCCGGGAACATTGAAAACTTTTTGTTCCGTCGGCGGGATTCGAACCCGCGACCCCCGGCTTGAGCTACCAACACTCTCGCCACTGAGCCACAGAGGTCGTCAAAATTTCTTTAACTTTCCGTTTAAAATATAAAGCGTAGGATTAAACTAACCGAAGTCAAATATTAAACCAAAAATCGCTTCGGAAATATACTGATTCAAGAAATAGCTTTGAAACTGCGGTGAAAATCTTTGCTGGGAAATGTTTCGACATTTTTGTGACTGCGGCATACTTAGAGCTTATGCTAAAATGCATGCCAAGATTCAGTAAAAGCTATGCCAGGTATCGCGGTTTATTTTGCACTGGGAAAATTTTACATGCAGCCTACTGGGACAGAAAGATAGAGGTTACAGTTTTGTAGAGTTATTTATTATAGAATATTAACTAAATGAAAAAGTTTTAATTTCTGTTTCGTCTTTACGCTTTATCCGATAATTTTGATGCGTCCATAATTTATAATTATTATGGACGTATAAAAAATACCGTTAAATAATTTATAACTAAGTATTTGACTCTACCTTATCTTTAGTTCGATTTTTGAAAAATTGTGCTTCAAGTTTGTAAATGCTAAGTGTGTAAACTTACCGATTACGGTAAGTTGGATGGAAATAGTACGGTTGGTACGGATGGATATTATTCCATATTAATTCTTCACAATCTGCAACAAAAAATAATTTAAAATTAGACATCGTTATAACAGTAATGTTTTTAATATAAACAAAAGTTTTTAACTTCAGTTGTGTCCGAATTAGAAAGGATTTCAATGACCATTAAAGGTAAATCAGCTGTCTCAAAGTATTACTTTTTTATAACAATCAATTGCTTTCAACTAGACCAAGCAGCAAAAAACCTAGTAGCGAAATACATTTACACAAATTTCTTTCTTTTAACCATACTCTAATACACCTTTTTGTGTAGTTAACAATTTAGCAATCTTTTTATGCTTCTTTTATTATAATCTCCTCAGCTAGTTGCCAAATGCCAATGTCAGAAACCAGAATGAGTTGACAATCATAATAATTAATATATTTAATTTAAAAGTAAATTTCATTACTTAAAGAACTGAAAATTCATGAACGCTACCAACTGGTACTCCACTGTTAATTACTTTAATTCATTGTGAAAAGTGCTCTAGTGACTAACGGATTGCATAACATACAGTCATAATTGCTCAGTTTAACGAAAACGGTCCTTATGCGAGTCCTAATACAGTGCAAATTGCACTAACACGTGAACGTTATTCATAGTTGATTTACGTATGCTAATCATGGCCGACAAGGACATTCAAGTTTTTACTAATATATAACAATTACATACTTCTTACTGTACTTTTTAAGAAGATCTAAGTGGCTTTCTTTATAATTATTTATTTACTAGACGACGCGCGGACGCCCGTAATGGAGTTGCGACAAAATTCGGTTACGTACATTTTTCCGGGATAAAAAGTATCCTATGTCCTTTCCCGGGACTCAAATTATTTTATTTTATTTTATTTGGAAAACAAACAGTGATTTATTACTAATTTACATATTAATAGTAGGTATCAGAGCACCATTTATATGTTTTCACATACAGATAACTATATAAGAAATAGAAACAAATAACTTGCAACTTAATACTAAAAAATACATAGCAAATTATTTAATGATAATAAATTTCTTGTTGGTACAGGAGAAAAAGAAAGTAAATCGCATCGAACCAGTGCTGTGTCAACTTTTGTTTCAAGGTAGAAGGTGAAGTTATAAATAAATCAAAATCAAGTTGGAGTATCATTTAAGCTGTTAATAAATATTGAAGATCTAATGATAAAGGAATTATCTCCATACTAAGCTGCAAGCTGCCAAGTATGAAGTACCTAATACCATGTAGCAGAAGGCTAGTTCTAGAATTTAGCCTGTATAATGGATATGGTTGACGATCGAAATGTAAGGCTTTATAAAATGTGTGTCCGCTCGGATGAGCGGTTTGGCCGCTATATCGCGAGATCACAACGATTTATTTAAATAGCGGCGTGTTCGCCAAACCGCGCGTTTAGGCGGACACAATATAATATAAATAGAGAACCACAGCTACGTACTACATAATATTGACCCTGAAGATATAATACTTTTAAAGTGCACCTAAGGAAGGTATTATGTTCAAGTGTTGAATATTATATGGAATACAAATCGAACTTGTCAAGGCGATGTAAATAACTAATGGCAGTGTTCGATTTTAGCTCTACGTAGTTCTCTACTAAGTGGAATTATATTGGAATAGGGAATATTACGGAGCAGAGGACGCTCCTAGTGAGTCCTAGCACATACAATAAAATATTCCGACTAAAATCTGACTTGTAATATCAGCGAGGCTAAAATGGTCACATTTAGCAATTCCTCTCAATCAATTCAACAAATAAATTGTCAAAACTGTGAAACTGACAAAATATGTCAAATTAGTACGAATTACTAGACATGAATTGCAAGCAGATTTGCGTCTTGCGATTTTAAAAATATGAATCATATTATGATTCATAATATGATTCTCCAAAGCGACCATTTTAGCCCCGCAGAATATTAACCGAAACGTTCTCAAACGTCGAACAAAACTTTTTGTTTAGATACTGTCTGTGATGCCGCTGCCGCGCTGCCATCTAGCGCGAAATGATTACAGTTTTTTAATAAAACAAAGGGACAAACGAACAAACGGGTCACATGATGGAACGCAACTACCGTCGCCCATGGACACTCGCAACATCAGAAGAGCTGCAAGTGCATTTAAAAGGGAATACGCTCTCTTCTTGAAGGTTTGCAGGTCGTATATAACTCGTAAAATTAGGTCCGAGCATCTAACTGCAAATTGCAATGTTTTCACGCCAAGCGGCAACACCCGCACAAAAGTTTGGCATCGTTTCTGTCAATATTCTGACATGACGTGTGCAACATGACGGATTTTGATCAGGTTTTTACTGTATGTGCTAGCATCGCCCTCTGCTCCGACCTTTGCGTAGTATAATAATATTCGATATTTGTTAATAATAATAATAATTACTTAATAATATCTATGGACGCTTCACACCACGTCTTGCCCCATGCCACAGAGTACTAAAATACTGGTAATATAGTACTCTGTGGCATGGGGCAAGACGTGGTGTGATAATGATTTCTCAAGTGTCATGTCAACGTTGACATTTACACAGACGAGTCACTGCGAGCTTAGCTCTACATCATTAATGAACGTAAAGTGGCTACACCCGGTGGAAGTGAACAGCTGTTGAGGTCGTCCCTCTCTCTCGCACATCCGTCCCTCTCGCTCGCACATCCGTACCTCTCGCTCCAATTACACTAAAAGGGAACACTGGGTTAAATTAATGCTCGTCACGCGAGTCACATAGGACATTTAGAACGGTTTACGTCAGTGGGCTTAGCAGGAACAATCAGCTACGTATTCGTAACTTATAATATCATATGAACCTGTCATAACATCCTAGTAGAGTTTTTCTTGATAACCTTACGTTTGCGTAGTTCGGTAGCTGTCAAAAGTATCTCACTCCTCAGTAGTTTAGTACCACCAGAGTAGACAGAATGATAGAGTATGTCGACTTAGAACTGATGTTGAAATTTTTAAATTTGACGTATTATGACGAAAATCGTCGCTAGGGTTGTTAAATTGTTACCTACGAATTTAAAACTATGACATATTCGCTGGACGTGGTCCTCTTTGGTCGTATTGTTGTTTGTGTTTTGGCACATGCGATTAAAATTGTCAGAATTAATTTTGAAATCTTTGTTTTAAATATTTAAAAATAAATTATATCAGCCAGCGCGAGGCACAATCCGTTCATAATCTTAGTGAAACCCGACGAATTTGACAGATATTGAAACCTGTCCGTTTCTTTGCAGTCGAACTACTGGTCGTTATGTCTATTGTGGTACCACAGTTATTTCATTAAACTCTCAGCACTATTGTCTACTATCATGTACCAAGCTTTTTGACTACTACTATTACCTGCCACAAGCAGACTTAGCATGCCCACAGTAGAAATACGATGCAATGGACGTAGACGACGGAATGACTAATTTACCTAAGGGTTAATTTATACTAGCGCAGAGTCGAAGCGCATCGAAGCGAATTATTAAAACTGAACATAACAAAATATTCAACCTTAACTCCAAAGCGTGAACGCACTTTATTACTTCTGAGAATTTAAAAAGGCGCGCGCATCTGCGCGAATTCTCGTGAATGCGCGCGACCAATGCTGATTGGCCTCACAGAAGTAATGTATGCGTTACGCTCTGGGGTTAAGGTTTAATATTCTGTGTTCAGTTTTTTGGGAATTCGCTTCGCTTCGACTCTGCGCTGGTATAAATTGACCCTAAGGCCCAATTTACACCGGAATGGCAGAGGCGAGGCGAGCAGTTTCAGTGTCATATGATTTTAAACTTAATGTTCATTATTGTAACACGTAGTATCGCTTGAGAAATCTATGGCCGCCGGTGGACGCTCGCCGCCTCTGCCATTCCGGTGTGAATTGAGCCTAAGGGAGAAAATTACAGATTTTCTTTCCAGTTTCCTTCAAAAAACCTTCTACGCTGGCTTTTTCTCGGAAAAAATATGGTTCACGGTCTACATCCAGTTACAATGTAACTAACACAATGTAATATTACCGTTATATGTTAGTGTGGTATTATCTCATTGTGTGCTGTTGTTATCTGTTATCACTATCTGATACCTTATCTGGTGGAATTGAAATTTTTACATAGCCTGGACTATCAGGCTGTATTTTACCGCAAGCCTTAATAATAATTATAACCTACACCTCTTTCATTTAAAAAACACAACTATACATATATTATTATTAATATCCTCTTTCATTTAAAAATTAGAGCTTTACAGATATTTTATAGTGCTTAAGCGTGTGCACAATATACGAATTCTCGTAAGCCAGTGGGATGGATAACCAATAGGTAAGACTAGCGAGAGACCAGGCGCTGTATGCCTATTGCCTATTGCCTATCCGTGATCTGACACATCACTTTTCTGATTTACATCATCATAGAAACCATTGCCGAGGTACTATCAGAGAAGTTTGATTTGAGTCATTGGCAGGCAGGCCGACCTACGTAGTATAATAATATAACTAGCTATTTGACCGAGCTTTGCTCGGTATTCGATAAAATACGAATAAAATGACATTTTCTAAAAATGATTCCTCGCTAGATCGATTTATCGACCCCGAAACCCCGAAAATCGGTTCAGTAGTTTTTGAGATACGGAATTTTAATTCTCAATTACGTACAATTCTGAAGTTGTTTTTATCTTTTTTTAAATACTATTATTAATCTTCTCTAGAAACAAGCTCACACCAAGCAACGTAAGACCAAACGTCTCTAATACCGCGATTTTTAGTCCCACATATTATGTGCATAATCGTTTATATAATGACATTTTAAACATGAAGTAACAGTCTGCCTACAATTTAGGCGCCTGCAACTGGCAATTGCCAAAATCCAAGCCCACGTTTTCCTGTTTACCTACGCGAGTTGCTCAATTGATACATTGTCATATTGCCATAAGAATACTCAAGAATGAGCACTTCTTGGCCGTCGCATTCTCTTTTAGTATTTGACTTTTACTCAACTGCCACAAAAGGTGGATGCTTTTTCATACCTATAATAATTATAGCCTTAAATGCAATCACCGATAAGTCGAGTATGTTATCCTTCTAGTAATAATATATTATATTTTTTTTTATTAAAGATAACTGAGTGGGATTTTGGATCGTTTCGATCCGTCACAAATAAAGTTTCTTACGAAAGTTTTTTATTTACTTTCTAGAAACTATATAGGCTTATCGAATACATGTATTAATGATGTTTCATGAATCATGTTGTAAAATCACTAAAAAGTAATAGATCCTTACTTAATTTATACCTATAAATTTAAACTGTCGCCAGAAATATAATATCTTATATGCAATCTGATAAGCGACTAAATACATCCAATAAGACGAGATTTTATCAAACATACATAAATTCGCTATTCAAATTTATGACCGGTTAAAGCTATACAAAATAGCAATCTCAAAAATTCTAGATATAAATAAATCTACAATAGTAGCTTTATCTCCATTAGATAAAGTTTTTTTGGTATATTCTTGTGATTTCTACGTAGAGAAATAATATCCTACACAAAATTTTACTTCTGCAATTATTCTTATAAAAGGCCATAGCGATTTAAATGTCGTAATTAAAAAATAATAACTTTATCTAAATAAGGAAGGAACGTTTTGTTAGGACAAGTGTAACCAGACTAGTTTTTGTTGACTGAGGTCGCTTACCTATTTACAGCCTGCGGCTTCCAGTCAGAATGGTGCTGATACCTAAAAAGACAAAAAAAAAAAACATTAAGAAATATTCTTATGCTACTTTTTGTGTAACAATAAAATATTTAAAACAATTTCTTCTTATTTGGATTTATGTCTTAATTTAAAGAACATTATCATTTATCATTATTGTTATTTTATCATTATTAAATTTAGAAAATCAAAACAAACAGCAATTAAAGTGATATCCATTTGGAATATCTCTTTAAATTTAGTAAAAGATACTAAGGTATATGATGTTATCTCTTTTTAAAGCAACTCGTTCTGCGAAACTAGACTTCTAGATGTTATCATTATAAATTAATTATAAACGTATTGACAGACCTGACTTATAGTATCCAAGATAATATCGGTTCCCATGTAAACTACTGACTAAGACCCTTTGGCCACCGGCACCGTCACCGATACGCCACCGGCAAAAATTCCGGCAAAAAAATAAAATGACAATTAGTGGCCTAGGCTCACAGAAAACCGGCGTGATACAGCGCTTGCGCTGTGTTTCGCCGAGTGAGTGAGTTTACCGGAGGCCCAATCCCATACCCTGTTCCCTTCCCTACCCTCCCCCATTCCCTTCCCATCCCATCCTTACCCTCCCTTATTACCCTGTTCCCTCTTAAAAGGCCGGCAACGCACCTGCAGCTCTTCTGATGCTGCGAGTGTCCATGGGCGACGGAAGTTGCTTTCCATCAGGTGGCCCGTTTGCTCGTTTGCCCCCTTATTTCATAAAAAAAAGGCTAAACTTCACTGCAATATTTATACACTTTTCTTGGACTTATTCCACTCTATGAATCTCCAACAAGAATTATATTCAATATCAAAGGCTGGTAGTAGGTTTTATTTTGCTCTACAAGGCAGCGGCCAGTAACGGCGTTAGGAGAGGGCGACGCTAGGCGACCGCCCAGGGCCCCGGCTAAAAAATGGTGGCGAAGGCAGGCAAAGAGGTATTTTTTTAATGATAAATAAGGGGGCAAACGAGCAAACGGGTCGCCTGATGGAAAGCATCTACCGTCGCCCATGGACAGTAAATGTTGCTGTTGCTACACCGTGACGTGCATTTTCACGTTACATTGACGTAAATTTTCACGTCACATCAACGTACCGTGCCACGTTACCGCACCGTTCCACGTTGACGACGTCGTGACGTGCAGATGTGGACAGCCCGTAAAGCCTTGGTCATAAAGTGGCAGTTTATTTGAATTCTTGTCGGTGAGGTCCCGCTGACGTCGGCAGTGGACAAACGCCCTAAAGCTAAACTGCCAGGCGTATTCAGAGGACAAAACCAGTTTTTGTGCCATTATGTGTAAATAGGACCTTTCTAATTCGGCGTGCGACCAAAACTCTTGATCTAAATTAGTTTAACATCCATAAATTTAAACTTTCCTTCCATATATCTTTCGTTCAATGCTTTTATCGTTACATGTTTAATTACTAGTTCTATTTTAGAAGTTTTATGCTAATGTTATCATGGGCGTACCGAGGGGGGAGCAGGGGGGGGCAGCTGCCCACCCCTGGATCATGTTAACGTCCCTACTAAGTATATTATCTAGTAGTTTTATCTATAAAAATAAAAAAATTAAGAACGAATTTTTGCCATTTGTTTGCAATACAATATTTTTACAACTAAAAATTATTAATTTTTTTTCTTTATAAAAATTTAGCTTATAAAAATCTGATTTGCCCCCCCCCCCCCCCCCTGGCCCAGAACCTGGGTGATTTGCCCCCCCCCCCCCCCCCCCCCGCGCTGGCACCAGAACCTGGGTAATTTGCCCCCCCCCCCCCCCCTGGCCCAGAACCTGGGTACGCCCATGAATGATTTATAATTTATTAAATTTAAACTAAGGGAAGATCGCAGACTCGATCGCACAAAAAGTCTGTCGTCTGCGATCTCCCTAAAAGTGATGAAATGTGTGTTTATGGTGTGGCCAAGTTGCTTGATAGGAAAACAGATATACAGACATACAGTGGGATTCCTGTAACCCACCCTTACCCTTTGTGTACAGAACCCAAATAAACTTTAACTCTGCAATAAATTTTAATCAAATCCTTTGATCTACTTTATCAACGAAACTAGCGAACATAGAACCTCCTCCTCTTTTGAAAATCGGTTAAATATCATACGTTATGCACGGAAATGATAATGATGAATGAAAAATTAAGCCGTATCGTTGTACTGTTTTAAATGTACATTACAATGAGTTATCTATTCCATTCTTTTGTAATCAGTAGATTCCCAGCCACAGATCCATATAATGTAGAGATGGAACATTTTGTGGAGTGTATTTTTATGTGCCAATGAAAATAATGTTATTTATAAGCTACTGGATGACCTGGTAATCTTCGTATCCCTTTCCTCCTAATAAAAACTTTTCCAAGACTTCCACAAACATTTCATATAATATCATCTTATATATAAAATTCTCGTGTCATAATGTTAGTTACCGTACTCCTTCGAAACGGCTTTATACTGATTTTTACCAAATTTTATATTATATGCATATTCAGTAGGTCTGAGAATCGGCTACTGGCTACTTTTATTTTGATATAAGTGCATTTGTTGAAAAAATAATAGTAAATTATTACAACTCGAGACTGACGGCGACCATTGTTTGTGCGACGGGATAGCGATGAACGTTGCCATGGTGCCGTACTTATTTAGTCACTGCAATAAAATAATATGGGCGAAATACTTTATATGGCGAAACAATGTTTGCCGGGACAGCTAGTATAATATAAATTTTTCCCAGACTTCCACAAAAATTTTTTTTTTAATTTTTATTTAAATCGAAGATAAGCTTATCTATGTACACTACATACATATAAAACCCATGACATATCTGCTAATTGTATAACCTACATTCCCAGACGGTATTTGCATGGAACACGACGTGTTTCGCACGCAAAGATGCTATCGATTACGTTTATGTCAATTTTTATGGCACTAAGCCCTCATACTTCAGAATATGGCGATAAAAACCTTCATCAGATTACCCTGTAAGGGGATAAGCCTTTGAGTGTACAGTTATGCTTCGGCGCAAATGAGCTTGCTTTACTCAGAAAACTGAAGTCAAAAAACGTTTGTTTTGCTTTGTAAGTAGCTGTTACTTAAACACCAAATAATATACAAGATAAACAAGCATTCAACAATTTTGAAAGCTAAGCCACAAATCAAAACTGTGATCAGGTTCTTTTTGTCTCTTTAATAATTTCGGGTCAATATGGATTATTGTATAATACAGTTAAAAATCTACCCACTAACTAGTAAGATATATCTACCATCAGGGTTTTAAAATCATTAACAACATGTTCCACAGTCCAACATGATAATCAGTAAAAAACATGTAAAATCTGTTGTGTGGTCTGAGTCAGCGCGTGCGCAGCGCATCTGCGTGGGGTTGCCAGCTTGTAATCAACCTTCATTAGGGCTGTCACTCTAAAGCTTTTGAATTAATATACCTATCTCCTAGTTAATTAGTTCCTAGACTTTAAAAGTTACTAGAGCTTTAAAAGTTTTCGTGGTACTATTGATATTGATGACACAGGAGTTACAGTAATGGGAATGGGTGGTGTAATCGTGGGCCAATTACCACTCACAAGTCTAACAACGTGCAAGCATAAAATTAGAAGCTAAAAGATGCCTTTTTTTAAATTAATAATATGTTCGGAATTAATTAAATGTTTTTCGAATGTTAAAGACACGTTATGAAAAAAAAAAACATTAAAATGTCAAAAATAGAACGATTTAGATCTTGCGAGTATCGCATGTGGGGTAATATTCTTTGACGAACTACTATTACAGGTACTGAGCATCTATATGGACAATAAATCTCAATGTTGAGCATCTCTATATATCTGAAGTGGCAACCCTATTCTTCAAGAGCGGAACTCCGCACTCGGCATCCCTACACCTTTCCGTTTTTTGCCTCCCCGACTGTTGCTATACGGTCTACCGATAACTTTTTAATCACTTTATTAACTTAACAGCTTATTATATTTTATTTGGGGTTTAATTTTAAGTCCGTGCGATGGTTATAAGGTTCTTAATAAAGATATATTGATGTATCGGTTTCAGTATGATTTTAAGCATTTCGCTTTACTATACCTGACTGTCAATATAATAGAGGAAGGCGATTTTATTTTCTAATTTCTGTACATACCTAAAGACCTACAGACAACAACGACGCGTGGATGACAATGGGGGCGTGGCAAACAGCTGTCGCTTAAAATGACGTCAGTAACGTCATAATTTGGCCACACGTAAAAATATGACTTTGGATGACAATATAATTTGAATTGGACGACGTTGGGTGTGAAATACCTGTCTGCCTGGTGACACTTTACAAGATGGCGTTACATGCCACAAGCAAAAGTATCCTTGTAGAGTTGTATGTGTCTTACATAAATAACAGAGGCCGTAGCCAAAGTCCCTTTTGTTATAAACGATGACGAAATTCGTTATCAAAAGACAAAATGTATGGGATTTGAAGCGCAAGCGAAATGTCATTTAGCGATGAGTTGTGTCAAACCGCATACATTTTGATAACGAATTTCGTCATCGTTTTTAACGAAATATACTTTGTCTAGGGCCTCAGGCCCTAAACCTAGATATATATCAGCTTAAATAAATGGTAACTATTTCAAGAAAAGCGTTTTCGTTACCAAAAGCGGTATTTTCAGCAGTCCTAGTAATTTGACACACCTATAAATATTAATTAACCTTTCCCGGCTTTAATTAACTATGACCCAAATGACTGAGTGACATTCCTTTGTGTTATCTTTGAATTTATGTAAAGCCGCCCAGGAGCGTGATAAGAATTAAACGCGTTTAATTTTGTATGAAATTCGATTACGATGTTTGGAGCGTTACGACTTACGCAATGTTATTTGTGGACCGTCGTGTCGGCCATTGCTACACAAAAGCTGTATAATAAGGCTGACCGTAAACGCACGTATTCTTTTTCCGTTTCCGAAATTCCGTGAGCTACTATGATGATTAGCACTTAAACGTTCGTTTTATTTCAGTGGTAAGCGCGTTGGTAGCTCAAGCCAGGGGTCGCGGGTTCGAATCCCGCCGACGGAACAATAGTCTTCAAAGTTCCTGGGTCATGGATGTGTATTTAATATGTGTATAATATAATAAAAATCTTAAATATTATTTGTACAGTTTAAAAGTATTAAATATATCTCCGTTGTCTGGTACCTGTAACACAAGTCCTTCAGGTACTTACCACGGGGCCAGACTGACGTGGTCTGAAGCGTCGATAGATAAAAAAAATGCCGGCTTACGCTTGAAACGTACGTATACGTGCGGAATTTCTTCGGAACGTAGAAAAACGAACGTGTGTGGCTTGGAATTCCGAATGCGCGTTTGCGGCACACAAAATATATGAAACGAACGTTTTCCGTCTACTAAATTATATCCAATTTTAGTGAAGATAGTCACACAGTGCAGACAGACAAGTCAAGACAAGAAGTCAGCCTGATTACCTGATTGATTATTTATTCGTTCAAAGGGCGAAAAAAGCCTGATCTCTTGCCAGTCTTTCAGTTTATCCCTTACAAGAGCAAAGGAAGAGAGACCGCATAAGACATGTACAGGGTACATATTTGGGCTACTATAAGATTATTGCTGGCTTGTTCTCAACGAAACCAGCAACCTATTAAGAGATACGAGGGCTGCCTTTTAAGTTTTGTCGTTTGGAATAAATACAGACAATCTAATAGATTATCACATTTATTGTTTTTGTAAGAATTCTTCGCGATATTTAAAATGCTTTTGCATGCGTTCAAACCAGTTTTTAAAACATTTATTCCAGTTCAAAGTTGGGTAATCAAAATGGCCGATTTTTACGCGTAAACAGCTTCTTCAGGTGAGCTTAAACGTTGGCCACAAAGACTTTGCTTAATTTTGTGGAACTTATTATAATCCTTAGGTCTCAAGCCAGGGCTGTAAGGATGATCTAAAATTTCAACGTTTTGGGTTCACAAATACATCTTTGTTTGACCGGCGATGTGCGAACAT
The DNA here is from genome assembly GCF_905147365.1 of Aricia agestis. Lineage (NCBI taxonomy): Eukaryota > Metazoa > Arthropoda > Insecta > Lepidoptera > Lycaenidae > Aricia > Aricia agestis. The sequence continues at coordinate 6,639,311 of NC_056424.1, read as the reverse complement.
GCGTTGTCATGGCCAGGAACATACGACGTCTTGAATCGTTTTTTCGAAATTCGGTGATGACTTTTGGCAAACAAGCTGTGGTATACTAGTCAGTGGTAACCGTTTTGCAATCTTCGAGTACAATTATAGTGGCGATGTGACCACCCTTTGAGCACTTTAAAAAAATGTTTGCCTTTAAAAAAACTAGAGCACTTTAAAAAAAATGTTTGCCTCCATTGTGGAGGCAAACTTTTTTTTTAAAGTGCTCTGTGAGTCCATGACTTTGGTCGATTTTGGCTCATTCTAGAAGACCCAGACAGTAGACTGCTGCTTAGAATTTGGATCATAAGCATATATCCAAAACTCGTCACTATTGAGCAAATTATAAACGTGCTTTGACTCTCCTCGGTTGAATCGCTGCAGAGTTTTGCGACAAAAACTAACACGGGCTGTTTTTGGTCGTCGCTAAGCAAACAAGGTATCTAATGAGAAATCACCATTTTTACTCCAAGTTTTTCGAGCAAGATTTTTTGGACAGTGGTCCCTGAAATGCCCATGGATGCCTCTATTTTGCGATATATTACATGACGGTCTTCGAGGACTAGCTGCTGCACGGCTTTAATATTCTCTTGCGTTACGACGGTTTTTGGACGACCATCACGTGGCTGGTCACTGAGGCTAAGGTGTCCACTTTAAACTTCTAAATACCAGCGTTCCATAATCCTAAGACATGGTCCTGCATCACTAAGTACAGAAATGATCTCCTCAAAACGCCGAAGTCGCGATAATCAACGTCGTTAGTTGTAAAAAATTATCGCACGGAAATTTTCCTTTAACATTTCCATTTTTACAACCGACATGTCACCTTTGCATAGACAATATTATAATAAGACTATTCGACCAATCTGAATAATTTAATTTGTTTTTGAAATCCAAATACAAGGAGATTAAAATCCCATATGGTTTTTTTTTCAATGATCGCGGGAAGTTTACAATCAACAGAACTTGAAAGGCATCCCTCGTATTATTATTATTATTTTATTAATGCTAACAGCTGTTTGTGAATATATTATACATGACTTAAATCAATACCACTTAAGCTAATATAATATGCATGTCGTAGGATGATTTGATAAATCCGTGTTTTCGCGAAATCCCTAGAATTTTCGCGAAAATTCGATTTATCAAATCATCCTACGATGTCGTAGGATGATTTGATAAATCGAATTTTCGCGAAAATTCTAGGGATTTCGCGAAAACACGGATTTATCAAATCATCCTACGACATGCACATATTGTAAACAATTCCAACCATGTTAATTAAACTTAAATGTCGCAGTAAATAAAATTAAGTTAGGACCTAAAACCCTTTACGGTATGTGAGTGAAATAAATTACAAGCATTAGGGCCCGTGCTCACATGGGCCTATTATACGTTTCGATGCGTATTTTAAAACCTACATCCAAAAAGGAGAAGGTTATATTATGTTCGTCTGTGTATGCTGTACCTATAGTTACTTAGTACGCGATTGCACTAAAATAAGTGTTTGTTTTTTTATATCTATGTTTAACTTTTAAGCCCTATAGGTAGTTTTTAATTTTATACAAATCAAAACAAACATAACTTCCCATCTTCGAAGCCTTTTCATTTACATAAATAAAAAAAAGCTTTAAATTTGAAGAAAGATCGCACAGCCTTTTTAAATAGATTTAGGTTTATGGTAATATTTTAAAAATAAAGTATAGGGTAAATGACTAGTAGATTGGATAGTACTAGTCATTGGAAAAAGCACAAAAACACCATATTTATTAATGTTGCTTTAAAAACTGACTGTTTTTCTTTAAAAGCAGGCGTTTTTTTTTACTTTGAAAACAGCAAATTTTTAAAGCATCATTAATAAATATGGTATTTTTGTGCTTTTTCCAATGACTGGTACTGTCCAATCTACTAGTCATTTACCTTACTTATTTAAAACTACCATAACTACAGTGAAATACAACGTGAAATGTAATCAATTCAATCATAATATTATCTTAAGATACGACTTAATCGTGAGTTTTCCCGTCGTAAATCCTAATCGAAAACACTCTAGCAAAACGACGAATCCAAACGATAGTGACACGGATCTCCGTAGATTTTTACGATTTCAATGTATCGTTGTATTCGTTACGTCAGAGGCGATCGATCGAAGCCTCCGCTCGGCGTTTGAGGGGGAAAGGGGGGGATTGGGGTGTTAAATCCTTCCCCAATACAGCTTACCGTGACTATTAATGGGAAAATCTGCTTACCGGTTTAAAGTTTGTATAATCAAGACTTCTAAATTGTTCGGAATAAATTGATGCGACAAATTATTAGTTAAAATTTAACATTCCAACTTAAAAGTAATTATTATTGCCTATACTGTAGAACTTTCAATATATTGTAAATGCTGTGTATGTCTGTTCTTATAGCTTAAGCGGCTGTTCCGACTCTGATGTAATTTTGGAAGTATGTTCTTTAGAAGAGTATTTTAGTAAGATAAAGCCCTTATTTCACTAAAGATTATGCATAGTTATAATTGCCTCCACGATTTCGCAGCATTCAGTAAGCATAAAATATAATATAGATCATGGCCAATCATAGATGAATCAATCCTCCATAATCGCATTGTGTTGGTCCATCATTTGTCCATCGTGTGCCAACGTGGAACCGTATTAGGTGAAAACATCTCGATTAAAATAAAAACTACGTCGGGTAAGCAATTGTTAAATTAACAGTTCAGCCGACAGAGCTCAACTCCGTTATTTCCACAAAGAAGTTAATTATTCCTCTGTTTCGGACAGACTCATTTTACTTTGCTTTATCAATGGATAAAGAGTTTACTGTTTGTTTGTATGTCATCTACAATGTAGTCGTTATGAGCTTTCTCTCCTTGCTAAGATTGTTTTACTGATGTGTAATAAAATGACTAATAGTAATAAATTGAATTACAAAATTGTAAAACCTGTAGCTTTAAAGGCTTTAGCCCAGGGGTCACCAATTAGTTTCGCTCGGGGTCCGTTTTAAGACATGAAATGACCTTCGCGGTCCACACATTTTATATTAAAATATATTAAACATAGGTATTTATCAATGAGAAAAGTAACCATTTTTTTGTAGCTAATTATCGCTCTGAAGTTTAGAGTGAAATATTGGTGCAAGCTATAGATACCTATTGACATTAAACCCTGGAGATGTTGAAGTCCTAAGATGAACGAAGATCATCTTCGAACATGCTTGGTCCGCACTCAATGGGTCGGCGGTCCGGATGCGGACCGCGATCCGCCATTTGGTGGCCCCTGCTTTAGCCTTTAAAGCTACAGGTTTTACAATTTTGGTCTACTCAATATAAGAAAAGGTTTACGTTTTATTGCGCGTTCCGCTCATACATCGAGCACCATAATTATTATTATAATGTCAAGTCATAGGTGGTGTACTAAGTTCGAATTTGTGTGCCCTGCAGTAAGCAGCATTAAGCACTTTCTCTGTATATGAGAACGTACATTATCTATAGATGGCAGGATATGGCAAGTAAATAATTAAGTTTCGTCTGATTGGCACAACTGGCTTCTTACAGTAGAACTGCACTCGACGGCACGCGTCGACGGCAATCGGCGGCTGGCGGCAGCCGTCGACAAAGACGTGTCTAAACACACTAGGCCGAAAATACGCGGCCGAAGTTCGGCATGATTACGTCAGCAATGCGCTACGCATACAATATAACGCGACGTAACTTCGGCATGGTGTGTCATCAGTAATTTAAAATACATTGCAGGCGTAACCATGGCGAACTTAGGATTTTTGGACTGGAAATTTTTTCGGCCTAGTGTGTTTAGACACTTGTGACTGTGTGTAAACACAGTTTCAGAGTTTTTTTTATTTTATACATAATAATGATAAACACGTTAAGCAGTGATTTAGTAAAAGAAAAAATATTTTGTAGTACGCGTGGTAATTCAAATATAATCTTCCATACCTATGGACGATTAATCAATCAAGAACAAATCAAGAAAAACGAATAGCATATATCAGCCACGACGCGAATTTCGCGTCGTGGCTGTTTCACTGTGACCACAGCGCGTTGTGAGCCATTTTTTCCCTCATTGAGCGATTTCGGTCTTTGAGCGTAACATATATTATACAGAAATGTATTGAGATGTAGTGAGATGTATTTAGATGTATCAAAATATAAATGTATATTTTCATATAGCTCTGTATCTTAAGATACGAAGATGTAAAAATGTTCATTATAGCAATTGTGTGTGGTCTCCTGACGATTTCTATAGAAAGATGTATCGAGATGTATCGTGCTATAATACGAGTATCATCTTTACATTACCTACTCTGTCTGTGACAGCCTTTACTCTAAATGCTCCCATTGTATAACTATTCAACAAACAAACCACAGTACCTCTTAATACGAAATTCGTGTTCGGTGTCGGTCGCCCACGTCGACCGCGCTATCATATTTCAATACTTTTATAACCCTCTACTTTCGCTGCAGTGAAATCTGTATCAGAAACCATTTAGTTTTATGACCGAGATAGGCATAGTAATCGTTATCTTATTTTGTCTACGGCGAAGGCAAGAACCGTACATTTTGCCATACGAAGTAGCCTTTGTTTCGACACGGTGTACTTAACCTAACTAAGGTTGTCTAGCAGAAACTGCTGTTAGCAGTAAGACCGCCTATTTGTACATAGTTTTCCTTTATTGTGTTTTTTAATTCATGAAACCCCAAGCGGCCACATCCGGCCGCGATAACAATAGATAAGCTATTGTGTCTTGTTTTTCCGCGATCGATGGGATGGTTTAAGTTTAGTTTTAAGTTGTACAAATATTATATTCTACCTACTGTATGTCTGCACTCTGTGCGTATCAAAGTTATTCCTTTACTTACTTTTGGAAATTTTAATTGCAAACAACATCATATTAGCTTTGATATTTCGGATAATATTAAGTATTACTTACCTATATGTACCCAGTATCCACATAATTTACAACCATTACCAATATTCTTAAATCCGAATTTGTGCAACCCAGAAACTTGCTTTACCCATGCGAATGCATTGTTTTGTTTTTTTACTCGTCAATCGGCCTATGTATGAAGATAGACTACTGTCTATTATTTATACTGTAGAAGCCATTTCGTATTTAGTAGCCATTTTAACTGTGTTTCTTAATAAGACTGTTAAATACATTGTCTTAAATGTACATTACAAGTCGTTATATAGCATGGATTATTATTATTATCACTGAACCAAGACATTTACAAATTAATCTTTTGACTTCGCAGAAGTTTGCATATATTAACTTTTAACCAACTATAAATTTTACAAGGTACAAACTATTAAATATCTGTGTTATATTTTAATTCCAATCTCTAAGCAATCCATACTTCCATACTAATATTATAAATGCGAAAGTGTGTCTGTCTGTCTGTCTGTCTGTTACCTCTTCACGCTTAAACCGCTGAACCGATTTTGCTGTTTGCCATGGAGATACTGTGAGTCCCGGGAAAGGACATAATATACTTTTTGTCCCAGAAAAATGTACGGTTCCCACGCGATAAACGAGTTATGGCGCAACGGAGTTGCGGGCGTCATCTAGTTTGAAATAAATCATTAATTCCGGGATGCTTAGAGGCAGCTTAAAAAGCTTCCAAAAATATCTTATATCATACGCCTCAATTCTTATTATTTTTATAATTCTGCTAAATTATTGTACGTCGCAATTCTTATTAGTTTTACTGCTAAATTTTGTAAAAGACAGACATGATGTATGTCTACCTCTTCACGCTTAAACCACGGAACCGATTTTGATAAAATTTGGTATGGAGATACTTTGAGTCCCTGGAAAGGAGATAGTATAGTTTTGATTATAGCAAAGTGTACGGTTCCCGCGTTATAAACTAACTTACACGCGACGAAGTTACGGGCAACTTCTAGAATTATTATGTAACCTCCTCAGAATAGCGAGATGTCATACTCCTGTGGAATTATCTTTTGTCTGGTCTAAATAAAAAAAAAATACTTATATACGTGGGAGAGCCATGCTTCGGCACGAATGGGCCGGCTCGACCGGAGAAATACCACGTTCTCACAGAAAACCGGCGTGAAACAGCGCTTGCGCTGTGTTTCGCCGAGTGAGTGAGTTTACCGGAGGCCCAATACCCTACCCTATTCCCTTCCCTTCCCATCCCTACCCTCCCCTATTACCCTATTCCCTCTTAAAAGGCTGGCAACGCACCTGCAGCTCTTCTGATGCTGCGAGTGTCCATGGGCGACGGAAGTTGCTTTCCATCAGGTGACCCGTTTGCTCGTTTGCCCCCTTATTTCATAAAAAAAAAATCTAATCTAAATCCACATTTATACTCTACATAGACCAATAAGTAAAGTCAATATCGAACCCTGTACGAGAACAATAGAGTTAATTTGGACAATTTCGAGCGGCGGCTCTACCTACGTGAGTTCATTGACCCGTATCTCATCTCCATTCTACGGCTTCATTATCATATTTGTGAGTAATTGATACGGTTATGATATTATAATGAATATATTACCCTATATCGTATGGTAATAGCCAAACTAATATTATAATTGCTAAAGTATGCATATCTGTCCGTTACGTGAAGAGTAACGCCCAAGCCGCTGAACCGATTTTGTTTAAATTTGGCATGTCGTTATTGTCGATCCAGGAAAATGTACGGTTCCCGATCATCATCTAGTTAGTTTTTTTTTATGAAACAAGGGGGCAAACGAGCAAACGGGTCACCTGATGGAAAGCAACTTCAGTCGCCCATGGACACTTGCAGCATCAGAAGAGCTGCAGGTGCGTTGCCGTCCTTTTAAGAGGGAATAGGGTAATAGGGGAGGGTAGGGATGGGAAGGGAAGGGAATAGGGGAGGGTAGGGAAGGGAATAGGGTAGGGGATTGGGCCTCCGGTAAACTCACTCACTCGGCGAAACACAGCGCAAGCGCTGTTTCACGCCGGTTTTCTGTGAGAACGTGGTATTTCTCCGGTCGAGCCGGCCCATTTGTGCCGACGCATGGCTCTCCCACTTAAGGTTTATATATATATATATATATATATATATATATATATATATATATATATATATATATATATATATATATATATATATATATATATATATATATATATATATATATATATATATATATATAAACCTTCCTTGGATTTCCAGGAATATTTCAAGACTAAAATTAGCCAAATCGGTTCAAGTTTTATCGAGTTTAGTGAGACTTACAAATTTTAAAATTTTGATTCATTAAGGGCGGATTCGACCAAACTGGAGTAAAATTTTACTCGAGTATAACTGTCTCCTAATCTAAGAGTAAGCTGGTTTTGCGTTTTTCCAACTTCTAATCCAAGAATGAGGTAATTACCATGCCAGCAAATACATCAAGAGCGGGTATTGAAAAGCAATAACGCATTTCGTGTCGCAACGTTTCGCGGAGAAAACTGTGACGCGTCATAATTAAATTCGGCTCACGTCACGTGGATGATAAAGTAATTATATTTTGGGCAATCCGAGCGATGCGTCGTTTCAGCTCGATTTCAATTATAAAAATATAAATAATAACTGCTCATTTTATATGCCGGCGCAATTCATTATTATTCATAACTTCTTTGGATTTAGTGAAATATAATTGCGAAATTATTTTTCATTCCTGTACGTGAACATGGTAGACTTTGCTCTATCGTAGAGCAGTGGAACAGCAAGAAATTAAATAGTCATCACAAGAAGCCTTTCGTATTTTGTAGGTACTATGATTTTTGAAAGTCATGATAATAATATCTTTTATAATAATTAATAATAATTATACGAACATATCGTAATCATAATAACTTAAGTGGCTGAATGTCGAAACACATACAACAGTTTGAATTTTAGGTACCATTGCAATTAACTGGTATTCAGTACCGTACATTTTTGCCTTGCTCCTTCCTTGGCAGCGCACAAATTTTCGACAAGACAAAGAATTTCAATTCATCTCATATAAAAAAGTGGAACGAATTAATCAAATTAATATGGGAATGGTCTATCACCGTAGTAGGCGCCTCCGAGGCGGTACTGTCCCGACAATTACACTATGTAGGTCGCACGGACGCCCACAGACAGACGTTGTTAGTACGCCACTGAGGTGACCCTCTCCGCCCCCCTCTCCATGGGTCACTTGTACCAAAAGCGGGGGAGTTGTGAGTACGCCACAGATCTTGTTATACTGGCCGCACGCTCTTGTACGATTTTAATGCAAATATTTGAAGGAGATAATAGTTTTTTTTTATGCAAAACTGAACACCGTTTATCTTTGTGTGTTTAAATAACACGTGTAAACGCTAATTTAATATTTAAGGTTGTCATGAGAAATTACTACATATCTCGCTTACCCGGTTTCTGTACGCGGAAAATGAAAATATTGTTTCAAAAATACTATAAATCATTTAGTCCAAACTTGAAACATACTTAATTTATATATGTTTGGATTGTTTAAGTAAAAAAAACACTATTTTAAAGTAATAATCATCATCATTTTATTTTGCCATCATAAAAAAAGATATTTTAATGTCTGACACTATAATGGACACAGTTCTATCCTGTTGGTCAACATTTATTGTATGGAACCAAAACTGCACATTCTTATTCCATACAGTAAAATATGCTGATGATGGTATTTTCTAGAATAAACCAACTCCTAGAAGATTCAACGTTACTATTAACAAGTATTTCCTAATTTAGGTTCTTTGTGACCAGGTCTCCTGAGGAATTAGGTTCATCGTGCAGTTATTTTGTACACACAGGAAAGTATGGTGATGATGATTACCGCTTTGGGGCGTTAATCTCGCTAGTACGTAATGATAAACGCTCGAAACGACCAACATAACCCCCGGGCTCCAGCCCATCATTTATACACGTTTATTAGCCCATTTCATACAATTAACTTGTCAATATAGAGATTTAACTTAGGCTGCTTGTAGACGAAAGCTGAGCCTGAGACTGTCCGGCCACGGTCACGCTAATATAGACACGGCCTAAGACTGCGTTTTCACAGGAGGTGAGCTAAGCAAGGGATGTATTTTTTAAAACCAATAGAATCGTTACGCTGAGTGAGTTCTTCTGGAAAACACATTCCTCGCTTGGCTAAGCTCAAAAGCTCAGGCAGAAATGCAGCCAAAGTGTCTAAACACACTAGGCTGAATTACGCCGGCGTAATTTCCGCCGCAAATGTCAAACGCATACAAAACGCGACGTAATAGTGTGTCACGCCTCGTATTCGGCCCGTATTATGTATGCAATTTAAACGCGGCGTAAACGCGGCGGAATTTACGCCGGCGTAATTCACCCTAGTGTGTTTAGAGCCTTAGAGCCCGTCCAGATTAGCGTGACTGTGTCACGGTCTCGGTATGTATCGATAGAGTCAAAATGATGTATGGGGATTAGGGGCACAAAAATTCATATTTTTATGTCAAAATTGAAATGAAATCTATACTTAGTCTCTTCATTTTGTTTATAGGTATTTTATGTCATGACATAATATGATATGTATGTACACTTCTACAGTACTTTCAAAATGTCACGGTCTTAGTCACGTCTAATCTGAACCCACCCTTAGTAACTTTTAGGAGAGTATAACTTTCGATGACAGCAGCAATTTAATATAGACCTATATTACGTTAAATATAGTTTTCTACTACAGCTATAGTAGATGCTCTATAAGATTTGTAGGTCAAATAAGCGACGAGTCACAAGATTTATAGATCAAACGAAGGAGGAACTATTTGAGGAACCGATATACCATATTATTATGTAGATATGTTGAGAAATACTCTACATAAGTGCTTCAGTAAAAATGTTACTCCAGTTGGCTATAAAGGATTATTTTATTAATATTATGCACCTTATATTGTATAATTCCAATGAAAATTTACCTCCACGTAGTAGGTTTCAGTGAGAAAGCGGAAAATTTTCTCTGCATATGAAAATGAGCAATTTAAAGTGGAGCAAAATGCTGTGGATCTGTAAATCAGGCATATTGAAAACAATTACGACTAACTACTCGAATTTACAAAATTTCAGAAGTATAACTGTATATTATACTCCTTCATAGTGTATAATCGTATAACTAGTTTTTAAAGGAAGTATATACTCCTCTTATCACAACAAACCATGAAAACATTAAACATTATGTTATAGATTCTATACTATTTTTATTTATTTATTCACAGAATTTTACACATGTTGAGTCTAATTCCACAATGCGTAAAAATTTTAAATGAATTGAATTCTTTTGTGTACCTTAATTTCACACGAAGGAATTCACACATAATTCAACTATTTCCACTGTAAAAATGTGTATATTATTATATAACCTAATAAAACTTCATGTTTACTATGTGTGAACAATGTTACGTTAGGTTTTATTATAAATATATAGTCACTATAAGGCGACTATAACGAAGAAGGAGAAGAAGAAATATATTTTTGATTTTTAGCTGAGCGATTACGCACTTAATGTCCTGATAGTGACGTTTTTCAAATTCAGTAACTTGTTATTTGGCTATGCTATGGTTTTCAGGCAGACGAGAGAGGGGAGCGAGCCTACTATAAATGACCAGTTTATTTATTACTTCACGGCAGAAATTAATGTTACCAATATTGATAAGATCTTCTTCGTAGGATGAAGTCATTTCCGCCATCCAACCGCTTCGATCTTTAATGATCCATGACGAATTTAAATGCAGTTTTTCAACAAAACCTGGGGCCAACAAGCAACGAATCTCTACAAAATCTGATGGATAGTGACTACCGCTCATAGATACCTGCATCCTCAGAGTAGTTGCAACTTTTCCGGCGTTATAAGAGGGAATACTCTATCTGATTGAAGGTTTGCAAGTCGTCAGAGTTCCGGATTATTGCTGATTGTTCATTCTAGAATCTTACTTTGCATAGCAGAGAGTAACGCACGGTGGACTGTCACAAAGAGTATATAAACTACTGGACTGTCACTCAAAGTGATTAGAAGGATTTTTCACCTAAAACGGCTGTAAATTTCACTGCTGGTTCATGATAAGAATAGGAAGAAGACGCTTAATACATATTATAGAGTGATTGGAGAGGTTTAAATCTATACCTTACGCCCGTACGAAACCGATGGTGGGTTTTACTTTACAATATCTTGTTTCTTCGCCTAAACGCCTACATTAATAATCTACAAGGCTTTTTGTTAACGAATAGGTACATTGCACACGACAAATGGAAACTTAAATAATGGTCTAGCCAATGACAAATTAACATAAAACACATTTGTCATACTTTGTTCTACAAACTAACATTTGTAAAGAGCGACTTTTTATTCCCATTTCATGACGCCTTTTGTGTGTCACTTTTTACGTACTATGTAGCTCTATTTTAACGGTTTTATTACAGTTTTTTTACTTCTCATGATAGTTAATCAGTAATTAGTATCTGTAATAAAAAATAAATCAGATTAAGTAATGAAGGTTTTAGTTAATTTTACCGTGAGATCATGTTTACCACTGGCTTGTTAAATAAAATGCTGATAACTGACAACTGTAGAGAAATTATTGTTTTATCTACAGTTGAATATTATCTACAAAAACTTTAGGGAAAATTACTTTTATTGGCTCTACGCTTACGTTTGTTTAAGTTACTCTACATTTCTTTATTTTTCATTTTCATTGTACACGATGGAAACTTTTTTTATTACTCTACATTTGATTGTAATACATTCCAGATCTCGAGAATGAAAATGTACCCACGTAAATTATAAAGAAAAGATATATTATATCACGTCAACGTAGACGATGGGGCGCGTAAGTCACTCCAGCGGACTGAAAAAGCTCTACCATTATTTCTTACGTCTTACGCTGTGATTCTTTGAGCTTTAAATATTTATATAGCTTTGTACATATGCTTCTACAATCATTTTACATTTCTACGTCGGTTCGAACGTAACCACAAATCAATAAACTTTTTTAAAGCGCTCGCTATTTTGTGGTATAGATTAAAACCATTTTCGCCATTGTTAACCATACCGCAATTTCTCATACATTTACGATATAGTCCCCCCAACCGCAACTTACAATATGTCGTTAAAAATATGTTTTAAACTGCGAAAAATCGTACTTACATTTTTCCCGGTAAAACAAACCCGATGGTCACACAACTGAATCACTTTACGTCACGGCACGGACAGGCGACGACGCGGCCGCCCGGAGGCCTGCACTCATGCTACTGATCTAATTCCGACCGTACGGTTGAAAAGTGACGTAATAGCCGCCATGTTGCCTCCCCCTCGGCCGCGCCTAGCTTCCGCTCGAAAAATGCACTATTAAATCAATTTCAGCGGTAAAATAATTTTAAGCTCAGTTTTCGTTTCATTCCTCACGCCGTCACGCGCCGGAAAGTAACGCACTGGAAATGTAGAGCGCTATTGACTTTTTTTACAACGTCCTTTAAGGAATAAGGAATTGTATTCCATTGTTTGAGATTTTTATGTAACGTCATGGAGTACGATTATATTTTATTGACAGCTATACGATTACTTAATTTATCAGTTAAATAATTAATATTTTGATTATATCAATGTACCTGAAGGACTTGTCTTACAGATAAAGTCCTTGAGGTACTTAGCACGAGGCCAGACTGACGTGGTATGAAGCGTCCATAGTATATATTATTATAATATCATTTAAATATAATATTATTTTTACTCGTAGTAAATGGCTATTTGTCTTCAGCCGAAGGCGAAGTTTGTGGCAAATGGCAATAGCTTACCTTTTATAAAGCTTTGACAGAAATCGACATGATATGACACATAGACTTATTTATATACTGATATTATGACATCAACAAATTGTTATAATTTGACTAATTAATATAGAATAATATTAACCTACTGAATACGTATGAAGCCTGCACATACTAAATCAGCGGCTTGTTTAAGAGTAGATCCTTTTGGATTTGCACTTTTCTTTCTGCTATATATGTCTATGTAAATTTAGCACAATATATTAAATACAGTCATGTCGCACTCATCTGGTTGAGTCTGCTATTTGATCGAATTATTAGCGAATTCATTGCATGAAACCAAATTTTAAATTGTAGTCAAAGACTGGACGAGTCGGTCTTTAGTTTTGACATTAAACGTTCGAAATTCGAATCAACGACTTGTATTTAAAATGATTTCATTCAATGAACGCACCAGTCATTCAATCAAATAGCATTCAACCAGATGACTGCGACAATATACATCAAAGTGATGACTTATGAGACTTAATCAGGTATTCATACACTGCCTTAATAAGTCGCCCTTGGCCCAGTAACAGATTGCAAATCGCTTCACAAACATAAGAAAATAAAGAAACGATTATTAAAAACGATGCACAAATGGAAAATCCCACACAAATCACTTGGGAGTTACACAATACGTTACGTCAACGGACAGACGGACAAATGCAATCTGCCCACATATTATACTGTATAGTCTGTATATGTATACTAAATTGTTAATCATTGTAAATGTACTATCAGAGAAGTTGATTCCTATGCAGATGGCGGACCTAAGTAATTTGGCCGCATTACGTCAATCCCATCCGACCCATCACAACTAACATTGAATTGACATAAGCCGACCAAATAACATAGGCCCGCCAACTGCCTAGGAATCAATTTGTTCAATGGTACAATCAGAGAAGTTGATACATGGTTTGGTCGAGTTATGTCAAACCCAGCTGATAGATCACGACTAACATTGAATTCATATGACCTGACTAAATGACGTAGGTCCGTCATCTGCCTAAGCATCAATTTTTTCGATGGTACATACATCAAAGACGCCGTGTGCAATGGAACCTACTCATGTTGATGGCAAAATGTTTTTATTGAATAGATGCTGCTCATTTACGTTTCCAGTAATTGAAACCCACGTACGTACCTACTTTACTATATTATAAATCACTAGCTGTCCGGGTAAACGTTGTTTTTTGATTGAATAGTTGAAGCGAAAATCATAAAAGTTTATTGTGCGGGGACCGTACATTTTTCGGGACAAAAAGTATCCCTTGTCCTTTCCCAAGACTCAAAGTATCTCAATACCAAAATTTATCAAAATCGATTGAATAGTTTACGCGCAAATCATAAAAGTATATTGTGCAGTAACCGTACATTTTTCTGGGACAAAATGTATCCTATGTTCGTCTTCAGGACTCAAAGTATCTGTATATGCCAAATTTCAACAAAATCGGTCCAGCCATTTACACGTGAAGTCGTGACCAGGTGAAAATGGATTCATTTTTTAGGGTTCCGTACCCAAAGGGTAAAAACCCTATTACTTCGATGTCTGTCCGTCTGTCTCCAGGCTGTAACTCAAGAATCACTATAGCTAGAATTCTGAATATATATATATATATATATATATATATATATATATATATATATATATATATATATATATATATATATATATATATATATATATATATATATATATATATATATATATATATATATATATATATATATATATATATATATATATATATATATATATATATATATAGATTATAAAATGCACCTCAAGACATAATATTATTATATATTCTTATTGAGTCATACTGGCAGTAACCATCCATACTAGTGTTATTATAATAATTAATTAATATGTGACCAATATAATATTATAAACTTGAAAGTTTGCCTTTCTATATTACTCTCTACGCTTGAACTGATTTGAAAGGAATTCAGTACAAAGATATTTTAAATCCAGAGAAAAAACAATGCCTCTTACTATCAAAAAGAATACTAGCTTACATAAGGAAGTATCAACACGATTTGTATTTGCTGCAAAGTAAGTCAAAATGCTTTATTATTATTATTTCGGTATTTTGTAGAAATTTCTCTACATAGAGACCAAAATAATCAAAATAATTTGTAGCACGGACATGCAATAATTATAAAATAGCGGTTCCGTGGGAAACTTGATCATTTATCATTAGGTTCGCGCAGACAATACTTCGTTATGTTGTACAGTTCGGAATTTCGTTTAAAATAAGTCATTTATAATGAAGAAGTGTATCTTATTTAGGTATATTTTTCGTCTTTCCACAGATATATTCTAGAAATATATTTACGGATTTATTCCATTCCATGTTAACAAAATATTATACTTCTACAAAAAATATTTTGATGTCATTGAATGTGCCAAAGATAGAGTCAACAAAATATTTACAAATAAATGTACGCACTAGAAATTAATTTTGTTGCCATTTACAAAATTCCATAGAAAATTTAATAAAATAAAATGTACATTTAGCTTAATTTTTTAAAAATAGTAAATATACAACCATGGGATACCTAAGCTTCACATAACGAACAAAGACAGCAAAGCGCAAACCCTCAGAGCTGCCCAAATGTTTTTTTTTTTTATGAAATAAGGGGGCAAACGAGCAAACGGGTCACCTGATGGAAAGCAACTTACGTCGCCCATGGACACTCGCAGCATCAGAAGAGTTGCAAGTGCGTTGCCGGCCTTTTAAGAGGGAATAGGGTAATAGGGGAGGGTAGGGAAGGGAAGGGAAGGGAATAGTTGAGGGTAGGGAAGGGAATAGGGTAGGGGTTAGGGGATTGGGCCTCCAGTAAACTCACTCACTCGGCGAAACACAGCGCAAGCGCTGTTTCACGCCGGTTTTCTGTGAGAACGTGGTATTTATCCGGTCGAGCCGGCCCATTCGTGCCGAAGCATGGCTCTCCCACGTATAGTGTATGTATTTAATCTTTATTAGTAAGCTATACTAATAATAATAAAAATTCTTTATTTGCACATTATAACATAGCTCAATACAAATATTATAAAAGTAAAGGACTTGCGCAAATTGGCGGTCTCACCGCTGCTAGCGGTTTCTTCCAGACAACCAACAGAGATGAAAATATTATGACATACTATGGAACAGTACAACACTTAAGAGCCCATATGACCCTAACTTGACTACATACATTAACCTAGATCTCAAAATCTGTAAGGTCTAGAAAACTGATTTTTTGACACAAGTAACTTCAGTTCATAAAGATTAAACGCTCAAGACGAAAACACGATTACTCAAAAAATGCTCGATAGTTTCTTTTTTACAAAAAACCTTGTTTTAGACACATTTTTGCTTGGATCTTCGAAGTTTGCTGTCTTTTCTTTAATATTTTTTAATATATAAAAAGGTATTGATAAAACCTAAATTTGCTCAAAACACTTTTTTCATAATCATTATAGTTCGTCTTTTATTCAAGTAAAACTAACTCGGCGATGATTCCGCGCCGTCCTTTTTCACCTGGCATATGAAAGACGGGCGTGAGTGTGAAGAGAGAAGGACGATGTTTGATTTTTAGAGTCAGGTGAGCTCTTAAAACTAAAAATAACCTCAAAGTATTATGAATTTATAATCAATATTTTAGTACATAATGATATTAATTTCTTCCAAACAATAATACGTAATATAATATAATAATATACTTAATATATAAAATAAAATAATATTATACCTATACTTACTTATAAAAATAAAATTATCATAAAAAAAAAACTTTCAAGAAAGCTATGTATAGCTTGGCGAAAAGGTCCAATAATTGAACAACATTTTGTAACTTAGAGGAAAGTTCCAAATATGGAACACTGTAACGAAGGTCAGAGGTCGCACAATAACGGAACAGGACTGACCTGGGGACGCAGCATCCTCTATTACGAGTTCCGATCGTTAGGGACTTCCGTCAAGTTTACGAGGAGTTTCTTTGAATTTTCCGTTTTGTGACATTGAAAGCTATCAACTATACTCTACTTTCTGTATGTGTGATAGCTATATTGATTGTGTGGCGTAACTTAAAGAAATATAAAGTTTTTTAAATTCTATTAGGTATTTTTTCTAATTAATCTAGACACGTGGGACAGACTATACGTGGGAGAGCCATGCTTCGGCTCACAGAAAACCGGCGTGAAACAGCGCTTGCGCTGTGTTTCGCCGAGTGAGTGAGTTTACCGGAGGCCCAATTCCCTGCCCTTTCCTCCTCTATTCCCTTCCCTTCCCATTCCTACCCTCCCCTATTACCCTTTTCCCTCTTAAAAGGCCGGCAACGCAGCTCTTCTGATGCTGCGAGTGTCCATGGGCGACGGAAGTTGCTTTCCATCAGGTGACCCGTTTGCTCGTTTGCCCCCTTATTTCATAAAAAAAGACACGAGGCTAGCTCGCGCCGAGTGTAATATATACCAAAAGTAGCACCAAATGGTTCATGTACCATTTGGTGCTACTTTTGGTATGACACAGGAACAGCCCCTAGTCAAGACGTTTTCTTAATCGCTTCTTTATAGAATCGCCGATCAAAATGTATGAAATGCACACAAGCGTTCGTTAACATAAAGTCGACATTCGACTCATGTTAGTACATCACTCTATTATTTATAATTCGTAAAACTTACAGACATATTTTCAAAGTGAATAAAGTGTTCTTACAAATTACTCCATTATTTGTAATTTATGATTACTTAGGACTTTCATTAAACTCAAGTTTAATTATAATGGACGTAAATCCTGTACATTTCGCAGGCATCGGTTAGCGCCATGAAATTGGCGCCGACCTATTCCCTAACAAATTGGGTTTTGGCTCTCAGATTGCGTCGTTAGTGCCGAACTGGAGGTAAAGTGTTAGTGTAAAGGTAGAGCCACACTATCACAAGAATATTGTTTTTACAACAAAGCTATAGTGAAGGTGTAAGTGGGAGTTCTACTCTTGCCTTTATAACCTTTCCGTTCCCAACACCAAGTGCAAGGCAATATTGTTATTTTCCATACAACGAAAATGCAGCAGGTGGGGTTCTTCTTTTTTTATTTTTATTTTACGAGGCGATAGGGATAGGTACTTCATAATAATGATTAATAAGTTTAAAGGTCTTTATTTTACAAAGTACAAGTTCAAATTAAGAGCAACTTAACTACCTAAATTCATATTCCATTTTTTTTAAATTATGTTTATAGTTCTTAAAATCATCATTTAACTATATATTACTTACCTAATTACCGCAATACAATTAATCACTCCACAATAATAACGTAAATATCTTGCTGATAATGACGAGCACTGGAGCTGGAGCGTCTCACCGGTGGACCAAAATACAGACAGACCATAAAATTGACACATTATATTATATTGTCTATGATCCGTTACGTAAGATGTAAGTTATAGGCGCAGAGCGTGGAGGGAAATGAAGGCACGAATGCTGAGTATTTGTCGGTTTATTTTTGGATTTGTTAGATTAATTACTTAGTACTTTTTAAAACGTGCTTGTATGGTAATAATGATGTTTAAAGTAAGTACGTCAGAAAAATTATTAGAAAATCATCCAACATCTATAACTCATCCAAAATCTTTCCAATTATGCTTAAAAATTCCAGATTAGAAAGTCGAATATCCGGCCCTTATTTGCGATTATCTGGACTGCTAACAGAAAATGTATTCTAATAATTTCTTAATAATCATTGATTTTCTGTGTTGTTTTTTTGATTATTCGAATACCTAACGACAACAATAATAATTATTAGTTCGGTTAATGGAGTTGCTACTGTAATAATTATGTTGTTAGTATCAAAATTCAAAATATTTCATTTCTAAATAGTTTTATTAATAAAACTTTCAGAATGGTCCTATTTAGTGCCTACCACCGGTTTAGAACCTTTCCCGGCTAGAAGTAGAAGGACCAGCGCGTAAGAACCTTTGGACGTATTTTGTATATTTTAAACACTAAAGAACCTGCAATGTACTTCGTA
The DNA here is from genome assembly GCF_905147365.1 of Aricia agestis. Classification (NCBI taxonomy): domain Eukaryota; kingdom Metazoa; phylum Arthropoda; class Insecta; order Lepidoptera; family Lycaenidae; genus Aricia; species Aricia agestis. The sequence goes on along the minus strand of NC_056424.1, from coordinate 6,620,465 downwards.
AATGACTTCCAAACGAACTACTACTCTTATAATTAGTCCTGTCACGAAAGGCAGCACATAAATTAGACTTTATTGACGATCGATGTCGCAGATAACGATCTTACTTACCACCTGATGTGTAGTTATTCTACTTCGTTTTTCACGTGCAATACACTTTCCGTGTCTGACGCCCATAAACTAGGGTAGCTAATAGTAAACAAGTCGTTATTTGTTAATTAAATGCAGCTTTTAATTATTTTGATACATCTGTTCTATTTCTGAATTCCAATGAAACGAATTTACTTTATGAAAAAGGAAATAAACAATTTATGGGCAAATACTTTTGTTATGACTGTTAGGAATTCAATGATTCTAATTTTGTAGTGAAACATTGATAAAAAATTATATGTAGTTATATGACTTTATTAAGCCATGTTTTTTGAGTTTTGTAACTAGAAACAAAGTTTAAAAAATAGAATTTATTATAATATAAGATTAATTACAACGTTAAAATATGTTAGAAACAAAGTCAAAAAAATACAATCTTATTTTAAATATTATGAAAGATACTTTTAAAACGCTATGTCTAATGACTTGAAGCCATACACAGTAAGCGTAAAAAGCAGATGTTGGTTTGTGTTGAGATTATTTTAATGTATGATGGAATATCTCCCATATCTCATAATATACATTAACGTCAAAAAAGATTCATTATTATTGAATATGAAAATTAAAAAATATTCGCCTTTTAAGTGCTTCTTAATAGCAAATAGGTTTTATGAAGTCACACGTAAAAAGTAGACGAAAATATCACAGTAATTATATCCTAAGCTTGTGATTGCGTATGTTTGTTACTTTTTCACATAAAACTTCTGAACGAATTGTGATCAAATTTGATATGGCAATAGTTTAGTTAGGTTTTTCTTTTTTGTAGAGCCAAAGGTAAAAGCTAGTGAAGTGAATAAAAGGTCTCTTTCATGGTCAATGCCATCGGTGGTATCTGGCTTTTTGACAAAAGTTTATTTTATTCGATAGCCCAAAATTGCTTGGCTTACGTCAAAACGTTTATATATTCTGATAACTGATGATACTCCTAAAGTTGATCGCACATTTGTCAGCATCGTACGCGCCGTACGCACCGCATGCGGCGCGTACGATGTGGACGAATGTGCAAGGTTTATCATATTCTCATGACAACGAATTTTTCATTCGGCGCGGCGCGTGCGTGCTGAAAAATGTGCCATCACCTTTAGTGTCTAAACACACTAGGCCGAAGTTACGCGGCGGAAACTCCGCATGATTATTTATTTAGCCAACAAAAGTTACAATCATACATACATAATATAAACATGGACTAAATATTGAATCACGGTTATTGCACTTTTAATTAGAGGCTATTGCTTGCTAATAAAATCGGCTAAGTATAAAGATAATAAAAAATGTAAATAAAATTAAACTAAAATACATTAAATTAAATATAAAATAATAATACATGTAATACTTACTAATAATAATAATATAAAATTTATTATTTATTTATTACGCCCGCAATGTATTTTAAATTATGCTTATACGTGGGAGAGCCATGCTTCGGCACGAATGGGCCGGCTCGACCGGATAAATACCACGTTCCCACAGAAAACCGGCGTGAAACAGCGCTTGCGCTGTGTTTCGCCGAGTGAGTGAGTTTACCGGAGGCCCAATCTCCTAGCCTATTCCCTTTCCTACCCTCCCCTATTCCCTTCCCTTCCCTACCCTCCCCTATTACCTTATTCCCTCTTAAAAGGCCGGCAACGCACATGCAGCTCTTCTGATGCTGCGAGTGTCCATGGGCGACGGAAGTTGTTTTCCATCAGGTGACCCGTTTGCTCGTTTGCCCCCTTATTTCATTTTTAAAAAATACCGATGACACACTATTCCGTCGCATTCCGTCCACTATATTGTATGCGTTTGACATTGCGGGCGTAATCATGCGGAATTTCCGTCGCGTAACTTCGGCCTAGTGTGTTTAGACACTTAAACTCCGCATGAGAGAAACCGTTTAAATTATATTGCACGTAAATGGTTTGTACACATCGTGGCACATCGCGCACTCGCCACTCGGCCACGAAACACCACGAGTCACAATGTACACGAAGATACATTCGGAAAACCTAACTCGCGGACAAAACTAGTTTTCTTCAATTTATTCTTGAACAAAACAAATTAAGGAGTTTTTCACAAGAATAAACAAGACCGCGCCTTCGTTAATCCTATTCGCGATTCGAAACTTCCTTCGAGTTTGTTTACATCTAAATTATTAACTCCGCTGCTCACTTCCCCGGACGATGAAAATTAATAAAGCCTGAGATTTTACCTCTTTGTAGTGAATATTTTATACTTTTTAATATCACACTTCAAAACGGACAAAGATGATGATAATATTATATTTGTGGAACTGTGGCCGACCATAGTTTGGAAACTAACTATCTACTATCTAGTAGTCACAACATTTCTTACTTTACTATTTACTATTTTGATATGAAGTTAAATGACTTATCAATTATTATCTTAATATATATATTTCTTGTGTGCGTGTGTATGTGACTGAACTCCTCCTAAACGACTGGACCAATTTTGATGAAATTTTTTGTGTGTGTTCGTGGAGATTCGAGAATGGTTTAGATTTACAGTTTGGTCTACTGGAAAATGTTTTTTCAATTAATTTCTTATTTATAAGGAGTTGTTGATTTTGGAATGTTTTACATTAGATCCGGCGGACGGCGCTATCATCGCATTCAATATTATTCTATTTCAATTTTAGTTTGTCCTGACAGATGGTGCTACGATTAATTTGAAAAAAATTTTGTTATTCAATTCATGTGCTGATTAAAATATTAAATAAATAACACATAGGCTACAATTTTAACCGACTTTCAAAATGGGGGAGGTGTTATGTTCGTTTTCTTATATTCAACGATTACTCCGCCGTTTGTTAACCGATTTTCAAAATTTTTCTTTTGGTATATAGGGTATCATCCCAATTTGGTATTATATTCAGAAAAGTGGTGATCTGATGAAGGATCCATAAGTAATCGAGGGAACTCCTCAAAACTTATAGGGAAACATATGGTGACTTCGGTTTCGTGAGAAGTATTCTAAGCATATGCTACCAACAAGTAAGATTTTGCACCGAGATATACCTGGTATACCGTGGTTCGGAAGGTGCTGAGAGAATTCCTGATTCTTTATAGATACAAGTTTGGGAGTTTCGGCGTTGTTTTAAGAACAGAAAGCATATGCTACTATGCAAATTACATTCTTCATCATCATCATCATCATCATCACTACCATATTATACCATTTCATAGTCTTTTAGATCGAGACTCGAGTTTGTCAAGCGATAATTAAAAAAAATCTATATCTACCTAATATTATAAACCTGAAGAGTATGTTTGCTTGAACGCGTCAATCTCAGAAACTACAGGTCCGATTTAAAAACTTATCTCAGTGTTAGATAGATCATTTATCGAGTAAGACTCATCATTTATCGAGAAGGTTATATTATATTATTACTCTAAGACTAATACGACAGAAGAAACTCAGGAAAATGTGGGAAAAACGGGGGAAATATTTTTTATGGGAAAATGTACCTACGGATTCTGTAAAATTTCTAATTTACGCGGGCGAAGCCGCGCGGGACATCTAGTCATATTGTAAATTATCTTATATATAAAATTCTCGTGTCACAATGTTAGTTACCGTACTCCTCCGAAACGGCATTACTGGTTTTTACCAAATTTTATATAATATTATACATATTCAGTAGGTCTGAGAATCGGCTACTGGATACTTTTTATATTGATAAGTGCATTAGTTGAATAAATAATAGTAAATTATTACAACTCGAGACTGACGGCGACCACTGCTTGTGCGACGGGATAGCGATGGACGTTGCCATGGTGACATACTTATTTAGTCACTTCAATAAAATAACAATAATATGGACGAAATACTTACTTTATCTGGCAAACAACGTTTGCCGGGACCGCTAGTATAATATTGTACTACACAGAAGATTTTGACAAAAAAAATGACTATCATTGCGGTCAAATAGCTTACTTTAATAAACGCCACAAAATATATTTTAACTTCAAAAGCGAAATAAGCGATTAACTACATTACAAATTACAATTTAGCCTTAAAATACTTCAAGAGAACTTAATCAACTTGATATAACGAAAAGCTTTATTAAATCAGTTTGATCATAGCGAAGTAAAAATGTAGCGACGTCTCGTGCTCATTTCTCCGGCAATCGCTTTATCGAATTGTGCTCATTTTGTTGCTACAAAACTTCTGCACTTATTACTAGTTAGAGTTTCATTGAGCTGCATCTTATGTATCGAGTTAGTTGATATTAGAAGTGTTTATAATGCTATTCACATTTAGCAATTCCTCTCAATTCAGCATTTGTCAGTTCGACAGTTTTGACAATTCATTTGCTGAATTGATTGAGAGGAATTGCTAAATGTGACCAGTTTAGCCCCGATGTTATGGCTTTGAGCGTGGCGGCCGAATTAAGAAATTCCGTAACGAAAAAACCTAACATTCCCCACTCGTACCACTTTGCCGGTCGGTGCGCCGTTGCCAGATTTCGGCACGGTGTTTGTGTGCGTGCGACTAGAAGTATTACGAGTAAGTAGATGAATTCGATAGCGTGATTCTGGCTTTAAGATCTAAGCTGATGATCTAAGCTTAAGCTAAATTCGATCTCTCGCTTGTCTCTTTACTCATTATGCAATAGCATGGTGTTTGTAAAAGCTATATAGGTACATGATATTATATAAGTACATACCCGGAGCCGTTTATGAAAGTATTTAAAACTAGACACTATATTATGTAATTTGTAGATAAAAGAATAATCCACAATCTAAAAAAAAGTAGCTTAGTTACAGCAACAAATGCTGAAGACTTCCCAAAAAACATTTCCGGGATCTGTCGCGGCTGTGACAAAGAAAATTTCATTTGTTGTTGCCGAGTGAACTTAAGTACTTGTCGCGGAGTTAACATAATTACGTTCCAAAAGCCCTAAAACTCGCGCCAAATTGGAAATATTGAGGCGCTTCACACGAGAGACGGGATTTAATATTTTGGGGTGTCATCTTAAGTTAAATTGTAAGGTTATATTATACTTACTAATTATACAGCATGACTGATGACTGGTGAGACATGATCAATACTTAAGGAGAGTACTCGGTACTCGATTCTCAATAAAATTAGGTACTTAATAATAAAATGACTGTAGGGAAAATGAATCAATTGAAATACGATAAATTCAAAATAAAAATAAATTTAAAAACATCTTTAATCTTTATTAAGATCGTCGATCGCGTTATTATCGTATCACAGTATAATTATAAGGGCAAGAGTTTGTGACTGTGCATTTATGTTTGTTACTACTAAATCGAACGGATTAATCTTTAGCATAGTACATAGTATTGTAGGCTCTGGAAAACATAAGTTACTTTCATCCTGAAAGAGTACAATATTTCCTTGCGACACTGTAAAAACTATTAAAAATATAATAATATATACTTTCGTTATAAGATCTTCATAAGACCGTAAAAAGCATACATCTATTTTCAATCTTAAAATCGCTGCGTTTCGCGTCTGCAGTGTGAAATTCTGATATAACAAGAGGGCGTCATATATCTCAATCTCACCGAAGCCTTTCCAATACCTTATTAGCCTCCCCGTAACGAGACCATTATGACATAATTTATATATTATATTATCATGAAACAATTCCACAGAAACTGAAATACAACCGTGATTATAATGTTTTCGCTAATTTGTTTTCATACTCCGTTTTCTAGTTTTTAGGGTTCCGTACCCAAATTGTAAAAACGGGACTACTACTAAGACTTCGTTGTCTGTCCGTCTGTCTGTCTGTATGTCTCCAGGCTGTAACTCAAGAACGGTAATACGAGTAGGTAGAGAGTTGAAATTTTCACAGATTGTATATATATCTGTTGCCGCTATAACAACAAATAATATAAACAAAATAAAATTAATATTTAAGGGGGGCAAACGTGATTATTTTGGCCTTTTTTGCTCTATATCAATAACAGCCACAGGTAGGTAGATTACCTACTTGAATTTTTCACACAATCCTTAGGTTTATGTGTACTTTTATATTTAATAATAATATTAAAATAAAATAATAATTTAATGGGGGCTTCCATACAAAAAAACACAAATTTTGGCCTAATTTCGCTCTGTTATGGTACGGAACCCTTCGTGCGCGAGTCCGACTCGCACTTGGCCGATTTTTATTTCAATAGGTAAAACTGCAATGTTTTCACGATAGGGGCAGCACCAGCATACCGAAGGTTTTGATCGACGTTTGACAACGTTTTTATCACTAAACGTGGGTGAGGTTGCTGCAGGTAAAGGAGAACTGTTAAAAAAGACATTTTTGTATGACGGCACTGTAAGTTCCTTTTTTCGCCAGGTTCATTTAAAGCCTTGTCGACACTGACCTCCATTATACAAGTACGCTGGACTTATGATACCCAACTGTTTTTTGTGCCTATTTGAAGCGGAATCAGCGCCCCCAATGCGGACAAAACAGAATCAAATATTTCGTGGAAAAGTTTTTTTAGCATGAGAAGTATCAAGTAAGCCATAGATTGTCGCGCTCTATGATGCGTTAGCAAAATTGTATACCAAAGTGAAATCAATATACTTATTATGCTCCAGCATGAATGATAGCTTAGCTAAGCTGAAAAAACAACAGATGCGTTGTGATTGATGTCGCGGGCCAAATAACCATCACAGGTCTGTATGCTCATATTCCGGACATCATATCATAATTATATTATAAATAATCGGCCAAGTGCAAGTCGAACTCGCGCCGTTAAAGAGCAAAAATGGGCCAGAAATTGTGTTTTTGTATGTTATTTTATTTTAATATTATTATTAATTATTAAATTAAACCTAATATAATTAGGGTCTTTGTAAAAATTTCAAGTGCCTACCTGTTGTTATTATTGATAATCAACAAAAAAGGCTACAAAAATCACGTTTGTTGTATGGGAGCCCCCCTTAAGTTTTAATTTTATTTATTTTGTTTTTAGTATTTGTTGTTATAGCGGCAACATATACACAATCTGTAAAAAGCAGTTTTTGAGATTCAGCCTGGAGACACTAGACAGACAGACGGACGGACGGACGGACGGACGGACAGACAGACGAACTGACGGACAGACAGACGGACAGACGGACAGACGGACAGACGGACAGACGGACAGACGGACAGACGGACAGACGGACAGACGGACAGACGGACAGACGGACAGACGGACAGACGGACAGACGGACAGACGGACAGACGGACAGACGGACAGACGGACAGACGGACAGACGGACAGACGGACAGACGGACAGACGGACAGACGGACAGACGGACAGACGGACAGACGGACAGACGGACAGACGGACAGACGGACAGACGGACAGACAGACAGACAGACAGACAGACGGACAGACAGACGGACAGACAGACAAACTGACGGACGAACTGACGGACAGACGGACAGACGGACAGACGGACAGACGGACAGACGGACAGACGGACAGACGGACAGACGGACAGACGGACAGACGGACAGACGGACAGACGGACAGACGGACAGACGGACAGACAGACAGACGGACAGACAACGAAGTCTTAGTAATAGGGTCCCGTTTTTACCCTTTGGGTAAGGAACCCTAAAAAGATGTTTTTGAGATACAGCCTGGAGACACTAGACAGACAGACGGACGGACGGACGGACGGACGGACGGACGGGCGGACGGACAGACGGACAGACAGACGAACTGACGGACAGACAGACGGACAGACGGACAGACGGACAGACGGACAGACAGACGAACTGACGGACAGACAGACGGACAGACGGACAGACGGACAGACGGACAGACGGACAAACAGACAGACAGACAGACGGACAGACAACGAAGTCTTAGTAATAGGGTCCCGTTTTTACCCTTAGGGTAAGGAACCCTAAAAAGATGTTTGTTAGTGTGTAACATCGTACAAAATATGATGATAAGCCAAATCACCCAATTATTGGCATTCCTAGCAGGGGCGTAGCTACCCCCGTATCTTCCGTATCAATTATACGAGGCCCCCAGCCACTTGGGCCCCCAATGTGCCTAACAATTCCTGAGGACCGCCAAACTAATTTTGTATACGGGGCCCCACCGAGGTAGGCTGTGCTTTTTATTCCTAGTATCTTCGAAAAAATATCTTCGAAAAAAAAAAACAAAAATCTAATCTTTATTTTACTTATTTATTTATTTTTGAATTAATAGAAACTGCCAACGATAGGGTGGGTAGTTTGCCGTGTATGGAATGCTTGTATTGAATGATCGGAATGTATTTGAAAGGGAAGCCGGCGGTAGTCGTGTTGAATGGGCCCTTCGCCACTTTCGCTATATCTAGTAACTAAAATATGTGACATATTTCGTTACTAGTTACAAAGTTACATCTTATCTATATATTAATACGTGAGCCAAAAATTTTGTATCCCTTTTAATGAAAAATGGGGAAACGTAGGTGAATGAAATTTTGCACAGTTATAGTTTATACGGTGAAGGAGTGCATCGAGCTAATATTATTTTGAAATTATGCTTTTATCTTACATTTTTTTAACAAATAAAACATTACACACACTACAACACACACACTAGGAAAAATGACAGATTTTTGTGTGACAAGCCTATACATACGAATTATACTCTTTTATTTATGGTTGAAGTCTGTTGACAACAAGAACAAGGTGACAAATTGAAAATGGATTATAGTTTTTTTTATTGAATCTAAGATGCTATTAGACAATATGCTTACACGGATTGTTACACGGCCAGTCTGAGATCAGCGACAAGAGAGACAAGAGTTGAAAAAAATATGATAAAGTCAATATCTTTTTACAAAATATAGGTAGTAGTCCTAATGTCGTTGAAACTAAGGTCGAGTTTCGACCATTGGGCGATCTGTAGTATTTTTAAACGAGCAATTCTTGTGTATATATATATATATATATATATATATATATATATATATATAATATGCTTTATGTTCTTAAAACAACGTCGAAACTACCAAACTTGTATCTATAAAGAATCAGGAGTTCTCTCAGCACCTTCCGAACCACGGTATACCAGGTATATCTCGGTGCAAAATCTTACTTGTTGGTAGCATATTATGCTTAGAATACTTCTCACGAAACCGAAGTCACCACATGTTTCCCTATAAGTTTTGAGAAGTTCCCTCGGTTACTTATGGATCCTTCATCAGATCACCACTTTTGTGAATATAATACCAAATTGGGATGATCCTACTAATATTATAAAGGCGAAAGTTTGTTTGGATGTATGGATGTATGGATGTGTGGATGTATGGATGTTTGTTACTCTTTCACGCAAAAACTATCGAACAGATTTTAATGAAACTTTACAATAATATAGCTTATACATCAAAATAACACATAGGCTACAATTTTAACCGACTTTAAAATGAGGGAGGTGTTATGTTCGTTTTCTTATGTTCAACGATTACTCCGCCGTTTGTTAACCGATTTTCAAAAAATTTATTTTATGAAAATCGGTTAAAGCACGAATTATTGCGAGTGTCAATTCGGTCTAATTCTGGTTTAGTGCCGTGTAAAAATCACTTCGGTTTTATTCAGAAGTACAGCGTAACGTGGCGGGGCCTCGTACAAAATTTTGTTTGGGGCCTTCAAGAATGGTAAAGACTTCTCACAAAAAAATGCATAAAATTAGCTATAGAAAATTATAGCTTTACGTGAAAAAAGGACATTGCTTTTTTTCTTTTGCGGTTTGTGCGATAAAAAAAATTGGAAAATTTCTATTGATTTTTGCTTACGCACAATGCGCACAAAAGCGCACAAATTACGCACAACTGGTTTTGTTCTTTATCTAAGCGTTTATAGTAGTTACAGTAGTTTTACAAGACTTACACTTTTCTTGAAACCTTATAACGAAAATAATGAAAATTACAAGAATGTTAAATGAAAATTGAGTGTAGTCGTAACGGTGACGTGCTAGTATGAGAGCCCGCCGTAATAACATCAAAATAATTAAAAGTGGCGATTGTCAGGGCGGGCCGGGGCGCGGTCTAATGCGTTAAGGGCGCGGACACACCAGATAATATACCTTTTGTTTCTAAAATCAAATTCTTTTATATTACTTCCTTTTTTACCGACTCCAAGAAAAGAAGGTTATCAATTCGACTCGTATGTATGTGATGCCGGCTCTTGATATAGGCGAACGCGTTGGCCAACGCGTCTGCAGACGCGTTGGCCCAATGTGTAGAACGGGCGTTCGCGCGTTGGCCGTAGGTATTTAGACGTTGGCCGACGCATCTGCGAGCTTGCCGCGCGGGTCGGAAATGTCGGCAAAAGATCAAAGGACATTTGTCGCAAGCTTCGCGCTCCATCCACACATAGGCCGCGCGATCAGTTTGCCCGGAGTTATAATTATTATAATATGTAATAATTTTTGTATGTAATAATTTAATAAATAATAAGTAGGTAATAAAATAATTACTTATATTATTTTGATATTATAAAATATTATGTAAAAGTGAGTTTATTTCTTTGTTTGTTACGTTTTCTCGCCTTTTATTTATTTATTTCCAGAATACTCTTTAAAAACTTTTTCTTGTCCACATTTACAAAGTAATTATAAGCTGTGAATAAATAAACAGCTGCAGCTGTTAGCGACTAAACATCCATTTTGAATCCGTCCGCACATTGGCGCGATCCAAAGCATACTGAACGACCTTCCTATGTGTGGATTACTCACAAACGCCGTTGCAAGCGCACTGCCAACGCGTCTGCAGACGCGTTGGCCAACGCGTTCGCCTATATCAAGAGCCGGCATAATACGAGGGTTCAAAAATACGACGAAACGTTTCGAGAAAAGGTAGGTAGTGACCTTACGCGCTCCGCTTGGCTCATCTTGGCGGAGGCACTCCCGTGCCCCAGATAAAGTACTGAGTTATTTAATAACGTAAAAAAGAAATAAAAATCGAAAAAAATTGAAACTAGTACTTAAGATGATACCACCTCTTAAGGAGTGATCACACTGAGACGGGCCGTGCCGGGGCTCAGCGTGCCGGGGCTCATCGCAAAAATCCGCCTCCATACAATTTGTAAATTCCGCTGCGCCCCGACACAGTGTGCGATACGCGCATCCGCTTCCATACAAATTGTATGGAGGCGGATTTTTGCGATGAGCCCCGGCACGCTGAGCCCCAGCACGGCCCGTCTCAGTGTGCTCACTCCTTTATAGAAATATGTTTGTAAAAGCGTCAGCGCGATGTAGGAGACGCACGGCGCCATCTATTACGAATTTTTGGAACTAACTTAATTTTAACAAAATTTACGCATTTTCACCCCCTTACAACCCTTTTTTCCAGTAAAAAAGTAGCCTATGTCCTTTCTCAGGCTTTAGACTATCTGTATACAAAATTTCATTACAATCGGTTCGGTAGTTTTGGCGTGAAAGCGAGACAGACAGAGATACTTTCGCATTTAAAATAATAAATTAAGTATAGAGTATTCTCGCTATATCGTAGTCTATATCAGCGTCTGAACAAATGTCCCAAATTTCAAAAATGTATGTATGTATGTTTTTCTATTTGTGTTCGCATATCTCCGGAACTACAAATCCGATTCAAGTAATTCTTGTTTTTGTTGTACTACTCATACTAGGTATTGTTAAACTTAGGGAATGCTGCAAGTTTCATCAAAATCAGTTCAGTAGTTTTTGAGATAGGGAATTTTAACCGACTTCCAAAAAACGAGGAGGTTATATATTCAGCTGTGGATATTTTTTTTAACGTACAATTTCGAAGTTGGTTTTATCTTTTTTATTTGCTTTAAAACTATACTTTAGTCTTACTATACTTTAGCTTTTTATTAAAATATACTTTAGCCAGCGACATAGTATATTTGCGTAGTTTATTGCGCGGAAGCGCTTTCTCGTGATGGAACTATTCGATGTTTTCGGGCGGGCTTATAGAGATATTTAACTCACCGTCAGATCTCGACTTGTCGTTCGAGTGTCGTGCAAAGCTCGAAAAGAGAGACGGTGCCCAGGTAAAGGCACGAGATTAGTAAAAATTAAGAGAGAAATGCAGAGCTCGCAGACGCATAAATTTTATCATCGCAGACGTGAAATTATCACGAGCGGACCTTTCGGAATAATTCGGAGTGCTACGAACATACTATGATTCACGCGTATGGACCCGAGAATCATAGTATGTCCGTAGCAAATTTCATTAAAACCAGCTCAGCGGTTGAAACGAGAAAAGGTATTCAAATTCATAGGACAGTTTGGTTGTGGCCCTTTAAGCTCAGAGGTAAACAGCGTTTGTTATTTTACAGGTTAGATTGTAAGAGGTCCACTAGGTATAATAATTTGCCGCTTACACAGGCCTTTTATAACATTACCTTGGGGATCATTTTTTATGAAATAAGGGGGCAAACGAGCAAACGGGTTACCTGATGGAAAGCAACTACCGTCGCCCATGGACACACGCAAGTCGCAGGTGCGTTGCCGGCCTTTTAAGAGGGAATAGGATTACAGGGTAGGGGAGGTAAGGATTTATGGTTTATAATTACGCGACAAAAACCATTTTGTCACTTACGCTCTTTCCATTTTTTGCAGTTCCATTGCTTGTTTTCTATGAGAGGCAAGTTTGATAGGTAACGAATAACGATTAACGAACGAGACCTCACAATTAACTAATCTGCATTAACACACATAATTGATAGATTTGCTATCTACGCTGATTCTACTTTTAGTGGAATCAGCGTCGGTAGCAAAATGTTATCTATATTCTATAACCTCTACATGGGTGTGCAGTGTGAACTCGGCCGTACAATGGCGGGCGCGGCGGAAGTGGGCGCCGCCTGACAGTTACCGATGGACGTCAGAAGGACACGTTATGCGCCAATCGCCATTACTATACCATCTCTTGTAGATTGGACAAATATATCTTTATAGCTGTAAGCTGTTACAGTATGTAACATTGTACCGATTATAAAACCTAACGGCTTATATAAAAATATTGCTTCAGTTAGCAGATCAAACGTTCAAGTGAAAAGTTCTGTCCCTTTTTTAGGATGCGAAAATTAAGGCACTCCATCTGATTCAAAATTAAAAAAACAGAGGGAAACAAAACCGCCACGTCGCGCCGGCGCGCGTCGCGTATGATTGGAAGATCTTGTCTTTCTATCAATCAGCGATATCGGCCTCCTTAGCATGGCGATTAACATAATATTTTGTTTCCGATCGAGAGGAAAAAGAAATAACTATAGTTTCTTAGATAAAAGTTGCTGCTTCAAAGTAAATAAGGTCGACATGACTTAGCTCAGGACAAAAAATAATTATTTTGTTTTCCTGAAATTATGTAGTTCTCAGAGTTCCACATGGTTCCACGCGGGCGAAACCGCGGTGCAAAAGATAGAAACTATAAGTAGCTACTTTTTATCCTGGTTTTATTCGTCATTTAAATAGAACTGATAACATATTACAATTTACTTATCAATATTATATTCTACATCATCAGCCACTTCAAAGAGCCAATTCTTCGTTAGTTAGTTCAGTAATTAGAAGTCATAATTATAATTTTTATTATAGCATTAATTTGATAAGGTAATCAGCGCAGGTCACTGATAACGGTAACCCTACGGTCAGTATAATGTTTATTCTCATGAAATATTTATCCTCAAGCGGTTGTATTGAAAGAAAATCCCTGCAAAAATGTTTCGACGAATCGTCATAATTATTATCGCGGAAGAACCGTACATTTTCCCATAATAACAATAGGCTTGATGACTATTTTTTTTTCTTATTGGTAATTGAAAGACCCTTAAAAAATAGAAACATTGCTGAAAGAATGACTCTGATAGCTTAAAAATTCACCAAGATATGACAATTCAAACATCTCATAAAATAGACCTGCCCGAAACGCTCCATACAAAGTGCTACGAAAGACTGACGTCACTCTTTTGTAGTTTGTACGCATCGGGGGAGAACTTTGTTCGATAGGTATATTAAATATTGCGTTTATGAAAGTGGTTTCATAACAAAAGTTGCTTTTAATTGTATAAGTTATCGATTGGTATACAAATATTAAGAAATTTAATTGAAAAAAAAATCGACTTGATTATCTAACTTTGAAGGCGCATAACAAAAAAATATAAAAATGCTATCGAGCTGTAATTTTGGGAACACTTATTTTTCACCGTGATTTCTTTATTTTATTAACAAAATTCGCTAATCTTTGACCTTGTCATCATACCTATTATCCTATTATCATTTCCCGATTAACCAAGTACTTACCTACCAAATTTCATAAAAATCGGTTTTGCGGAAATCGAGGAGTCTGACACATTCATTTCGATTTCACTCGAGTTAAAAATTATTTTATCCGACAATTTGGCAAAAGCAAAAAAGACGAAGGATCTGGCCGTCTTTTTTGTTAAGGAGGGGTAATGAATTAAGCATGGCCCCTTCGGGGGGAGGCAGCAGAGGTGAGGGGTATGTCGGACTCCCACCAGCTCGGTGTGCCCACTATGCCTTTCCTCCCGCCGTGGGACCTGCGCACTATCGAGCTACTAGATCCTTACGAAGCTTTCAAAGTATCTGGCCCACTAATCAAAATGCAGTTTTGAAAGCGAAGTTAGATGTCAATAAGCGCCACAGCATTGTAAGTCGCGATTGGCCGTCTGCCTGCCTGATTTTAGGGTGATATGAGCAGCATTCCAGGCAGTTTGCGCAAATTACGGCGGTATCAGTTTCCGCGGCCGGCTCAAAGGCTGCGGCTGACGTGCGGTTAGACCTCGTACAGCGGTAAGCGCCATACGAGCGATTCATCGATTTTTAGATGTTAGCTGATCCGGCAAACGTTTTTTAGCCACATCATCGAAGTTGGTTCATACGCAGATGGCGGACTTTTTTAACTTAATGGGCGCCTTATGTTGAACCCAGCCGAATCACCATCATAATATGAATTGATATAATCTGACCAAATGACGTAGGTTGCCTCGACGTATGAATCAATTTCTTCGAAGGTACATAACCATTTTCATACACCTTGTGGAAATATATATGCTTACCTACTGCTTGATTGAGAGCCACAAAGGAAGACCGACCCTGCAAGATTTTGGACGTTGTAATGACATGATTCTGGAGGTTGGAGCACAATAGACATAACGACCAGTAGTTCGACTGCAAAGAGACGGACAGGTTTCAGTATCTGTCAAATTCGTCGGATTTCACTAGGATTATGAACGGAATGTGCCTCGCGCTGGCTGATATAATTTATTTTTAAATATTTAAAATAAAGATTTCAAAATTAGATTCTGTCAATTTCAATCGCATGTGCCAAAACATAAACAACAATACGACCAAAGAGGAACATGTCCAGCGAATATGTCATAGTTTTAAATTCGTAGGTGACAAGTTAACAACCCTAGCGACGATTTTCGTCATAATACGTCAAATTTAAAAATTTCAACATCAGTTCTAAGACGGCATACTCTATCATTCTGTCTACTCTGGTTGGAGGTTCTGAAAGCTTTCAACACAACTCGACTTACGACAAATTTCAGAATTGTGCGCTGTTTTAGCCTCTATATGGTTATTTAGAGTATAAAAATAAATTGACTCATTCTTAGACTGACAATGTCACAGGACAAGCACACAATCAGTCCAGCCGTTTTGGAAAAGTTTGGCAACGAATAACGCGACTGTTCGACTCAGCTACTCTTCATTATTCGTATAAATCAGTACTGAAATATGGTTTCTGTTGTTACCCCTGTATGTCAGGCTGTAATGTGTAGTAATATTATTAGCCGTGTTTGCTAATTCACTAATGGAGGCTCGGTAGAGCTCAGTTCATGCGCTAATATCATCAAAATTTGGCTGCGAGGTCGACGGTCTAAAGGAGTACGTACAATGTACTATAGAGAAGTTGATTCCTATGCAAATCGGGGACCTAAGTAGTTTGGTCGCGTTACGTGAAACTAGCGGTGGTTAATATAACGTATAGCTGATAAAAATAGCGCGCTAGTTTTTCGCAACGAATAGCGCGCGCTATAAATCTCTGCATAAGACGCTACGTTATCACGTACCGCGCGGTCACTGACCTAGCGCGGCGCCGCCCGCGCTGCCAATCGCGCGCGGTTTCGTTCGTTGTCGTGTCGTTTCGTTGTCAAATCGGGTGAATTCGGCTGTCATTGCATTTGCAGTGTTGCGTTGCGTGTTAAGTAAATTATGGGTAAATTATAATATTATTATCATGACTTCCATGTGAACGTATTTTTTCTAAATCTGGATACGTTACTAGTGACAGAAGAAATCGTTTGTCGTCGACATAAGTGGCGCAAATAATATTTTTAAATGTAAATAAAATGTAAAAAAAAACTGACATTGTAAAAAAGATGTAAAAATATGTACATATTATGTAGTACCAAAAAAGAAAAAACATATTTAAAGCATTTGTATATGATAAAATTGTATAATATATATAATCTAACCCTTACTTAAACCAATTTATGTACATGGTACATATTATATAATGGACTTTGAAATACTCCCATAATTTTACTAATCATGTTTGTTTAAATATAATATCAATACAGAGTTAAAATTAATATTTGCAACAATATAATTAACCAAATAATGCATTATTTTATAACGATTATATTATTCTAAGTATGTAACAAACACGTTATATTATATTATTAACTCACCCACCGCGTTATAATTATTACGCATCATCATATTATTAATATAACATAAAGAAATAATTTCAATAACGTCGTAACGTAACTTTACAACGCGTCCAGAATCGAGATTTTATTCCATATAACGTAGCGTCAAATCTAGCGCGCTTGAAATAATCGAGATTTAATTCGATATAACGTAGCGTCAAAACTAGCTTGAAATTCGTTAGAACGTAGCGTCAAAACTAGCGCGCTTGAAATTCGTTAGAACGTAGCGTCAAAACTAGCGCGCTTGAAATTCGTTAGAACGTAGCGTCAAAACTAGCGCGCTTGAAATTCGTTAGAACGTAGCGTCAAAACTAGCGCGCTTGAAATTCGTTAGAACGTAGCGTCAAAACTATCGCGCTTGAAATTCGTTAGAACGTAGCGTCAAAACTAGCGCGCTTGAAATTCGTTAGAACGTAGCGTCAAAACTAGCGCGCTTGAAATTCGTTAGAACGTAGCGTCAAAACTAGCGCGCTTGAAATTCGTTGTAACGTAGCGACAAAGCAAGCGCGCTTGAAAGAATCAAGATTTCATTCGTTATAACGTAGCGTCAAAACTAGCGCGCTTGAAATTCGTTAGAACGTAGCGTCAAAACTAGCGCGCTTGAAATTCGTTAGAACGTAGCGTCAAAACTAGCGCGCTTGAAATTCGTTAGAACGTAGCGTCAAAACTAGCGCGCTTGAAATTCGTTAGAACGTAGCGTCAAAACTAGCGCGCTTGAAATTCGTTAGAACGTAGCGTCAAAACTAGCGCGCTTGAAATTCGTTAGAACGTAGCGTCAAAACTAGCGCGCTTGAAATTCGTTAGAACGTAGCGTCAAAACTAGCGCGCTTGAAATTCGTTAGAACGTAGCGTCAAAACTAGCGCGCTTGAAATTCGTTAGAACGTAGCGTCAAAACTAGCGCGCTTGAAATTCGTTAGAACGTAGCGTCAAAACTAGCGCGCTTGAAATTCGTTGTAACGTAGCGACAAAGCAAGCGCGCTTGAAAGAATCAAGATTTCATTCGTTATAACGTAGCGTCAAAACTAGCGCGCTTGAAATTCGTTAGAACGTAGCGTCAAAACTAGCGCGCTTGAAATTCGTTAGAACGTAGCGTCAAAACTAGCGCGCTTGAAATTCGTTAGAACGTAGCGTCAAAACTAGCGCGCTTGAAATTCGTTAGAACGTAGCGTCAAAACTAGCGCGCTTGAAATTCGTTAGAACGTAGCGTCAAAACTAGCGCGCTTGAAATTCGTTAGAACGTAGCGTCAAAACTAGCGCGCTTGAAATTCGTTAGAACGTAGCGTCAAAACTAGCGCGCTTGAAATTCGTTAGAACGTAGCGTCAAAACTAGCGCGCTTGAAATTCGTTAGAACGTAGCGTCAAAACTAGCGCGCTTGAAAAATGTAGCATATTCCATATAGCGTGTTATGAAAATATAGCCGTTAGGAACACCACTGCGTCAAACCCAGCTGACAGATCACAATTAACATTGAATTGACATATTCGACCAAATAACGTTGGTCTGTCAATTGCATAGGAATCAACTTCCTCGATGGTACATGCAAGGTAGCATGCCACAATAAAAATAATAGAAACACTGACAGATTTCAGGAACATTAAAGTCACAGATTTTCTTTGTCAATCTGTTGCTTTGTGTATTCTATCATAAAAAGAAACACTTTGTCTAGTGGTATGTGGTCATGCTAAGGAAGCTGCAGTTGTTTGTCAAACAGTTGTTTGTTGATATAAAGTGTGCAAACCAAAAATCTTGTAATGTGTGACAAAAATAACGGTCAATGTGTTCGTTTTGTATTAATTGTTCTAGAATCTAGATATCTAGTTTATATCAGACCAGTAGTTTCGGTGACTATACAATAAAACTTCAAAGGAAGAAATTGTGAAATTGTGTAGTTTATAGCCTGTAATTGATCGAAGCCTGTAATAGGTAAATAATGTTTGTCTCTACAATCTACATACTTTATTTATCTATTACAGGCTATAAACTACACAATTTTCTGACCGACTTCCAAAAAGGACCTCCTCCTTTTACGTTCGACTGTTTATCAGTATAGTGTCGAGTGTAAATGCTCTCTAAGTCGTATTTCACGTGTACCTTCGTGAAGTTACAAACTATGTTTAATTTGTCTTGTATAATTTGCTTATATAATATTAAATCAGCCTAAAATTCTTAACTTGGAAGATATTTTTGATATATCTTATGTGGACATAATCTGAAATATTTTCTGCAGAGGTTAAGAAAGAATAGTAATATTATAATATTAAGAAAGTTGATATATTATAGTAAGAACAATCTAAATATGTTTAACTCAAAGGTGACTTACTGACTGACTGACATGGTGATCTATCAACGCACAGCCCAAACCACCGGCCGGATCGGGATGAAATTTCGCATGCAGGTAGATGATATTATGACGTAGTATATATTATATAGACGTAATAGATATAGACGTAGTCCGTTAAGAAAGGATTTTGCTTGATTCCACCCCTAAAGGGATAAAATAGGTGATGGAAGATTGTATATAATAATACTTCTTAACGCGAGCGAAGCCGCGGGCGAAAGCTACATACGTATATGATAAACCCAAGATCGACGACAATTGTCTATGTTATTGTCAGCTCCTCAATCAGGGTGGAAACTATCATCCCTGGCCCAACATGAAATTAAGTTCCTCACTGAAAAACTACCAAACCAAAACTGTAGGTTAAAAGAATTTGCCCAAAATTGGCCAAAATAAGACTGACAGAGACAGGTGTTTACTGCTAATAAGTTTAAAAAAGTAATTTCTTGCAACAAGCAGATATATCAAACTCAGAGACTGACAAAAAGCGACGCGAACTCGGTTCATTCATCATGTCCCCGCTACCGACCTAGATGTTTTATAATTACACAGATAAAGTAGATAGTTTGTCTTTGTTACGAACAGCATACGGTTAAATTAAACTAGAATATACAGACTTTAAATATATGTAATGTCTTTCTATACTAGCTAAAAGCCAGGCTTTGTGAGGGCTCGCATCGTTTTTTGCGTGGTATGCTTTTTTTAAATATTTTTATAGTAACCAAACCTTGACTGACCGATGATAACACATCTACATAGAAATAAAAATTACTATGTTAAAGCCCAAATCAATAGGCGTGATAGTTTTTCCGTAAACCGCTTCGCTTGCCCTGATTATTTTGAATTCAAATAAAAATCATAATTACCATATTCTGTTGCCCGCGTTACTTCCTCGGCGTTACCACAATCCATACTAATATTATAAATGCGAAAGTCTGTATGTCTGTATGTTACCTCTTCCCGCCCAAACCGCAGAACCGATTTGGTATGGGGACACACATTCGTATGTATTTCTAATAATATTAGTATGGATCTGTGTTGAATTCCATTCAAACTAACCAACAGCCGTATCGTTTAGTTTAACTTTATATTTATAAACAACGGCATTTCTTAAACACCACTGTAAATACAAAATGTTTCGCTTACACTTTGCAGTGGGCGTCGAGTCTTTTCTCTAAAGTATTTCTACAACATCTATATATATAAAACTCAAAGGTGACTGACTGGCTGATTGACACAGTGATCTATCAACGCGCAGCCCAAACCACTGGACGGATCGGGCTGAAATTTGGCATGCAGGTAGATGTTATGACGTAGGCATCCGCTAAGAAAGCATTTTGATAAATTCCAACCCCAAGGGGTTCAAATAGGGGATGAAAATTTGTATATAATAATACTTCTTAACGCGAGCGAAGCCGCGAGCAAAAGCTCGTTATAATATAATATACAGTAAGATTATTTTCGTAACAGATTTAATTTATTTTCAAATAAGATTAAAAAAGTGATTGTGATGAATTATAATATTATGCTATTATCAGCTTTCAGAGAATAATCTATTGGATGAAAACCGACCCACTTGTTTGACCCACGGACAGACACACAGACAGACGGACAGACGGATACGTCCAAGTTCCAACATTTATAGCTCCTCTGTTTTCGTCGGGAGTAAAAATGTATTAGGACATCAAAGGCTCGTCCTTGCCTAATTTCAAGGACACGCTTAAGCTACCCTACTCTATGACATTATACTATGGTCTTAGTGTGACAGAATGCGATAATATCTAGTGTTATCGTACATCGTGGCAATCCATCAGTGTGACTCGATGTTGACAGCAGAAAAAAAACAAAGGAACCACCGACATGATAGTCTTTTGTCGTTCAAATATCTGTATAACTTTTTTTTAAGTTCGGAACCGAAATTAAAATCTGACAATTAAGACAACATTTTTCGGTGTCAAACTACCGTAGAGATAGGTATTCTGTTACGCGCGCTGACAGATCATTCGTCGCCTCTGATTGGCGCGACGCATCGCCGCCATAGCGCGTTTGACAGCAAACTGACAGCTGTCAAATTAAAAGTGGCTGATTTGTTAACTGACATCCCATAATTAAGGACCCCGCTAATAGATTTATTTTGTTTAGAAGCAAATGCCTATGAGTCATTGTTAAGTGTTGCGCATCGATAAATAAAACTCTGAATCTACCTTTGAAAGTAATATTTTAGCTTCTTTATTTAGAGATGAAATGAGCGTCCATGGCAAAGTGGCCCTTGGTTCGGGTTCAATCTCGGGTGGAGGCGAATACCAATATGACATATTTTTCAAATATCAAGTTACATGATGCGGACGCTCATACGGTGAAGAAAATATCGTGAGGAAACCCGCACATGGTTAGTCCCAGACTGTTCATTCCTCTAGGAGTCTAGAGTCTAGACTAGGCCGCCTATATGGCGAGGGCAACCATACAGACATTTAAAATCTTGTCCCATACACGTTGAGTAGTTACTTGGCTCTGAAAACACTGTATAAATCATCCACAACGGATGCAACGGCCTTGTTTAGGAAGGGGCAGACATCTATTTTACCGTAATTTTTGATAATATACTAATAGAAAAATATTATATTTTATTTTGTTAAAAGACTTAGCGCACCTGGCTCAAAATTTAAGCCTCATATTAAATCCACCTGGCGAATATCACGAATTACACGCCGCGCTCGCGGTCAGGGGTGGGAAACCATTTTTCACATTAGCTCAAGTGTTGAAATGAAATGTCAAAAATAGAAATGAAATATTACTGGCTCTGTGATTGAAAATATTAATAAAAGTGGCCATTCCCTTTGTATTTGAAACCCGTTCCTCGCGAACCACTTCCTAAGTGATTCCGACACGAAACTGCTTTCGGGTGACCATGGTTTTTGGATCTTAGTTACATCTATGAACATAAAAGGCAAAGCATTGATAGATCAACGAATTTAACACTTTAAGCCATAAAAATTAATTTGGCACACGTGATCTTACGATACTAAGCATTTTTAAAGAAAGGATTTTTGTAATTTCCTCAAGAGAATTAAAATAGGGAAAGGATCCAGTCAGGAATACTATTTCTTGGAGGCAAAGACGCAGGAAAAAGCTCGTTAAAATATATGAAAATTGAAAGTACATAATATTTTAACTACATAGTTACAAAAATATACGTTTAGTAAATAAGTATAGATACTCATTTACTAAACGTATCAATGCAGGCTGATCACCTGATTGTCTGACAAGTAAGATGATCCATGCGTCGGATGGGCATGTAAAAAGTCGGTCCTGCGCCTGATCTCTCGCCAGTCGTGTCGGTCTTCCGTCCCACTGGGTTATGAGAGTAAAGGAATAGAGAGTGCTCTTGTGTAATGCGCACACACTTGGGCACTATAAAATTACTCCTGCGTAGCTGGCCTGGTTTCAATGAAACCGGCCACCGTCACCGAAACCGGTGTGGGAGCTATTATTATAGATACTCATATTGATACTTATACAGCAATACCAACAGCAGTTTATGTTGGTTCAATTTAAACTACATTGTAGTTACAATGGGCGGAAGACACAATTAGCAACATTAATCAGAAGGGTTTTAGGGCATTTCTAATTGGAAAAAAGGTTTTATGGGCCATGATACCTTAGCGTGACGAATAACTCGTCACCACTGTTGACAATTCCTCAAATTTAAAGGGCCATATAGATCTACATTAAATCAACAATGTATTTAAGTTTTTAATTGGATAAGGATTGATGCTGTATTTATTAAAATTGCTTTGAAAATTAGTCATTATTTGTCGTAAAAAGAAAATGACAAAAAAATGTTATTGTGGGATATCCATAAGAGATACACATATACCATCGCGGAGTTTTCTGTAGACCTTTTCAATGTGTACAATACTGGGTACCACATTTTGATAAATCTCGTAGGGTTCAGCCTGCGTTTGCAATGTCAGCGGAAAAAATGTAATTACTTACGACATCACATTAGTAACACCAACAATAACAGTATTTGTCCACTATTTAATCAAATCAAATCAAATCATTTAATTCAGGCATCAGAGACCCATATAACAAATACCTTAAATCTAACATACATTAAATTATATAATAAATACCTTAAAACTAACATACATATTTTATATATACTTAAAAACTAACACTGTCACATTTTGCCGGCGACGTGACTCGCTTCGTTCCGGAGTCTCCCCCGGAACCTCCGATAGACTACATCCATCGGCCAGAACTCCGGCGCCTCGAAAGTCGACAGAAGATTCGTCGGTACTCTCACCACAAAGGAGCTAAAGTTAACCTTGTGGCGAGACTGCAGACGCTCGACCCTCAGGCGCAGTGTCGTCTTCTTCTGGATGTAGTCCACGACGTCCTCGACCTCCATGGACCAGTGCAGGCGGGATATGTACAGGGGCATCGCGGGGTCCTCGCTCCGCAGACGCAGCTCAGGTACATATGGTGCGGTGCCGCGATGGTTGCGGGCGCAGCTTCTTCCTCCTCTCCACCAGTATGAAGCCCTCCTCATCGCACCTCCTGCCTTCGTCCTTGCCAAGCCGAGAAGACTCCACCTTGCGGCTCTTCGTAGCCTTGCGGCTCTCAGTCTCGCGACTCTTCGGAGCCTTGCGGCTCTCATTCGCCCCATTAGTTTTCGCCCACGGGGGAAGTGCGGGGCGACCAGCAACAGTCGCAAAGTTTTTCTGAGTCGCCTGAGGACTCGGGGTCGGCGCAATTGTAATGAATGTTATTATACTTATAACCTTCATTTTGAAACACTCTATCTATTAAAGAAAACCGCATCAAAATCCGTTGCGTAGTTTTAAAGATTAAAGGGAACAAAGGGACATGAGGGAAAAAAGCGACTTTGTTTTATAATATTATGTATAGAAAAGTTGAAAACGTAAAAAAAAACAGGCTAACCTAACCTTTGAGTCAGTGCTTTATATGGAAGCTTCTTTAGGGTATACTAAACATCTCCTATCTTAATCTGACAGATCCGATAACATTTCAATATAAAAAAATTACGCACCACGTGAGAAATCTGATTTTTAAACCATGATAACTAGACACATGTTGGAAGCCTATACTAGCTTAAGCCTTAATCTGACACGCTCGAGCATGTCCCAAAAACCCCTCTTCCCCTCCCCATCTATAAAACATCATTGTCAACTAGTACTGAATTGACATAACTTCTCCAATTGACTTAGGTCCGCCATCTGACTATAAATTAGTTTCTTCAATATTACTATGTCTGTATAAAGTATATATGTCAGTTATGCAACAGTTCTGCAAATGAAGGGCCGCCTGCTGATAAATGCAACACTCATATGCAGACTCCGGTAATATTATGTGGTAACAGTTTAAAATGTGCAAGTTTTTTGCGTAAAATGTTGTTTATATAATCACGTTAAAAAATTAAAAAATTGTTTTTAGAGTCGGTACAAATTTTACTTATTTTAGTGTTCACTGTTTTGGTCATGTTGTTCGAAAGTATGTATAATTCTCAATAACTTTATTTAAATATTTTTTTATAACAAGTTCTGCATTTTAGATCGTCTAGACTCTAGACTCTAGGCCAGGGGTCACCAATTACTTTTGCTCGGGGTATATTTTAAGAAATGACCTTCGCGGTCCACACATTCTATAAAAAAAAAATTTATTAAACAAAAGTAATTACGGAAATTACAAAGGTATTTATTTGCATATTATGTATATCAATAAGAAAAGTGTCAATTTTTGTAGATAATTATCTCTCGGATGTTTGGAGTAAAATATGGGCAAGCTATTGACATTAAACCCTGAAGATGTTCATCAATCATCAGTAAGTTGAGACCGAAATTTATTTTTAACGAAGTTCATCTTCATCATAATATCTTCATCGACCGCGGTCCGCCATTTGGTGACCCCTGCTCTAGGCTCTAGAGTCTAGAATATACAACAGGTTTTGGCCTTTTTTTTTGATTAGTAAGCTTCTGCGTGGTGAATTTTATTTAAATAAAATACATTTTATATAATATATTATTTACATTTAAGGCTGGTTCGGCAGCGCCTTTGGAGCGCGCGCGGTCGAAAATGTATGGTGATAGACGAGTAGCTTTTTATAGTCGACTGTCGAGCGCGCTGCTCAGCGCTTGGGCAGCGCCCATCTTCGAACGCGCACGCTCCAACAACGGCGCTGCCTAAACACTTAGCGATAAAACCAGCCTGAACACTTAGCTTACTGCACCTAACATGACGCAAGCAAACACTTAATAAATATTATGGTCACCCTATCTATCCGCACTAATCAAAAAAGCAAAATTCACAATTTCATCAATTGTTTTGGGGAAATTTGATTGCGTTAATGAACCAACAGACAGCGTCTTCGTCCAAGGAATATAAACTTTATGCTTTAGCAATTAGGTTACATAATTGATTGTACCCAACTCATTGTTTGGAAGTTATTAATTTTGTATTGTTTGTATTTTTGACTTTGTGATTAAGTGTTTCCAACCACGAATGTCGATTTATGTAAGTTTTATAGGACATAGTATAAGTATAATGCAGTAAACTATATTCATACTAGTAACTAGACCACCCGGATCAAAAGCACGCACACACACGCGTAATTTCAGACATCCTGAAGAAAGCAATGTATCACGCGAATGTCAAAGTCAGTATGATCAGGTATGATCATGTATTGCAACTTTAGATAACAGAACATACTGAACCAAAAATATTGACATTAAGGCTGACCTCACACAGCCGGAATTTCATAATCGGAAATTCATATTCTTACAGATCGATCTATGAAATTCATAATCTAAAAAAATCAGAATGTGTGTGGAGCGTACTGATATTGTATGGTATTCCGATCTATCTGAATTAATAATATGAATTTCCGATTATGAAATTCCGGCTGTGTGAGGCCAGCCTAACACTTAAACTCTCCTTTTCTGACAAAGTTTGTTCACAGTAAATTAAGTTATCTTATGGCTTAGAAACAATAATAATCTAAATGCGGCCATTAACATCTTTATACTCTTGTTAGACAATCAGTTATAGGTCTACCAGAATCTGATAGCAAAAAGTGAGAAAATAAATTGACTCTAGCTACACCGGGGTAATTGGAATAAAATATTTTGACCCTTTTTTCTTCTTTTAGCGGCTGATTATATATGTGTGTTAAACATGCAAATATAAAAATGTATCCAATGATCAAGGATAATTTTTGAAAATCTGCTGTCAAAAATTACTATCAAATCCTGGTAGACCTATAACGATCTGCATTGTCCTAAGTAGGTATATTTAAACGGTTTATGTATTTCTAGGACTTTTATACTTTTTATTACTTTCTTTCGTCGACGACACAATTCTTTATAACTTTCACCCAACAACCAGGGCCCCCGCTACCATATGTGCAATGTGCAATGCACACGGGCGCCATCCTCTAGGGAGCCATCGCCATCATTTAGGGGCGCCAAAACCAAAGCCCCAAGGACTCGCACTTGGCCGATTTTTGTTTGCTTTATTTCACCTACCTACCATAAAAAAATAATTTAAAAAACTTGTCTTAAGGGGCGCCAAAATCATTTTTGCACACAGGCGCCAGTAGCCCTTACGGGGGCCCTGCCAACAACCACTGGCATTTGGATGGGTTCACAGATTTTTGTGGTTTCTTCGTGCCAATTAATCTTTGATGTTTTTGAAGCCATGATAGTTTTAATTAATGATGATTGAAATGTTTCGAAAGTCCCCCAAAATGTAGCCATTTTGAAGCTTTTATCTCCCTGTTTAAAAGTTTTATGGACTATAAAAATCTTAATGTTGTACTCGTATATGAAGCGAAATTTAAATAAGTGTTTTTTTTTTAAAGAAGGCAGGTCACTGTAGCCCTGACGTCACTGCGACCCATGAGGATCTATTGTGACTCCTTCACACTAGGGTATCATCCACAACCCAATACTCATAAATTGAACGATATGGATGTGGTTGGTGCCACGAATTTCCTCTGTGGACGAGTATTCGTGGCGACCAAGGTGCCTGTTCCTGCTCTGTAGTAGAGCAGGACAGTCGAGGAGAAGGTGAATAGGTGTTTCATCCTCCTCCTCACAGAATCTGCAAGTCGTTATGCTACAAATACCCTTAATAAGTGATACTGATTATATTTTAAGTTAAGTGTTTAAAAATAGTTGCCAGCACAAAAAAAGCTTCCAAATAACAAACACAAATTATTCGCATGGCTGACTTAAAATAATAAATCGATATTAATACATATATTGTACATAATATAATATTTTTTGCTTACCCTAGAACTTTTACTCTCTAGAAAAACTTCTTTTTACGAAAGTTACAATAATTAGTGCAGACTACGGAGGTACATACAATTTTTGGTCTCTTGAATATAGCATCAAAATTCAGAATTAATCTATTTAGAATCTAGATTAAATGTACAGTCTTAAAGGATAGCCGCGTCATATAAGACCTAGGTTTATCCGTAAAACGTTTCCTGTGTTTTTCTCCTAGGTATTAACTGTGAAACCTGAAACGCGCTAAGTGCAAGCTTACAGCTATGTTGTCACACTACTGCGACTTTGTCGCAAGAAAAAACATGTTAAATACATTAAAAGTTGAGTTTTTAAGCGAGCAGTTTGATACTTAAGAGGATTCCACACCGCCATTTTTTCCATACAAACGTTGTCCCCTGTTTCCTCCCTGGATAATGCTAGTAGAGTTATAATTTTTTTCCTGAATATCTACGGCCACTAATACAATGTCCCTATGTTTTCCTTTTTTTCATAATTTAATTATTAAATAAGATATGAACGTTCAAAAACCCAAAAAAATGGCCAGATTTTCCACTGTGTTCAAACGTCCAGAAAACAGATTTGGATAGATTATACAAAAAAAGCAAAACATAGGAACACAGCTCAAGCCTTTTTTTAATCTTTAATGAAAAAAGTACTTAAATCGGTTAAGTTTTGGAGAAGGAATCAGGGGACAACGAATCGTTGATTTTCTGGATTTTCTGCAGTTGTCTCTATCGCGTTCTGCGGTATAGGCTTGAGGTAAGGGAGACAGCTATAGATATTACACGTACTTTTTTTTCATTTCTCTAGCCGCTGTGGTATCCTCTTAATAAGAATATTATAAATTATACAAGATTATAATTGCTTCTTATGATAGTTAATTATCAACAAAACTATCGAATTAGCTCATGCTCTATCTATATCATAAATTATAAATTATTTCTGAAAACATACTGTTTGGTCCTGGACTCGTAAAATTGAATTTACGAAACACTTATCGTCTGAGTCTTTTTTTTTTATGAAAGAAGGGGGCAAACGAGCAAACGGGTCACCTGATGGAAAGCAACTTCCATCGCCCATGGACACTCGCAGCATCAGAAGAGCTGCAGGTGCGTTGCCGGCCTTTTAAGAGGGAATAGGGTAATAGGGGAGGGTAGGGATGGGAAGGGAAAGGAATAGAGGAGGATAGGAAAGGGAATTGGGCCTCCGGTAAACTCACTCACTCGGCGAAACACAGCGCAAGCGCTGTTTCACGCCGGTTTTCTGTGAGAACGTGGTATTTCTCCGGTCGAGCCGGCCCATTCGTGCCGAAGCATGGCTCTCCCACGTATGATATTGACACTGATAACACGTCTTGTGTTAAACTAAGATATCAAATACTATTTTTTTCGAAATTACAAAATTAATCAAAAAAAATTACCTGCGTAATACTAATTTATAATCAAACGCTGTATAGGCATACAGCGTTTGAAATTAGTTATACGCAGGTAATTTTTTTTTAATAAGTTTTGAAATTTTCAGAGATTCACCGAATGTGAAAATGCAAAGTATACAGTTTAACATTTCATATGATCACTGAAATGCATAAATCTATGTGCAAACTTCATAACAAGTATATCGTCCTTTAAACTTGTAACAATCGGTCGACCAACGTTCGTTTTAATACGCGGCACACAGCGTCAGTGTAACAACCGTCGTTGCATCAGACATCAATATATTGCCCCAACAATTTCCTTGAAAGGGGTCGCCAGTCGCTTGTCTCTGGAAAATCAAACACACCGGTATTGGTAAAATGGTCCTGTGAAATAGTTCTGGGCTCTATGTAGATTGTAGAGTTTATAAAGCTGAATAGAATTCCTTTATAACCAACTGTTTATAATAAAGTTTTTCCTGTGGACACTAATTTTAGCTTCCGTGGCCCAGTGGTTGGGAGATCGGCTCTTGACTTAGAGGGCATGGGTTTGATTCGACTTCGAGGGAAAATGATATTTCCTGATTGACTGACAATAACGTACGTCCTAGGAGCATGTAAGTCGTGTCTTTCGTTAGTCGAATCGGTCATCCGACTCGCTGGAAAAGGCAAAGAGAGTGCTGGGAATCTAATTTAAATACAAAATCACATCCAGTAGATGTTTGTAAATTAGTTACTGAAAAGAAACAAACCTTAAAAAAATCAAAAATTACATAACCAGATGAAGCCCGCAACTCCGTTGCGCCAAAATGTATCTCGCAGGAACCGTACATTTTTCGGGATAAAAAGTAATCCTTTCCAGGGAATCCAAGTAATTCCATACCAAATTTCAATTAAATCCGTTCAGTTTGGGCGTAAAGAGGTAACGGACAGACAGACACACTTTCGCATTTATCATATTAGTATTGACTATTGATATAACGAAAAAAAAACAGATTGTAAGTTTAAGTACGATCCGCCGAAAGTGAAAACCACGTCGACATTAAAAGTTTCGACGAAAACCCAAAGTCGCAGCTAATCCCCCATTATAAAAGCCAGCCTAATGAACCTAGGCCGACTGAATGCCGCAGCTAAAACCTCAGTGTAAAACATTAAAAAAACACAATTGCGTTCATTCATTGAAGCACGCTGTACGCCCCGACACGACGGCAATTTCAACCTTACGTTTAACAAAATAAGGCTCACGCCGGCTTCACAAATGGTGCTGGTGTCAGGGGAACGAGGGGGATGGAAGATACGATGTTGTGTAAGTGAGAGGGAGAGAACACGATCGTTACAACGGGGTCACTTGAGACGAGTGCGGCTTGACCCGCGTTTAAGGATTGTCGCAGGATCGATTGGATTTCGAATTTCGAATGTTTCGTGAATATTCATTTTTTGGACCGCCATCGCGGCTAAGATGTCCTGACTCTTAGTACATTATAAACACTTTTTTTCAATTTTAAAATCATTTAGCTTTTACTAATATCAACATTATGTTGTTATTTTTAATATAATTATCAAATTAAAACTTTAAAAAGACTGAATTATACATATTATATTGGTAAAAACTAAAATATTTTAAAAACTAGGAACAAAAATGAACAATACATTTTAGCTTGACTTTTCGTAACGGACGAATTCAAACTCAGCTGTTGGTCAGCTGTTTAAGTCCACGACAGATATCCTACATAATATTATTATTTAAAACTTTTTATAAAAGCAAGTGTAACATTTTCTCAGTTATTCTAATTCTTTTGGAATTAAAATAATATAATAACTAATAATATTATATTGTATTTCAAAGGTAATTTAAACTGTAAAAAAAGTTATGAAGCAATAACATTTTAAAACTCAACCCCTTTGTGCATTAGAAACTCACCCCATTGACACCGAATTGAAGCGACAAAAATAGAAAGGTCTGTCAATTACATTAGGGTGATTTTGGCGCGAATCTTATAACGGATATTGTCTTCTGAACTCGTCACTGCCACAGATCAATAATCATGATAACTAACTTATATGTACACTCAGTCACATATATAAAGCATATGGGAAAGCCATGTTTCGGCAAGAATGGGCCGGCTCGACCGGATAAATACCACGTTCTCATAGAAAACCGGCGTGAAACAGCGCTTGCGCTGTGTTTCGCCGAGTGAGTGAGTTTACCGGAGGCCCAATCCCCTAACCCCTACCCTATTCCCTTCCCTACCCTCAGTTATTCCCTGCCCTTCCCTTCCCTACCCTCACCTATTCCCTCTTAAAAGGTCGGCAACGCACTTGCAGCTCTTCTGATGCTGCAAGTGTCCATGGGCGACGGAAGTTGCTTTCCATCAGGTGACCCGTTTGCTCGTTTGCCCCCTTATTTCATAAAAAAAAAAAATACAAAACAATATCCTTTTTCGTATATTTTCTAATGGATCCGAATTTAAAACTCTATACATATTTTCTAGTGAAACGTAGATGTTATACTGTTGAAGAACGGATTAAAAAGAACCCGAATAGACTAAAAATGCATAATATCAGAACCTATAATCTTATTATGTCACTTAGCGTCACGTTTGTAAATTTTATATCGAAGTAACTCCGCTGTCCATATTATCGAATAATAGTTGGCCAAGTAGTCAAACAAAATAGCCTGCCCCCTTAGACAAAGTATCTTTCGTTAAAAACGACGACGAAATTCGTTATCAAAAAAATATATTATGCGGTTTGACATAAATCGTCGCTAAATAACATTTCGTTTGCGACGACTAATGTCAAATCCCATACATATACAGTGTGTAACAAAAATAAGTGGTAATACTTAAGGGTGTGTACATGTTCCTTGTAGAGAGTTCACTGTGAAAGTAGCAGCGCTGAAAGACCAAAATTTTTTTTCACTTTTGTATGAGCAAGGGCCCGAGCGTCACGAGTTTTCCCATACAAAAGTGAAAAAAAAATTTGGTCTTTCAGCGCTGCTACTTTCACAGTGAACTCACTACAAGGAACATGTACACACCCTAAAGTATTATCACTTATTTTTGTTACACCCTGTAGATAACGAATTTCGTCATCGTGTTTAACAAAAGGGACTTTGGCCACGGCCTCTGATCCAGGATATTTTACGTTCTCTTTGTGCGAAATAACATGAAAATCCAGACAATCACCAATTCGTAGCAGTGCTACAAACGTGTAGCACTGCTACGAATATACCAAATACGTGTTTCTACCAAAAAAACTTTCTTACCAAGTATCAAAGTTTCTTGCTTTATATTATATCGTAAAGTTTTACATAATTTTTGGTATCCACCAAAGCAAGTAATTTCACCGATTAGTAAAGGACATCAGGAATTCTGGTCTAAAAATAAATAAATGCGCGGCCAGAACTAAGAATATTTCCAATAGATAGGTTATTTATTATAAACTAATTCTATGAATTTAACATTATTACTATACGTTTTTAGTACTCATTTAAGTTTTCGTACGTAGGTAACTCATAATAATATTAAAATATAACAATACCTAATATAAATCCATATTTTTTAAGTTCTTAATATGGCCTAGCTATTTTAAATAATCGTAGGTCCGGCCGCGCATCTTTTTTTGTTAGACCAACATTGTATGGAAATTGCCTGATGTCCTTTAGTTTACCCTTTTCGTATGGTTAAAAGATTTGGAATTTACTGTGATGCACTGGGCGTAAGGTATTGTTAAAATGCAAGCTTTTCCAATTATTTTATTGTAATAAATCAAATGATTGCAAAACCATACTTTAGTAAGTCTACAAACAATCTACAAACAACGTAATAAGCAATTTCAACAACATTATATTGTGCCACCTATGTGCCAGCGGCAGCCAGACCTTCGTAATTTTAATAAGTTTCTGGTCGTTGCTGGTTCTATAGAAGACATATACCTATAACAGAAAAACTTCAGCTTTTATAAAATGGCGAATACTTTATATGTTACCGTTAATGTGCGTAAACCAGTTAGACTGCAGATTAACAAGGTATTCTGCAGATTATCTGGGTGAGTCAGTTAAAATGCAAAAAGTTTATTCTATTGTCATTAAATTACATAAAAGAGGTTCTTGTTTGAATAAAATATGTTATTAGTTGTAGACCATCATTTAACATAAGTTTCTGGACATAAACAAAGGAATAAATTATTAAATTTTAAGTAAAATGTTACTTCACTAATAAAATTCACTTATAAATTTCGAACAGATCGTATAAATTAGAAAAAAAACAATCAAAACAACAACAGTAATAAGTTGACAGCTTTATTTAAATTTTTAACACATTCATGAAGGAAGAGAATGCTAACTAACTAGGTACAGTGCCAATATAAGCTTTTTTATATAAAAAATTTCCATTATTCCTAGGTAATCTACGTTAACGTATTCTGCATTCTAACGATAACATATTAATAATAATAGCTCCCACACCGGTTTCGGTGACGGTGGCCGGTTTCAGTGGAACCAGGCCAGCTACGCAGGAGTAATTTTTATAGTGGCCAAGTGTGTGCGCAGTACACAAGAGCACTCTCTATTCCTTTACTTTCATAACCCAGTGGGACGGAAGAACGACACGACTGGCGAGAGATCTGGTGCAGGACCGACTTTTTACATGCCCATCCGACGCATGGATCATCTTACTTATCAGGTGATCAGCCTGCATTGTCCTAACCAAACTTGAAAATAATATGTTTCCAACGCGGGAATCGAACCCACGACCTCCGAGTCAAGAGCCGCGCTCTATACCACTAGACCACGGAGGCGTTATATTTCGCTTTGATAACATATTATATACTAGATGACGGCCGCAACGCAACCCCAAACTTCATTTCTCGCGCGGGAACCATTTTTTCCGGAATAAAAAGTATTCTATGCCCTGTCCCGGGACTTGTATCTCCATACCTTTCAGCAAAATCAGTTTCGCGGTTTTGCGTGGAACAGACAGACACACTTTCGCATTTATAATATTAGTATGGTCGCGATCGACTGTACTCAGTACGCAAGTCACGTCAGCTAGCGATATTCTAACATTTCCGGTCGCTGATGGATGTAGTGTATAATGTCGGATACTATTTGTTGTGCTAATGCGCCTAAAGCGATGTCCCCCTATTACCACAAATTATATTTCGTTTTGGGGTTAAAATGAGAAATTTCTTTCCAGCAAGCTCGGTGTTAAACTAAGGGTAGAGGTTCCACGAAGGTGACAGATTGACAAAATGACGTCGTTTTATCTTCAAAGTGCGCGTTTTCTGCGCGCGCGGATTCAGATCGCGTATTTTCCTAAATACTACAGTCATTTTGTCTTCAAAATCTTCTTTCTATGCTCCAATTTCTACTGTGGACATGCTAAGTCTGCTAGTCGAGATGAACGTGTTTAAATAGCACTGTCTATAATTAAGGGCTCCCACACAAAAACTGGGAATTCGCATCGCATCGCATCGTAATTTAATTTTAGTATGAGTCTAGTCGCAGATTTTTGCGATGCGATGCGAATTCATGTGAGTTTTGTGTGGGAGCCCTAAGCCGGAAAACCAATCTGAAATTTACAATACAATAGTATTATAATTGTGTCACTGTATATGCTTAAATATTTAAAACTATGCAATGGATTTTGATGTCTTCTTTTAATAGTGTTATGTGTAATAGAGATGCATAGTATCTTAAACGCATATGGCAAAACAACGTTTCCGGGCCAGCCAGTCATACATATTATAAAAACACTCCAATTTCTCAAAGTAAATATGCTTTAAAATAAAAAGAACCAACTTCTAATTTCTTATACAAACTTTTTTAACTTCGCCTGCATTTCCTTTTGAATTTAAAATAAAATTCCAAAGAGGTTTTAGTATCGGGAGCAGAAGTTACGACGATCGATAGACACCTGTTGTGTCCCGACAGCGGACGTGGGGTCGCGTCGGGGAATATTGTATTAGGCCTATATGTATATTCAACTTAGACGCATAATAGTTATGTGAAAAGGGAAATTTTAAGGTCTATGAATATAATATAATGAATATATAATATTATGTTTTATCCGTTTTTATTTGGACAGACATCGCTTCGACTACGCTTCCTTATTTTATTACTGTCCAATTAAAAATAACTTATTACATATTATTTTAGAATAGTAGGAAGAAGCTAATTAATTTCATCAAATTTTCATTTACAATTTAATAGTGGGACGCACAATTAATTTGCATTAAATAGTGAATTAAGTACTATACAAAAAGTTAAAGTTACTTCCAATCTTAGTCTACAAACTGTTGCTGTGTTAATCATAAATGTACTGTAATATGTAATATGAACGAATACAATATAACGACAACCACAAAAATAATACATTTTTACGGAATTCCAAAGTTTTCCCGAACTCCTGTGATCAATAAAGCCGGGCCCACAGCAAGTCGACAGTAAGAATCCGGTTAACGGATCTCGAGGATAATCCGGTAAGAAAATATGAAAAAATTTTCCCATAAGGATCTTCGGAGTGCCCTCAGAGCGTCTCAAATCACAATCGGAAACAACATTATTTTCATTTTCCTCGTTTTTCCGCTCTCGAAATGCGTGTTTGACTGTTAAGAGTCCGGGTGCTATCGAAATTCTCATAATAATAATACCAAGATCATTTCCCATACGAGAATATAGGTTCCTGTACAAAGATTCACTGCAAAATATTTACATACTCGCTTACAACGCAGACGGCGTCTGCTTTGTGTACGCGGCGCGGGCACTCGCAGACAACGACGGGCGTACGCGGCGAAATCGACCTGCCCGCCCCGCCCAGTCGTCTGCAAAGCGCCTTAGAGTAAAACTATCGAGCAATGCTGAATGTGTGGACGAAATCCCGAGCCGCGGGTTTTGCTCGACGTTATTGCTCGATCGAGCAAAACCGTATGTGAGTACTTAGCATTAGACGCTCATAATATAAATGGATATTGTTCGGTGTGAATTTTAAAGAAATGAGTTCTAATGAATAAAATCGTAATAAATGTTATTATTATAGTGGTTATAATAACGCAAATGTATGAAAACTACGAGTATAAGTACACTACAAATCTTGTATCACAAAAAACTCACAGTGATGAAAAATTCCTAAATACTTCCTAAGCTGTATATGAAGCTATAACATGAACATTTTATAGGCTTGTAGACTCAAGTTGAAGGGCTACCGACAGGAAAAAGTAATTTTATATAATATGTATGTACATCACATGTACATTGTACAGCTGGTATGAGAATGTCGAAGAAAATTAAGCTCAAATACATGGACACGATATATTTGAAACTAATTGAAACCTAGTTAAATTTTTTTTGTAATTTTTTGATGAGACCGTGTCACATTAATTGAAGTTTCACTTCGTTTTGTTGTTCTATACCTACCCTTTTAAACTTTTAAAATTATCTCTTTTAAGTTTGAAATTAATAACGTATTGTAACTGTAACGTGAATATTCATATGTGCATCTTAAACTGTCACTGTTCCTTATAATTTGATTTACTTTTTAAATAAAAAAATATTATGCACATTTTTTCGTCTATTATAATATAAATTCAACCTGATTGCGATTGTAAGGCTGTTTAACGACATATCATAATATCCAATGATATTCTATGTTACTAACGTAACTAGATTGGAAGTTTACGGTAGCAACGCGTTGCCACTTCGAAGATGCCTGCAGGCATATCTCACATACATAATGACATAACGAATGACTTGACATTGTCTTTTGAACAAAAAAGTGGTTACGCATTTCTGAGAATCTTTTGTAAGACATTGCTACTCTAGTATTTTAGAAACTCATTGATAATATCAACTTCAGTTTAAATAAAAATCATTCCATACAAACATTTAAGCTTATCGGCAAACCCCATCCCTATAAGAGGAAAAAATAAGAAAAAATAATGTAATTTGTATAAGAGTGAAGTATGATCGCCTGTAGGGGAGGCTGGAGATAGCATCGACCACCGCCGGCAAGGTCGGCCTAAGGTCACGTCGTGTGAACGTGCCAAATTCATCATCATCATGACAATGGAGAGTGGAGACACCAAATTCATCATCATCATAATGGAGAGTGGAGACTGGAGATGCCAAATTCATCATCACCAATGGTGGTAATTTAGGGTATGTTATTCGAATACTCGTTTTATTCAAATATTCGACGATTTTATTATTCGAATATTCGCCAAATTATTTTTCGAATAATTCGAATAGTAAAACTATTATTTATTTTTGTTTGAAATGCTATCAAACATAAAATTAACATGGAATAAGAACATTATTATAAGTTTATTTCAGAAAAATAATATTATTTATGAATATTCTACATCTTTAATGATAATTTTATAATATATAAATCTGTTTTTAGTCTAACTAATGAGTATACGACCATTCATCGTCACCGTTGACCATGTTTTAGAAACGTGTAATAAATTCATTTGCATGTTTTTAGGCAAAATAACGATTTTGCCTAAAGACATGAAAATAAAGATATTATAAACTCCTTTCAGACATGGATTTCAGTATCGTCTGTAATAGTCGCTCACGATCTGTATCCATTGACTTTTTTCAAGCATAATCACATGAAAAAAGTAAAAGGTGCTACGATCGAAAACGGTTTACACTTTACAGCCTTTCTTTTATTGCCCAGCTGTAACCTTAAAATATACATTTTTAAAGTGTTTAACGATAACAATTAACTCTGTCATTTAACATTAAAATGGTGGTCTTGGTGATCGTTTACAATTTTTGTCTGTGAAATGTTACTATTTCTGGTGATCAGTTAATTTTATGCCTTAACAAAATAGGTTGTACATGGTTGTACGAAATTTTTTGTTACTTTTGTTCAGAGTTTTCAGCATTTTTCAAAAATGTTGAATTATTCGAATAATTTTCGAATTATTCGAAAACTTTTGTAAAATATTCGAATTATTCGAATAGTAAATTTGTCGAATAATAACATTCCCTAGGTGGTATGCAACATGGTGACATTTAAAAAAATATTTTGTATAAATTCTCGTGTCGCGGTAAATTTGAACCCATTTTGTTGTTTTGTGTTTATTGGAAAAATCAAAAGTAAAAAGAGTTCCTTTAATCATAAGTGAATATTACTTAAAAGAATAGCAATAGTGTTACAAAATCCATATATTTCATATATTGTAATAAATGCAAATATTATGTCTCTACTTATCTGATTTTCCTACGTCATCATGCTTAAACAGCTAAACCTATATTGATGATATTTGGTACGGATATAATTGGAACGGAGTTCCTTTTCGCGCGTTGCGAAAGGGGGCTAGGCCGAATAAAACGACACTTTATAACGACACTTTTTTATTAGTACCTGCATGTTAGGGGCAGAGGGCGTTGCGCGTTGATAGTATTCCTGTGCGTCAATAGATAGCGTTTTTTAAATAATTTTTTTGAGTATATTATGTACAGATTTTTTTTAACTTATGAAATAACCCCGTTCGTTTTGGGTGTCCTTTGATACCTCTCAAGTTTTTTTAATTCCCAAAGGACAAAGAATACTTTTTGTAACGAAAAAATGTACAGTTCCTGAGTAATAAACGAATTTCCGAATGATGTTACGATCAACGCCTAGTCGCCTTTTTCCATATTTTCTTGTTATTTTGACCCAAAAAAGGGTGTGTTTTTAATCAAAAGAAGTATATATTAGGGGTGTCGGCTCGCAGAAATTTCTTTGAACCCTTTCGCTAGAGTACTTGAACCCTTTATATTGGTCGCACTCAACACTCATAACATAAGTAAAGGTCATTGGATCATTTCGTGGTGATATTTCACGAAGCCACGCCACACTACTATATAAAGATATACTGTGTAACTACCATGTACCTTCATAGTTAAATACCATCGACCAGTATATTGATATACAATGCTTAGCTTGCTTAGCAGATCAAACAGCACAATATAATCCTTTAGCTGCGTTTCCACCGGAGATGTGTTGCGAGGAATGCGTTTTTGAGAACCAATAGAATCGCTTCATTGACGTGAGCTTGTCATGACATCGCTCAGCGCAGCGATTCTATTGGATCTTAAAAACACATTCCTCGCAATACATCTCTGGTGGAAACGCAGCCTAAGCCCGGCCGCACATTGTCCGAAATTTCTGATCAGAAACAGTTGAACGTCCGTCGAACGTCTCTTACATTTTGTACTAAGCTGAGTGAGCTCGAACTCGCCGGAAGGATATTTCGGATAGTGTGCGGGGTGGCGCGGGCGGTCCGGCGAAATTCGACTGTTTCTGATCAGAATTCGGACAATGTGCGGCCGGGCTAAATCGGCCGAAATTTCTGATCAGAAACAGTTGAACGTCCGCGCTGTCTCTTACATTTTGTACTGAGCCGAGTGAGCTCGAACTCGCCGGAAGGA
This sequence comes from Aricia agestis, assembly GCF_905147365.1. Classification (NCBI taxonomy): domain Eukaryota; kingdom Metazoa; phylum Arthropoda; class Insecta; order Lepidoptera; family Lycaenidae; genus Aricia; species Aricia agestis. The sequence continues at coordinate 6,581,138 of NC_056424.1, read as the reverse complement.
TATTTCGGGTAGTGTGCGGGGTGGCGGTCCAGCGAAATTCAACTGTTTCTGATCAGATTTCGGACAATGTGCGGCCGGGCTAAATCGCGCTATAAAATTATAATTTCTGATATCGGTACGACGTTTAAACAACGTCATAGAAAATCTGACAGATAATATTTGGGATAACCTAACATATTTCTTTAGTTCAAAAATTTTGTCTAAGTATATTAAAAAAACCTACTTAGTATGTGATAGTATGGTCACCACACAAAAACTTTGTATGGTGACCATACTACACGTGATCAGCTGTTGTTTTATTTTGATCTGAATGTAATCATAGCGTAAGGGAGAGTATAATTCTACAATTTAAAAACATTTTGTTTTTAATAATAAAATATTTGAATTAAAACCTAGTATACGAGTAATACACCACGCAAGTAAAATAAAAACATGATTTATTTCAGTCAAAGGACTCCGGATGTCATATTGCTATACTGTGACTCCGGTCTCCGTGTAAGTAAATATTATATTATTAACGTCCATTAAAAATATATTTCAAGTAAAGGATTTTCATAAAAGCGTAAGCTGATACTCTCGTGAATTTTGGAAAAATGTAACATGGTTTTCAGCTTCAAAGATTGAGTTTCTACTTTCTATTCACCTTTGCGTAGCTCATGAAACGGGAATTTCTGAGATTTCAGCTGCAAGCACAGGCTACAGCTCTTCATTGTATATTAGATTGGTATAGTAGCTATGTAAGAGCTCTATATATTATGTAGAGCTGGCAGCACTCTCGCTAAATCCAGCAGGAGCTTATCGAAGCTACATGTTGCCTCCGCGGTCCAGTGGTTAAGAGCGCGGCTCCTCACTCGGAGGTCGTGGGTTTGATTCATTTGAAACATGACGCTATTTCCAAGTTTGGTTAGGACAATGCAGGCTGATCACCTGATTGTCTGACAAGTAAGATGATCCATGCGTCGGATGGGCATGTAAAAAGTCGGTCCTGCGCCTGATCTCTCGCCAGTCGTGTCGGTCTTCTGTCCCATTGGGGTTATGAGAGTAAAAAGAATAGAGAGTGCTCTTGTGTGCTGCGCACACACTTGGGCACTATAAAATTACTCTTGCGTAACTGGCCTGGTTTCATTGAATCCGGCACCGTCACCGAAACCGGTGTGGGGAGTTATTATTATTATTATTCGTTTATTACGCGGGAACCATACATTTTGCTCCTCAGAGCTCGAGTGCGAAGAATCGTAATTGTCTATAGTATTAAGTAGTCAATCGATGTTGACTACTATTATAGACAGTTTATATATTTTACCATCAAAAATTTTAGAAAGATCCCAGAAGTATGTTCTCCTGGTTTTAATCTAACATTATACAAAGATTTGCTAGAGTAGGTATGGATTTTATCAAACAGCAAAATATCACACAGGAAGACAAACCAGTTTTGAAATAAGATGTGCCTTTACAAAACATATTTTTAGTTTATAGTTGTTTTTCACTTTCTTTTCTGTGTGTATACATACATTGTAAAATAAATTAATAATAAATATTATTCTCATTGCAAGCAAACCTCAAGCGAGGGTTTTGCTTTTTAGTTGTTTTAACCAATCAGCACGCATTTTACGTTGGTTTGACATTGGTTTGACATTTATCATAATATTATATAGAGAGTAGAGACTGCATCCAAAATGAATCAAAGCTATATGAATGGTACATTAAAACAGCTGTAGAATCCGTGTATTGGAGCCAACTGCCAAGTAAAAAGTGCGGTGAGAATATAGTGGTTTTCCCCTAAAATGTATCTAAATATACCGGCTTTGATCGTCAGCAGGCGCACGCGCCGATTGCCTCCGCGTCTATCGATTGATTTACGCCTAGATACCAACACTGTGTTATCAATTCAAATATAACCCTATTACAATGTGTTAGAATTTAAAATCGAAAAGCTAAATTCGACACACATTGGAGTTTGTTACATCGTAGCATTGAATTTTAAACTCTAACTCTTAAATAGTAGAAGCTATAATCGATCGTGCGTGTGTTATAGACGAATGTAATTTAGGACCCATAGGTAACACATGTTTAGGTGATGTTAAATGCTGATTTTTTTCATGGAAGTGAGTCAGACGTTCTAATTTGAAGTGCCTATCTCCTCATTACAAAATTAACAGAGTCTGTTGAACTTTTGTACAAGCATACACACATTTTTGAGGTGTTTGATTGATGGAAACCTTAACTTTCAATATACAAGGTGTAACAAAAATAAGTGATAATAATTTAGGGTGTGTACGTGTGCCTTGTAGAGAGTTCACTGTGAAAGTAGCAGCGCTGAAAGAACAATTTTTTTTTTTCACTTTTGTATGGGCAAGCGCCCCAGCGTCACGAGTTTCTCCATACAAAAGTGAAAAAAAAATTTTGGTCTTTCAACGCTGCTACTTTCACAGAGAACCCCCTACAAGGAACACGTACACACCCTAAATTATTATCACTTATTTTTGTTACACCCTGTAGATAATAATATCACCTTAGTGATAAAAATTTTGCTGAAATTTGGTATGGAGATAGTTTGAGTCTTGGGAAAGGACATGGGATACTTATGCACACGCGATAAAGGAATTTTGGCGCAACGGAGTTGCGCCCATCGTAGTTATACACAAAGTTCTGTCTTTGACTGACTCAAACAGAGCCTTGAGCCTTGACAGTATAGACTATAGGACAAGACATTTTATAACTATAACATCAGCTGTAATACATTACCAAAGACCTATAATTTCTTATGTCAATGTACATTACACAGTAGATACTAATTATTAGTTAGAATTTCGCATTAAGACTAACCCCAAAAATCAAACATCGTCCTTCTCTCTTCACACACACGCCCGTCTTTCATATGCCAGGTGAAAAAGGACGACGCGGATTCATCGCCAAATTAGTTTTTTAACAATAACTCTATAAATATACAACATTTAAAAAATCCGCTAGCATAGAATTTTATGCAATGTGTTAAAATATTAACATGATTCAATGCACGGTTATAGCAATAAAAGAAAAATTCGTGAAAATTAGATTTATCTTTGTGATTTTTTCTATCGAGAAAATTTCAAGATATCGTGTTTTTGCTCAGATCGAATTCTTGAAAATATAATGTAGTATCTAATTTTAGAAAATGAAACAATTCGGAGCTTATTTTCAAGTATAAAAATGAATTATAAAATCAAAATTTTGGGTTAGTCGCCCCCTTAAGTTTGAAATTATTAATTACAGCAAATATTTTGGTATAAAAGAAAACTTTTATCGGTTACTTCACTTGTAAAATGGTTCAGCGAGCTTTATAATAAGCTCCTATTTCAAGATTGTTACAATGTTCATAGGTGCTTTAAGATTTTTATACAGCCTAAATAAACCTTTTACATTCTGCAAAGAATTCGATTATCCAAAAAGGAATTGTATGTGTGAATTAATATGAAACTTGAACCTTTCCCCATTTAGGCAAATAGAACCTTATCTCAAAGCGGTAAAGTTTAATCTCTGATGTAGCTACATTTAAAAAAATATAAAAAATCCCGGTATTCTAAATAGAGTCTTATGCATTGAAGACACGGTTGGAATTCGCAAGTTCTGCAAATTTTGTTAAAATACGCAACGTTTTATCGCGCGTAAGGTCGAAATGAAGAGTAGAAGGGGTCTCAATAAAAGAGAGATAGAGCATAGAAGGTACATAATGACATTTTTATGAAGAAAAAGTCAAATATTCTCGGGGACTCAAAAGTATTGAAAATGTAGGCCACCTTTACTTTATTGGAGTTTGTTTTTGGATTAGAGGTATGTTACGTTTTAAAACTCATTTTGCTCCGAAATTCTAAATGAAGATTGTAAAGTTAAGTTAAGATTTAGAAATTCAACCTAGATGTCACCTTTCCTAATTTTCTTAAATACGAGTCTTCTATGAGATTTTCGCCCATTTGTGATTCTTATGAAAAAATATATTTTGTACCAATGTATTTAATTCATTTTTTAATCTTATTTTTTAACCATCTAACACATAACATTAAGCACACCCTCTTTATAAAATACAGCCTAAGCACCAACCTTTTAAAGTTCAAAAAGTCAAGTGTAACAACCCGTGAAAAGGCCTTACAATAGTAGATAACCTTTCTTTTCCTATTACATTTACAATTAATCGTAAAAAAAACTTTCACCGAAAAGAAAAAGGTATCTATTGTTACTCCAATACGCTGGCTAGTAGGCCGGATCTGATTAACCTTAAATTAATAGAGCATATTTTTCACTGACCGTATACAGGATGTCGAGTATTTTATGGCAAAGTTTTCAGGAACTTTTTATCAGAAATGTCGTTAGATAATGTGAGTAAAAATTAAAATATATTTAAAAAGTTGTCTAACAATATTGTGTGAAAGAAGTGTATTATTTTAAATCATTGATTCATAAGGGAATTGACGTGGAATTCACTCATAAAATTGTCTTAAAATTATATTTTTGCGAAAGAAATATTTACTTAGTCATTAGGTTATTTATTTTTATTACTGATTTTTTTCTTTGCTTTTAAAATTACGACCACAGAGATAAATCAAGATCTTGATCTATGTTTGTGATTACGATTAAACTATAAGCTTACACTATCTAATATCTTTAAATCTAACCACTATACTCAAATATTGAACTCTACGTTAAAATATATAAATATTTAATGTAGAGTTTGTCAGTTTACGTAAAGATATTTATTAAATTAAATTTAAGCAATAATTTGATATCTGTGACTGATACTAAGAAGCCTTTGTCTTGACCAAATCGCCGTCACAAACTCGATCAGCCTGTACGTGGGTCGGGCGGGGTCATTGACCGCGGGGTCACGGGTACATTGTTTATGGGGCGCCCGCACACTCGCACTGTGATATAGGTCGGCTAATTAAACGGCTAACTACCTGATAAGGTCATTTTGTTTATCTAGTGCTGCCTGACCCTAGTGACTCTGGCTTAAAACTTTATAGATCTCGTACTTATCTTATAAGCTTACAACAATGCGGACTATTCTAAATAGTAAGGATTGTTGTAAGTACGATTATAAATAAATAGCAAAAAATGTATATAAAACTCAAAGGTTTGACGACCTCTGTGGCTCAGTGGTGAGCGCGTCGGTAGCTCAAGCAGGGGGTCGCGGGTTCGAATCCCGCCGACGGAACAAAAAGTTTTCAATGTTCCCGGGTCTGGATGTGTATTAAATATGTGTATGATATAATAAAAATCTTAAATATATGTATAGTATAAAAGTATTAAATATATTTCCGTTGTCTGGTACCTGTAACACAAGTCCTTTAGGTACTTAGCACGGGACCAGACTGACGTGGTGTGAAGCGTCCATAGATATAAAAAAAAAAGGTGACTGACTGACATGGTGATCTATCAACGCACAGCCCAAACCACTGGACCGATCGGGCTGAAATTTTGCATGCAGGTAGATATTATGACGTAGGCATCCGCTAAGAAAGGATTTTGATCAATTCCACCTCCAAGAGGTTAAAATAGGGGATAAAACTTTGTATATAATAATACATACTTCTTAACGCGAGCGAAGCCGCGGGCAAAAGCTCGTAATATTATAAATGTGAAAGCGTGGATGTTGATTACGCTTTCATGAAAAAATTACTTGACGAATCATCATTAAACTTTGTATAAGTACGTATATACTACATACTCTTGGAGGTATTAACAATAGGATACTTTTTTTTTACGATAAAAAAAATGTTGACGTGGACGTGGTCGAAGTCGCGCTCGCCAGCAACAGTATATAAATCATAATAATATACATGACATTCAAAAATTGAGCTTTATACTCTATCGAAGGTTGCGTAACACCTTCAGAATTGGATACCTCCTAAAGTATATCGCGACCGAAACTCCAGAGTTGCTGATCGTTCTTACCTCTATATGGGTCATATTATACAGAAAAACTTTTAGCTTTTAAAGAACGAACAAACTCTGGCTGTCAATGGGTTATGAAGAAAATACAGTATTTTAATTATTATCTTTGTCTGATTGAAGCTTTATATTTTGCAACCAAGTACGGGAAATTATTTCATAGGCACATTAAGCAGATGGATGGGATCAAAGTTATTTGGTAGGGTTCTATCAAACCCTGCCCACACAGTACAGTGTCTGAACACACTAGGCCGAAAATACGCGGCCGAAGTTCGGCATAATTACGCCAGCAATGCGCTACGCATTGTTGGCGTAATCATACCGAACTTAACATAACCCAACCGAATAACGTAGGTCTATCTGCCTAAAAAATTATCTGATGTTACTATCAGAGACAGTAACATCAGTTATGAGAAGATAAACGAGTAAGATAGAAGTAAATGATATTTGAAATGATAAAAATGTAAAATTAATTGTAAAAAATATTACTAATTCAGTCCAAAAATTATAATTTTTAATTATTTAATAAGAAGTTTAATGAAATTTATTTAAAACTATGAAAAATGTATTTTATAATTGTAAAAATTGCATGCATTTAATTTAATTTAATTATGTGATTATGTAACAGGAGTATGCTATAACAAATTGGTTTATTGAAATTTGATTTAACATATTAATTATTGTTTAAATGATGTAATACTACCTATATAATTTAATTCTAAATGGTGTAATCAATTAATTTTAAATTGTTTCTTTAAAAATTATAATTGTTCAATTATTAAAATAAAAAGTTTTAAATACTTACTTAATATTATACATTTAAATACTAATAAGTATTTGATATGAAAAATGAAATTGTAAAAATTAAAAGGTAATTCAAGGTATTAAATTAGCATGCTATGATAAAAATGTGATACATTTTTATCATAGCATGCTAATTTAATATTAATATGTAAAAATGTTAAAAGTGTAAATGTTAATATTGTAAATTGTTAAGGAATAAATGAGGCTTTATTATTATTATAATTATTATTATTATTATGAAAAAGAAGAGTAGTCTCGGCTTCTTGCCGGGGAGATGACTCAGGCACGGGCATAAGCCAAGTAACCTGGTTCATGATAAAGGTGTATTATGATTGGGGTGTAAGGAAAGATGAGGATGGGTTTAGAAAACGGCGAACTAATGAGCATGTATCGATGATGATAGATTTTTGCATTTGGATATAAGTGTTTTTATGAAGGTCTAGAGTTTTCAGAGATGCGGCGTTATTATTATTATTATTATTACTATCAGAGAAGTTGATTCATTGGCAGATGGCGAACATGCGTAATTTGGTCGCGTTATGTCAAACTCATCCGATAGATCACATACCTATTATAATATTGAAATGACATAATCGGACCAAATGACGGTCCGTCATCTGCCTAAAAATCATAGACTTATTTATATACTATCGTATACATTATAAGTTTATGCTAAAAATAAATTATTTCTCTGATAATAATAAACAAGACAACGTACATAAAAAGAGGTTGGAGCTTTTAAATATTTAATCAAAACAAATGTCGCGTTTTCTGTAACGCCATCAATATAGACATAAACAGAATCCATCATCGACGGTTTCACTTGATAAAACCATAAAATTTACATTAAAAGTGGTCGTTAAACTAGAAAAAGGGGAGAAGATCCCGGTCTCAAATAGATTTCCACGTCCCCCCGAGTTATACAAAATCCAGCAATCCCTAAACCACTAAATTCAATTCCTATTTAATTATCGCACGCTATCAATTATAATAAAATAAAGTTTAAGGTACGGTTCCGATAAGGTTCCGACCGACGCGGCAAGCGATCGCGACCGACAAAAATTCAAATAAAATGTCACTTGGACGAGGCCGCTAATTTTTGCTGATTTGGCTCTGAATTAATGCGTTGGTAGCGTAGATACTTTTACTACAAGAAAAAGTGTCTACGCTACTCTACAATCTACATACTAAAATGGTAGCGAATTTTTATTTCTACGCTACCGTAGCGTTGAGAAAATCAAACTTATCTCTGTAAATAACACACAATGTGGTTTGTATTATAGTCCCAAACATGGCTCTTTTGACTACTCACATGATGCATTGATAGTTTTATGTGAAACAGTAATACTTACATTTGTGTCACAAAAACACTTCCTTTGAAAAAACTGTGTACACAGCCCGTCTGAGGTTCATATGTGAACTGTAGAAAAATGGCGGATATTACGAGATTTTTCATTAAGTACGTAAAAACTTCGCATTGCCACCTACCTATTCTACCTTCCCTAACACTCGATAATAATAATAAATGGGTATTATTGGTGACGTTTAAAAAAGGGCGTAGAATTGATGTTTCTAACGATTCATTTGATTTTAAAAAGTTTATAAAGAAAGTTATCTTAAAATACTTACTATAGGTGAGGTAATAGCCATTTATATAAGTATTCATAACATATCCGATTTATTTTCAAATCTGGCATAGTTACTGCTACAGCGACAGTTGAAGTGCACCTCTTCGACGGCGGATGGCATATTTTAAGCTATTTTCTTGCATTTTTTTATATTTAATTGTAAATATATATAAAAGACTATGATTTGAACCAAAATGAGTCTAATGCATTCTTGAGTTCTTTATTTTCTTCGTTAGAATCAGTTTTCGAACGATAAACAATAATTTTTAAAATACCGACGGCGGAGAAAAAATATTACCAAATCAGCAAAAATTGGCGGCCTTACCCACTTTGTGATATAGGTTTCATTTTGCTTTTCGCTACTACAAAGAAGCGGCGGCATGGTCGCTAGACCAATGTCGGTAAAAAATGAACCTCTAGCCTAGATCATAAAGAGGTATTTTATTCAAATTTTTGTCGGTCGCAGTCGCTCGAGGAAAAGTTCGGAAAGTCACCTTTACGTGTATTTTTACGGGCCGCCGCCATTTTGAGACGTCGTCAAGATGGCGGTTTATAGGCAATCGTAAAACGCGCCAAAATTAACAGCAGGTTTGGCAGCTGACGGGTTTAAATATAAATTTATGATGGAAATCGGGATTCGATCAGCTGCGGGAATGAGGTGAGTGGGGCGTAAATGGGTTATGGTCTTATTCGGTGTAAGTGGAAGAAAACCATGTGCTAAGATGATTTTTCTTGATCGCTGTTTAGAAAATTAATTAGAGCGACGATCTATATGCTACTAGTTTGCCCCCATTACAAACAATTTGTTTGTAACAAAAAAATCTAAAGAACATTTTATTTTGTGCCGTGCACTTGTCTTTTTAATTAAAATTAAAAACATTTTCTTTTTTCATTAGAAAACCATATATTATTATAATGATAAGATAATTTTCCTTTGATAGCTATTTCGAAATTAATTAGATAGATGATCTAAGCTTCTATTGTAGGTTGCTTGGTAAACAATAAATCAAAAAACATTTTATTTTGTGCATGTCCTTTTAAAATTAAAAACAATCAGAAAGGTCAACTCGTAATCAGGCCTCCGCGGGGAATATATTATTAAGGTCCATTTACCCTTCCTAACCTATTTGAATACAAGAAACCCCCGAATATAATCTTCGCAGGGAAAGGTCGAAGATACCCCATCGGAAGGTCAGGTCACACCGAGCGTGGACGTCAGCTGGGGTGCGCAGCCATCCGTGGCGCGGCGAAATGCCGCGATTTAGCATTCATTTTTGACATTTGGCCGCCATTTTGAAAGTTCGCGTAAACGCCGCGTTCCATTTAAATCGCATATAGGTTAATGTTTTCTACAAATTGTACTTGTAACCCTTTGTTATTTATGTTGGAGAATGTGGCGACAGTTCTATTTAATGCTGTAACTCACTGTTGTAAATGCACCTTTACTATATTTGCCTGTAAGTATATGTTTATTACGTAGGCTTTTTATTTAGGTAAAGCAGAAGCAGTATAATTTTATATTTTATATTTTGGCATTTTACAATAATGTACAGTCTGTCAAAAAAAGTCATGAAATTAAAAAGTGGCAACATCGTAGTGTCATCCCTTTTTTATTGATTTGAAAGGGATGACACTACGATGTTGCCACTTTTTAATTTCATGACTTTGTTGACAGACTGTAAAGAATAGACAACTTCCAAACTATGATGCTAGAAACTTGAAATTTTGCACAGTGTTCCTCTCGTGATGTAGACACTAGACAAGAAAGATTACTTTCCTCCAAGAAAGAATACTTGAAAATTTTACGCCTGAGGGGCGAGGGCATTAACAAGGGTATCGAAGTGTATTTCAGGAATACAGGAGCGGAGGAAAAAAGCTTGCTATCTTCTCAAGAAATTATTGCTTAGGTACTAGATGACACCCGCAACGTCAATATTCCTTTATCGCGCGGGGACCGTACATTTTTCCAGGGGTAAAAAGTATCCTACTTATGTCCTTTCAATATTAACAAAAATCCTTTCAATATTTGTTATTGTTATTCAATACAATAACAACAACAAATTTCAGCAAAATCAGTCGAGCAGTTTGGGCGTAGTGATGTAGCAGACAGACAGACACCCTTTCGCATTTATAATATTAGTATGGACTGATGCTGATATATTTTAATTACTAGGTGTAACTTTTAACTAGGAACTAGTCTGAAACTTTCAGCATTAAAAGTTCTCTCTGACGCTAAAAGACGCTCTCCAATTTCGATGTTTATAAGCGATCCAATAAAAATACTTTAAAACACGTCAAATACGCTTTTGAAGTAATGATAAAAGACCTCGTTACGAGCGTACTGATCTTTAATTGCACTTAAAGCGTTCGTGTAAATAGTACTTTCGTAGCGTATTTTATGACAAGTTTATAGGTCCGCTTGAAGAGTCTATTTAATCAAAAGTTTTAGAGAGAACAGATGGAGATACGTCGAATTGTATACGACAGGTTTTTCCTATTATAAGTACCAGCAGAACATTAAATGTGTACATACAGCCACGAACTTACCTGTATCATGTAAAATTATAATGAAACTTATGTACTTAAGTAATTTGAGAAAATAAATAGATAAATAAAATAAATAAAGTATAATATAACTAAATATTGCTTGCAAGTTCGCCACACCGAAATATGAATATCAGAAAGCGTAGATTATTCCAGATAAAAACTATAATCCTATGGCCTTTTCCGGGATTGAAACAATCAAACATCGGTTTAGCGGGGTACACCTTAATCATGAAGAGGTAAATGGTAATAGACAGACAGACAAACATAATATGGCTAAACAAGTCACTAAAAATAAGTATATACAGGGTGTAACAAAAGTAAGTAAGTGATAATACTTAAGGGTGTGTACGTGTTCCTTGTGTGAAAGTAGCAGCGTAAAAGTGAAAAATGTTGTGGTTTTTCAGCGCTGCTACTTTAACAGTGAACTCGCTACAAGGAACACATAACACCCATAAGTATTATCACTTTGTTTTGTTACACCTTGTATACGTTTACAGATAGGTAGACCAAAATTATTCATCTAGCCCATTGATTCCCAAAGTAGTCCAGGAGGACCCCCAAGGGTCCACGACAGGGATCTACGCTTGCGTGGAAAAAAAATGGGGGTCCGCGAGTCGTTATAACGGGGGTCTAGCTCGACAAGGCTTTAGCTAGCTGTATTAGCTAGCTGAAGCTTAGAAATTATTTTTGTAAGAACTTATACGCATATTCCATATTATTCAGAAAGAGTATGTCAAAACTCGCCGATGCCGCGCTGCCCGCCCGTCTAGTTAAAGTCGTGTCTGAACTCCGCCTATTAGCCTTACTACCTACACAATAGATATAACCACTCTGTCTACTCTGCTACCTAGTGCTAGAACTCAAAGCTATATCGTATAAACGTGCCACTTTTCTGAATAAAACTCAATCATTGACGTGCCAAAAAATTTCATGTTGCGTGGCATTGGTTTGCCACCCCTGGCATAGGCGGATAATTTGTTGAAAAGCACAGCGGGGGGGGGGGGGGGGGGGTGGGCCTAAAAGTGGGCCACGAAAAAGAGTTTGGGAACCTCTGATCTAGCCCAAGAAATATATTACTCAAATGTGTGTAACGGTTGTCTGTTCTAGTTTTTCCAGGAGTCTGGTAAACAAAAACCTCATTTGTCTTGTCATCTAACACTATCTAGGGCATATCTTTTCGCAACGCCCGAAACTAACACGTGGTAAATATTTTCAATTTGTGCTAATAATGTGTAAGTATGAATCGAATCGTATCCACTATCCTTTATAACAGACGACACGATTCCGTCGTATCCGTACCCATACTTCCATACTAATATTATTAATTGGAAAGTGTGTCTGCATGTCTGTCTGTTACCTCTTCACGCGTAAACTAACCCGATTCTCGAAGCCTTTCTCGGGACTCGAAGTACCTCCACAACAAATTTTATGAGAAATAAGTAATATTTGAAAAATAGTATAGTACTATTAGTGTATTATTTCGACCTATAGAAAATATAAGCAAATGAAACACCTTACTATACTATGATGAGGGATCTCATTACACAAAACTCTATGACAGTATTACAATATTAACCCTATAATGTAATACTGTGACTCTATCTTGGATCTTCTGTACCTTCAGTCAATAGTTCAGTTTCAATCCTAATGTATCTTAAGGTATGTGTTGTCGAAACGTCGCATATCCGTACGGATGGATATCCATTTTTGACATTTCAACCATTATCGACGTTGTAATCATAATAATTCGTAGTTATCAGTCATATGCACACTGCTGTAACTATAACATAAATCTTCCACTGTAAACTGAATACGTTTTCAGTATGAGCATTTTGTAATTTTTTATGCTAAGACAAACAATAAAACTATCGATAGAGTGGACCGATAAAATATTGTTTTTTTGCGATAGCGAAATATTATAATTGTACTAGATGTCCCGCGCGGCTTCGCCCGCGTAAATTAGAAATTTTACAGAATCCGTAGGTACATTTTCCCATAAAAAATATTTCCCCCGTTTTTCCCACATTTTCCTGAGTTTCTTATGTCGTATTAGTCTTAGAGTAATAATATAATATAACCTTCTCGATAAATGATGAGTCTTACTCGATAAATGATCTATCTAACACTGAGATAAGTTTTTAAATCGGACCTGTAGTTTCTGAGATTGACGCGTTCAAGCAAACATACTCTTCAGGTTTATAATATTAGGTAGATATAGATTTTTTTTAATTATCGCTTGACAAACTCGAGTCTCGATCTAAAAGACTATGAAATGGTATAATATGGTAGTGATGATGATGATGATGATGATGAAGAATGTAATTTGCATAGTAGCATATGCTTTCTGTTCTTAAAACAACGCCGAAAATCCCAAACTTGTATCTATAAAGAATCAGGAATTCTCTCAGCACCTTCCGAACCACGGTATACCAGGTATATCTCGGTGCAAAATCTTACTTGTTGGTAGCATATGCTTAGAGTACTTCTCACGAAACCGAAGTCACCATATGTTTCCCTATAAGTTTTGAGGAGTTCCCTCGATTACTTATGGATCCTTCATCAGATCACCACTTTTCTGAATATAATACCAAATTGGGATGATACCCTATATACCAAAAGAAAAATTTTGAAAATCGGTTAACAAACGGCGGAGTAATCGTTGAATATAAGAAAACGAACATAACACCTCCCCCATTTTGAAAGTCGGTTAAAATTGTAGCCTATGTGTTATTTATTTAATATTTTAATCAGCACATGAATTGAATAACAAAATTTTTTTCAAATTAATCGTAGCACCATCTGTCAGGACAAACTAAAATTGAAATAGAATAATATTGAATGCGATGATAGCGCCGTCCGCCGGATCTAATGTAAAACATTCCAAAATCAACAACTCCTTATAAATAAGAAATTAATTGAAAAAACATTTTCCAGTAGACCAAACTGTAAATCTAAACCATTCTCGAATCTCCACGAACACACACAAAAAATTTCATCAAAATTGGTCCAGTCGTTTAGGAGGAGTTCAGTCACATACACACGCACACAAGAAATATATATATTAAGATAAACTAGATGTCGCCCGCAACTCCGTTGCGCCAAAATTCGTTTATCGCGCAAGAAACCGTACATTTTTCCGGGATAAAACTTTTTATTTTGAGTCCCGGGAAAGGACATAAGATACTTATCCTATGTCCTTTCCCGGGACTCAAAGTATCCCCATACAAAATTTCAGCAAAATCGGTTCAGCGGTTTGGGCGTGAAGAGGTATTAAACAGGCAGACAGACACACTTTCGCATTTATAATAAAAGTATGGAAGTATGGAAGTATATGGTCGTAGGATGTAAAAGGATCTGTATGGTCCAGCAGGAAGGTATTAGCATGAATTACACATAACATTTACATAAATATACGGCACACATTTTACCTATACATGAATAAAACAAACATTTTGCAAGACGCTTCAACATTACCATCAGAGCCACTATGAATGTTTCTGAATGTTTTCGGGTAAAAACATTTATAGCACCTAGGGTGCTATAAATGCTATAAATGCTGATATAGATTCTTTTGACACAGTAGCGGCGCGATAGACACAATAAAAACGCTTTTCTTTAATTTATCATACTTATAATTTTATTCGAATTTTAGTAATGCTAAGGTTTGTGTGTCTGTCAGACACTTTTCTAGCTGTGAAAGACGAGAAAGGATATAGAATAGTTTTAAGCACTATCAGAGAAATCTAAACATTACCTCTGGGCGTAACATAACCCGACAAAATTACGTAGGTCAGTCTATTTATACCAACCGAATTCCATACTCTAAGCATTCCTTCCTTTCATCACACCGAAAACGAGAAGAATGTTAACTATTTATTATTGTAGTATGGGAATTTTGTAAATATTTTTATAATAGACCTGTAATAGTGGGTGAGGAAGGAGAGCTAGCGCGTGCGCCAGATGTACCGGGTTCGACGGCCGGTTTTGGCACCGTATTGGGGGCCCCTCTGAAATGTACAGGATGCGCGCGATTCGATCATTTATTTCATTATTTTTTGCTCATGAATTGCTAGGTAACAGTTTAATGTATGTTTGTTGTGCGTTGTTAGATTTTTTCCGATTTTCGGATTTGTTAATGAAGTCCGCAGGTACTGAAGTAGCGGAACTTTAAGATGATTTCAGTAAGAAGCTAACTAGTCGAAATAGTTATATTTTCTGCAATTCGTATACTTCATTGGTGTTCCCTTATGAATGGGGTAAAAAGAGATGGCGTACTTTTCTCTCTTTCTACCCAATGATGCGTTTCGGAATCACGCTGTAGGGCGTTTTATTTTTACATTGACCATAAAGTGAATTCTTTTGTTTGATGTAAGACCGTTTACACGCCACATGGCCTGCGCCAGAAATAAAGTACTGAGGGCGTAGGGCCCTATGGGTTATAGAGTGCTGGCCTAGACGTACCATACACGTGAAACTTGCCTAGGATGGTGATACCATACGAGTGAAGTTTGCTTTTTCTATGATAACGGTGCCATAAACCTAAAAGAATGTTGTGGTACTAGGGCCACATCGTCTTGGGGCGCCCCTAAATTCGTAGCACTTGTCAATATAAGTTTTCCATTTAGCTATAAGTATGCAAAAGCATACTTTAATGACATTGACAGAAAGGCGCGAATGAGAAAAACTGTTACGATATTTTATTTCCACCTTCTAGAAACAAGAAGAAGATATGGTATCATTCTACTATAGCCACTGACCTCCATAATTATACAAGTACGCTGGACTTATGGTATTGAAATGACAGCTATTTTTTGTGCCTAATTGAAGCGGAATCAGCGCCCCCAATGCGGGGGAAGAGAACTAAATCTGACTGAGTTTGAAAGTCGCCTTATTGGCACTGATAGCAGTAGTGAGAGTACTTGGAACTAATACTATAGTGATGACAACCAATAACGATTAAGCGGCCATTTGCAATTTACGTCAGATTAAGTTCTCTTCCCCGCATTGGGGGCGCTGATTCCACTTCAAATAGGCACAAAAAGCAGGTGGGTATCATAAGTTCAGCGTACTTGTATAAAGGAGGTCAGTGACTATAGCTGAATGCAAACCTGTCAATGCAGCCAAATTGACTTTATAATAGGGAATATTACATTACCTCAAATGTGTGTCTATGTGCTAGTAGCGTGCGATGTCTCTAAGTCTTAGATATTGTACATCGATGATCTTCAAAAGACTGCTATTCGATTGAGTGTGGATCATAATGCACCCTTTAATGTGATCTAGCTGATTAGGATTTAGACTTATTTATAACTAGGAGAGCTAGGATTTTTTTTTTATGAAATAAGGGGGCAAACGAGCAAACGGGTCACCTGATGGAAAGCAACTTCCGTCGCCCATGGACACTCGCAGCATCAGAAGAGCTGCATGTGCGTTGCCTGCCTTTTAAGAGGGAATAGGGTAATAGGGGAGGGTAGGGAAGGGAAGGGAATAGGGGAGGGTAGGAAAGGGAATAGGGCCTCCGGTAAACTCACTCACTCGGCGAAACACAGCGCACGCGCTGTTTCACGCCGGTTTTCTGTGAGAACGTGGTATTTATCCGGTCGAGCCGGCCCATTCGTGCCGAAGCATGGCTCTCCCACGTATAAACTCCCACGATTCTTATATTAAAACACATTTAGATACTGGTATACAAAAGTTCTGGAATAAATAGATAGTTCCTCAATATAGAGTAAGAGCCTGCAATGGCCAGACCTTCCTCCTTTCGTAAATCTGAAATAGAGCTGGAAGGTCAGGTAGACCTGAAGGTCCAGTTCTGAAGAACTGGATACCTCCTAAAGTAATCGCGACCGAAACTCCATGTTGGTCGTTCTTACCTCTGTAAAGGCCACAAACAGGTAAACTTTCAGCTTTACGCAACGAAGGAAGGTCTAGCCATCGTAAGCTCTTGGTCCATTAACTAACAAGTAGTAAGTTGCTTTACGTGGGAGAGCCATGCTTCGGCACGAATGGGCCGGCTCGACTGGAGAAATACCACGTTTTCACAGAAAACCGGCATGAAACGGCGCTTGCACTGTGTTTCGCCGAGTGAGCGAGTTTACCGGAGGCCCGATCCCCTACCCTTTTCTCTTCCCTACCCTCCCCTATTCCCTTCCCTTCCCACCCTACCCGCCCCTATTACCCTATTCCCTCTTTAAAGGCCGGCAACGCACCTGCAGCTCTTCTGATGCTGCGAGTGTCCATGGACGACTGAAGTTGTTTTCCGTCAGGTGAACCGTTTGCTCGCTTGCCCCCGTATTTCATTTAAAAAAAGTTGCCGATCAATGCCAACATCTGAATATTTATGAATCACTTCATCATTTAGGCATCTGTGATGCTTTTGCAGTCTTGATTAATGCTTCTGGGTTTCATCCTTATGTGATAAGAGGTATTAAGGTATGATAAGCAAGTCAAGGCTACAGTAAATCCTTTGGCTCTGTTTTGCCACAAATATTTCAATCTATACTAAATATCATAAAGCGGAAGAGTTTGTTTGAACGCGCTAATCTCAGAAACTACTGGTCCGATTTGAAAAATTCTTTCAGTGTTGGATAGCCTATTTATCGAGGAAGGCGAGCGAACATAAAGAGGAAATGTGAAAAAAGCAGGGGAAATATTTGAAAGTTCTTATCTCACGAACTACTGGAGCAATTTTTATGGTAATTGACATAGATAATAGATATATAGTAGACCGATATATACAGTGTGTAACAAAAATAAGTGATAATACTTTAGGGTGTGTACGTGTTCCTTGTAGAGAGTTCACTGTGAAAGTGGCAGCTCTGAAAGACGAAATTTTTTTTTTACTTTTGTATGCGAGCGTCACGAGTTTTTCCATACAAAAGTGAAAAATTTTTTTGGTCTTTCAGTGCTGCTACTTTCACAGTGAACTCTCTACAAGGAGCACGTACACACCCTAAAGTATTATCACTTATTTTTGGTACACCCTGTAGATTATGTACGGTTTCCGTGAAATTCCTAATTTACGCGGGCGAAGCCGAACGGAACGTCAAGTTCATAATAATTCATGTCAGTGCCAATATATCATGAAAAACGAAAATGTGTACTATATATTTTTACATCCTCAAAATGAAACCGCGAAACCTATTTTCATGAAATTTGGTATATAGAAATTCTTTGAATCCCGAGAAAAAACAGGATAATTCTTATTAATAAAAATATACGGCTTCTTTACGGAATACTTAACGCCAAAAATAGGTATAGGAATTTCAAGTTCCTATACCTATTTTTGGCGTAACGCAGCGAAGTTACGGCTAGCATACTGGTTGAAGTAACAGACAGACAGACGAAACTAACTTCGTATCTATATAAGTAACATATAAATACTATTTTATTATCTCTACGTATTTAAATTATTGTTTTATTGTGTTAGTTGCAAACAAGGGAAGTTGAATATGATAAACGGATGCAAAATTATGAGAATCAAGTCGACCATTACAGAAAATTGCTCAAAGTAATTAATCTTTTAAAAATCTTGAAGAGTTGAAACATGCATAAAAACCCGAATTAATATTTAAATGAGTTGATGAAATGTAAATTACTCGAGGGTGGCAGGCAGCGTCTTGTTGCTTTTTTGCGGGAATACATATTTTTTGGATTTCAAATTTCCGAATGGTTTTAACGTTAACGTTATTTTTTCTGAATTAATCATCATCGCTAACTAATATCATTAAAATAGTCAAGAATTTTAAAAAATCTTAAGTAGATTCTTCATAATATTAAATATTTTAATATTATGAAGAATTTTAAATAAATACTTACGTATTTTAAAAAATCGGCCAAGTGCGAGTCGGACTCGCGCACGAAGGGTTCCGTACCGATAAAGAGCATAAAATGGGCTAAAAATTGTGTTTTTTGTATGGAAGCCCCCCTTAAATTCAAGTTCCTACCTCTTGCCGTTATTGATATATAGCCAAAAAAGGCCGAAAAATTTACGTTTGTTGTATGGGATACCCCCTTAAATATTAATTTTATTTTGTTTTCAGTATTTGTTGTTATAGCGGCAAAATATATACATAATCTGTGAAAATTTCAGAAGTCTAGCTATAGCGATTCTTGAGATACAGCCTGGAAACAGACAGACGGACAGACAACGAAGTCTTAGTAATAGGGTCCCGTTTTTACCCCTTGGGTACGGACCCTAAAATTTACTTATAACACAATTTCTTTATTCTACCATGCTAAAATATTTGGTGTTACCACAAACTATTTTATTACATTTCATATTTACTTTTAAATGTCATGAATGGGCAATCAGAATTTGAGTTCTTTTCATTTCACTTTTCAGTAAATATATTGATTAGCAGTTAAACGTAGTATTTGAAGTTTCGGACTGGATGTGTGTTAAAATTAAAATGAAAGGTTAAAAAGCAAGCTGAAGTAATAATTTGTTTAATTTTAAGTTATACAATAATTGTTTTGTTAAAACGTTGATTTTCCAGGGAAAGGATAATGTTATTCGTTAAATTGTTAGAAAGGTTTATTAAAAATGACCCGCTGTGAAATTAACAGATTCTCTGAGGGTTAATAATTAATTTAGGCCTTTTTAGGGTTAAGTCCCCTTGTTACCTCAGTATACACTGTGTAGTTTATTGTCCCAATGTTTGTGGGACCAGCGACTATACAGGCTGTAACAAACAAAGTGATAATAATAATTTATGCCATGAGCATATGGGTAATGGGATATGTGTTGGATATAGGTATGTATAGGTGTCCACCGTGGAAGAAGCAGTCTGTATAATGTATATTCCTTCCTTCCTTGTAATTTTACCATGGATCTGGAAAAAATCAATCAAAATAATAATTACTTATTACTAACGATTTTATTATCATGATATCTGGGGGATTTAATCGTTAGCCAATATGCTTTCGTTAATTTCGCCTTCGGTATTCTTTGACCTAAAAGTTACTGTGAATACGTGGCGGCTCCAA
Source organism: Aricia agestis (assembly GCF_905147365.1). NCBI lineage: Eukaryota > Metazoa > Arthropoda > Insecta > Lepidoptera > Lycaenidae > Aricia > Aricia agestis. The sequence continues at coordinate 6,561,246 of NC_056424.1, read as the reverse complement.
AGGAAGATCTCTTAGCCGAGCGAGATATTATGCAGGCAGGTTAAAAATCTTATTTTGGGCACCCCGAAGTCAGGTATTAATTAGAAGTTGACTAGTATACCCAAATCTTTTCTTATTTGCTACATATGTAAATATGTAGCAAATACTAATAACTATAATAAATGCGAAAGTGTGTCTGACGGGCTCTACGCCCAAACAACTGAACGGATTTTGCTGAAATTTAGTATGGAGATACTTATTGAGTCCTGAGAAAGGACATAATATTATGATACCTTTGTCCTGGAAAAATGTACGATTCCTGCGAGACAAAGGAATCATTCATCATCAGTCATCTAGCGTAGCTTAGACATAAAAGCGTGTAATAGCCAGCCCTAGTAGACAAGTGGAAACTGTATGCGATTTTACATAAGTCATCGTTCCGCTAGCGAATACTAATGTCAAATCCCATACATTTTGTGGCGTTGGCGCTTTACGATAATCGCTTACCGCTTGTCTTGGACCCCAGTTCTCGCTTATCACTTACCACCATTTTATAATAATTCATACCCTCAACAAAGCAATATATCAATAAACCCTCAATACGAAAAACCCCCGCGATTGGTCTGCGGTGAGTAACCCACTCGTTATCAGCAACAGGTGTGAGGCAGATGCGGTCTGCACAACGATTCTTTAAATTGCAGCTAAATTTAGCACCGGGATAATCTGATTTGTATTCGCTAAAATAAACCGAATGGCTAATTCAGATATTACAAGATATTACACAGTCAACTCAGATAACATGATGAAGAAGAGAACGTTTCAGACCTCAAGTCATCTTGAGTCTTGACGTCAATAAGCTTTGCTTATGAATAGAATTGTTGCCATGGCTTAAAGGAACAAGAATAGGTTTTCATCACTTCCTGATAAAGTGCCGGAGGCTATCCAAAAAATGTTTAAGGATTCTCCAAACTCTATCTGTCAAGTTGAGTAGTGGATAAATCTATATATTACTTTATCTATGGGATAACCTATTCGTCACTTATCAGGAAGTGGTGAAACAGGCCCTTAGTGTTACATTTTACTGATAAATAAATTGCTTTAAGGAATTAGGAATAGAAGCTTCAGGCTGCAAGAGTGCAAAATTAAAAAAAAAAAACAAAGTAAACACGACATTTTTGAGCAATTTGGACATCCGCACCGCTTACATACTTAGCTTTCTTATTTTTATCTAAGAACCAATTAACAGCTACAGAATATTTATATCTAAATTCTAATAAGTAATTAAACAAAATTAAAACGTATTTTGTATAGCCGCCAACATCTCAACTTAATATTTGTAATTCGAGAGTATTTCTCAATTCCTTCAGGATCATTTTCTAAAACAAAGTGCCCTAAACGGTTTACTTCTATTTTAATTCGCGCACGGTATTTTCCGTTAATTTTGTCTAGTACGTCTGATACATACATACATACATACATACAGACAAAGACAAAGGACTTTATTATACTGGCCTAGTTACATCGAGGCTGAATTGATTTCACGTGGGCGCTCGTGGTCACCTGCAATGACCAATAAAGTTACATAGATATTCGCGTGATGGCTGCACCGTTACAATTGACGTTTATTTTTGGTTTTTAGTTCGGGAATAGCCCATTTTTAGTTTTTCAGCAACTTTAGGAATATAAAATACGAGGTAATTTTCTATTTTACCTAAAGTTGTCAGCCAATTTCCTAGAAAAACGTTGAAAGTCGATGTTTTCTAGTAGGTACCTACACCGCGCAATGCGTAGCTAGCATATTCGGCCTTTTTTAGCCAAGAACCTTTGTCACCTAAAATCCCTCTTCTATAAAAACATTTTCAATGTCTTTTCACACGAATGAAAATGCTTTTGTACTGTGAAGTGATTATTTTGAATAAGTCTAGTCCGGCTAGCTCCCAGCCCGGCCCGCCTGGCGGGAATCACAATTATTGTCTTTGTTTACGTTATCACGATTGGCAGAAGCGCCCAACCATTTCGGGATTTAAACTTATAATCCGCTCGACAATGGTTTTTATTAATTAGAAAAGGGAAAATAATAAAACCGGAGCGTTCAATTAAAAGTATGCTCTTTGTTAGCTCCGCTGTTGTCTTTTAGATATCTTTTGAGCTTTTGTGGCAAATATATTACGTGGTTTTGCTGTATTTTCCACACGCGAGGAGACAAAAGACGAGAAATACGGGAAAGTATAATGCTATAAAAACTATATGTATTTTGTTATAAATATAAATTACAAGGTGACCCGAAGAACTTCGTACCTATCACTATAGTATAAACCTTCCCCGGATTTTCACAAAAATTTGAAGACTAAAATTAGTCAAATTGGTTTAGACGTTCTCGAGCTTAAGCGAGACTAACAAAATTTAAAATTCATTTTTATTTATATAGGTAGATTAAAATTAGGATGGTCTCAAAACATGTATGTAAGATGTTATCTTCGTCAGTGAAAAATTGGTTTAATTTGTCAGTTGTTTTTATCAGTTGCGCACCCCTGATCGGTGTTTACAGAGAGCAGATGCGCCGCACGTGTGGCGTGGCGCGTGCGCAGGGCTCGCACACCAGTTGATAGCGTGACGTCATATTTCCTGGTTCAGGGGGCAAAGGTATGCACTTGAGTGATGGAGCTAAGACAGAGCATAGTCTGTTTAATCTATAGATTGTCTACTCATACCATTTCTACCAATATCTACGAGTTATCTAGGTAGACGTGTTTTTGTCACATTTTAGATTTTAAAGATAATTTTATAGCCTTTAAACCGAATTCATTAATTGTGGTATAAGTTACAACAATATATTATAAAGTTGTGGTACCTTTTTTTTTTTAACATGGGGAAATGCTTTACGCACCCCGGCAAATTGGGGATATCGACCGGGGTATGTGGGACTCCTGCTACCCACTAAAACCCCATGGTGCTCCACTCATCGCTTAAGGCAGAGTTGTGGGTGCGATAGAACCTACTGCAACTCTACCAGCGATCATCTACATTCTACATTTTGCAGACCCGCTACTCGGGGGGCCGCGATGCGCAGGAACACCAAGTTGTGGTACCCTATGAAAGAATTCTGACTCGAAAGTATCAAACACGTTTCAGCATACAGCAAGTAAAGCATTTTTGTAATCTATAGATACGCGAAAGAAAAGAAATAATATACCTACCTAATATAAAAATTAGGGAAAAAATTGTCTCTTTGTCTATTCTTCCGTAAAAAGACATCTTTTCATGGTGGCTAATGGCTATGCTAAGCGTGTAGAAATAGAAAAAAAATGCAAAATTCCAAAATATGAATATTTGAATTTAGCATTTTTTTTCTAAACCGTATGTAATGCTTTACATCTATGGGTGCCGGCAGAAATAATTTCCAAGGGGTGCAGATTTTAGTTTTCTTTCTTTTGTTTTTACTTTTTACAAACAACAGTGACTATCTATATTTACGTCAACAGAATACATTTAGTGCCGAAACATTACGACCTATTGTACGGCATGGTAAAATGATTTCCATTAGACGGCTTTTTATTTCAATAATTCCTGTTGATCCCGAGACTCCCAAGGGTTGCCAGTGCACCACCTGGCACCCGCCTGCCGGCGCTCATGCTTACATCAAGTTTACTCTCGAAAATTATTGTAACAATGCATTCATAGTCAATACACCGATACAATCAATGTTTAAACTCAGATACAAACAATGACCATTACGCCAAACCCTGTATTAACAAATTGAGCGCAAATAACGTATTTTGCATAAAACTAAAAGCATAAATTATTGAGCTTAATGAACTGTTTGCAAGTTGAACACGACTCGTTGTGATGCAATGTTTTAATTCAATTGTTATACAACTTTATATTAATATCTGCCCCAGTGACACAGTTTCGTGCCTTGAAAACGATTTCACTGTAATTTTCAGCCCAGTATTATTCTCCCGCACTTTCCTAGTTTGCATGTTAAGCTGTATTCTGAAATAATAGCTTGAAATTAGTGATATTAAGTTTGTTTCGGTTAAGTGGTTTTGTAGGTCGCGTAGACGTTTTGCCGTTCTATAGAGTCGATCCTTCTTACTACGGTCTACAGGGATGGGATAATATTATGGAAAAGATCTTTTCCAACATAAGACATGATCCATACTAGTGTGTGTGTGTGGGCATTGCACATCTTGTAATAATATAGAGGCAAGGAATAATTAGTTAATATATTTGATACCTTCATGGGTTAGAGCAAAGACCGTGAGGGCGTAGCCATTAAAATAAGCACAGGCGTGCGACATATCTCATTTATTACTTACTATTGCACTAAAAAACATTTTACATCTTTTATATTTTTCTTATGAATAAAAGGGTTATTTTATGTACTTTTGTTCCTTTTATTTTCTCCCGATACTAAAACCTGGCCACGCCCGTCAATGGGTTAAAGACTTAAAGTAAGCCGTGGGTCAAAATATGTATGTTTTCAAAGAGAATTTCCGATACATACCTGCAGATAGGGCTGAGCAGTCGTTGTTTTCCATCAATCATTTTCCGTACAAAAAAGAAAATTGTCTAACGCAAAGCAGGATTATCAAACTGTACTTACTTTAAAACCATTTACCGAATCTTTGATCTCAAATTCTTATTTACAGCCTGCAAACTGGAACCTAGATTAATATCCTACCTTTTATCCCCGCAAAATGGACGACTTTTGTCGGATAGATTTCCTTCTTCGGCTTCGTCGCGAGTGTATAAAGATTATGATATAAAGGCCCTCCCCACCCCCCTCAACGTAATTGGTTCCCCCGGCTGCACCCTCTTGTAAGAATGAAATTTTTATTCGTATCGTATCAAAAGAACGTTGAATTTTCTATAACGCAGACCAGTATTGACCGGCCTAGCCATGGCGTATATCATTTAATATTCTTTAAATACTTAGACAGTGAAAATGCTTTATGATGTAGGTTTTGTTCCAAATTATTTTTTTGTAAATTATTATATATGGTAATTAACCATTGGAAAATAACTTTTTATATGTATAAAACTTTTTATTTCTTTATATTCAAGAATCTAGGTCATAATTCTTTTAGCAATACTAAAAACACGAAATCTGTCTACCTGATTGTCTGAAAGTATGTCCGTCTGTTCCATCCCTATATACGCTTAAATACCCTACCCACTATTTTGTGCTTATGAAAAACCTAGAACCATCTACAATGGATAACTTAACAACATGTTGTTGGAGTCTTTCGCAGACATTTTGGGTAGAAAAGTTTAAAAAATTGTTATTATCTTTTACATTTTAATAGTTCTTGCAATAACTATAATTATGACTACAAGATCTTTACTAATACTCCTTTAAGGCGACGCCTTGATAATTTGGCTGTAGCGATATCGAATTTTCTTAGCAATGACTAGGCTAAGAAATTAAAGTTCATTGTCAGTATTCATCATGTCTTTGTCTTTGAATTACCCATAGCATAACACGATTGGTCAACTTTTATAACACAAAATAATCAATCAAAAAGACCTCTGTAAAAAAGGGATTCCTATTTTGCCAACAGAGGAGAGTAATTTAAGCTTCCAAAATTTGTACATAGATTGGTTCAAGCATACACTTTAATTTGCTCATAGCTTATTATGAAATGTATTTATGGTTTTTAAATTACGCGAGAAAAACCATTTTGTCGCTTACGCCCTTTCCATTTTTTGCTGTTCCATTGCTTGTTTTCTTGAGAGGCCTCTCATAAAAACTCAAACTTAAACTCAAACTCAAACTTTTTTATTCAGAATAAATTTTTGCAAATATGCCACAATATGCCACAAACAATGGTCGTCGTCAGTCTCGAGTTGTAATAATTTACTATTATTTATTCAACAAATGCACTTATCAATATAAAAAGTACCCAGTAGCCAATTCGCAGACCCACTGAATATGCATATAAAATTTGGTTAAAATCAGAGCCGTTTCGGAGAAGTACGCGGCCTAACATTGTGACACGAGAATTTTATATTTAAGATATGACACAACTTTCAATGTAATTGTCCTTACCTTTTTTAATAATAAAATTATGAAAAAAAAAAGAAAACATAGGGACATGCTAATAGTGGCCATAGATATTCAGGAAAAAAATCATAGCTCTACCGGCATTATCCAGGAAGGAAACAGGGGACAACGTTTGTGTGGAAAAACGGCGGTGTGGACTCCTCTTAAACCCTCTCATGATTCATCTCATAGATCCATAAATAGGTCACAGATTCGTATCACTCGATGCGGAACGTAGCTGGAAAATGTCCATTAGTATCGTATAATTTAATTCTGTACCTAGTTCACAAGTAGCACAATGAGAGACCTAGATGTAGACAAAGGCCGCGGAAGTCTGTATCCGCTGAACACAACTGTGTTTTTCACGTTCTTCTTTATTGTACTGCTGCTATTAACTTGTTGGTCTGCTATTAAATTGTGGGATATTAATGTTGTTTAAATGCAAAGAGTTTGTGGTCTATCCAATGACGGACTACTTCATGGGCGTACCCAGGTACTGGGCCAGGTGGGGGGCAAATTATCCAGGTTCTGGTGCCGGGGGGGGCAAATTACCCAGGTTCTGGGCCAGGGGGGGGCACATCAGATTTTTCATAAGCTAGGTGTTTAGGTGTTTATAAAGAATAAAAAAATAATATTTTTTTGTTGTAAAAATATTGTATTGCAAACAAATGGCAAAAATTAGTTTTCTTAATTTTTAATTTTTATAGATAAAAGTACTAGATAATATACAACGTCAAAATGATCCAGGGGGAGAAAGCCGATTTTACGCCGATGTACAAATTTTAGCGCAACGGGGTTATCTAGTAAATATATTACTTATATAATATTATTTAAATGCCAAAGTGTCGGTTTGTCAGATCATGTTACAAATATCTACCAAAGTGTGTATGTCTTTCTGACTGTAGTCTGTAACTTCTTAACGCAAAACGGCTGAACCGATTTAGACGAAATTTGATAAGATACTTTAAGACGAAGAGAGACGGAAAAGGACCTGTTGTTAATTTTTGTTGCGTAAAAATGTACGGTTGCCGATCGATTTTCGGCGCTACGGAGTTGCGACTTATGCAGGCACGGGGCAACATCTACTCGTATATCTCTATATCTACTGTTCGAGGTACATCGAACAGATCAGCACTTTTACATTATAATAGTCGCTTTCGCATTTTGCGAGCGCAGTTGTCGAGTAGTTGCCGAGTTGTCAACCAATCGGCCCGCCGTCCGAGTCGCTGCCTTGACAGCTCGTAACCATTACCATTTACCATAACTAAACCATAATAATTAACCAGTGTAAACCAGTAGTAGTGAATAAATAATATAACCAGTTTTGCGTCTTTTAACTCTACCAACCACGCGTGTGTGAACCATAAACTAAACCATCAGAACAACCAAAGAACCATACCAAACCAACAGAAACTCCACCCCCAAAACAATACCCTTTTCATGGTCCTTCGAGCCGGATTTACCCTTATCATCAATACCCTTTTCACGCTACCACTGTTTTTCCCTACAAACGTATTCCCCAATACTCCCTGGACAATGCATCTAGACTAAAGTTTTTTTTTATACAATATTGGAATCTGTTAAAGCTATGCCTCTACTCTCTACGTTCGATTTTTTCTAAATTTACTAATAAAAATATAAAATAAGACCCTTCAAAAATCGCAAAAAAATTAATGACCCGTACCCCGCCAATCCACCGACCATGAAACAAAGAAAGATCTTTAAGATAAAAATTAATAAAAACGTAGAGGTATAGACTCATTCTTCCTGAAGATATTTATAAAGATAATAATTAGATAGTCTCTATTTTAAAGAAGGAATCAGAGGACTAGGTTACCTCGATTTACATCACAATACACGTGCCGGCGCAGGGTGAAGCGTGAATCGTGATGGGAATAATATGTAGTTTCTTCGTTGAAATTCTACTGCACCCGCGTTCCTTCTTAAGTTTCTTTAGGTAGAAAAGTCTGATAATAGTTTGTAAATTCTGATATGCTAAAGTTATCTAATTTAACTATAACTCTCATAAACTTTAGCCTCAAACTCTAGCATACCTATGGTATACCGTATAACTGATGATGATGGTTCAATTTTTAACCGATTCCCAGATAAATCTGGTCGAGCGCGGATAAATGATGAGAGTCCATAGACTCTTGTGGACATATTCCCCCCGAATGTAATCCGAACGCCGACATGACAGCTAGTGCCTCTCTCAGGGCCTGAAAAATGTCCATTTTAAACCTCGATTTTCGAGAAATGATTTTAATGCCTTTAGCGACGTTTTAGTTGATTGCTGGTTGATGGTCAAAGTGAAAAATTGTAATTAAAATATGGTGACTTAAAAAAAAATAAGTTAAGAGAGTAGATTTAGATTTCTATTTTATGAGGGTAGTTTCAAATGAGCAGCAGACAAATCAAGTTTCATTGGAAGCTCTTTACTTATCAAAATAATTAATAATACTAGACATCGCCCAATGGTCGAAATTCGACCTTAGTGTCAACGACATTAGGACTACAAAAAATGTATGATAAAAGCATAGTTTCAAAATAATATTAGCTCGATGCACTTCTTCGCCATATAAACTATAACTGTGCAAAATTTCATTCACCTACGTTTCCCCATTTTTCGTCAAAAGGGGTACAAAGTTTTTGGCTCACGAGTCACGTATTAATATATAGATAAAACGCTTCACGCGTAAACGGCTTAACCGACTTAGATAAATTGGATATGGACATATTACTTCGAGACACGGAGAAAAACATACAATTTTACTTTCGCTGTCCTGAGAAAAAGAAGAATAATTTCAGCGCAACGCGTTTTGCCGGCGTCTGCTACTAAAGATTCACATAGGTGAAAAGCATAAAAGCTTACTGCCTAATTCTCTCGAATTGCAGATAACAAATGATACTCCAAACACAATAAATTCCCTGCTACGACCTCCACTACATCACACTAAGGCGCACTTAATTACACAGGCACATTTACATTCCCTGGCAACAAGTGGAAGCGTACATTCGGGATTGGACCCTCGTATTATGTTCCTTTTATACACTCATACAAATAACAAAATGTGTTGCTAGGCCCAGCTTATAATGCCTGGGTCACACGGTGCGAGCCGACAACTTGACTTGGCAAATTCACGTGTCTACTGCGACGTCAACAGCTTGCATGGTGTGGACCCAGGGAGGCGAGTCGAGCTGCTCTCATGCGAGTACTCAGGCGCAGTAGCTGCCTATTGTCATTTGAGCTGCTTGCACTGTGTAACCTATCCTTTAGGGCAGCCTCTCCCAAAGTGGGCGATAACGGGGCTAGGCTCTAAAGGCGGTGTGGGACCCAGAAAAAAAATGGAGGCGTTGTGTAGAGGGCTTGGAGTGGTGATTTGTAACTAAATTTCATCTGAATGCATTTTATTGAAACAATGGGGGGCGCTACAACATAATTTGTTCTCAAAGTAGGCAGTAGAAAAAATAAATTTGGGAACCCCTGCGAGACAGTGCTCTCGGTCTGTTAAGTATTTATTTCAGGCTTTAAACCCATAAAATTATTAGTAAACTAGATGTCCCGCGTGGCTTTGCCCGTGTAAATTAGGAATTTTACAGAAACCGTACATTTTCCCATAAAAAATAGCTTATGTCCCTACTCCCTTCACTTGGTCTACTGTGCTTAATATTGCCATAAAAATTGCTCCAGTAGTTGGTAATTTCTTATATTTCCTCCGTTTTTCCCACATTTTCCTGAGTTTCTTCAGTCGTATTAGTCTTAGCGTGATAATATTTAGCCTATAGTCTTTCTCGATAAATAAGCTATCTAACACTGAAATAAGTTTTTAAATCGGACCTGTAGTTCCTGAGATTAACGCGTTCAAGCAAACATACTCTTCAGGTTTATAATATTAGGTAGGTATAGATTTTTTTTAACTATCGCTTGACAAACTCGAGTCTCGATCTAAAAGACTATGAAAAGTACCAATAACAGGGTCATTATAGGCTCATAAGTCATAACCATGGGACGATGCATGGTATAATATGGTAGTGATGATGATGATGATGATGAATGTAATTTGCATAGTAGCATATACTTTCCGTTCTTAAAACAACGCCGAAACTCTTGTAAATATTATATTATTATTGTAAAGTTTCATTAAAATCCGTTCAGTAGTTTTTGCGTGAAAGAGTAACAAACATCCACACATCCATACATCCATACATCTATACATCCAAACAAACTTTCGCCTTTATAATATTAGTAGGATTAGCAACATTTTAAGACAATTATTAAAGACATCTATTTTTATAGTTAAATACCTACACAATAATTACATATACTTTTAGATGTATTAGCAACAATTTAAAACAACCTTAGGATTTGAAAATATTCGATCAATGAATTCCACCCCCGGCAGTTGTAACACAACCCGCTATACAAAATGTTTGTAAACGTGTCAAATGAAGTTGTAATGCTAACGTCATTAGAGGCGCCAGGGTGTGACGTCATCCCCCAACACCACACCACCCCGTCGGATATTTGAATTGGTACGCTCACTGTACTCCAAGTTTAGTTGTACCATGTTGAACTGTGGTTTAGTTAACCGATGTTTAACTGAAATATATAAAGCGAACTCTCAGATGAAAAGTTTTGGGAAGCAAGAGGTAGATAATTCACTGTATTATTATTACACGTTATAAATTATCGTGTGTAAAGTTGCAAAGAAGAGAAATTCAGAATGCGCCTTCAGTCTTCACAAGCTGCTCCAGAGGAGAGAAAGGTTATAGTCACGGAGCTAATACAAATCCGTGGTTATAGTGCTTGTGTTTGTACAACCGCTAAAGAAATAGTACAGCAAACAAACTCACATTGACGTTTAAAATAATTTCAGTAGGGATTATGTGTTTCATTTATTAGTTCATGAACTAGCCAGAGTTTTTAGCTGAAAGTTAAACCACGGTTAAGAGTCGGTGAGAACCGCCCTAAACTTGTAGTATACGGACCTCCCGTGGTAGGGGAAGGGGGAGGCGTGCGTCACAGGATTTACTGTACCCACCCCGGCGACAGTTCGTTTGGATTACATGTTATTGCTAATTAGACGCTATCAAGTCATTTACACTCGGTAGGTACCTACAATCATTATAATTATTATAATAATATTATTATAAGGAGTCGTTCACATATTACGCTAGGTTCGTCCACAGTCCGAGTCGAGGCTTACTATATTTTAACATAAGTAGCGGTTAAATTATAAATAAATATATAAAAACGTAATTTATTTACCCCTCATATGCTAAATAAAGCTTTGCGAAAAAGAGTAGATGCCGAACACAAATCTGGGGGCCCGGGAGTGCCCCCGCCAAGATGAGTTTAAATTACATGAAATGTTGGAAAACTTTATTAAGGTGAGGCCTTGATAATATATTAAAAGATTTTTCTCAACAATGACTAAAGCTAAGAAATTAAAGTTCATTGTCAGTATTCATCATATTGTCTTTATCTTTGAATTACCCATAGCATAACACGAATAATAATTAATCAAAAAGACCTCTATAAAAACAGGGATTCTAATCTTATAGTTTAGGACCTGGCAGACCTAAGGACATATGCGTATTGCGTACCCAGGATTTTAGGGGGGGGGGGGGGGGGGGGGGCAGCATACCTGTTTCGAGAAGATGGTCGGTCTGGTATATTGATTAACAAAAAATCATGAAGATTAACTTTTATTAATCTGACTGAAAATAAATTATATTCTTCCGACACTTTATTTTGCGCAGAGTAGGTAACACGTTTTTAATTCCAACTTGCCCGGAAAATTGGTGTTTATTTTATCTTCCGTGGGGGGACGGCTGCCCCCCAATTCCCTACCTGGGTACGCCCATGCCTAAGGACTAAGGAGGCATTTAAGTAATTGGACATTAAACTGTAAACATTATTATTAATTATTACATAAGTAGGTGTTTCTAACAACCTAGTTAGTCACAAGTCACACATAATTATTTACTTAGACACAGATATCGTCTCTGATTGTGATCGATTGCCAATTTTGTAAATTATAATTTAGCGTTGCATATTTTGTTACACATAATGATGTTATGAGTTAATATTATAATCTAGGTTAGTAAGTTTAACTTAATACCTATGCGACGTGTAGGTAATGGAATAAGTGAATAACACATCCAAGAGAGTAGCTCTATTGAATGTATTACTTATACATACACTGTGTACATTTTGTCGCCATGAAAACTGTTTAAAAGTATAAAAAATTAAAACAGCACGGCGGTTAAAGTTAAATAAAAGAGTACAGAAACTTTTGATTGAATTTTTTTAATTTAAAGTAGATATTATTATACTCGTAAAGTTAAGATTGTGTTAAAAAATTATGAGCTACTATAGCAGGGGTCAACAAATGGCGGACCGCGGTCCGCATCCGGACCGCCGACTTGTGTGCGGACTGCGGACCAAGCATTTTCGAAGGTGAATTTTAAATTTCGGTCCGGACTTATTGATGAACATCTCCAGAATTTAATATCAAGAGCTTGCAACAATTTCACTCCAAACATCAGAGAGATAATAATATTTATTAGTTACAAAAATAATCACTTTTCTGATTGATATGTAAATAAGTACCTACTTGCCTTTGTAATTTCCGTAATTACCTATGTTTAACAAAAATTTTTTTTATAAAATGTGTGGACCGCGAAGGTCATTACTCATTTCATTTCTTAAAATGGACCCCGAGCGAAACTAATTGGTGAGTGGTGACTGTTATAAAATATGGTATAAACATTAATCTGCAGCCTATATAACTGAATAAAAACCAAATGACCTTATATTATCTTCATATCCAACGACCAACTAGTAATATTAACTGAAGTGTCCCTCTGTGCCACACTATTACGTGCTACTTATACTTTACCTAATAAGAACTTGAAGGAGGTTAATATCACCCACAGAGACAGATCAACTTAGTAACTGGGACATTAAATTATCCTTAATTAATCCTTAACATACGATACAAAATATACAAAACCGGCTTGAAACAGCGCTTGCGCTGTGTTTCGCCGAGTGAGTGAGTTTACCGGAGGCCCAATCCCCTACCCTATTCCCGTCTCTTCCCTTCCCTACCTTCCCCTATTCCCTTCCCTTCCCTACCCTCCCCTATTACCCTATTCCCTCTTAAAAGGCCGGCAACGCACTTGCAGCTCTTCTAATGCTGCGAGTGTCCATGGGCGACGGATGTTGCTTTCCATCAGGTGACCCGTTTGCTCGTTTGCCCCCTAATTTCATAAAAAAAAAAAAAAACGCGACGCGATGCAGCTCAAAATTTGTGTTGTCTTTGTATTGTCCGGGTCAGTAGGCCTACTACGAAACTGTTTTGAGACTCAAACAATCGGACGAGAATGCCGCGTCTCTAACAACGTCATTTCACGTTTGTTAGAGTTGGACGCGGCATATCGTCCGATTGTTTGAGTCGCAAAACAGTTTCATGGTACAAGGCCTGTAGTGTATGAAGCTCAATTATCAGTAGTCAATGCGCCACATCGCGTGGCTTCGTCTCTCTTATTGAAAAGGTCTACTTAGCCCTTTGAATATTGTTAAAAAAAATATATTCACCAGAACCTCCTTTTTTGGAAGAAGGTTACAAAATCATTTTTTATACTAGACCAAGAACTTAAATTATTTTCTTAAATACTAAATAGGCATTCTGTAAAAATGTTACCGAGGCTCATTTTAATGATTTTCACATTTTAATATCGGTATCTACTCAATATCATTCAATCAGATCAGTAGTTTAGGCGGTATGGTCAAATAAATACACTGTCTTCCTCTCGCTTCGTCGTAGCCCGTAGGTCCCTTCGTCGTCGTACTATTATACGACGAAATCCCCGCTCGGGCTTGACCATCTGACTCCTCAATTCCGGGTAAGCCTCCACAATCCGCAGGCTTCAAATTTATATTAAAGTAATCCCACAAGACTCGTATTGATCTCGAAACTTCTGAAAAAAGTTGAAACGAAAAACTTCAACGAATAGAATTCGACATTCGATACCTTTACGAGTTTTCATAAAATATTACGTGACCAATAGAAAAATTTAAAAGCTTTTTCAACAAAAGATTTTTCTTCTTAGCGTCTTACATAATCAGAGGTAGATAATAATTATTATTATGACATATTATTATCTGTTGATTTATGAAAAATGATTTAAGAATAGGTAGGTACATACTCTCAATACTAAAATCTAACACTCAATACTAAAAGGGCAGCTGTACCTATAGATACTCCTTGTGATTTCTCTCATGTCCATGTGGAAAAGTTTGCTGATGTCCTAAACTAGCCATTTACACTGCACAGGGCTTAGGGACTGCAAAACGGAAAACCGGGTCCGGTAATAGGGATGATGACAAGGTCAAAGATTAGCGAATTTTGTTAATAAAATAAAGAAATCACGGTCAAACATAAGTGTTCCCAAAATTTCAGCTCGATAGCATTTGTATTTTTTTGTTATGTGCCTTCAAAGTTGGATAATCAAGTCGATTTTTTTTCAATTATATTTCTTAATATTTGTATACCATTCGATAACTTATGCAATTAAAAGCAACTTTTGTTAAAAAATCACTTTCATAAACGCAATATTTAATATACCTATCGAACAAAGTTCTCTCCCGATGCGTACAAATTACGAAAGAGTGACGTCCGTCTTTTGTAGCACTTTATATGGAGCGTTTCGGACAGGTCTATTTTATGAGATGTTTGAATTGTCAAATCTTGGTGAATTTTTAAGCTATCAGAGTCATTCTTTCAGCGATGTTTCTATTTTTTAAGCAATGATATTCTATGTTACTAACGTAACTAGATTGGAAGTTTACGGTAGCAACGCGTTGCCACTTCAAAGATGCCTGCAGGCATATCTCACATACATAATGACATAACGAATATATGACTTGACATTGTCTTTTGAACAAAAAAGTGGTTACGCATTTCTGAGAATCTTTTGTAAGACATTGCTACTCTAGTATTTTAGAAACTCATTGTTTTTAAGGGTCAATTACCAATAAGAAAAAAAATAGTCATCAAGCCTATAGCGAACTGAAATGGTTGTTGCATGAATAACTTACTATAAATGCGTTTCCACTGGTAAATAAGCTTTTTCTCGCTTTTTAGGGTTCCGTAGTCCCTTATAATTTCGGTCTGTCCGTTCGTCTTTCTGCCCGCGGTTTTCCTCAGAGACTATAGGACCTACAAAGCTGTTTTTCTGGCATGAATGTACATATTAATGATGCCGACAAAATGGTATATATAAGATCTTAAAAAAATAAAATTTAAGATACCTCCCCTACATCTGCACATCAAGCGGGGATGAATATTTTTTTCGCGTCCACCCCACCGTGTGTTTTTTTTTAAATATTACGAGTATTTAAAGAACATTTTCCGATTTAGGGATCCGTTTGTGAAATGTGAAGTTTTAAAGTAGAAAAAATCGTTAGAGCCTCCCTTCTACCAGCTAAACGGTTGGTTGGAAAATTATCACGGCTAAGAAGACTTCATAAGTTATTGAGTAATCGTCGATCAACTAAAAAATAATTGGCCATGTGCGAGTGAGACTCGCGCACGGAGGGTTCCGACCATTTAAGAGCAAAATTAGGCAAAAAAAATGTATTTTTATATGGGTGTCCTTAAATATTTATTTTATCTTAATTTTATCATCAATTATTAAAATACTAATACCATTTACCTAGTATTTTGTGAATACTTCAAGTGCCTACGTGTAGCCATTATTGATATAGAGCAAAAAGTGTCAAAAAAAATCAAGTTTGTTGTGCCCCTCTTAAATATTTGATTTATTTTGTTTTTAGTATTTGTTGTTATAGCGGCAACAGAAATACATAATCCGTCAAAATTTCAACCCTCTAGCTATCACCGTTCTTGAGATACAGCCTGGAGACAGACGGACGGACAGACAGACATCAAAATTCTTAGTAATAGGGTCCCGTATTTACCCTTTGGGTACGGACCCCTAAAAATGTATTCGTAAGGTGGCCATACACGGGACAATTATCGTGACGATTTATCTCCTCGATGTTAAAATCGAACGACAAATGGACGATTTTCTTGACGATCGATTGAAACGACAAATTGCCCCGTGTATTAAATTATTTAAACGTAACTGAAATTATAGTGTTACTTGTTAGAAGCGTAAAACACGTTATAAGGGTGGTGCAACCCAGCACCAACTTACTTTAACAATAACTGTAATAGACCTGGATCCCAGAAGTATAAGACATAACTTACTCTCTGATGGATGAAACCATAGGTTATTAGTAGTGCCTCGTGTACTTTGAATACCTGCGAATTTGTGTAGCTGCGAAAGTGTGACACCTGGTCAGGTACCAGGAACCAAAGTGGACTAAAAATGAGTCTTACTTTACTTATTTTCAAATGGCTAATATTTATATATAATTTGTAGATTATTGTTCTGAACTAGTATCATGTAGTGTAAGACACTTTTCAATGACCAAAACTATTGCCAGACGTTTTAAAAAAAACTTTGTTGCTATTTTGTTCAAAGGCATTATTTTTATTTTATAAATTAATATAACACCTTAGAAAACAATACGATATTGCCAGAATTTATTTTCTACTAGCTGTTGCCCGCGACTTTGTCCGTGTCAGCATACTGCATAGTATAATAACAAAGATGGACAATTTTCCCCTGTTTCCTCACCCAAAGGGTAAAAACGGGACCCGATAACAAAGATATTTCAGCCTGTCCGTCTGTCTGTCTGTCCATATCCAAACTGTACCCCCCCTTTCTAACATGTAAGTAGTGAATATTATTAAAGTATGGATACATCATACAATTGAGTATTTTTTGGTCATATACCTAGGTATATGACCAAAACCTAGGTATATGACCTAACCTAGGTATATGACCTAACCTAGGTATATGACCTAACCTAGGTATATGACTAAATCTAACAGGTAGGCACTTGACTAATCAAGTGCCTACCTGTTAGACCCAGATCCCAGAGCGATAAGACAACTTACTATCACAATATGGATGAAACCTTAGGTTCTCAGTGTAGTACATAACGACACTGGAAAGGAAAAGTCGCTGAAGCGCCATTTTGTCCATATAGAGTTATATATATATATTTGGAATCAGCAGATTTTTCTGCGTCGAATGATCGGGGTTTCAAAGCAATCAGAGTAATTTTGTGGTCAGTTAGCAAAATGAAAATTGGCATTATTTTATAAATCTTTTCACTGAACGACGCTCAAAACGGTCTTTTTTACACCTATGTCGCTTAAGTTATTTTTCCATTACTTATTTGGAGCATGAATAACACTTAAGCGATTATTCCACTAGCTCGTATTGTTTACTATGGCGCATCAGCAATTTTTGCTTTCTCTCAAAAGTTAAGCTATGGCGGTTAAGCGAAAAGGTCCAAATTGATCTACATCGTTTAATATCAGCTAAGTATGATGGTGGGGATGGTACAGTTCCGATCCTGTGTGATGGCGTGACCCAATGAGACATCTAGTCTAGTCTAGTCTAGTCTAGTAATATTATAAAGGCGAAAGTTTGTTTGGATGTATGGATGTTTGTTACTCTTTCACGCAAAAACTACCGAACGGATTTTAATGAAACTTTACAATATCATAGCTTATACATCAGAATAACACATAGGCTACAATTTTAACCGACTTTCAAAATGGGGGAGGTGTTATGTGCTACCAACAAGTAAGATTTTGCACCGAGGTACCTGGTATACCGTGGTTCGGAAGACATAAGCTATTTTTTATGGGTAAATGTACGGTTTCTGTAAAATTCCTAATTTACGCGGGCGAAGCCGCGCGGGACATCTAGTTTTCATATATTTTGAAGTACACAATACGCACACTCGTACGGTGAAGGAAACATCGTGAGGAAACCCGCGCATGGTTAGTCCCAGACGTACCTATTGACCTGGCACCTGCTCATTAACTAGGCTGAATATGTGGCGATAATGCCTTGCTTTTGCCAGTGTGCTTCTGCAACCATACGGACATTAAAAAATCCTATTCCGAGCACTACAGCAGTGGTCCCCAACCTTTTTTTCATGCGGGCCACAAACATGTTTTGGTCTTGGTGTCGCGGGCCGCAACAAAATGTTTTTAGGGTTAAAAAATAACATTCTTCAAAATTATCAATTTAAACGTGGCAAAAATTTAACGAATATCACGTAGACTTTACGTTATTTTGCCGATGGGCGTGAATTTCAAAATTGTTATTTGTTTAACATCACGCGGGCTACAAACACAGAATACAAATTACTCTGGCTACAAATAAAGTCCCGGCGAGCCGCATGCGGCCCGCGGGCCGCGGATTTGGGGATAGCGGCACTACAGTGTTTAAAGAGTGGTTATCTAGCTTTGAATATACTGTATATTAAATCCGCTACAAGGAAAGGCCTTGTTCGCGCCTTTTGTATAGCACAAAGGGCTATCTTCTGTACTGTAATTCACGTAGGTATTGTGAACTATTTAGTTATGTGCTGTGGCTATGAAAATTCAGTGTCGGCCCAAATGTAATGCCTATTTTCCTCTCGTATCGTTGGAAAAATCTATTTCATCACAAAAACTTCCCAAACTGTTATAAATGCAACAAATGAGTGGTAAAGTAAAGCGATCGAACCATTGTGCTATACAAAAGGCGCGAAGAAGACTCGAGAACCTTCCAATTTCCACCGCTTTGTCAAAGTTACAATTCTGTAGATAAAACAAATTTAAAACTTTGCGATATCGAGCGAAACTTGTATTGTATTCTTGCTTATCACTGATTGCGGACTGGTGTTTGATAATGTTAAATTATTACAATAGATATATATTTTTTTTTTATGAAATAAGGGGGCAAACGAGCAAACGGGTCACCTGATGGAAAGCAACTTCCGTCGCCCATGGACACTCGCAGCATCAGAAGAGCTGCATGTGCGTTGCCGGCCTTTTAAGAGGGAATAGGGTAATAGGAGAGGGTAAGGAAGGGAAGGGAATAGGGGAGGGTAGGAAAGGGAATAGGGTAGGGGATTGGGCCTCCGGTAAACTCACTCACTCGGCGAAACACAGCGCAAGCGCTGTTTCACGCCGGTTTTCTGTGAGAACGTGGTATTTATCCGGTCGAGCCGGCCCATTCGTGCCGAAGCATGGCTCTCCCACGTATAAAAGTATTCCCATACTTATTACTATATGTAATAAGTATGGGAATAATAATAATCAGTCTGAGACTGATGGACTGAACTGATGCCAGACTGATCGTCTACGGTCTAACCCTAGTCATAGATGCTGCAGCTATTAGTTAGAAGTAAATCATCAGTGAATTTACCAATGACCAACAACGTCATTGGTAATTTTTAACATTTCGCTTTTTTACAGTAAAAAATAATAGAATCTTTTTTTACAAATATATTTTATTATATCACATTCTCTTACAAAGACAATAATTGATCCCATTTACTTGATTATAAAATTTAAACATATTATCAAATATTTTAAATAAAAACTTCTTACGTTCTAAATAGCTAGGAAAAGTATTCTACATAACAAAGTACTTTTATCCTTTATAACTTTTTTCTTCTAAGAAAGGGGTTTCACTGTTATTAATTATTTTTAAAAGTAAAAGCACCTTTACACAATTTTAAAAAAAATAATATCGGTACCTTATACTATATTTATCTCTAAAGTATAGTTTTCACAGAGCCAGTACTGGCTGCCAATAACACTGGCAGTCAGTATTGGCTTGGTATATATGCCGCGTGTGAACAGTTTTTCAAGTCAGGCCAAATTGTTCACACGCGGCATATATACCAAGCCAATACTGGCTGCCAGTCTTATTGGCAGCCAGTACTGGCTCTGTGAAAACTATACTTAATACTACTACCCGAAATTGCCAGCAAAAAAAAAATTGTTCTATATCCACATCACATGGTATTTTTCTTAATTTCTTTTCGTTCATTTCATAAGTTAAAGTCAAAGTCAAGACCTAGTCAGGGGTGAGTGGTGACTAATGTAAGTCACACTTAAGGAGTGCTCATATAAAAAAACAGGAGTAAAATAAATTAGGTTATAAAGGTAACTTAGTGTTAATACTTTCAGGTTTGCAGTAAAATAAAAAAAAATAGATGCATATTACTTAAACTAAAGTAGTCATAAAATAATAATGATATAGCCCCTTACTAATAAAAATACTTATACAATGGACACCTTGTCTAATACATATATTGGAAAAGTCACTTGAGGGTTGAGACACACAAGACAAATACAAAAAAACATAGTATAGCTTATTCATTGCTATACTATGTTTTTTTTTTGTATTTGTCTTGTGTGCTTCTTTTACTAGTAAGGGGGTTAGTAATTAGTGTTTTGTTAAAATTAGTATAAAAATTAACGATTATTATAATTTATAATACTCGAGTTAGTAAGTTCTACGTTGTCATAAAAGCTAAAAATAAGATTCATAAAATATTATATTAGAGAGAAGATATTATATAAGAAATAATATTATGATTTTGTTAATGACAAAGAAATAAAGACTACATATAATTATAAAGCTGCATAAGAGTCAGACCGTACGAAACGTCATACAAAACAATGAATACACATTTTTAATGACTTGACTGCGTTAAAGCTCTGTAATGCTTCGATTACACCTACCGAGTGGAGTGGCGACTTGGCGAGACAGTGCTGTCGTCCAAGCACTCGGTACGTTTATTATGGACGTGCTCGGCCGAGGGCACTGTCTCTCCCTCTACTCGGTAGGTGTAATCCAGGTATCATCATTTTTTAATATACGCAAATAGAGCGTTCGGCCGAATTCCGATGCAGTTGAAAAATTATAAAAAATAAATAATTATGATAGTTTTAAATAATATATAATGGAAGTAAAAAAATAATGGAATGATTTTGATTTTACATGGCAGTAAAGTACTTTACGATATTGTACGAATCTATGATTTATTTTTTTTTAATTCCTGGGCGCTCACTGGTGAACATAAAAATTTTTATCCTAAGATCCGACCGTAAAATCCTGCATGAATCGTTTTTTTCGATCAAATATATTTTCAAATAATCTTTAGAACGTATAGAATGGATTAATGTTGGGTTGCCTTGTTAAAAGTAGCCGCAAGTTCTTACTTTTCTATTGAATTTCATTTTGCTCAATTAGAGGTTAATTGAGCAAAATGAAATTCAATAGAAAAGTAAGAACTAAGGAATGACATTGAGGAATGACAGGACACTACGACTAAAATTAAAAACGCGTGTTAAATAAAAATAGCAATCCTGCGGGATCGCGACGTCTTCAAATCTAGCCAGGCATAATAATTGTAGGCCTGAACATTTGTCATATACAAAAGTGATGGCAACCCCAGTTTGCGGCTATCGTGCAACTGGCAACCATGGATATTCATGTACAAAATGCGTAAAACTTTAATTTTGTACCAAAATTATTAAAAAAATCGATGCTTCAATTTTGATGAAGAACTATGTCTGTTTATGGGCTGGCAACCCTAGGTTGCGGCCGACTTAGAGCTGGCAACCATTTATTTTGTCACGTCATTTTCTTTCAAATGATGTAAAATTTACTGAAAAAAAAGATACATGCAAATTTATGCATTTATCTTATGAACATTAAACTTAATTAGAGGTACTTGCGGCTACTTTTGACAAGGCAACCCAACATTAATCTATTCTATACGTTCTAAAGATTATTTTAAAATATACTTGATCGAAAAAAACGATTCTTGCAGGATTTTACGGTCGGATCCAATACTATTTGGAGTTAGTTAATTAAAATAATTGTCAAAATATAGTCAAGTTATAAAAACAATATCATAATGAAATAAGTTGTAGGTACTTTAAATAACAAAAGTAGCAACAAAAATAAGAAAGCTAAGTGTAAAACGCAATTTAACTACAGTGTCCAACTCGTCAAAGAAATGTAAGTTACGTACATAAAAAAATAGCTTCCGAAAAGGAATAGATGAACTTAATATCCTTGTAATATGGAGAATTCGTCAGATTTTATGAAAGTAGTAATATTTAATGTTTATTATTTCTATGATTTAAGGAAAAAATATATTTGTTATATTTTATCATTCGTTCACACCATTAATTGCTACTTAATTCAAATTTATTCGTTAATATTTAATGTTATGTTGACATAAATCTTAGTAATGATCACCATACACTTTGGTTTTAGGGCCAACCCACACGTACCACAACCACACCACGTCGCAACGACAAAATGCTGTCAAGCAGTGGTTACGTGTGAATAGCGTCGCTGCAGCTACCAAAACCACGTCGACATTTCGTCGGTACAACAGTGGTACCGACAAAATGTCGACGTGGTTGCGTTGTAGCCACTATTTGCGATGTGGTTACGTACGAAAGTCTCCACACGGCACCTCAGTCAACTGTCAAACGCGGAATGAATGAAATGAATGAATGAAAGAGCGCGGCGTGCGCGCACTGTCATTGCATCGACGCAACGTTGTGGTTGCGATGTGGTCGGCCACTAGTTCGCTGGTGGTTGCGATGTGATCGGTATCACACACGCGGTCGACAACGACTGCAAAGTGTGGTACGTGTGAACAGACTTATTCATTTACAATACAAAATATTATACGCCCGACCACGTGGTGTGGTTGTGGTACGTGTGGGTTGGCCCTTAGTCTTTAGGAATATTATAATGTCCAATATTAAATAATAATAACTAAGCATAATATAGCATAAAATACAGTGAGCACGTTCATTCGATCTTTATCTTAGATACTACAAGATATGCATTAAATTAATTTTAAGGAAACCAGTACAAACAGACAAAGGTAAAGAATTTTATCCACGCGGATTTTTTCGCACTTAATCTGTAACACATTGAATCTTATGAGAGTATCCACACTTGCGACAAAAATTTCGCGATAAATTTATATGAATCAATTCCCGCGAATAAAACACGCGTAGTTAAAATTCGTAATGCCTAATTCTTCAGTGTCTGTTCAGTTGTGGAACCAAGCTTTAGACAGCAAAGTTTTTTTTTTATATTAACATTTTTTAAACATAATACAATTTGAGGGGGATTGCCTCACCATTGGCATCCTAGTTAGTTTTAGTAATCCTAGTAGTATAAACAGTGGAAATTATTCTATCTAAGTCCTACCACATACAGTAAATCTGCACGGTTCAGTCATAGAAAACATAATAGTTGATGCGTAAACAAAGATATAATATGGTAGATCCGAAACAGACAAAACATTCGGACATTTTCTCTATGGATGTATCTAGAGAAAGTGTTTTGGGCGTTTATGGAGAAACTATCTACGACCAAACTAAGCAGTTTGTCGCTCCTTTAGCGGGTATAATTGAGTCATAAGATTGTGGTTAGAGCGCCGTTGACGTCACGGACTTGAGGCCTCGCACGAGAATCGTCGGCGGCAGATCCTTCGTCATTTCGTCTAATACCTGAAGTTAAAAAAATAGTGAAGAAAATGAGTTACATTCAAAATATGACAAATGAAAATACATACAGTTGTATTTGCAGATAAAATTTACGGATAAAAATACAGTTAAATCATTCAGACTACGTACAGACTAGGATCCTTAGACACAATTTCACCAACGACTGTTAAACTTAATGCTCGAATTAGTATCACGTTTCGTTCACTCTTTCGTTTTTCATATGAATGAAAGAGAAGACATGACATTTCAACAAGCTGTGAACACTAACAGACGTTGGTGAAATTGTGCCTTACAGTATTTAAATAGTCCATCATTGTTAATTAAACCCTAAAAACGCAGCGAATTTATATATTGTAACTAACTTCACACTAGTGACGTTCCAAAATTTGCGTTCCGCTTAGTCTTAGCTGATATACATCCTATATGTAATATGATATTCATCCCAGCGAGTCCAACTTACGATAACAAGAATAATAATTATGCTATAAGTTCCGTAGCTAACTTCATACCTTCAAATACTGTTCGCTGAGGTCTTCGTCAGCGTCGGCGGCTGCGGGCGGCGGCGCCGGCAACTGCACGAACGTCACTGCGGTGCCCGAGCTGCGAGACTTCAGGATGTTGTTCACTCTGAATAAATAATAATAGTAGTTTAAAGAAACTTAAAAGCACACTCTATTTATTTTCATCTTTTATTAGAATTATTCGAATTCATTTTTTTTTTATGTTTAACAAATTATTGTCATTGGCTCTTAACCTTTTAACCGCCGAGCTTAAAATCAATTGTCGTGCCTCTAGCGCCGGCACCATAAATTGAAAAATTTATACCTACAACAAATAGTGATGTGCAATACTTATCTTTTTCGATGTCGATAATTTATTTCTTAATTTATAATTTATATAAAGTATAAACTGATATCTAGTATTTGAATCCATAATGTTGTTAGTATATATACAACGCTGGCAAAAACATTAGATAAAAACAGCTAGAATAGTGAAGTGACATAATTCCCGATATTTGTTATTACATTTCAAATAATATTAATTTCATAGTTGCCACGGATTAAATAATTTAGTTGTTTAAATATATAACCTACTACAAATATAGATTTTCAATAGTAGATCGATATCCCATCCCCTTCACACGCATACAATTTCATCTAAATCTCGTAGCAGACAGACAGATAGGAAAGCGTTACTTAGTAATTTATTGTAATTTTATTTATAATTTAAGTATCCACTACAATCACATTTATCGATAGCATCATCATAAGCACAACACTAGTGGAAAATTCTAGAAGGCGGCACTCGCTTATGACGTCAGAAGCGGTCGTCTTTTTCCGACCGTGGCGCAGGATGTGCTGACAACATTCGTTTCTAAACATGCAGGCTAGGGATGGGAATCGTCAATTCAATCACTGAAATTTTTATACTATATTTATTATAAATTAAGTAAAACAAACACGTTTATTTGTTCAGTAACCATTGCTTTATTTGTTTTATAATAAATTAGTTAGTAAAAACAGAAATGTTTTAATTTATGTGGATTTTTGCATCAGTAAATCATTGCTTTTGTCCCGTCCCTACTGTCGGATTTTTCCGACTCGGGCGTTGGACATCAATACACTTTTCTAATAATATTTTCGGTAATTTATTTAACTTTAGACATTATTTTTAGGTCTTCTAATTAAGAAACTAAAGTGTAATCACTTGTAAATGATTACTTCGTTAACTATTTACCAAGTATAAACATTATTTTAATATAATACAGTGCTATCAAACAAAAAAGGCAGATTAACCGAGTAGTAGTACTGGTCGTAAATATCCGACCTTGGCGAAATGGGCACGAAAATATTTGTCGGATTATTCCGACCTTGGCGGCTAAAGGGTTAATACGTAATCCTCACTCCCCGCCCCCTCAGCTCCGCACCGCGCCAGCCAGCATCGCCTCATCGGGTACATCGTCACAGAATACATAATTAGTACCTTACGGTACAGAAGTTTCACTCTCGAGTTTAGGTACGATAAACGCAAGCGTCCGGTCACCGGACTAGTCTCAATGAGGGATTTTCATTTATATTTTTTACCCATAATTAGCCTAACATTCCTGCATCGCGCTATCGAAGTTTTCTAAGCGCATCAGTATATATGCGACAGCTGAAATGTATCACGTGGGCTTCGGCCTGGCCGAACATAACACCTCGCTGCGCTCGGTCGGAAGGTCGTCTTTTGTGGCCGCCACGCATATCCCACAATTTTATTGAAAATCACCGTTGCCGATCCGTTCGCAACATTGCTAAATGAGAAAGAATTTGATATTATCTAAGTTAGTATTAATTATTGTTATTAGGGCTGCCACCAAACTGAAGTAAAATTTTACTCTAGGATCTACTGCTTAATCTAAGAGTAAGCTGATTTATATATTTAATACTTACTTCTGTAAATAGTTGACGGGTATACGATGGTACAGACCGCTATCAGCGCTGTCATTCAACCGGTCTGGTAGCTCGGGCCAGTCCTTTACCTGATGACATGATAATGCATTGTTAAGATGAAGTTTTAGTGTCTAAACACACCATACCGAAGTTACGCGGCCGAAGTTCAGCAAGTTTACGCCTGCAATGTAATTTAAATTACCGATGACACACCATGCCGAAATGACGTCGCGTTATATTTTATGCGTAGCGCATTGTTGGCGTAAACGCCGAACCCGTCGATCGTGAAAAAACGAGACACAATAGCTTATCTATTAATATCGCGGGCGGATGTGGCCGCTTGGGGCTTATTCTAAATGCGAAAGTGCACCTGTCTCTTTAAGCCGCCTGTTCGCTAGGTGGATTTTGTCTCGCGACCTAGTCGCGCAACACGAAATGTACGTGTCCCGCGACATGTCGCCCGACGTCGCAGCGACATTTACGGGTTGCGGGACTTGGCGCTGACTTGGGATTATCATGGAATTCGGTATGCAGATACTTTGTTCGCCGGGAAAGGATGTAGAATAGTTTTCATCGCGGAAAAATTTACGGTTCCAAAACAAGCATCAAGCCATAAACAAATTCTTTTACAACAGAGTTACGGGCATCATCAAGTCACTAGTTTATAAACTTACACTATGAGTAGTAGCGTTGATCCGGAGCAGTTTGAGCAGCTGGTCCAGTCGGTTGAGTACGGGAAGACTTTGGGTCAGCTGCGGTATGTTGGGGTCAGATGCGGTGGGCGGCGCAGTGCGATGTGACTCTGAAAATATGTATTATATATTATGCATACTCTAAGAAATAAATAAACACAAAATGATATTATGCCAAAGGTGGCTTTCCGATCCTCCCGGCAAGCGATCGAAACCGACAAATTCAAACAGAATGTCACTTTATAAACTAGGTTTTCTTTGGCCGACCTGTAGTTTTCTTTGCCCCCCCCCCCCCCCCCCCCCCTTAGGGCGGGGCTATACTGTACGCACCGACGACGTGCACGCGCAGCCGCAGGTGCGTCCAGCCTCGCGCCGATCGCACCACCGCCGCCAGCTGCAGTGCGAACAGCGCGCGCACCGTGAACGGGTCCGCGTGCGGGCACAGCGGCTCCACCAGCCACACGTCGATGTGCTGCAGGTGTGCCGACCGTCTGGAACGTAAAAAAATGTAATAACTCCTGCTCAAACTGGATGAACTCATACTAGATTAACATAAACAATAGCTAACTTCCCGTTTTTACGTACACACAGTGAATAAGGACTCCAAACTGTCCCTCTTAAATAGATATGACTAGCATAAACAATAGCTTAATTTCCACTTGCGCACGAAGAGAACGTCCGTGATCCGACACGATGCCGCGTGGCTCTCTGTCTAACCAGATGAATAGAAGTAGTAAAATAAGTATCTCTCCGTGTTACATGAACGCAGCACGTAAGAGCGCACGCAAAGTACAGTGGGCAGGCGCATTGCCGTCTCTGTCTAACCGGGCGGAGTGACTGAGATAGCGCTCACCTTTCGACAGCGGCCATGTCCAGCGTGTGGAAGTTGCGGCACAGACACACGTTCTTGCGTACGCACAGCACGTCCGACACGATGCCGACGTACTCGCCGGCGGACAGGAGTGAGGCGGTCTTGCGAGCGGGGAATATGTGCTCGGTGTCTAGATCGAATTCTTCCGTCTTGTATGGCGATGTTGGGCTGTAAAATGAATAATACTAATCAGAATAAGTTCGGACAAAGGACAAGTCCGTTAATAGTAAATAAGAAAGTATTTTGTTCCTATGATTCGTTACGCATTTTTTTTTACCTATAAACCGAGATAAGTTTTTTAAACTAACTTTAACTTAAATTGAAACGTTAAATAAGAATGACGTTTTTATTTCTCTGAAAGTTATTCAGGACAGCCAAAAAATTCGCAATATACAGTTTCGATCATCACAAAAGTTTCAAAATAACATACTCCAAGAAGAAGTCTCTAGGTGGTGCTGTATCACGGAAGCCCAGTAGCACGGTATCAGGTTTCATCGCGCCCAGACCCGACAGTCGCGTCAACTGCGCCGCGCCGGCGCGCACAGACTCAGCCAGACACAGTTCTACGAACGCCTTCACCTATGGGACATAATATAATTGATTATTATGTTTGTCAAAAACATTTTGTTACATTGTTATTTACATATTTTATACTAGACTAGATGACGCGATGAAATTCATTTATCATAAGGGAACCGTACATTTTTCCGGGATAAAAAATATCCTATGTTATTATAACTAGTATACCCATACCAAATTTCAGCAAAATCGGTCAGCGGTTTAGGCGTGAAGAGGTATCAGACAGACAGACACATTTTCGCATTTATAATATTAGTATGGAAGTATGGATATTATTATGGAAGTGTGGATCGTTTGTATGTCATATGGAAGTATCTAAGATGATGCCATTTGAACATGAACACTTACCTTCAAATGGTCAATAAGTTTGAGCCAGTACTTATGATCTTCGGCCAGCGGGTCGCCGGTGCCGTTCAGACGGCCGACCGTCACGTTGCCGATCACGAATAGACCACCCTGTATATAGATGTAGCAAGTTAATAGACGGATATTTACATAGAGGTTAATGCACATCCACCACCAATAAACAGAAACCTAACAGACTTATTAAACAGGGTGCAATTAAACCTTCCTGCCAAATTTGGATATATTGATCCTTTTTAAAATTAAAAACACACGTATTTTTTCTTTTATAATCACTCAGTACTATAATGTTGAGAAATAGCTTCCGAAAGTTATCCTAAAAACACTACAATTAATGGACACGACGCGTCGCCCGCGCGTGATGTGACCCCGCGCGCGCGCCTCCCCCCGCGTTACCCCCTCTCATTCCCTCGCGCCGCGAGTGACCGTTTTGCAACGATTTTAAATGGGATAAAATATTATGTCAAAAAAATATATAACATCAAATTTTTTTTTGTTAAACGGCCTCTCCTAATGATACCTAAGCCCTGGAAAAAATTTTAGCAGGAAGGTTTAATCGCACCCTGTATAAATCAAGACCCATACATAAATATGTGTATTCATAGATAAACTATAGTATATTCGTATTCGTCCAAAAATTGGGTATAGCCTGTGCGCGAACTCCCAAGAACTTTAGTTGAGAGGCCAAATGTTAAACATTGATTTAAAATCATCCAAGCTCAAATTCTGGAGTCAAAAATGAAAAATTTCTATATGCGGTATCTTTCACGTGGTGAATAAGCGACTTTTAATTTGATGGCATTGGAATGAAATGGACCTTGTACTATAGATTATTCCTTCCTACCTTCTTCTGGTCGTTGACGAAGTCAATGAGCGGTGCGGCCTGGCGCGGGGAGGAGATGAGCAGCAGCATCTGCGGCCGCCAGAACTTGACGTGCTCCCGTCGCGGGTCCAGCAGAAGCAGATACTTGCGGACCTGGGGAATATGATAGTAATTGATACATAAAATGATAGTTAAAAAAACACGTTTTTTTAATTTTACATTTTATTGTGCATACACATCACTCACTAACAATTGCGTACGTATAGCATAACACGCGTACGCATAGCGTAATAATGGTGCATTTAGGTTCCGTGGTCTGTAACTGTACCGTACTAAATAAATAAATATCCTGTAAGTGACGTCACAGGTGTCAAACATTACCTGGTGGAATATGAGCGCCTGGCTGAGACTACCCCACTTGGGATCAGCGGCGGCCGGCGACAGGAAGTGTAGAGCGACAACTAAACTGCAAGCTGCGAGCGCGACGCCGCACGCGTACGCGGGACGCAGAGCGAACACGAGCGTGGCGCACCCGCACAGACCCGCTAGTGATGTCACCCATGAAAACTGCTTGAAGGTCGGCCTAAAGTAAAAAGAGGGGAATAAGCATCAAGCAAGGAGATTCGGCTGCGTAATCGTAACAACGGTAAGTGAAGAACGATAATAATAAGTGTTTTGTATACCAATAATGAACAAAGATATACACGAAAACTATCTAACTCCATTTAGCTTTGCCATACCAGGATAAGATAATATAGAATGTAAGTACAATATATAATAAATAGTACTTATAGGAGTTATTTTTCACATTTAGTCTGAACAATAATAATAATTAGTCTACGAGGTTATATTTTAGTGGAATTTTTATCTTACCTAAAATTAGGGGCCGAAGCTAAGTCCAGACCCAAGCAAGCGAGGTTGATGGCAAAATAGCTCGTCATAAACAGCACAGAGTTCACCTAAAATGAGACGACAACAAAGATATTTAAAAACAAGAAAATCAGACTACATCATGTCTTAATATATTTAAGGCGAAGTTTATGTTACTTTACCTGAGCAATGTCATTTAGGGAATCGGCCATAATTCCAATTTGCACGAGAAGCCAGGAAGCAATGACAGCAGCCACCGGGTTGCCAGATTCAGACACCATTGGACGGAGAAGGAAACCTGATGAAAATAAAATAATTATTACTGGTTGTGAAGACGCATTATGTGATAAGTAAATGTTTCATAACGTGGATATTTCTTACCAAATATATTATCTTTAGCCAAGGCTTCTAGAACTCTGGAAGCACCGATTAAATTGGACAAACCGGCAGAAAATGTCGCCACCAACATACCTGTAAAGTTAATATTTATTTATGTAATATATTTTTAAATGCTTCTAAATTGTGAAATGTAATAACATATTCGTGGCGTTCATAAAAATATTCGAAAACGGAAACCTACGAAACGCACTATGAGATATTTGTTAAGGGGGCGACTAACCCTAAAGTGTCGATTTTATAATTCATTTTTATACATGAAAATAAGCCCCGAATTGTTTTATTTTCTAAAATTAGATACTACATTATACTTCCGAGAATTCGATCTGAGCAAAAACACGATATCTTAAAATTTTCTCGATAGAAAAAAATCACAAAGATGCATCTAATTTTCACGAATTTTTCATTTATTGCCATAACCGCGCATTGAACTAAATATTAACTAATATTTTAACACATTGTATAAAATTTTATCATTGAGAGATCGACCTAGCGGATTTTTAAAATGTTGTATATTTATCGAGTTATTAAGAAAAAACTAATTTGGCGATGAATCCGCGTCGTTCTTTTTCACCTGGCATATGAAAGACGGGCGTGAGTGTGAAGAGAGAAGGACGATGTTTGATTTTTGGGGTTAGTCGCCCTCTTAACCTGTAATAAGTACGTAGGCCATGGAGCATTAAAAATTCAAAAAATACAATTTTATCTTTATCCGCGCACATAATATTCTTGTTGCAATAGGGAATAATACGCAAAGGTCTGAGCAGAGGGCGCTACTGGCATGTACAGTAAATAATTTTACACCTTGCACACGTCATAATATTGACAGAAACGTTGTCAAACGCCAAACAAAACTTTTTGTTACTATCTGTGATGGTGCTGCTCTCTAGCGTCAAAACATGGCAGAAATATATCCTATTCTGGTATTACACCATATACTACTTACCAACAGCTATAAAAGGCGGCCATATATTAATAGGCAGTAGATACACGTAGTCATTAATAAGCAGTCCTCGCGAGCACGTCGCTCCAGTCAGTAATGTCAGCGCTACGTACGCCACCGCTGTGAACAGAAGTGCTGCCAGCGTGCCGGCCGGTATACTGCGGGACGGATTCTTTAGTTCACCTGTAGCAAAAAAATAAGTATTCACCTGAGATTATTATATTTTTAACGGCTTTAATAAAACCTATATATTATAAAACGCATAAAGCTGGACCATGTAGCATATAATTTATGAAATACAAGTGAGTACATAAGATGATACAGTACCTATTACAATTTACGTTACAAAAACCATACGTTATAATTTACATGCATGATCGCTGTTAGCGAGTGCCCAGCTTAATATAGGACCGCGGGCAATCCAAACCGAGGGCGCATATTTAAACGTTAGTTGGACAGTTTAATCCGTAATGTAATTTTGAAGTAACTTTTTTAACTTAGTTACTATAAAGAAAAAGAAAGAGGTTTAAGTACCTCTTTTTAGGCTAAAATATACTAAAAAAATAAAACATAGGAACACAGCTCAAGCCTTGCTTTAATTCTTAATAAAAAAAAGTACTTAAATCGGTTAAGTTTTGGAGAAGGAATTAGCGGACAACGAATCGATGATTTTCTGTTCTTTTATTAGAACTTTTGTCGTGTTATCTCTATCGCGCTCTGCGGTGGGAGACTTGAGATTGGTGAGACAGCAATACATTTTCAAATACCTATTTTCAATTTCTCTAACAAAAAAAAAGTAAAAGAACAGAAAATCTTCGATTCGTTATCTGCTGATTCCTTCTCCAAAACTTAACCGTTTTAAGTACTTTTTCATTAAGAATTAAAGCAAGGCTTGAACTGTGTTCCTATGTTTTTTTTTTTTTTTTTTTGTATATTCTAGCCAGTTTTGTTTTCTGGGTGTTTGAACACAGAGGAAAATCTGGCCGTTTTTTTGGGTTTTTGGACGTTCTTATCTTTTTTAATAATAAAATTATGAAAAAGAAGAAAACATAGGGACATGCTAATAGTGGCCATAGATATTCAGGAAAAAAATCATAACTCTACCGGCATTATCCAGGGAGGAAACAGAGGGCAATGTTTGTATGGAAAAACATTGTCCCCTGCTTCTGCTCTTAAATTGCAGCATCATTAATAGGGTATTTGATTTTTAAATTGTTTTTTTTTCATATATATAAGTATAAGTAATGAAATTAAAACTCACCACTCATATTAGCTCCAGCCATGACTCCAGTCACTCCTGTGAATAGCACTCCGAACACCGAGGCAAAGTCCACCATGTCACCATTGGGTGTGTTGTAGTCCCTCCCGTAGTCCTGGTAAAGATTCTCCTTGAATGTCTCCATACTCAGCCCCGTGTATGTAAAGTTGGTAATGTTTGATATCGAGTTTGATGATGGCCTGTCGATCTGAAAGAGATTTTTTTTATAAAATAAGGGGGCAAACGAGCAAACGGGTCACCTGATGGAAAGCAACTACCGTCGCCCATGGACACTCGCAACATTGGAAGAGCTGTAGGTGCATTTGAAAATACATATAATAAAACATTAGAAGATACGATAGAAAATCGGTTGCCAAATAAATACAGCAACATTGCGCAATTAACACAGTTGTTTTTTTAACAAAGAATTTAAATTATTAATCTACATTCACAATCGCATAGTCGCACGCTAGCATGCACGCATGTGCACACGCACGCACACACGTGTTATGGCAATCAGACATAGTATTTTAGCGTAAAATACTCAACAGTATAGGAACTGCCGGGAGCTTTTACGATAAGAGAATCATCAACGCCATAGCGTTGACTTGTCATAATTTTGCTATTCATGACATAGGGGCGGTTAACGAAAATCAAAATTTTTGTCATGTCATATATTGATGCACAGCCTATACTCACAATCATCGGCTTAGTGACGAAGAAGCTGATCAGCGCGCTGGCCAGGCACACCACCATGGTGACCCACGTGGCGAGGCTGGTGCGGGCGAAGAGCGAAGCCCCAGCCAATGACACGCCGAGCCCCACAGCGTTCAGCGTCGACCGATACAGGAACTGGTACCAGTAGCCGCCCCGCAGACCGGTGCCTTCCGCTACCAGGTAGCCTGAAAAAAAATAGAGTTATCGAATATATTATATAAAATCCTCGTGTCACAGAGCTTGTGCGCGAACTCCTCCAAAACGGCTCAACCGGTTTAAATTTTTTGAATGTACTATCAGAGAAGTTGATTCCTAGGCAGATGGGGGACCTAAGTAGTTTCTTATTATATTATTGTTTTAAAACCTTCTTAATCGCAATCTTGCGAATTAAGTACAGAAATTGGAGCAAACGAATTTTTGGGAAACAGCTAATTAAGTATAAGGCTGCGTTTCCACTGACGCGGAGCTGGGCGGAGAGGAGCTTAGCGGTGCCCGAGTTGACCTATCACTATGCTCGAAATCTCCGCTCCGCCTCAATGGAAACAGCACGAGCGGGGTGGAGCTGAGCTGAGGGGATATTCATAATAAAAATACAGCGAGGCGATGCGGTGCGGAGGACAACGAGCATTGTCGTGCAGAGCGGAGGACAGCGGTGCGGAGCAGGGCGGTGCGTGACTGTAGTGCCTCAGTTAATCATTTAATCAATTCCAAAAGTATGCTCCGCTCCGCTCCGCTCCATTCCACTCCGCTCCGCTCCGCTTCAGTGGAAACACTGACACCTTTTCACCGCTCCTCTCCGCCCAGCTCCGCGTCAGTGGAAACGCGGCCTAATTTGCTGTTTTCCAAAACATACTTTAATAATTATAATAGTAAAAAAGGTGTATGTGTTTCTTATATAGAGTTAACTGAAGAAGTAGTTGCGCTGATAGTGTAACTATTATTAAGAAAGCCATGGTTTTCATACCCTTCAACTGTCAGTCAGTCTGGCATAGTCAATATGATTATTGATTACCGTTTATCCCAAAGTTTTCCGTCAATGCTTCTGTACACGCTGATATGCACAGTGCACTTGATACAACATTGGCGAAGAAGAACAGCGTCCCAATGGCTCCACCGAACTCTGGACCTAGAGTCCTACTTATCATGACTGATTCTAGGGTCAAGAAAATATGTAAAATAATGTATGGTTGTATCTTATGTAATTCATTGATCATTTTAGCAACATTTTTTTTTTTGGATTTCAAAGAAAGATCGAGCATACCAAATTTTATGGTAGCGAAATTAATTATTGTTCATTACGAGTATAATTTGATTCTAAGGTGACACAGACACTTAATAAGGGACAAATAGCTTATCTGCTATTTTTGTCTCTCTCGCTTAGTCTGAATTTATAAAAAGGATACAATAAACTCCGCCCCCTTCCACGGCGCCATTAGTGGATATCGCACAAATAGAAGTCACTGTGAATCCAACTATCAGATAAGCAATTCCGAATTGTGCCAATGTTACTAGTATACCAGCATTTCCTATTAGGTAACCTGAAAAAACAAATAACACTTGTATTATCCTTAATTTGCATTGAGAAATTAGGTTCAAGAAAGTTAATTAAAAACTAAAAATCAATCAAATAATATTATATAAAAAAAAGACATTTTCTTAAAAAAAAAATTATGATAAGTATAGATAAAAATCACCAATTAAGATAGGTATAAAAGCAAAAACTTACCCATTCGAATGAAAACAAGTGCACTGAACATAGAGAGGACAACTGGGCAGAACACACCAGCAAAAGTGCCCACTTTCTTAACACCCGGCCTCTCCGATCTGAACTCACCAAACTCAACATAGCCTGGAAATTATTATAATCCTTTAAACATCATTAAATCCTATAAACATGCTGATAAAATTAATTATTAATTATTCGTCTACTTTATACATAAATTATAATTAAACAAGGCATTGTTTTAATTTTCTATTGGTAAATATTCATGACTTTTCATATAAATACTTAA
This sequence comes from Aricia agestis, assembly GCF_905147365.1. Classification (NCBI taxonomy): domain Eukaryota; kingdom Metazoa; phylum Arthropoda; class Insecta; order Lepidoptera; family Lycaenidae; genus Aricia; species Aricia agestis. Next base: position 6,525,785 of record NC_056424.1, on the reverse strand, counting down.
TTAAAACTACAATAAATTACCACTTTTATCCATTTTACGTGTTCAAATGACAAAAACAGTTGAGAAACTGATAAAGTTCAAAGTGAATTAATCTTGTCTTTGCATTGCAACCTTGATTGGCAGTTTGTTACACTTTCTTTGATTACGACAAATCTTCAGACTTGACTAGTGTAAACACTGTCCTCCATTTTTTATTACCTGAAGGTCAGCTTTACATCTTTTATCATACACAAGATGCTATCTAACTTTATACAATATACTAAGAGGAAAAACTATGATGTAGCTACATTGTATTTCGTAACAGATTCTTATAAAAAATGGAAATTGTATTTTGCTCAGCTTGCTAGTTTTTATTAAACACAATAAGATGTTGCCTACAACTTTGTCTTCACAGAAATTAATTTACGGCGGATCTGTTATTACAATAACGATTTATTTAATGTTACTAATTTAATACTCTGATGATTCTGAACAAAGGTCAACAAAATTAATTAGCAGAGGTACAGATACATAACTAGAAATATTACATGTACTTAACATACACACAGTCTATACAACTTACAAGGTAGTCTGTGTTATTATCATTAAGGGAGATCGCAGACGACAGACTTTTTGTGCGATCTAGTCGTCCATACAGTCGGCATGGCCGCGCCATGCCGACTGTATGGGCGCCGCAGGGCGCAGACTCGATCACACAAAAAGTCTGTCGTCTGCGATCTATCTTACAATTTTTTATATTTAGATTATTATGAATACATGGTTATCATTTTTTTGTGAATTCAAATTAGTACAAGTAAGTACACTACAACAAGTATGAAGTAGCAATATTTTGGCATATAAAATATAAATGAAAAAAGGTGATTGCACATTTATCAGCATGCATTCCCTGAACGCACCGTATGGTGCGTTCGATGCGTATGGCACATATTATGGTGCTGACAAAATTTTATGTGCGATCAGCTTTACAGACAAAAGGTAAACTGGTTAAATATCTATGTGTTTAATAAACCTGAATATAGTCTTGAAGATTGTCAATTTTTTAACATACCATCTCCAGGAGCTCTAGACATAGGTGTGTTCCTGCTAAATCTAGACCGAAGCTTGTGCATAAGTCCAGGAGGTGAAGCATTCACGCTTGGGGACAGGGGATCCAGTGTTTCAGCCATTGGGAACTTTGGACCTAAAAAAATATAGTAATATTGCCTATTGGTAACATAATATTACAACTACCCAGGGAATTTCATAGTGAATTTCTCGATTACATAACCTATTATAAAGAGGATTTTTTTTTACTGAACTGACTGTTTTTTTTTTAATAAGAATGTTATACAAGTTATTGAAATATTTTTTAGTTTTAAAAAATATAAAAGTGGGTGCATGTCCGCTAGTGTATGTTATTATTAAAATTATAAAATTGAGTGTCTAGGTAACACTTTTTGCATACATCAATAAAAATAGACTAAAATGATCCTACTATCCTACTAATATTATAAAGGCGAAAGTTTGTTTGGATGTATGGATGTGTGGATGTATGGATGTTTGTTACTCTTTCGCGCAAAAACTACTGAACGGATTTTAATGAAACTTTACAATAATATAGCTTATACATCAGAATAACACATAGGCTACAATTTTAACCGACTTTCAAAATGGAGAAGGTGTTATGTTCGTTTTTTTAACTTCAACGATTACTCCGCCGTTTGTGAACCGATTTTCAAAATTATTTTTTTGGTGTATAGGTTGTCATTCCAATTTGGTACCATATTCATAAAAGTGGTGACCTGATGAAGATATCCATAAGTAATCGAGGGAACTGCTCAAAATTTATATGGAAATATGTGGTGACTTCGGTTTCGTGAGCAGTATTCTAAGCATATGCTACCAACAAGTAAGATTTTGCACCACGGTATACCATGGTTCGGGAGGTGCTGAGAGAACTCCTGACTCTTTATAGATACAAGTTTGGGAGTTTCGATGTTGTTTTAAGAGCGGAAAGCATATGTTACTATGCAAATTACCTCCATCTTAATCATTATCACTACCATAAACCGTTATAGAACCATGTGTCATCCCATTTTGACACTATTATTGGTACTTTTCATAGTCTTTTATGATATGTCACTTAAACCGCAGGTAACACCGCGGGGCACAGCTAGTTGTGAGATAAAAAAATTGATTAAATGATATTGAACAAGATGTTATATGCAAATATGTATTATTAAGTATATTAAAGTTTTAGCAATAACAGGTGGACTAGAATTTTGTTAGTGTGGGAGTAACTGTGACCTTTTATCCGAACTAATGAGTCATTGTAACATACAATCACATCATATATTAGATTGTATCACACAAAAAAAACAATAATTCAATAAAAAACAACTAGCAATAAAGTGGTACACCTTTTTTAAAATGCTTTTAAATTGCCATTTATTAAAACAACTAGAAATAGACTTCAATGAGACCTAAATACATCTAATTAATATCAATTATTATAAATAATTTCATGATGATTAATATAAACATGCAATAAAGACTTACTTAGACCAATGTCTTCCATTTTTAAATATCGATTAAGGAAGCACAGGTAAGTTTCAGGAAATTCAATCGCCTGATATCTATAGGAAGTATTAAGTATAAACACCTACAGTAAACTACACAAGTTAAAAAAGAACATAACTGCTACAGCCGGATTTAACATGACGTCGATAAAGAAACAACGTAAAAAGTATAATAAGATTGTATTCAGCTATGTAACACACTGCACTAACTGTTTTCAAATTGAATTATGGATACAATCCCGAGATACAACGTAAACAAAGCATAACATGAAAGCATACCAAGCCCGTTGAGTCACTCACTTTTTATGAATAAATAAATACTGGAAATGTGTCCCTTTGTCGTAGATTTTCTCTAAATCATTACATGCGTTTCGTCATTATTCTAGTTTTATCGGGAAAACAAAGTAGAATACAAAAACAAAAAGGAAATTTAAAAATTTGCAATTTGCAAATTTTTTGCGTCAAATGTCGATGTCAAAACATATTTGACAGCTGTCATCAGTGACAGCAATTTTTTTTCAATATAATTTATGCAACGTGCATGCTTTGTACAGGCTTAATTTTACGTCAAAATATTCAATCCCCTTGGTCAATATACTAGGCCAAGTTAGCCTCAAAAAAGCTTGGTGTTCTTAACAGAGGTCAGAACGCTGAGCGGGATAGTAATATATCAGTCCGGACCAACGCCTAAAACTGTACAAGGTCTAGATCAGCCTCATATTGTGAAATACTGTTCTCATCTCTGGGCAGGGGAGCCAAAGCCGAAAATACCAACTTTTCCCTCTGGATCGTATCCAACGAAGGGCTGCCAGGCGCGCTCCGAAGGGGGGGGGGGGGTCCACAACTCACAGGGGACATGACCCCCCCCAAAATCTAAGGTCAAAGGGAAAAATCTCAAAATCTTGCCAAATAATAAAAGGAAATTTCTAGTTATTCCTATAACAGCGATAAATTTTTAGTGTAGTGACTAGTGAGTGACCCCCTCAAAAACTGCGACCGCGCCAGAGGGCTGCTCGAATTAAATTGACTGCCATAGTGTTACGTAGTACGCCGAGATGGAGGTTCACTCTGCATCCTCTATCGGTTGTATGATGTATCACGGGGAGTGTTCGGATTGAGGAATCGTGGAGGAATCATACCTCCTGCAACTTTTCGCCATCGTTCCACGCGAGAAATTTACCATCCCATCACCTTGGTGAGTGGTCCACCAGTCTTCGATCGTGTGTTTTTCGCGTAACTTTCTGTCGCGCAATGTAAAACCCTGGAATGAACTGTCACCAATAGTATTTCAAGACCAATATGAACTGCAAACCTTCAAGAAGAGAGCGCATACCCTCTTAAAAGGCCGGCAACGCACCTGCAGCTCTTCTGATGTTGCTAGTGTCCATGAGCGATGGTAGTTGCGTATAATATAATAGTATGGTAGTTGCTTTTCAAATTCCATCAGGTGACCCATCTGCTCGTTTGCCCCCTTATATGCAAATATATGCAAGGTTTACATATTATCTTTGACTGGCATTTGAGAAATGTGAAATGAATAACATTGATTCCTTCCTTCCTAGTCGTTTTTTTTTTAAATAAAATAAGGGGGCAAACGAGCAAACGGGTCACCTGATGGAAAGCAACAACCGTCGCCCATGGACACTCGCAGCATCAGAAGAACTGCAAGTGCGTTGCCGGCCTTTTAAGAGGGAATAGGGTAATAGGGGAGGGTAAGGAAGGGAAGGGAAGGGAATACACCAAAATAACATTGATACTTATAAGTTATAAGTATCAATGTTATTTTGGTGGTCACATCCCTCAGCCATTAAATGGTAAATAAATACAGAGGACCTTCAAATTTAAGGTCATCTGTATTTATTTACCACCATGATTCATGCAGCGTAATTAATACGCTGTGTAAACAGTTTTGAGTTATGTTAGTAAGGACTAAGGACCAAAGATAAAAGGAGGATTGAATTTCATGGTCTCTGTCCGAGTGGTTAATACAATATATTATTTTGTTCGTTTTTGGCCATCATGACATACATAATGGAATAAAGATTTGTTCTGTAATAATGTCATCATCACCAATGAAAAAGCATTATGTCTAGATTCTAGGCTGAAACGGTACAGTTTCATGAGCCATCAAAAGACCACTAATTTATAACCATCAACATGTACGGTACTGAAAGCTATCAAGCAACATAATATGTCTATAATATTTATTTCAATTTCCAGCCCTCTATGAAACGTAAAGGATAAGTGAAACAAAAGAAAAAACACATTAGTAGAAGTGTTTAAATTGTTTATAATAAAAAGTACACACATTGTGCACACTTCAACTTTGTTTTTACCAAATATTGCTGTAACACATTTCTACACAGACTGGTTGTTTATTAAAGAATTTGTTACAAACTTATTGTTATGTACCTTAGCATTAAACTTACAAATACTTGAAACCACACAAACTAGAGTCTATCTAATGATTCTAACATTATGATACTGTTCCCACGAATAACCTGAAAAGAAAATTATGATGAAAATTCCAAAAATGAAAAATAAAATTACCATAAACAATGGCACACTGTAACTTATAAATTTATGCCACTATAGAAGTAGAAATATGTATTAACATTTAACCCATCAATCCCCAAGCGCCACCCGGCTGCCGCATAACAGTTGAAAATCTATTGTGATTGCGATTCCCACGATCATATTAAAGTGCAATTAAGTGGGGGTTAGCTAATAATGTTTACAGAATATTTTTGTCGACAATTGCAGTAGTAGGTTTTAATAATTATAATTAATTAAAATACACAATTAATGTTATAGAGAAAGATTTGTATTCTTTTTTGCACCTATAAGTTTTCTTTACCAATTTTCTTTAGCGGACGTTATTGTTATCGCTTATTGCAAAAATATTTATCACAGTATATTATGTAGTTTACTCACCACCATCCCAATGAGGTTTCTAGATCCATCTTTGGCTTCCTCGACTGCCTCGTCCAGAACAAGGTTCATGAAAGGATCAAATCCACGTAATACGCCGGTCACGCTACGACCTGCATTTAGTTTGATAGCCAGTTTCTTGTCCATAAACCTGTGATAACATAAAAACAAATAAAAAACCACACTTGTAAGCGATGCTTAGGTTAGGTGACTTGAATCGTAAACTATGCTCGATTATAAGCTATGAAACTTTGTTGATTCTTACTTTTTTAATTCTGGGGGGTGTGCCTTCGACATTTTGTATTATATTTAAGGAATATTCTATCTGAATTAGTGTTTTATTCAAACTTTATCAACGCCGAAAAACAAGCATCTACAAGCGTCCCAAACGCAAGCGGCAAACTTGCTATTTTTTTCTTGACAAATGACAGATCACACTTCACAGATAGTAAAATCACAATTCACATAAGTATTTTTCCCAACCACGCTTTTGTCTATAGATTTGGTGAAAACTTAAAAATATAATAGGTTTTGTTTTTTGTACCCACTCGTCGTTATTATTTGCGTATTGAATTATGTAAATGACACGTATTAAACGTTAATTTGAGTGAAAATAGACTTTTTCATACATTTTTATTGAAATATTTTTAAAAGGTGTTGTTTACATTGCCAGTCACAAAAATGTCGCTACTATTATGATACGAAGTTAAGGAGTACAGCTGATAACGCATTACTGCTTGTGGATAAGGTAATTATTAAATTGGTCGCATTATAGTCATCCTATCTCGTAAGGACTCTATTATCTATGTGCAAAATCAACAACAGCAACAAGTAGACAGCTGGGGCCTGGGAGGATGGATGCTGCAAAGATATCAGTCTTTTATTTACAAATGTCGTAGTTTTGGTTTTTCTAAATATGTTTTTGTAACGTTCTTAATTAAAAAAGTTTTATAGTGTTAAGTTTGTGTTGGTGTAAAAGTTAAAAATGGATGAATCCGGCATCGATATGGGCTACGATCTCGCCTCTCTTCTTACGAACGACTTCAATATTGACCAAAGGATTTGGGACGAGATGAACGCAGCTCAGCATCAGCAGGATTTCATGTTCTATGAGTTGAAGTCGAAAGCCGTCCCGGTCACAGAAAGGTAAGTGGCCTAAACTTTGTTTCCGGAACTATGTTGCGAACTATTTTGCGTGTGATTATCGCGAATATTTTTAGCTCATTGTTACAATATACGTATGAGGAACAATTTCACTGAAGTTAGAACGTCCGCGACCCTGAAAATATCTTGGCAAAGCCCCCAATTTCGCTGTGTTTATGTTTGTTCTACGAACATTAGCTTTTGTGACTGTTGCGTCGTCTATTCTTGTGTACTTTCTTTTTTTTACATACATATTTGCATAAACATACAATAATTTAACGACCCGTGTTAAATAACTAATCAACTTTTGTAAAATGAACCTACCTATAATACTAATAGCTAAAAATATCTTAATCGCCTGTTGTACATAATAAACTTGCAAGAACGTCATATTTCGTCACGTCAGAGACTGGAAAGTCTCAATTTTCCCGCCTTTATCCCGAAGACAAACTGGAAAATCGCGCTTTTTTTGTTATACTGGTATTTATAAATATTATTACGGGCAATCAACGTGCAACATTCGTAGGAATAAGGAAGAACAGTATTAAAAAACAGATGAGTACTTTCCAAATTGACCTCCTTTGGAATGTCTGACTCTGAACTGAACTCGTCAGTCGTCACTCGTCATAATCGAAGACTAAAATAAAGTTTAACTTCTTGTATTATTAATTTATTATCTATTCTGTGGTACCGTAGGTATAACCTGAAATGTTTATCACGTGATGCTATTAATTCACAAATCACAAGTCATAAACTCCATAGGTAAAAACTCTATATGGCATAATATATCCCGATTCCCGATTCTCGTTCATTATTTTTATTGGATTCTCAGACTATCCTCTCACTACGCGCGATAAGCGATCAGAGGGCCAATCCTCGTTCTTCGAATCTCGATTCGATTCCTAGGTCATCCCAATCGATTGGGATGACCTAGGAATCGAATCGAGAATAAAGATTGGGCCTCTGATACTCGTCGTTCTTCATCAATCGCCAATCTTGACTTGTAACTTGGTATTCAGAGTACAATAGCCAGAATCTGCTTTTCTCAATTCTTTTTCCACAATTTTTTTTCCATAACAATTGACTGTATAAGGAAACTATCACGTTCGCCGAAAAAATATTTTGCGTCGAGACGATAATTAGAATTTAGTATGCAAATATATTAATAACTAGCTGTTGCCCGCGACTTCGTCCGCGTCAATAAAATGTGATAACAACAACGTAAAATCACTATAATATGTTGCTATAGAAATTTCAAGCAGTCCGGTCGATTTCTCATGGATCGCATTATCAGATCACCACTTTGGTGATGATGTTACCGAAATCGTCCTACATCTCATACAACAACAAAATAATTTTGAAAATCGGTCCACAATTGGCGTAGTTGTCCGAGAAAAAATACAAAAAAAGTAAAATATGTCCTCCTCCTTTTCGCAAGTCGGTTAAAAAGTAGCCTAAGTTATTCCTTACTTCATTAGCTATCTGCTAAAAAAAGTCCCGTCAAAATCACTCCAGCCATTTCAGAGATTAGCCGGAACAAACAGACAGACAGACAGACAGACATACAGACAAAAATTGTAAATAATGTTATTTTGCTGTATGTAGCGTATATACATTCATAAGCATGTAGTAAAAACCGGTTCTTTCAATATTACAAACAGACACTCCAATTTTATTTATATGTATGTATAGATTATTAGACTCTGATAATATCTTTCTTATTGTCTAGATTCTAGAATTTTCTAGACCCACACCGCTTGGCTTTCCTATCGACGTTCAATTCAATTCGGTCCAGTCGCGTTTTATTAGCGAATTGTTGGACTCGCAGGCGCCGATTGTCCTATAAACTGTCACGTGCTGTAATCTTAAATCGAAATGCATTGAACTAATGAAGGGCAATTGGTGGATATTAATTATAAAGTCATGGACTTAGCACATACATAATATCTGCCGCACGTGCGGAATTCGTTCCGTTCGGAAAAAATTGAACGTTTGCGTCAGTTTATGTATATTCTATTTTCCATGCATTCGAATGTCTCAATACGGAAAACGAATCAGAAATCGAATACGGAAAACGTGTGTATGCGGACATTAGCTTCATGATGCGGACAGCCTAAGCCTAACTAATCATAATCAATATTCGTCTCTAAATTGCTTAGTGGGAGGGCCGAAAAAGTTTTGCAGCTTTAAAATCTACAAGTGGTTAAGGCTTGTTTATAGGGCTTACCGATAGAATCAATACATTTCTCTCATACTCTCAACTCTCACAAGATAATACCTGTGATAATACTCTCATTAATGTCTTGGTTATGTTAGCAAGTCTAGAAATTGCATGCATTTTTTTTAAAGCAAGTGACAACGTATTTGGAACTCTGAATAATATTTTTATAACCTTATCAGTAATTATAATAAAATGTAATTTTGTCTTTAGATAACCTTTTGGTTTCTAACCAGCGTTGCCAGTTTTTTTTTGTGCTAAGTCGGGACTTTGGAACTTTTTGAGTGAAAAAGCAGGATTCTTCAGTCAAAAGCGGGACAAAGTAAAAAAAGGTATAAAATCAAAAGTTTTTTGAATTTTATATTTTTATTTGCGATAAAATAACGTTTACGTGACAATAGATAGCTAAATTAGCCAAAGAAAATCCACCCCTCTACCTCCCACAGTCCACACTCTTATCTTCATTACGTACCTTTCTTTGGGGGGTATTACATTATATTTATATATGATCATTTCTATGATCATATATATGATCATTTGATTATATGTGCATATTACATTATCATATTTCATTGATCCTATTTTACGTCATATGTGGTTTCAATAGCCAATGGAGAGCGCTAACGCTGACAGGTATTGACGTCAGGGTTACTAGATCTCAGAGAATAGATCTCAGAGAATTCGATTTGTCAAAAGACATCGTCATTTTTAATATGGCTTGTTTTTTGTTATTTTAGCAAGATTATCCAAGTATATAATTAGAAAAATAATTACATTACATTATTTGAAACATATTAACGAACAAGGAATTAAAAACTCTCTTTTATATTAAATAACTGGCAACACCTATTTCTATGACCGTATTGGATCCAATCTCTCAGCAAATGTCAAAAATCTATGATCAAGGAAGAAATGAATCATATGTCTATATTACATTATCCAATATCATTGACTCAATGATCTCGGATCCAATATATATGATAATCTAATATCCCCCTTTCTCAGCAGTCAGCACGCTGCACGTACGTTCGGGCTTTCCCCGAAAAGCGGGACTGAGCCTGTCCCGCGCGGGACATTTAATTTTGATGAAAAAATCGGGACGTCTGGCAACGCTGTTTCTAACCCTAAACATAACCCCTAGACGTGTTATAAAGCAAATGCCCAATAGTTGTATTGTATTGTTAGATATTTCCCATTTCCGCGACACATCACACAAGAGCTATAAACGATCTAGACAAATATATTCCAGAAAGTGCTTGAAAAATAATTTAGGTTGTCAGTTTTTCAAATTTACTTTCCTACTCAAATCTACAACTTTTTTGATTTTGATTCTCTGTCAGCAATAACAATATTTTATAGTATGTCCAGATTCCAAAGGTATTATAGAGTGATCTTATTTGTTTTTAAATGAAATAAGGGGTCAAACGAGCAAACGGGTCACCTGATGGAAAGCAACTTCCGTCGCCCATGGACACTCTCAGCATCAGAAGAGCTGCAGGTGCGTTGCCAGCCTTTTAAAAGGGAATAGGGTAATAGGGGAGGAGGGCAGGGATGGGAAGGGAATAGAGGAGGTTAGGGAAGGGAATAGGGTAGGGGATTGGGCCTCCGGTAAACTCACTCACTCGGCGAAACACAGCGCAAGCGCTGTTTCACGCCGGTTTTCTGTGAGAACGTGTTACTTCTACGGTCGAGCCGGCCCATTCGTACCGAAGCATGGCTCTCCCACGTAAATCATGTCGTCGTCATAAGATCCTGTCGGATGTAAAATGCCTCTGAACCGATCAATTCTCTTGGCATTAACCCACGTTTGACGTTTGTGTTAATTTACGACGCTATTACAATGTTATTTACCCGTAATCTGTGGCCTAAATGTAAACAACACTTGAAATACAATATTGAATATAGCTCATAATTCTAATGAGCTTGAAACGTAGTAGAGATTATTAACGGGCATCCGCCCCTTTGCAATCTCAGTTCTGGTTATTGTAGACTTTGCTTGATTGAAAATCCTTTTTGACTCGAGTTTGTTTGCCTGGGTTCGGCCAGGGGCAATTGTGATCTTTGGGACTGGCGTAATCAGTTTGCAGTAGGTACTGCCTAAGGAGAAGCAGGGTTCCTATAACTTTGTTCCCATCAGTTTTACGATAAATTTTGGTAAGTACTTTACTGTCAATCTCAGTTCTTTCCGTTGCAGATATTAGATCTCGGTTGGATCGATCTAAAAATTGTTTCATGGGAAACCCCTTTCGGCATTGTTTAGGTTCGGTACTAACCAAAGCACTATTGTAAGGTTTGAAGACTGTCATCTAAAAAGGTATCCTTTTATGCAGGCTAGGGCTTGACTTTAAAGCAGAGCCAGTCTTGACCTCTTCCTTCGTATCTCACGTGCCTATAATCATAATATTATAATTCGGGTTCTGGGCTTATTTTTTACAACAAATTACTGCACACAAATCACAATAGAGACGAAATTTTGAAAATCGTAAATCGTCGTCATGTGTAAATTACTTATCTAACATAATATGTGTAGATGTTAGGTAAGTATTTTGGGTTCTATGCAGTTTAAATATGAAAAATATCCTTTTAAACGCGGTAGCGTTTATTATATTATGCACTAATATGAATTATCATGGTCATAGCATTGTCAAACGCATCTAACGGTGTACAATGGCTAATCTCATATCTAATTATATATGTAACGCTATCATTCGCTGTCTCACCAGGGACATTATGCCCTCAAAATCCAGGTTTGACGACATGGCTAATAGCTATACTTCCTGAACGCCATTTTCAAGTTTTGTCTCCTCCCCCCTTCCCACAAGATTTTTTTTTTTTTATGAAATAAGGGGGCAAACGAGCAAACGGGTCACCTGATGGAAAGCAACTTCCGTCGCCCATGGACACTCGCAGCATCAGAAGAGCTGCAAGTGCGTTGCCGGCCTTTTAAGAGGGAATAGGTTAATATAGTAAGGAAGGGAAGGGAATAGGGGAGGGAAGAGAGGGGAATAGGGTAGGGGATTGGGCCTCCGGTAAACTCACTCACTCGACGAAACACGGCGCAAGTGCTGTTTCACGCCGGTTTTCTGTGAGAACGTGGTATTTCTCCGGTCGAGCCGGCCCATTCGTGCCGAAGCATGGCTCTCCCACTTTTTGGCTACCTCATCGCCCGAGCACTATAGCGATTTCTGGAAAAATCAAAATCGCATTCGTAATGGTTCTACCAATGGTCGGTAATTGTCTCTAATTCCGCCGCGGCCGACTATTGGCCGGTCTGAGTCGCCGCGGAGTCGGTGAGAGGTTAATTGATATACCCCACTGTAGCTCTTAGCGTGCTCCCGGCGCGGTGCTAATGTACGAGTACTACGCAAACGCGTGGAGATCATTTTGATAGTCGACCATCGAAATACACTCATTAAAGAACAATAACTCTCAAAAACTTTGGTCGCTCAAATATGGCTCCAGACATGGGCGTACCCAGGTTCTGGGCCAGGGGGGGCAAATCAGATTTTTCATAAGCTAGGTGTTTATAAAGAATAAAAAATTAATAATTTTTAGTTGTAAAAATATTGTATTGCAAACAATATACTTAGTAGGCACGTCAACATGATCCAGGGGGGGGCAGCTGCCACACCCTGCCCCCCCCCCCCCCCCTCGGTACGCCCATGGCTCCAGATTATTACCACTACACGTAGACTGGCTAACTGCTGGTAACGAAAAAATTGTAATATAAGCGACTTGAGAATGGCAACCAACTAAAAGTACGCCTTGGTGGTAACTGTAGATTCCTCGTCTTGGAAATGGAGAATGTCTACGAAAATGAAAGGAGCGAAATGTTCACAAACGTTTAAACTGGGCCCGAATGGATAATTTTGAAGGGGACAGTGCTATCCATACTTCTATACTAATATTATAAATGCGAAAGTGTGTCTGTCTCTCTATCTGTCTGTCTGTCTGTTACCTCTTCACGCCTAAACGGCTGAACCGATTGGGCTGTTTGGTACAGAGATACTTTGAGTCCCGGGAAAGGACATAGGATACTTTTTATCCCAAAAAAATGTACGGTTCCCACGCGATAAACTAATTTTGGCGCAACGGTGTTGCGTCATCTAGTTCGGAATAATTTTTCACTCAAGCAATGAATACCTAGTTAATTTAGCCAGTTGGGACTTGGGATCAGCGTTGCCAGATTTTTTTTGTGCCAAGTCGGGACTTTGGAACATTTTGAGTGAAAAAACGGGACAAAGTAAAAAAAAGGTATAAAATCAAAAGTGTTTTAATGTTTCTCTTTTTATTTGCGTTAAAATAACGTTTACGTGACAATAGGTAGCTAAAGTAGCCAAAGAAAATCCACCCCTCTACATCCCACACTGTTATCTTCATTACGCAACCTTCTTTCTCGGCACGCTGCGCGTACGTTCGGGCTTACCCCGAAAAGCGGGACTGAGCCTGTGTTAATTTTGATGAAAAAATCGGGACGTCCCGCCAAAATCGAGACGTCTGTAGCCTTAGCACGGCCGCCAGTAGAAATACGAAAGTATGGACAAAATGTGGACATAAACTAAAGGTGCCGTTCCGATCTTTAACGCGGCCAATCGCGACCGACAAAAAATCAATTAAAATGCCACTTTATGACAGACTATAAGTATATGTTAAAGAGTAGGATATTATTTGAATTTTTAGGACTATAGTCTGTCATAAAGTGGCATTTTAATTGAATTTTTGGGAACGAAAAAAGATCGGAACGCTACCTTAAGTTTATCTCCACAGTTTGTCCATACTTTCGCATTTCTACTGGTGGCCGTGCTAAGGCTACTGGCAATGCTGCTTGGGATAGATACTTCTGAGACGATTTCATTACCTCTCGCAGTCTCGCTGTATACCATGAATAACAGCGATTAATTAATTCCGCAAATATTGTTTCCCCGATCATAATCTATAATATAAAAATGAGTCGCTGAATGTGTTGCTAAGCGCAAAACTCGAGAACGGTTGGACCGATTTCGCTAATTCTTTTTTTTAAATATTCCTTGAAGTACGAGGATGGTTCTTACGGAGAGAAAAATTCTAGAAAAAATTAAATTTTCTGAAAACAACACTTTTCTATGTATACTCCCATACAAAAGTTAAAGAATCGACTGTTAGGCGATACGAAGTTCGCCGGGTCAGCTAGTAATAGATATTATTAACGTTATGTTTCGTAAAATTTTCCAATAACCGTTAAAACTATGTTTTTATTTAGTTTATAAGAAGTTATTGTTTCTTTTTTTTTATTTTATTTTTCCTTGTCTCCTACTATAATTATATTTTAAATATAATATTGTTAATTAATAATTCATTTCATCATTTCATTCACACTATTTCATTTCATTTCATCCCATTGTTGCAAAGCATGTTGTATTTCACCTTTCATTGGAACACATTTCATCCATATAAAACTGTGCTGTATTATTTTGTACCTTGTTAAATGTGATTCTGTTGGTGAATCAATAAATAAATAAACAGTTATAAAAACAAAAAAATAAATTCCTTAGGCATCCATTACACGGCAGGTTTTGCTGTCAGTTTTACCACAGTCATGACTGTGATGGATAACCTACCGTGTAATGCTAAGTACTCACATACGGTTTTGCTCGATAGTTTTACTCCGAATCAAAGGAAATGACATATTTAATTCCATCGAGCCGGCTCAAAGGCTCGCTTCGAGCCGGCTCGATGGAATTAAATATGTCAGTTTTGGCGGTCCACACGGTGGTTATTGCTCGATTTGGAGTAAAACTATCGAGCAAAACCGCATGTGAGCACTTAGCATAAGAGCGTAACAGACGGTTGCATGAAGTTGATTGACGAAAATCTGAATGTTTTGATTTTTGCTTCATGCAACTATCAGTCACGAATTTTGAGTTTTGACTTTTGACAATTTTTGACTTTGACATAAAACTGAAGAAAATAGAGTGACCGTCTAATTACCATTCGTTAGTCCATCAGTCACCAATCACCATCAGTCAAACATATAATTCATGATTGACGGAATTGACTGTCGCTTATATGAGCGTGTAATGGATGATTTACACCTATGAACTTGCTTATTGATTACGATAAATGCACAGTAGCAACCAACCAGACAGCCGTTAAATGAGCTATTATTGCTAAACACTATTTGCAGTAATCTTATGGTCTGTCGTTATTAAAATCGTGGTCACATTATCCGGAAATATTTACAATTTTCATAATATAATTTCTGTTATAATATTTAATGGGTTCTCGTTAAAATGTTTTCTTCGGAACAAAGAAGAATGGAGCGATTTTTTTGCTGAATGCATGAAGCATTTTGCTCCTTTATCTGCCTCAACGACTCTTATCATGATCGCCTTTTAAGCTGATGGCGAAGTCATGGTATTCTTTTATGTACAAATTGCAACTTATTATCAAAAGTGCATTTTGAAAGAAATAGGTAGAGCGAAATACGTACTTTTTGTATTGCATTACACCGTATTTATGCGAGGTGTAATCGGGGAATCGAGACAGTAGCGGTCATTGACTCCATGTCAAAAACACTGTCATCTAAATGCATCTCTAATCTTCTTATATATAAAATTCTCGTGTCACAATGTTAGGCCGCGTACTCCTCCGAAACGGCTTTACTGATTTTAACCAAATTTTATATACATATTCAGTGGGTCTGAGAATCGGCTACTGGGTACTTTTTATATTGATAAGTGCATTTGTTGAATAAATAATAGTAAATTATTACAACTCGAGATTGACGGCGAACATTGTTTGTGCGACGGGATAGCGATGGACGTTGCCATGGTGACATACTTATTTAGTCACTTCAATAAAATAATACGGGCGAAATACTTTATATGGCAAAGAAACGTTTGCCGGGGCAGTTAGTTTTTTTATAATATTTAATTCATAAACCACTTAAAAATTCTAAACCCATTATTTTTATTTTATGTTATAATTAATAGATGATGCCCGCAACTCCGTTGCGCCAAAAATTCGTTTATCACTCACGAGGGAACCGTACATTTTTCCGGGATAAAAAGTATCCTATGTCCTTTCTCGGGTGGGACTCAACGGGTATTATAATATAATAGTATGTCCATACAAAATTTTAGCAAAATCGGTTTAGGGGTTGGAGGTAAAGAGGTAACAGACAGACACACTTTCGCATTTATAATATTTGTATGGACTATGGAAGTAGTATGGATAATGATATTATTTTCTTCATTAGTTGACGCCTATGCAGACGTGTAGGTATATCTTGTTTAAGAATGACTGACTGACTGAATATCTATTCACTAGACTTTCAGAACAACGCTGTTGTTGTCAAAAAAACCCTTCTAGAAACTGACCATAGATACTGATAATTATAATACACTGCACACACGTAGACTTACCTCATAGTTCAGACATAACTAAAGAGGCAAGTAATTTATTGAAGTATTCGAATTAGCAAAATAACAGATTGCATTAAAGATTTAAGGCGTTTTGCCAAGGCAACAATAAGGTAGGAAATAAAGAAACCATTATTATTTTTTATTGTTTTTTTATATATTTTGCTTTCCAAGAAACCCGTCAAAATTTACTAGTTAATGGCCGCCCTTGCCAGTTGCCTCTATTCTCTACTACCTCAAGTGAAACTGTTCTAAAAGAGTTCTGCCGCTAGCATCGATGCTCGAGTCTTTGCATTTATATATTATTTTGTCAATTTGATTATTTATACAAGATGTTAGTGTAAATACCGTTATCCTTGAAACCATCAAATGAGCCCGTCAAAATGAACAACTTTTTCTATGAGAACTATGCTGGGAACTCAAAAAAATCCGACTTCATACCCACGAATTGCCGATCCGGGCGTGTATGGGTATGATGACGGCATTTTTTTGAGTTGGAGGTAGATATTTTAATCCGATTAAAATGCCAGAATAATTTATTTATTAGGGTATTAACTCGTAAAAGGTTACATATTTCGTTTTTTAAGGAACCAATTCACATCATTTCAGCAATCTTGCGGCTAGCGACTGCATTACAATCAACGCCTCTGCCGCTTCTATGCGACTAGTCTGGTAGAGATCTACCACTGGCCCCGCAGATTGCATAATATTTTGTTGCTCCCATTATAAGTTTATGGTTGCTCCTCTGGTTCCACCAGTTGTATAATATAGAAATATTATAGCTAATTATAACTTGTTACTGGCTATACCTACTTTCGCTAATATTTTACTAAGTACTGACTAACCTATATATATAAAACTCAAAGGTGACTGACTGACTGATTGACATAGTGATCTATCAACGCATAGCCCAAATCACTGGACGGATCGGGCTGAAATTTGGCATGCAGGTACATGTTATAACGTAGGCATCCGCTAAGAAAGGATTTTGATCAATTCCACCCACAAGGGGTTAAAATAGGGGAAGAAAGTTTGTATATGGACTATGGTAATACTTCTTAACGCGAGCGAAACCGCGGGCAAAAGCTCGTTGCTAGTATATCTGAGATTTGCACAATTAACATAGAGTTGTGGGATCGTTATCTAAGCCGGACCGGCCGGCCCTTAATTTTAACTTGAAATGCAAACGTGAGTGACTAAATACTGCGTAGTGCCACCAAAAGTTATTATTTATGGACTATGGTAATCCTTATAAAGATTAAGTGCCGGTGATGTTTTCATGATTTCATACATAATTTAATGTAATTTTTGTAGGCTTTTCAGCATCAAAGTGTTCCTTTCTAATCCAAACAATCGAATGGCAAAATGTGTTGTACCGAAATTTTTTAGTTCGAAATTCACCTGAATACATAGCAGGTTCTTGAAGGCAGTTGTTGTATTGTTTTTCATATCTATA
The DNA here is from genome assembly GCF_905147365.1 of Aricia agestis. NCBI lineage: Eukaryota > Metazoa > Arthropoda > Insecta > Lepidoptera > Lycaenidae > Aricia > Aricia agestis. The sequence goes on along the minus strand of NC_056424.1, from coordinate 6,508,079 downwards.
TATTAATACGTAAGAGAAAAACTTTGTAACCCTTTTTACGAAAAATGGGGAAACGTAGGTGAATGAAATTTCGCACAGTTATAGTTTATATGGTGAAGGAGTGCATCGAGCTAATATTATTTTAAAATAATGCTTTTATCATATATAATTTTAACAAATAAAACGTTACACACACTACGACACTACTACTAGGAAAAATGACAGATTTTTTAGTGAAAAGCCTATACGAATTATACTTTTTTATTTATGGTTGAAGTCTGTTGACAACAAGTTGACAAATTGAAAATGGATTATTGTTTTTTTTTTATTTAATTTTAGATACTATCAGACATTGTTTACACGGCCAGTCTGAGATCAGCTGAGTCCCACAAGAATTGAAAAAAACTATGATGAAGTCAATATTTTTTACAAAATATAGGTAGTAGTTGTACGTAAGGTCGAATTTCGACCATTGGGCGATCTCTAGTCATTATTAAACAATACACATTAAACAAATATGTGTAGTGACTTCAAAAGTGAGTCAATGTTTACTGTTGTGGCATTTCATATTGTATGAAAGAAAGGGGAAATTATCATATTTGTCCACCTTGATCACACGCTAAGTGACATCTCATGAAATACTTGTTTGTCGTAACAAGGAAAAGACGCAGCGTTTTCACTCAGGTTATTTGCAGAAGAAATACCAGAATAGCTCCTTGCCAAAGTTTCTGGTTTTCGTAAACGATGTCAGATAATATTTTCCACTAAAAAATACAGGAATACTACCCATACCACTTGAGATGCAAACATTCCATCTGCCCTGAGCATGGCATTTTTTTCTGTGGTGGTTGCGTAGATGACAGCGCTCATAGTGACTAAACCTAAGATTTTTTATCATTTTTACGTATACGTATTTTAAGATCTAACGTTTGTCGTTCTAAAAAGTAAAATACGAAGTGTGGATTAGTCACTTTTTGTTTATTTATTTTTATTGTGTCTATTTATTATTACTTGTTTTTATTGTGTCTCTTCAAAATATTATAAACTAAGACCTATTCTTTAAGCTAAAAATAAATTTGCTTTAAATGTCGTTGAAATGGAAAAAATAACAACGGTTTAAAATCCGGGTAATTATGACCCACCATGCAGTTGTCGTTCCTATTTTCTACCAGGCAGACGCCGGGTTAAATCAGTGCCATATATTATTATTGCAATGTTTTCACGCTAGAGGCAGTACTAGCACAGACAGTAAACAAAATGTTTTCTTCGACGTTTGACAAAGTTTAAGCGTAATATTCTCTATAAATTGGTCGTCTTGGATTATAAAGAGTGCCTTGATTCTACTATTTTGATTCAACGTCAGTACTAGCAGGTATCAGTGCCGTAAACAGTCTTTTTTGCACCCTGTGCGAGCTTTTACAACTGCGCCCTTGCTTTTTTAGATATTGTATTACCCAAGGCAATGTATAGGTCTATTTTACTGTTGGAATCGTGCTCTAGGGGCGCAGCGGGAACTGTTATTGGCAGCAAACCGAAAAAATAAGACTCCTGTCTGGTTTGGCCATTTTTGCGCCCCCCAGAGTCTACGCCCTGTGCCTGGGCACCGGTGGCACCGCCCTATTTACGGCACTGGCAGGTATAGCTTCGTTCCTTGTTCGATCCAGTCAAGTCCTTTCCAACGTCTGAAACAGAACCTGTGGCAAAATCTTGTTATACGAGTATGCGTATTATATTTTATTGTGTTAAATAGTAAATACATTTATTGTTTGTATTTACCATTTAACACAATAAATACCTAATACGCACATAACTAGATATTGTACTGTTTCAGACGTTGGAAAGGACTTGACTGGATCGAACAAGAGCCTTACTTACATTTGTAAGGCTCGATTTATATGTTTTCCCGAAGCAGGGCGGTTTAGCCTCTACGCAACGAAATGACGAATAATTGTATGCAACGAGTCATTTAAGTTTTTTTAATGAAATAAGGAGGCAAACGAGTAACTGGGTCACCTGATGGAAAGCAACTTCCGTCACCCATGGACACTCGCAGCATCAGAAGAGCTGAAGGTGCGTTGCCGGCCTTTTAAGAGGGAATAGGGGAGGGTAGGGATGGGAAGGGAATAGAGGAGGGTAGGGAAGGGAATAGGGTAGGGGATTGGGCCTCCGGTAAACTCACTCACTCGGCGAAACACAGCGCTAGCGCTGTTTCACGCCGGTTTTCTGCGAGAACGTGGTATTTCTCCGGTCGAGCCGGCCCATTCGTGCCGAAGCATGACTCTCCCACGTAAGTAGCGACGCGCCGGTGACTATTTCTATACAATTGCTTGTGATTTCGTTGTTTAGCGGCCAAACCGCTCTGTCAGGCTCTGTCTCGCGGACGCATGTATAAATGGAGCCTTATATTTATTGTGTTAATTTTCCCGGAACTTGGCATCCGAAGTCTACCATTTTGCGATAGTATGCTACAACCGAAAAAAGTTATATTATTTATTAGCGATCACTAGAAAATGTAGAGTTCCTTGAATATTTGTACTGAATCTGCTTATTATGTATGTGGTGATGAGAAATACTAACAAATAAAAGTAAATTGTAGGCAATAAGACATGTTTTTTCCTTATCTTTATCGCAATCTTGGTGGCAGTCATGTTTATCCGTCGTGGTATAAAGTAAAGAAAAGCCTATTTGCTCATTTCTATTTTTTTTCTGGGATAGTTTCAGACTTTTAGTCTATAATAAATTACTAATTTCTGTACGTCACCTGTTTAGACAGTTTTTTTTAAATACGATGGTCAAAATTCAAAAATAGGGTAATTAGTAATAACGCAAAGCGGAGAGAGCCACTAGCACATACCTAGGTACTAGTTTATAATCCGACCAAAAACAGACATTTTGACTGAAACGTGTTCAAACGTTGAACAAAACTTTTGAAGTGAAAACTTCTTTAGCGGCGTTGAGCACTTTTGTGGGATGGGTAAAAACTGTGAAACTCGCGTCAGATTCTCGTGCTGATCGAAAAATCGTAAGACGGTTGGAGAGTAGTGTTGTAACATCGAAATCGATTAATCGAACAATCGATTGTTTTTTTCGATTGTCGATATTTTTTAATCGATTTACGGGTTTCGATTAATTAAAAATCGATTTTCATAAAAAATGGGCTAAAATTTAATCAATTGTAAGGGTTTCGATTTAATAAAAAAATCAATTTTTTAAAAATCGATTTTCATAAAAAATGGGTTAAAAAAAAATTATGCACAACGTTTATACTTAATCAAGTTTTCACTTCTGCCGGCACCCCCGGAGTGCAACCCGTCTTTTTTTGTTTTCTTTCTGTGCCGGTGCTGCCGTCTAGCGTGAAAACGTTGCAGTTTTTATTACCTATTTACACAATACAATGGGATGGGATTAACGCCTCCGTGGTCCAGTGGTTAAGAGCGTGGCTCTTGACTCGGAGGTCGTGGGTTCGATTCCCGCGTCCTAACCTAACCAAACTTGGAAATAACATGTTTCCAACATGTTATTTCCAAGTTTGGTTAGGACAATGCAGGCTGATCACCTGATTGTCTGACAAGTAAGATGATCCATGCGTCGGTACGGACGAAACAGTCGGTCCTGCGCCTGATCTCTCGCCGGTCGTCTTCCGTCCCACTGGGTTATGTGAGTAAAAGCAAGAGAGAGTGCTTTGGCCTGGTTTCAATGAAACCGGCCAGTGGTCGGCCGCTGGCCACCGTCACCGAAACCGATGTGGGAGTTTAATTAACAATGGGATAGCGTGGCACGAGTTTGTTCTTAGTTTAAACCAAACATTACATAGCAAACAGGCTGCTATCTGTCCGTCAATCATGATTAACCTACTATCACTAGACGTATATGTAGAATAATATTTAATAATTAGTAATTACACTTATCTGTTCAGGAGAACCCCTTATGATACTAAGGCCTTATGTACAAGGAAAGCGCAGCGTTTGTATTGGAGTCCGATTATGTGCTCAGCCTCCCCGTGTTTAAAAATATATTCATACGACTTCCAAAATGAAGGAGGTTATTATGCTTTTAACTTGTAGGGTAGCATAATGCTGTCTTTACTTAACTTAATAATAGTTTGCCGTCTAAACTAACTGCAAATCCTAAAACCGCCGCTGGAACGTAAAAGTAATTCTGTCTACTCTGGTAAAAGGGCATAAAAATTGATTTTGTCATGATAAAGGAGTGAGCATACTGAGACGGGCCGTGCCGGGGCTCAGCGTGCCGGGGCGCATCGCAAAAATCCGCCTCCATACAATTTGTATGGAAGCGGATGCGCGTATCGCACACTGTGCCGGGGCGCATCGGTGCGGATTTTTGCTCGGCGGATTTCCGTCAATGCGACACGGCCCGACAAGACCCGCTGCGCCCCGGCAAGACCCGCTCCGCCCCGGCAACAGTGTGCTATAGCAAGCGGCGCGCGGATGTGATGCGATGCGACCCGGCAAGCCTCGGCTCAAAATCCGTCAATGCATTGCGCGCCGACCCGCCCTGGCACGCCCCGGCAGAGTGAGCGTTAAAATCCGTCAATGCGATGCGACCCGACCCGGCAATAGTGTGCTATAGCGCATTTTGCGCTGCGCTCAGCCCCGATCCGCCCCGGCACACCCCGGCACGCGCCGACAAACTTTGCGCGTACCTTAAAAGTACTATTCTCACTCTATAAATGGATTTCTATTCAATAATGGGGATTGTCCATTTTTTTTTAATTTTGCTCATTACAAAAACATATCGAGGAATAAGGTCAGTGATCGTTTTTCTGTATATAAACGAAAAAAATACCCATTAGTTACTTATATTTTTGAACAAATACGTTTAACCTTTGTTTGACCTTCAATGGCGTTAAATTAGCAAGAAATTCGACCAACATTACGTTTCGAACTTTTTTAAAGCTTCTCGTATCAGCTTTCACATAATGAGAACTTGCATTTGACGAACCAGCTATTATAAATAAGATTGAAAGGAAATTTAAAACATGCAGAGGTCAATTGGCGGCCGATGATGACGTCAGAGCGAAACTTTAAATTTTTTTTGAGAAAAAACTAGCCAATGAATTTCAAAATTATTTAATTTATATTCTTAAAATACTCTATTTTAACGAAAAAAAATATAAAAAGTACATGTGATTTTTTTTGGACAATGCCCATTAGTGTCTAAACACACTAGGCCGAAAATACGCGGCAAAAGTTCGACATGATTACGCCTGCATTATTTTAAAACCGATGACATACCATGCCGAAATTTCGTATATTGTATGCGTAGCGTATTGCTGACGTAATCATGTCAAACTTCGGCCGCGTACTTTCGGCCTAGTGTGTTTAGACACTAAAGTTTAGGGAAATATTTAGCTATTTCCCTAAACTTTAGCAAGTTTATGATTGACAATGCCATATGAAACTACATAGTAACATTTAGGCAAAAGGGTACGATTAATTTATTTTCCACGCGTGCAATTAGTAGTTGAATGTGCTATGATTATGAATTATTATAGGATCAAATTATTGTTGGCGTGTTGTTTGTCACTCGATATTAGTGACCTAGGTATCTAGTGTAGTGGGTTACTAGATTATCGATCGCATTGATTGGATTTATCTAAGCCTACGTATTTGATATATTTTTCTTATAAGTAAGTAAAGATGTCTGCTTGATATGCACACATGGAAAAAATAGAGACACAACAAATTATTTTAGGTTCTTCAAATTAAACTTTTGCTATTTTGGCAATAAACACATTGTTAGTTAGGTTACTTGTACTAATATGTATTCTGTGGTTAGGTGGACCAAAACACAAAATATTTTTTTTTTAATGAAATAAGGGGGCAAACGAGCAAACGGGTCACCTGATAGAAAGCAACTTCCGTCGCCCATGGACACTCGCAGCATCAGAAGAGCTGCAGGTGCGTTGTCGGCCTTTTAAGAGGGAACAGAGTAATAGGGGAGGGTAGGGAAGGGGAGGGAATAGGGGAGGGTAGGGAAAGGAATAGGGTAGGGGATTGGGCCTCCGGTAAACTCACTCGGCGAAACACAGCGCAAGCGCTGTTTCACGCCGGTTTTCTGTGAGAATGTGGTATTTCTCCGGCCGTGCCGAAGCATGGCTCTCCCACGTATAAATTGGAAAGCTTGCAATAAGCAGTCGAAAAATTCCTCACATATACAGGGTGTAACAAAAATAAGTGATAATACTTTAGGTTGTGTACATGTTCCTTGTAGAGAGTTCACTGTGAAAGTAGCAGCGCTGAAAGACCAAATTTTTTTTCACTTTTGTATGGGGAAACTCGTGAGTCGTGACGCTTGGGCCCTTGCCCATACAAAAGTGAAAAAAAATGTTCGTCTTTCAGCGCTGCTACTTTCACAGTGAACTCTCTACAAGGAACACGTACTCACCCTAAAGTATTATCACTTATTTTTATTACACACTGTATAAAATATGTATTTTCCGATTCCTCAGCATTATTAAACTTGAGTCTATGTAAACATACTCATCTCTCATTATTTCTGCATTGCGGTAGGCTTAGGCCCACTTGCGTCATTCACGCAAATCGTCGATTTTCTTTTTCTCTTTTGTTTCTCGTATATATGAAAGAGAAGGCATAATATTTTGACGAATGATAACAGTAACCCAGACAAGTGAAGTAGGCCTTTGCATATGAATCGTGAGTGAACGTTAAACATTCGAACACGAAATTGTGCTCATCGCCCAAGGCTGTATCTCACTTCACACATAATTCTGTCGTATCGTACCTACCTGTTTCAATGAGGAAAGATTCTCAAACCGGCTTGAATTTAGTACAAGATAGGTTTATATATCTTGCCAATAAATTATAGGTACGTATTCCACATTGTGTATAGGTACAGACATTTATTATAGTGAAAATATTACACAATACTTATACAATTTTGTTATGAGAAAATGTTGTTTAATTTTACCATTCCAAAGGCAATTAAAGTGGTAATTTAAAAAAAAACAGGACAAAACATCAAACCCCGTATTATGTATAATGTTTTGTCCTTGTCAGCCAAGACTTTTCTAACTTGTCGGTCCGAGATCTATAAATTAAATTTTTATAGATCTCGGACCGACTCGGATTTAGGGTCAATTCAGACCGCAACGCGACGCGCGTTTCTGTATCGAATTGACAGATTTCAATTGCGTGAGACAGCGACCACATAGCCTCTAGACGCCTAATGCAAGGCGAATACTTTCAGACAATATGTAAGACTTATAGGTCTTACTTTAGATAATGATAGCGAAATCTGTCTTAGTATCGACCACATCCGTGACCCATGTACATCTCGTGCGTTTCATACAAAATATTTTTTTTACTGTCAAGAATCAATTTATTCAGAGCTCAAATTACACTGGTCTGAATCCATGACGAAAGCATTTGACATAAGTCATAATATCCCTTTCTATCAAATACAAATTAGTAATGCTTATTCTTTCTTCCGTTATCGTCACGCGTCACTAGTGATGTGAAACCAACTATCTTTCAGAGGTATATTTTTTTTAATCGAAAATCGTAACAACGCGTGATATGCTCAAGTCATTTTGAGTAGGACTGTTGTTAAACAACTGATTAATGATTATAATTTATAGCAATAAAAATTGTCGATTGTACCGTTGACCGATCGTTGAGTCGGTACCAGATATACTTAGCTGAATCTTCAGTCTGTCAGAATATTAGAAACTTTTTTAACTGGCACCGACTTCAAAATGATGAAGATTGTGTACAGAAATAGTTGAGTTTTAGCCGAATTCGGAAAAAGGCACTATTAGATAGGAAAAATTATTTAATACTTTTTAGTTCATATTATAAGGATGTTATTATTGTTTTTACCTTGGAAGTCGGTTTTAATTTTTTATTAAAAATAATAATTTCACTCTTTTTAGTTACCTAGTAAAACGTAGAAAAATACACCTGTATATTATTCTACGTATCTTATTACAAGCTCACCGATGAGCGAGACACAATAGAATAACAATAGATTTCCACGAATCCACGATCGAAGGATCAATAGGAGTATAATCATTAATCAGTAAAACCATTTCGGAGGAGTAAGGTTACTAACATTGTGACACGAGAATTTTAAATTATTTATGAAGATAAGAAGATGTACTTATTTATTATATTAAATATTCATATTATAAGGCACTTATTTAAAGGGGCAGTTGTAAATTGCAGTTTTGGTAAGTTAAAAATTATAAATGGCACGTTTAATAACCAGTTTAGCAGTTAAAACTAAGCAGTAAAGTAAACAAAAATGAGTTGCAAAAAATAATGAAATGGATCATTGAAAACATTATTGAACAGTAAAATAATTAAATGAGCGGTAAAAATTAATGAATGAGCGGTTACGTGTGGGCAGTAACGAATCGGAATGTCAGTAAGAAATCTCATTCTAAGCAGTTCTTTAAACAATGAGGCGGAAAAATATAATAAAATCGGCCAAGTGCGAGTCGAACTAGCCCATGGAGGGTTCCGTACCATTATAAAGCGAAAGTAAGACGGTCGCCGGCTGCTGCCGCAGCACGCTCGCTTCGCTCGCTCGGCTCCCTCTGTGTTGTGGTCTAAGTTCTAACCTAACCTAACCTACTCTTGGACTTTCTGGATTGTGTTAGTTTTTGTTTTGGCGGGGGGCTGCGCGCGCCGAACCCCCCTTTCGGGGGGGCTGCGCCCCCCCGTCCCCCCGCTGCGGCATCCGTGGTTAAGTAGGCCTTCTGTTAAGTCGTTATCGATATAGCGATCTTTGCACGAAATATTTTGAATGTGAAGTTTTGAGAATACACAAACTGTGTTACGCTCGTAAAAATCTCATAATTCGGTATTTTATTCGAAGATGAACTTTTCTCACATCCTGAGAATTGGGCCCCAGATGCGTGTGGTCTATGGTGGTTGCATGCTAAGGTACCTATGAATAGGGAATGCAATCTCGTTCTCGCGAGATCTCGTTCTCGCGAGATCTCGGCCTTTTTTATCGAGATTGATCTCGGACGAAAAAAGGCGAGATCTCGCGAGTTTAACAAGATTGCACTTGAGCATAAAAACGTCTTATTCGAAGCGCGGACTGACACGGACGGAGTTGTGATCACGGAGTAAAAACAAAGCGTAGCTGGCATAAGCAATTACTGTGCACTGTGATTTTCAACTAGGTCCTGAATTTTGACTTCTCGTTGTTTTGTTAGTTACAAAAGAACTGTTTTATTACTAAAAGATTTGTGTTTGATAGTGTGCGCTTTTATGATTCTAGACGTCACGTTATCGTGGACGCCGGCTTCCACGATAAAAAGTTTGGGTACGTTCAATGCCCTTTTGATTTTACGCACCGCGGACGTTTTGTGCGGTTCAGAAGTGTAGACGTCGTGATGTCCTCTAATGTGCACACACACAATGTGTTAAAAAGTTATCGTCGAAGGAAATTTAAAAACGTCTTCATATTATATTTCCATACATTGTACTTCACTATGTGTCGTTTTACCGCGGACGTCCACGATATTACCGCCACGTCCAAAATTATAAAAGCGCACATTAGAAGAGAAGACTGGTTGCTTCTTTCATTTGTTATTTGATAGAAGATACGTACTTATGTCAAAGTTTACTACTTAAAAATTATAGACAGATACGTCAAACAATATTTGATGCATAAAATTCAATTGAAAAAATTCGTGAAAATGAATTTTAATCTTATAATACTAATTATAATATTCATTACTTTTTTTCCTAATTTATTCAAATATTGTGATTATTTGCAAAAAAAAACCACCAAACTGCTAATCTCGCGAGATCTCGAAATTGGCGAGATCTCGCGGTATTGTATTCATAAACTCGCGGGATCTCGCTTGAGCCCCAATCTCGCGAGATTTGCATTCCCTACCTATGAATATCTCGATGGCAGCCGCGGCCTGGCTGCTGCGGCTCGGCCGCCTATTATCGAAGCAACTTACTTCTCAGAAGTAATGTCAAATGTGTGCCTTACGCTCTGGAGTTAAGGTTGAATTTGTTATGTTCAATTTTGGTGACATTGGTGACCCTGTCGTGGTAATGATGATGATGATGATGATGAATGTAATTTGCATAGTAGCATATGCTTTCAGTTCTTAAAACAGCGCCGAAACCCCCAAACTTGTATCTATAAGGAATCCGGAGTTCTCTTAGTATCTTCGGAACCATAGTATACCTCGTTGCAAAACCTTGCGTTTTGGTAGCATATGCTTAGGATGCTTCTCATAAAACCAAAATCACCATATGTTTCCATATAAATTTCGAGGAGTTCCCTCGATTACTCATGGTTCCCATCATCAGGTCACCACTTTTGAGAAAATGGGACCAAATTGGAGTGAAACCTAATACAACAAAAATTTTGAAAATCAGTTCACAAACGGCGGAGTAATCGTTGAACATACAAAAAAAAATATGAGTTTTGCCGAGTGAGTGAGTTTACCGGAGGCCCAATCCCCTACCCTTTTCCCATCCCTACCCTCCCCTACCCTATTACCCAATTCCCTTTTAAAAGGCCGGCAATGAACCTGCAGCTCTTCTGATTCTGCGAGTATCCATGTATAAAATTTTAAATTAGTTGTTGCTGAAGAATTTTCCAACAATACCATAGATTTTGCGATATTACTTGTAGAGTTCTTTATTATGATTTATGGACTAGATGACACCCGTAATTCCGTTGCGACAAAATTCGTTTTTCCGGCGGTTATTGTACATTTTTTCCGGGTAAAAGGTATCCTATGTCCTTTGCCGGGACTCAAAGTATCTCCATATCGAGCAACATCGGTTCAGCGGTTTGGGCGTAACTGATAGACAGACAGATAGACATAAGTACGTCTTGTAACTTTCTCATTCATAATATTATTAATATTAAGTATGGATGGAAACGCTCCTTTGCCTTCGCGTGTTCCAGGATCATAAGACGACACTATAACTTTTCTTTCGCTCACAAAACTTGCAGTCCAAGAAACGTTTCCATAGGTTTTTCTAATGATCATTGTGCGTTGTCGTGTTCCTGGCCTTGAACTTGCGTTTTATATAGCACAACTACACCGGCCCCTCTGCCAAACGTGTGTACAAGTGCCAAACTATTACGCTTCCTATGTTCGATAATTACTGTACAAATCGATACTTACATCTTTTGTGCTGGAAGTAAAGAAAATTGCAAGGAGCATTTCACGCGGCTAAATTCTCCCATTATTTGGTTTATAAAGTAACATCTTATGGGGTAAGGAATCTCAGAAATGGTGTTCATTTGACACAATCTTCACAATGACAAGAAATAGTCTCCTAAAATTTTATACTTCCTCTCCGGAAGCACTCACTTAATTTTTAACCTTATAGAATCATGATAGACCAGCAATGTTAGTTTCACCACAGAATAGATAATAGTACAAGTTTAACTATAACTAACTATAGGACTAACTTTAGAAAAGATTCTCATGGTTTGACCATATTTTATAATAATGATAATATAATTTATGCGAATGTGTGCCTAAATGTCTGTCTGTTACCTCATCACGCTCAAACCGCTGAACCGATTTTATCTCGGTATGGTAATATGTAGCTTGAGTCCCGGGAAAATACATAGGATACTTAAGAGGATACCACAGCGGCTAGAGAAATGAAAAAAAAGTACGTGTAATATCTATAGCTGTCTCGCTTACCTCAAGCCTATACCGCAGAACGCGATAGAGACAACTGCAGAAAATCCAGAAAATCAACGATTCGTTGTCCCCTGATTCATTCTCCAAAACTTAACCGATTTAAGTACTTTTTTCATTAAAGATTAAAAAAAGGCTTGAGCTGTGTTCCTATGTTTTGCTTTTTTTGTATAATCTATCCAAATCTGTTTTCTGGACGTTTGAACACAGTGGAAAATCTGGCCATTTTTTTGGGTTTTTGAACGTTCATATCTTATTTAATAATTAAATTATGAAAAAAAAGAAAACAAAGGGACATTGTATTAGTGGCCGTAGATATTCAGGAAAAATTATAACTCTACTAGCATTATCCAGGGAGGAAACAGGAAACAACGTTTGTATGGAAAAAATGGCGGTGTGGAATCCTCTTAAGCTCTGGTTTCCTCCAAAAGCGGCGCCGCCATGCAGCGGCCACAATACAGCGTTGAATTATGTCACTAGAACGTTGTCGCGGGCGGTATGGCGCGGTTTCCTAGAGAACGGTGTCAATTATCGTTCTCTAGGAAACCGCGCCATATTGCTAACATGGACAAAGTTCTAGTGATGTCATTCACCGTTGTATTGCGGCCGCTGCATGACGGCACCGCTCTTGGAGGAAACCAGAGCGATAAACGAATATCTGCACACCGGAGTTGGCGGGCGCCATCTACTGTAATATAAATTCTAATCTTTTATTTTTCTTTTGCTAAATACGCCTTATTTACAAACCAGACGCAGTAGTCTGTCTGAACAGACTGAAGTCATAGGTATGGCACTTCGGCGGCCTGCCAAGTGGACTGTCATCACTCGCAACGCCATCATCGAAGCGAGACCAGATGATTTATGTATCTTGATGGTGATGTGACAACATAGGCTGGCAACGCAACTGCTGCAGCTCTTCTGATGTTGCCAGTGTCCATGGGCGACGGTAGTTGCTTTCCATTAGGTGACCCCTGCTCGTTTGGCCCCTTATTTCATAAAAAAAAATAGGAGCACAGAATAGAGTATCTTATTATATACGCCTAAACGCGCGGTTGGGCGGCGCGCGGCTTTTACACCGTGACAAATAACAATTGTGTGTAAATGACGCAACCGCGCCGCTTATATTTAAATAAATCGTTACATACAATTATTACGCGATTAGCTGCCAATCCGCTTGCGTTGGCATGGACGCATATAATATACGAGCTTTTGCCCGCGGCTTCGCTCGCGTTAAGAAAGATTACTATACACAAACTTTCATCCCCTATTTTAACCCCTTGGAGTTGGAATTGATCAAAATCCTTTCTTATCGGATGCCTACGTCATAACATCTACCTGCATGCCAAATTTCAGCCCGATCCGTCCAGTGGTTTGGGCTGTGCGTTGATAGATCACTATGTCAATCAGTCAGTCACCCTTGAGTTTTATATATATAGATAAATTAGCTAGTTAACAACTGCGGGCTTGCGGATCCCTAAAAATGAGCCTGGGTGGATATTGGATTTTTTTATCATTTTCGTGAATAATCGAGCCATTGTATTAGTAATCTCGTGAAAAATCTTGTACGATTTCCCTACATTTTAGCAACTGACAATTATTATCAAGCTGAAACTCTTACTGCCGCACTCAGAGACGAATAATAATTACTTAAATGTAATTAATTTAACAATTTGTCATAAGAGTTAGACATTATCTCTCAAACCTTTCATTAAATTGAAGGTTCATTCTTCATTAAAAAGTAAAGTACGGCGGTAACTGTATTTAGGGCCTGTTTCACCACTTTCTGATAAAGTGCCTAATACACAACTCTTTTGCCAGATTCTCCATACTTGATCTGTCAAGTTAATTGGTGGATAGCCTTATCAGGAAGTGGTGAAACAGGCCCTAAATGTAATTAAATTATGACAATTTTGACATCAGCTCCATACAAACTATTTCAAGTCGTTAGTTCCTCCTTCCTGTTTATAGTACCTGGGTTGTTTTTGTGGCTAAAAAGTCTAGAGTCTAGACACGTAAAAAGTGTCTTAGACATTCCGTGGCCTCGACCTAGCGTCCGCTTGGCTGTATTTCATCCATCGAGATGTTTTTAAATTAATTTTAATTGGAACCGTCTATGGCATAGACAATAATATGTTTTCGTTGCTAGCGTTGTGTACCAAGTGTACACTGTACACTAGCAAGAGGAAAGTAAAAGCAAAAATTTGTTACTAGGTGATGCCCGCAACTCCGTTGCGCCAAAATTCGTTTATCGCACAAGAACCGTACATTTTTTTAAGACTAAAAAGTATCCTAGGTCATTCCTCGGTCTCAAATTTTATCAAAATTAGTTTAGTAGAAAAGGTAACAGATAAATAAAGATAGACAGCCACAATTTGTCATTTATAATATAAGTATGGAAGATGGATATTTCTTGCTTTATTTAACCACTAGCTGTTGCCCGCGACTTCGTCCGCGTGGACTTCAGTTTATAGCGCGCGATGTCAACAAAACGTTTGGTGTGATTTTTTTTCACGCACGTAAAGTTGACCGAATGTAATGTAAATGACACAGCTAATTGCTATTTTATTGGTTTCAGGTACGTTGGCGTATTTTGTTTCGTAAGAGCCTGGTATTAAGATAACAAGGTATGATGTAACCCTGCAGAATTATACCAATTATTGGTTACTAATATTTTCTAAAATTACGTTTATTAAAATAAAATATGTAGTTAAGTATGGTTTTTGTAACATTTCAGTAGATTTGCTAATAATAGAGTATGAAACATTAAAAATCAAGACATTGTTTTAAAATTACTTTTATTTTATGGTAAAATCTTCCTACATATTATTTTTAAAATTTTATGTTACCCCTAAAATTGTGTGGATTATTTAAATAAAATATTCACCTGACTTCTTCCCTGGTTTACGTTCACGGTAATACCCATCATTATGGTTTGTAGAAGCCTGTACTGTTTGTTCCTGAAGAATGAAGATATTATGGCCCAGATACGCGACTTTTCTTTGCTTGATGGTACGAACAAGTGGATTTTTAACCCCCGACAAAAAAGAGGGGTGTTATAAGTTTGACGTGTCTGTCTGTTGGTCTGTCTGTCTGTCTGTCTGTCTGTATGTCTGTATGTCTGTCTGTCTGTCTGTCTGACTGTCTGTCTGTCTGTCTGTCTGTCTGTCTGTCTGTCTGTCTGTCTGTCTGTCTGTCTGTCTGTCTGTCTGTCTGTCTGTCTGTCTGTCTGTCTGTCTGTCTGTCTGTCTGTCTGTCTGTCTGTCTGTCTGTCTGTCTGTCTGTCTGTCTGTCTGTCTGTCTGTCTGTCTGTCTGTCTGTCTGTCTGTCTGTCTGTCTGTCTGTCTGTCTGTCTGTCTGTCTGTCTGTCTGTCTGTCTGTCTGTCTGTCTGTCTGTCTGTCTGTCTGTCTGTCTGTCTGTCTGTCTGTCTGTCTGTCTGTCTGTCTGTCTGTCTGTCTGTCTGTCTGTCTGTCTGTCTGTCTGTCTGTCTGTCTGTCTGTCTGTCTGTCTGTCTGTCTGTCTGTCTGTCTGTCTGTCTGTCTGTCTGTCTGTCTGTCTGTCTGTCTGTCTGTCTGTCTGTCTGTCTGTCTGTCTGTCTGTCTGTCTGTCTGTCTGTCTGTCTGTCTGTCTGTCTGTCTGTCTGTCTGTCTGTCTGTCTGTCTGTCTGTCTGTCTGTCTGTCTGTCTGTCTGTCTGTCTGTCTGTCTGTCTGTCTGTCTGTCTGTCTGTCTGTCTGTCTGTCTGTCTGTCTGTCTGTCTGTCTGTCTGTCTGTCTGTCTGTCTGTCTGTCTGTCTGTCTGTCTGTCTGTCTGTCTGTCTGTCTGTCTGTCTGTCTGTCTGTCTGTCTGTCTGTCTGTCTGTCTGTCTGTCTGTCTGTCTGTCTGTCTGTCTGTCTGTCTGTCTGTCTGTCTGTCTGTCTGTCTGTCTGTCTGTCTGTCTGTCTGTCTGTCTGTCTGTCTGTCTGTCTGTCTGTCTGTCTGTCTGTCTGTCTGTCTGTCTGTCTGTCTGTCTGTCTGTCTGTCTGTCTGTCTGTCTGTCTGTCTGTCTGTCTGTCTGTCTGTCTGTCTGTCTGTCTGTCTGTCTGTCTGTCTGTCTGTCTGTCTGTCTGTCTGTCTGTCTGTCTGTCTGTCTGTCTGTCTGTCTGTCTGTCTGTCTGTCTGTCTGTCTGTCTGTCTGTCTGTCTGTCTGTCTGTCTGTCTGTCTGTCTGTCTGTCTGTCTGTCTGTCTGTCTGTCTGTCTGTCTGTCTGTCTGTCTGTCTGTCTGTCTGTCTGTCTGTCTGTCTGTCTGTCTGTCTGTCTGTCTGTCTGTCTGTCTGTCTGTCTGTCTGTCTGTCTGTCTGTCTGTCTGTCTGTCTGTCTGTCTGTCTGTCTGTCTGTCTGTCTGTCTGTCTGTCTGTCTGTCTGTCTGTCTGTCTGTCTGTCTGTCTGTCTGTCTGTCTGTGGCATCGTAGCATCCAAACGGGTGGACCGATTTTGATCTAGTTTTTTTTGTTTGAAAGCTGACTTCATTGAGAGTGTTCTTAGCTATAGTTCATCATCATCAGCCTGCTCCGTGCTGAAAAATCGCTGTTCATCTGGTTCGTGAAGGGCCGATTAGCCACTTGCAGGCTTTATTGCATTCTAGTTCGTGACATTTATGAATATTTACACATTAATGGAAAGTTGACCTGGTGCTGCAGCATCACCTGGTAATCAATAGGATACCTCACCAACTTAGAGCAACGGTTTCGTGTTTGGGCTCATTTGAATTGCGACAACTAGTAAGACGTAGATAACCAATAAATTTTTGCATGCTGCTGCTGCAGCATCACCTGGATTCTATAGGAGCCGAGCTCCATATGAACCCAAAGTGGAGGTTTCATGTTTGGACTCATATTGACGGCCTCATCCAAAAGGACATTCGTAGATGGTATTCATTGGGATATAATATGATCCCGTTGATAGGAATTATTCTGCACTACCCACACAAGTTTAAAAAGCATGAAATAAAATTAAATTAAGAAATTTAAAAAAACCCCCGCCAAACAACTTTAAAAAGTAATGAAATAATATATTTTACTGACTTTAAGTTTAAATAATTCCTAAGTGTAAAGTGATATTTTAGTCCATAATTGTTGTCAAGGTGTGTCGGGGGACCGCTAATGTAGATGATTGATTTCACATAACATTATAGTTTAAGGGTCAGTTCACAGCGAACCGAATCGAGACAATCAGTGACATGGCGATACAAAATACACTGTTGGCGGTCCCCCGACACACCGTGACAACAATTATTATGGACTTAAAATATCACTTTACACTTAGGAATTATTTAAACTTAAAGTCAGTAAAATATATTATTTCATTACTTTTTAAAGTTGTTTGGCGGGGGTTTTTTTAAATTTCTTAATTTAATTTTATATATCAATGGCGATTATGGTCAATTTTAAGATAATTAGTATTAAATACTATTTATTTTGAAGTCTATTTCTTTTCAAATCGTGTCATTTGTATTTATATTCTATATTTTAAGAATATAATATTTTTAAAATGACGGAAATATGTTTTTATTTTATTTTTTAAACGTTAGGTTTCGGTAAATAAAATTTACGGCTATTGTCGTGTAGATTACAAAGCGGTCAACCCGAGTACCGACTCTACCTATGTTTTACATAAAAAACCGTCCAAGTACGAGTCTGACCAGTGCAGGTTAGGTATGTAGGTAGTTTGTAACTAATAAATTTCTTATTAGGCTTTGGAGTTCTGAATGAAATTTAACAAGTGGAAAATATTTCACATTTCTTAAATTTCGAAGTTCCATGTTACAGAAAGTATGAATTTTAAATTCCTTGTGAATTTTGCATTTTTAGAAATCTTTTTTTTTTATCTACCATAATTGAAAAATAAGTTTTTTTTCCTCAGTTCCAAAGACTACAAAGACCAGAGTGCTTAGTCAAAATGCATTCGTTAGTTTTGAAAGCGTAGTCAGTAGTAAATATAGTTTATGGCATTTGACATAACGCATCGCTTAGTGACATGCGGCGCTTGCGATGCGTGACGTCGAATCCATTTTTGACATCAAACTCAGACTTTGAATGGCGGCCCATTCAACTCGACCGGAGAAATACCACGTCCTCACAGAAAACCGGCGTGAAACAGCGCTTCCGCTGTGTTTCGCCGAGTGAGTGAGTTTAGCGGAGGCCCAATCCCCTACCCTTTTCCTTTCCCTACCCTCCCCTATTTCCTTCCGTACCCTCCCCTATTCCCTTCCGTACCCTCCCCTATTCCCTTCCCTACCCTCCCCTATTACACCTTAGAAGGCCGGCAACGCACCTGCAGCTCTTCTGATGCTGCAAGTGTCCATGGGCGACGGAAGTTGCTTTCCATCAGGTGACCCGTATGCTCGGTTGCCCCTTATTTCATAAAAAAAATACTGGACAAGATCTTATAAGTTATAAGCCATAAGGTTCTCTTTTTTGAATTACGGAACCATAAAAAGGAACATAATTCTTCATAACAACCTATTGTATTTCGTATCAATTTGATATTCCTTGAGAAAAACTTTATGTTATAACATCATAATTTTATAATAAGTAATATTATGATTAATAACATGTTTTATATTATGTCAACGTTTGAACATTGAAGGGGTAACTTTTAAGGTTTTAACTTAATACTACTTAAATTAATTCATCAAGCCCCATACGCTCACCGGTGAACGAGACACAATAGAATACCTATTGTGTCTCGTTTTCCCACGATCGACGGGTTAAATATAGATTTTGACATAAGCCCCATACATTGTCTGTCATACTCTATTACATTGAAGTTTAAGGGCCTGTTTCACCACTTCCTGATAAGTCTATCCACAATTAATTTGACAGATCAAGTATGGGGAATCAAAAATCAAAGGCTTTAAGTCTATCGTTATTCTGTAATTTCTACATAATTATGGCATAGTTTCGGTCTAATGAAAATGTTTGTTTGGCCATTTAAAAGTTTAGACTTTATAGTTGCTAAACAATTTAGAAAGTATGACGTAGTTGCTTCGGTTTTAATTAGGTGTGAATTAAAATTGAGCATGTCTTGCCAGTTCAAGTATACTAACACTATCTAGCGGTGAATATCGTGATACTTGAAGTACGCAGTTCGGCCTTTCACCAGTAGATGTCGCTAACACCATGTCTTAATACACTGTAACATAGCAGGCAATAGGCATTTTAGCCCGGCCGCACACCATCCGAATTTCTGATCAGAAAAATTCGGACACTCATACATTTTGTCACGTCCGAATTCTAATAGTATGCGGGGTCCACAACAAAGTACGTTCCGGCGGGGCGTCCGAATTTTTCTTATCAGAAATTCGGATAATGTGCGGCTAGGCTGAATGTCTCCTTGGTCTTGTGGTTTAGCGCGTGGATCTTGAGTCGTCGAGGTCGTGGGTTTGATTCCCACGTTGGAAACGTGTTATATCCAAGTTTGGTTTGGACTAGATAATAATCCATGCGTCAGATAGGCATGTAAAAGTTCCTGCGCCTGATCTCTCGTTAGTCGTGTCGGTCGTCCGTCCCACTGGGTTATGAGAGTAAAGGAAAGTAGAGTGAGCTTGCGTACACACTTGGGTACTATAAAATTGCTCCTGCGTAAATGGTCCAGTTTCCATGAAACTGGCCACCGTCACCGAAACTGGTGCGGGAGTTATTATAATATTATTAGACTGCCTATTTTTTTTTTTTTTTTTTTATTATAAAATTGGGGCCGTCTATAGACTGTTCGTCCATATCCTTTTTTAGTTATTTTATTATTTAGATTTTTCGCACCAAGGATAATTGAAATAATATTATGAATTTTAATTAATTGTGGTCCATCACGCCATGGACACTTTTTTTTTTTTTTTTTTTTTTTTTATATATATGTGTATATGTATATTTAATAGAATAGAGTATAATATGTTATACATATAATAAATAAATATATACATTTATTGTTTTATAAATTGCATAATAATAATATTAATGTTTTGAACGGTGAGGTCCCAGTCGGTGTGGCGGCCAGTAGATCCGACATTTTCCGATTTCCTTAGATTTTATGCTGCTCCACCCTTTGCCTTTAGATGTTGTGACATTGGCTTGGTGGAGAGGGGTCACTCAAGCTGGGTGGAGTTTCTAGGTTGTTAAAAAGACATCGTTCTGTGTCGAATCTACCCGCCATGTGGCTTAGGACTTTATCGTTCCTGTCTTTTATAGCCATTTTTATATTATAATCTTTTATGTGTTCGGTTGACACCTCCGTGGCTCTTTTTATGAAGCTTGCCACAGCGTCTCCATCAGTGTCAGTGTAATAGACACAGGTGTTAGTGTGCCGGGATATAGCTACAACTGCATGAGGAACGCTGTCATGGATTGCCAGCTTTCGGGACTTGGTCTGTATGATGATCACCGAAGGACTCGTTAATCCCTGAGCTTAATGGATTGTGAGGACGCGAGAGTCCGTTCCCGATCCATAGCCTGTATTAGTGAGGGCTGCTTTCTCCTCTTGTGTGTGGACAAGATACAGGGTATTTAGATCGGTTTTAGGTATTCTCGCTCCTGTATACTTCATTAGCTTTAGGGACCGCACAATTTCCTTCGATGAATAGATGTTATTATAGACCATGTTTAAGGCGTATGCCACATCCATAGGGCTCCTGTGTGTGCTAGACAACTCCTGGGTGATGCTGGTTACCAGGTTTGGACGAGTGTAATTAAGTTTAAAGAGGTTTTCACGCTCTATAAACGGAAGTTGGTTAATATCTCCAATGAGGATGACATCGTTGGCGCCTGTTAACTAATTCGCCATGACGATTGAGCCGAAATGGTTCATGAGGGCCTCGTCAACTATCAACCTTTTGTAGGTTCCTTTTGTCCCATTTACCAGCAAAGAGGCCATGGTACGAACTTTATCTTTAACTTTGTTGCCAGTTCGTAGCGATAGCCTTTGCTTTAGATCCTCGGCTGCTTCGATTGTAGTTGTTATTATAACGTCTGTTTCCTCATTGAAGTTATTAATGATCCAAGTTGTCTTCCCACATCCAGGAACCCCATTGACCCACGAGTAGTTGATAGGTTTCGCGAATATGTCCCAGTCCATGCTAGATTCGGGGTCCCCAGATAGGACTTCTGCCATTTCTAGTATCCTGTCTTCCAGCATTATTCTGGTACATTCCGTTATTACCACTATTGGATCCTCAGATTTTGTAATAAATTTGAGTGTTCCCGTGCGTTTTGTCTCATCCTCGTCCAGAACCACGAATCCGCAGTCGGCACTTAATGCCGCCATATACTGCCCTGTCATCGCCCCGGCAATTATTGTGGAGGTGACATTGTCGTATATGGCAGCTTTTGCATCCTCGAGTCTCACTTCTAACAGCTTTTGATTTTTCCGCTGATAGGCCTGCATGATCTTATTGCAGGTCAAGAGCTTTATGGTCTTGTTTGCTCTTATTATTGCCTGGAACTCGAGGAAGGCATTTATTATATGATCTTCGGGGCTCTGGGCCAGTCTGAGTTTTGGCGGGAGCACTTGCTCGAGATCGGCCCTATATCTTTTGTTTTTATTTGCCGGTGTTTGTGTAGATGGTTCCCTCAAAAAAGCCTCCATTGCTAAAGCCTGCCGATTTGTTTGTGACGAAGCCTTGATCCGAGAAAGGGTGTTTTTATCCTCGATCATTCTTTCACGGTGAAGTACTTTTTTGATGGATCCCACAAACGCTTTTAATTTGGCCATTGAGTTTAGAGACTTCTTAATTTCATTTTTATCTCTCTCTTTCTCATCCTCTTTTTTGTCCTCCCGTGATGCTTGGAGTCGTTCACTTGCGGAGGATGAGTTCGCCTTATTACTGGGTTGGGACGCTGCTGGCTGATCATCACGATTCCTTTTGAGGAAGCTTAGGTCATCCCCTCGGTTCTCGTAGACGATTATCTCATGATGTTCTGAGGCTAGACTGCCTATTACCTATTAGAGAGATTTCGGTTTTCAATTTCCTAAAATCTTATAGACGTGTACAATCGTCCAATTCGCGCGATCGCGATTAAGCCCACCGTAAGTTCGGTTTCGCAAAGGCTTAAGAATTAAGTTTAAGACCTAGACTCTGTAGTCTATCCTGTGACTAAAAGTACAGCGAGAAGACGGGAAACATCCTCCCTATTTTCGCTAAATCGCTACCTAGCTAAATGCACATCTGAAAATTATACATTTAAAGTTGACCTTAATTTTACGGTTTTCTTCTGAACTTCTGAACCAAAGGCAACCTAAGTATGAAAACATGCGTGGAAGAGCCATGCTTCGGCACGAATGGGCCGGCTCGACCGGAGAAATACCACGTTCTCACAGAAAACTGGCGTGAAACAGCGCTTGCGCTGTGTTTCGCCGAGTGAGTGAGTTTACTGGAGGCCCAATTCCCTTCCCTACCCTCCCCTATTCCCTTCCCTACCCTCCCCTATTCCCTTCCCATCCCTACCCTCCCCTATTACCCTATTCCCTCTTAAAAGGCCGGTAACGCACCTGCAGCTCTTCTGATGCTGCGAGTGTCCATGGGCGACGGAAGTTGCTTTCCATCAGGTGACCCGTTTGCTCGTTTGCCCTTTTATTTCATTAAAAAAAAAACTGTAAGTGCCTACTTACAGTTTTTTTTTAATAGGTAGTTACTTAATGTATAATGTGCCTACATTATACATTAAGTAACTAACTACCTACTAACTAACCGGCGGTCACTCACCGTGATCATGCAATGCGTCACAGCGTCAAGTAATCCATGTAATTATAAACCAAGATGTTCTCAACTTACGCACGAAGTTTGGTGAGGTTTAAGATTCTTGTTAGTCCTTAGTGGGAACAAGACTTCCATACTAATATTATAAATGCGAAAGTGTGTCTGTCTCTGTTACCTCTTCACGCCCAAACCACAAAACCGATTTTGTTGAAATTCCGTATAGTCGAGACTCGAAATTCGAGACAGTTTGAATCCCGAGAAAGGACATAGGACACTTTATCCCGGAAAAATCCTCAGTTCTCTCACGATAAACGATTTTTTGCGTAACGGAGTTGCAGGCGTCATTTAGTTGGGGCCTGTTTCACCACTTCCTGATAAGTGACGAATAGGCTATCCACCAATTAACTTGACAGATCAAGTATGGAGAATCTGTCAAAAAAGTTGTGAATAGCCTATTCAACACATTTTTTATTTTTTTATGAAATAAGGGGGCAAATGAGCAAACGGGATGGAATGCAACTTCCGTCGCCCATGGACACTCGCAGCATCAGTAGAGCTACAAGTGCGTTGCCGGTCTTTTAAGAGGTAATAGGGGAGGGTAGGGAAGGGAATAGGGGATGGTAGGGAAGGGAATAGGGTAGGGTATTGGGCCTCCGGTAAACTCACTCACTCGGCGAAACACAGCGCAAGCGCTGTTTCACGCCGGTTTTCTGTGAGAACGTGGTATTTCTCCGGTCGAGCCGGCCCATTCGTGCCGAAGCATGGCTCTCCCATATATTAGGAAGTGGTGAAACAGGCCCTTAGCCTATAATTTTATTCACTGGTTAGTGTCCGATTAAAAGACTTTTTTCGACGAAGCCGTTATCGCCAAATTCTTTAGTAGCTATCGAAATTAATCTATCGAAGTTCTATTAGCTTTGACAGTAAAATAAAGACTGTTAAATTTAGAAATACTAGAGATCGCCCAATGGTCGAAATTCGACCTTACTTTCAACGACATTAGGACTACTACGTACCTATATTTTGAGAAAAAATATTGACTTTAACAATTATTTTTTTTAATTTTTGTCTCTGGGACTCAGCTAATCTCATACTGGCCGTTTTAAGCATTGTCTAATAGTATCTAAAATTCAATAAAAAAACTATAATCCTTTTTCAATCTGTCAACTTGTTGTCAACAGACTTCAACCACAAATAAAAGAGTATAATTCGTATGTATAGGCTTGTCACTCAAAAATCGGTAAATTTTCCTAGTGTGTGTGTTGTAGTGTGTGTAACGTTTTATTTGTTAAAAAATGTATGATAAAAGCATTATTTTAAAATAATATTGGCGCGATGCACTCCTTCACCATATAAACTATAACTGTGCGAAATTTCATGCACCTACGTTTCCCCATTTTTCGTAAAAAGGATTACAAAGTTTTTCTCTCACGTATTAATATATAGATATTGCAAATTTGAATTATAATTATTTTGTTTAATTTAATTATTTGGTTACAGGTAAGCGACAAAAAAGCAGTTGCTCTACAAACGGGTTTGGCAATGAGTACTTATTTGATTTGTAATTTGCTAACATTGGTAAGTAATTTTGAATTTTAAGATTAAAGTGCTACTTATTTTAGTTCGCCCCTACTTTAACATACAAGTAGTTATAACCAACATTAAGTAGTTTTCAATTTCCTCTAAGACCAAAGCGTCTGCTGATATTAATATTCTTTTAGCGATGATTTATGAATTATGATTATTAACTACCTACACAACCGTTGTCAATAGAAATTTTTCTCTACGATATTATTAGGGATAGGGAAATATGAAAAAAGAAACTCATTTCTGAGCTTTATTTTCCGCACATAAAATTCAATATTGTTTCAAAAACCCTTGTTTCTGCACAACGGATAGGCTTAATAAGCGCTTTATGACTTAATTCATTTAGAATATAATTGACCTACTTAATATTTTACGATCTATTAACTCGTCTATTGAAAACCCATTTTTTGCGCAATGTCTAGTAATTTTAGTGATTGAGCAAGATCTCGGTGAAAAAACCTGCCTTGACAAGGCCTGAGTAATGAGTAGTAAATAAAATTTAATTGACGTTACGACTATGTTTTCTTATGTATTTAATATATTTTTATATGCGTTTAGTGGTAGGCGCCAGCATCGCTGAGTTTCAGCGCTGAACCAGGGGCCTGATTGTCATAACACGATCTTCGATCGTTGTAGGCTCTCTCCCTCGCGCGTAGGGCAGGCATATTCGCGGTATTCGAACCAATACTACATCAATGTCCTAAAATACGTGTAGCGTTTTCCCGCGAAACCAAAACAAATATGGCGTCAAAGCAATGACATAGGTAATATCAGCGAGATCCATTTGCGTGGATGACGTGGTGGGCCGCGTCACGCCTGACGTAGACCGACGTCACTGGACGTCCCTCCAGAAATAAATACCAGTCGTAAAGGTGGCTTTCCGATCCTCGTGGCAAACGACTGATATAAATTCAAATAAAATGCAACTTTATGAACTAACTGAAGAATTACTAAAGCCTAGGTTTCTTTTTCTACCGACACGACATTGGTCTAGAGAGTAGAGACCCATGCCGCCTCTGCTTCATAGTATATCTAGCGCAGGTCTATATATAGCGCAGGTCATAAAGTGGCATTTTATTTGAATTTTTTGTCGGTCGCGATCGCTTACCGCGAGGATCGGAAAGTGACCTTTATGCTTACGGCGTATGTAATATGTATAGTTGGTTATCATTGTCGATACGGCCCATATGGCATGGCCGCCATCCAACTCATATCAGTCTCTCAGTCTATGTGTGTCACCTACACTCATGAAAAATTTGTAATTAGGTACTAATTATAACTATCAGCTAAAAATTCATCCAGTAATACTTAGGGCGCGTGCAGACGTGCGCATTCGGATTCAGCTCGCGTGTTTTCCCAAACGCACAGCAGAAACGCACATCTGAACGCGCCGTTATTATATTTTGTGCGGCTTATTTCTGAGAAAGATTAGTTTAAACCTCGAGACGAGTCATAAATTTCATACAGATTTTCATTATATTGTGTAGTTATGCGACTCTTCTCGTTTTGACTTAATGTTGGGCCATGCAGACGATTGACGGCTAGCCATAATTGCGCAGCTTTTACATTATGCAAATCGTCGTCGTCATGGAAGAAAGTACCACTTTACACGTACATAATCGCCTGTATTTGCCCAACTTGGACCAGGTAGTGGCGATATAGAAACACAATGAAACTTTTTAAATTTCATAACCACTGCAGTTCTCTTTTGGACAAAGGTGAATGGCATATTATGGGTGTAGTATAAATTAACTCTTCAAATAGAACACATATGCGATCTTTGGCATCGGATTTGTTGATTTGTTTATGTTTAAAGTCAGCTACACTCAAACTTCTGCTTATATTGATTTGGAAGCTTGTCTAGAAGTTAAAACTGTCCTAAATTTCATAGATTTTCTAGGGAAAGCTGAAATAATCATAGAGAAATATCGATTTTTACGCTAAAATTTCAAGTAGTAAATAAATAAACTACTGCTGA
Organism: Aricia agestis; assembly: GCF_905147365.1. Classification (NCBI taxonomy): domain Eukaryota; kingdom Metazoa; phylum Arthropoda; class Insecta; order Lepidoptera; family Lycaenidae; genus Aricia; species Aricia agestis. Next base: position 6,482,126 of record NC_056424.1, on the reverse strand, counting down.
TAGTGCTGGAGTTTAAAATCCGGAATAAAAGTTATGAATTAGAATATTATGTTAAGATACTAATCTCTCGGTGGACTTTTTAACACTCTCTCGTAAAATAAAACTTCCCTGGACTTCTACGAATATTTCAAGGCTAAAATGAGCCAAATCAATTTAGCCGTCCTCGAATTTTAGCAAGGCTAAAAAAATATTATCTTATATACAAAATTCTCGTGTCACAATGTTAGGCCGTGTACTCCTCCGAAACGGCTTTACTGATTTTAACCAAATTTTATATGCATATTCAGTGGGTCTGAGAATCGGCTACTTATTATATTGATATGTGCATTTGTTGAATAAATAATAGTAAATTATTACAACTCGAGACTGACGGCGACCATTGTTTGTGCGACGCGACGGGATAGCGATGGACGTTGCCATGGTGACACACTTATTTAGTCACTTCAATAAAATAACAATATGGGTAATGGGCGAAATACTTTATATGGCAAAGAAACGTTTGCCGGGACAGCAGCTAATTATATTATAAGTATTATAGATATAGAGTTCGAGATCTTGGAGTTTACGGACCTTTGGCTTTTCAAACAGCTTAGTTTCTGGTATCAAATTGGTCAGGTGACAGGTTATCTTAGATTATGTAGCTGTAACAGTTTGGGAGCTACTGTATATAAACAGTGTATGTAGTTACGATTGTATTCTGACACGTGTGCGTTGTATGTATGAGGCACTATGTGAGGTATGTAGACTTCAGACATATTTACTACCTTCTACGTATATATTATACTATTAAATGACGCCTGCAACTCTGTTGCGCCAATTTGTTTATCGCGCGAGAACCGTACACTTTTACGAACCAAAATATATCAGGAAAATCGGTTCAGCGGTTTGGGCGTAAAAAGATATTAGGTAACAGACAGACATTCTTTCGCATTTACAATATTAGTATGGATATATAATAATACTCGTATATCCATATACTATGGTTATTTTGTTTTCATAACGCCTCCGTGGTCTAGTGGTATAGAGTGCGGCTCTTGACTCGCAGGTCGTGGGTTCGATTCCCGCGTTGTAAACATGTTATTTCCAAGTTTGGTTAGAACAATGCAGGCTGATCACCTGATTGTCTGACAAGTAAGATGATCCATGCGTCGGATGGGCATGTAAAAAGTCGGTCCTGTGCCTGATCTCTCGCCGTTCGTGTCGGTCTTCCGTCCCACTGGGTTATGAGAGTAAAGGAATAGAGAGTGCTCTTGTGTACTGCGCACACACTTGGGCACTATAAAATTACTCCTGGGTAGCTGGCCTGGTTTCAATGAAAACGGCCACCGTCACCGAAACCGGTGTGGGAGCTATTATTATTATTATTTTATTTTTTTGTGTGGATGGTAGAATTCTGTAATTGAAAGTTAGCTTGTTGTATACTTTGTAAAATATACCATACATTACCACCTAAAGAAAAAAACTGCATTCAAACTTATGCTTTCAGTTTATTTTTGTTTTTACTGGCAAATTGTAAGTGTGTAATTAAAGAACACTTGTTTGTTATTGTTTAGAATTTAGTCCGAGTCTGCGATTCTACATATACTTGTTCGCCAAAACATAGGTAGTTTATTTTAGACATACATTACATGAATTAGAATAGTCTTTTTGTTTGTGAATTCGTCAGAAAATACAAGACTTTTTAAGATTCCTCTGCGAAATGAAATGTCTACGACTTACGCTTCAAGATGCTCTTGAAATACGGTTTCCAGAAAATAGGAGTAAAAACAATTTCTTTTATATTTAACAGGGGTAACATACTAACAGTGTTATGAGGTTAAGAAAACACTGCTCTGCAAGCTCCATACCTAAAATATTATATTTTAGCTATATTTTTTAGTCATATTTTTTAAAGGCTCCTTCTACAAAAAGGAAGGCTTTAATGATACAGTAAATCCCTGGATCTGGAATATTGTGATAAAACGAGTATGATCCACTTGCCAAAAATTGACATAAACCATAATATCATGTTACTTCTCTTCATTTTGTCTCTTTTGGTTTCGTATTATATAATGTTCGACTAGAAGCAAAGAATTCTATTTAAACCTCAGTTTAAATAGAAGTCTTTGACTAGAAGGCAATATCGTTTGCCAGTTTTAGCAATAACCCAGATTTGCGTACTTACTTTCCACCGCGCGTTTTTCGCTTAACTTTCTGCCGCGCACTGTAAAACTGTGAAACAAACTGTCACCAGCAGTATTTCCGGACCTATACGACCTGCAAACCTTCAAGAACTATGAAGAGAGCATATTAAGGCCGGCAACACGCACCTGCAGCTGTTCTGATGTCGCGAGTGTGCATGGGCGATGGTAGTTTCTTTCCATTGACCCATTTCTCCGTTTGCCCTCTTATTTTATAAAAAAAAAAACTTTTGCCCTTGAATTTGACTTACTTGGATCCTACACTTTGACCCACTTTAGGTCTTAGAATTTCGGGAATTGACGACGTTTCCTTGAGTCCAGGTGCGTGCGCGCCCGAGCTATTATAAACCCATTCCCACCCCAGCGGCCAGACTCATTACAGTCTATTTCGGCGCGCGACCGCGACGTCTACCAAATGAACGAAACGCGCCAAAAATTCGCCAAAACAAAATGGCGGTGTGTTGTGATTTGTGACCATGTTTTGGTTTTGGATACGCTGTGGAGACGAACTTTGTTATGTGCTAAGTGTATTTAGAAGTGTGAGTATACGTTTAGGTTGCCTAGTTTTAGGTAAAAACTATTGTGAGTTCTAGTGAGTTTGACTCTTTGTGTTGTTGTTACGTCTGTTTACGTCTAGGCTTCAGATCTAAATATTTATAGCTGAATAGAGTTTTCATAATTAAAAACTAGAGATTCGTTTGCAATTAGAATGAACAGCTGTTGATCTAATATTTCTATTATCACTGTTGTGTTGGCCGCAATTTCGAGCAAAAATATGCAATCGGTCGTCGTAAAGTATGTACACGACTCAAAGTCGTTCGCCCAAATCCGTATTCCGTTCTACGGTTTAGGTGATGAAGTAACAGACAGACACACTTTCATTTAAAGTGTGTATGTTATACGTGCTGTTGAAATTATAAAGCTTAATTAAAATATAACAAATCCACAGTTGTACTATTTCAGGAGAATTTACGGCAAATGTTTCACAGAAAGTGACGATCTGAGAATGTAACTCTAAGGGCCAGGCCACAACACTGCGTTGCGGCGTCGTATCGCAAAAACAACATCGCACATAAATAAGATGCGATGTCGCAACGCAAAAATTTTATATAGCATAGCACTCTATTTTCACGATGCGTTCTGCGGCGTCGTAGATTTATACGATGCGACGCCGCAACGCAGTGTTGTGGCCTGGCTCTATGAGCTACGAGATTCGTAGCACGTCGCTACAACAAAATGTTGAGTGGCCCTGTGACGTTTGTATGTAGGTAATAGGTATGTATACGAAAGTAATATCCATACTAATATTATAAATGCGAAAGTTTGTTTGCTGTCTGTCTGTATATCTGGTTGTTACTATCTAGTAATTACTGAAAATGTCTGTTCTAAACAACATATTATAACAAAATGTTATATTTATTTCTTGTGTGAATTCTGATATTAAATGCGTTATGGTTTTTGTAATTTTAACCAAAATTTAAAATACCACAATATGTTATATGCGCCTACCTCCTATTATTATTATTGGTAGGTGATTCGTTTGTAAAAATTTTATCCATACTAATATTATAAATGCGAAAGTGTGTCTGTCTGTCTGTCTGTTACCTCTTCACGCCCAAACCGCTGAACCGATTTCGCTGATATATTTTGGTATGGTGATATTTCGAATCCCGGATAAGGACATACTTACGATTCTTTTCAACCCGGGAAAATGTAGATTCAGCTTCGGCGCGATATACGAATTTTAGCGCAACGTGGTTGCGGGCGTTATCAAGTCTCATCAAACTATACATATATATCCAACGATTTTCACGAAATTTAGTATATAGGGGGTTTCGGGGGCGATAAATCGATCTAGCTAGGAATCATTTTTAGAAAATGTCATTTTATTCGTGTTTTATGGAATACCGAGCAAAGCTCGGTCAAATAGCTAGTGAAATATAAAGCACTAGATGTCGCCCGCAACTCCGTTGCGCCAAAATTCGTTTATCGCGCGGGAACCGTACATTTTTCCGGGATAAAAGTATCCTATGTCCTTTCTCGGGTCTCGAAGTATCTCTATGCCAATTGCCAAATTTTAGCAAAATCGGTTGAGCGGTTTGAGCGTGAAGAGGTAACAGACAGACAGACAGACACACTTTCGCATTTATAATATTAGTATGGATAACATTTTTACAAACGAATCACCTACCAATAATAATAATAGGAGGTAGGCGCATATAACATATTGTGGTATTTCAAATTTTGGTTAAAATTACAAAAATCATAACGCATTTAATATCAGAATTCACACAAGAAATAAATATAACATTTTGTTATAATATGTTGTTTAGAACAGACATTTTCAGTAATTACTAGATAATTAGATGTTAAAAATTCTTATTCGCCGCATACAATTATTCACATATTTCGCTTCTCCTCCGGTGTGGGAATTTATTTTTGTATGCCTCTGTTCAAGGCTGGAAACATTGATCGATCTGCTTTTTGTTTCGTTTGTTTGCAGTTACCTCCGCGTAAACAAAACATGCTCCCGATTTTTACACGTTTAAGTCTGAAATAGAACGAGAAATATTCGTACAACGTAATGACCGGTTTACATTATTCCAATCCAGTCGGATGACTGGACAGCAGTGACGGATTAGCCCTTAATCAAATTAAGCAATTGCCTAGGCCCCTAGGGCATCACGTCTGAGGGGGCACCAGAAGAGTAAAGGTTCAAAGACCGATTCTAGCTGAGATACGGATAGGGGGGCCCACAGGCACGGATTGCTTAGGGCATCAAGGACATTATTCCAGTAGTATTCCAGCACTGGACAGGAACCGAGATCTGGGTACTCGTAGAACTTGGATTCGATAATTTCGACAGCGAAGTAAGAAATTAAGAATGGATTCACATAAAACGTCCGCTAAATGACATGTCACTATGTGGAGTAAAGCGAATGAGAGGGACTACTGCCAACTTTGAGAACAAATTATATTTTAACGCCCTCTTTGTTTCAATTTAAAATGCATCCAGATAAATATATCACCCCCAAGCCTCTACACAACGCCCCCATTTTTTTTCTGGGTCCCACACCGCCGCCCTGTAGAGCTTCAGCGCCCACAAGGGGGCGTTATCGCCCACAAGGGGGTGTTATCGCCCACTTTGGGAAAGACTAAGTACTATTAGAATAACGAGTAGAAGACATTGTCAGGGGAGTGTTAATCAGAGCCGCCTACCTAATTTCATCCGCAAAAACATCCTTGTGGGGTTGTTATCCCAAAGGGCGTCGGTAAAGAGCCAAAAATATCTCCGAAATAATTCCGCTTTTGTGGTAACGATGCTGGTAACTTAGTAACTAACCTTAAGCGTAAGATCATCTTGTTAACAGCACATAAACAATCCTTGATCTAGCAATGCCAGCGTCCAGCGCAGGAAACGAATTAATTTAGACCTTGTGCACGACGTGTCAGAGTCTTAAATCGTTCAGCGTCCGAAGTGGATGTCCAGGTAATTTGTCAAGTAGTCTACAAGTATCGCATCCTTTTGTTTAGCTGATGAGGTGTGGTTTCTGTCCATAGAAATTATATAAGTACGTTCTATTTTTAAATTCGGGAAATTTAAAAATAGAACGTATGCTCTATTTTAGTGCTTGAAGATGTCTCAGGCATTTGGAGGTTTGAAGTGGGTGTTTTAATTTTGTTAAAATTTAAAACACCACTTTTGTCATGTCATGTCATGTCATCTACTTTTTTCTTTTTAAGTACTTGTAGGATTGCTTCATTTTAGAAGTTTCAGAGGTTTCAGGAGTTTCAAGTTTGGGTTAACTAAATAAAATCTATGAATATAATAATTTCCAAAAAGCCTACTTTCCAGTTATTGTATTGCTATTTACTAAACACAGGCGTTGAGAACGAAGGAACTTTAAGAGCCCATATGACTCTAACTTGACTACATACTTTAACCTAGATCTCAAAATCTGTAAGGTCTAGAAAACTGATTTTTTGACACAAGTAACTTCAGTTCAAAAAGATTAAATGCTCAAGACGAAAACACGATTACTCAAAAAATGCTCGATAGTTTCTTTTTTACAAAAAACCTTGTTTTAGACACATTTTTGCTTGGATCTTCGAAGTTTGCTGGCTTTTCTTTAATATTTTTTAATATCTAAAAAGGTATTGATAAAACCTAAATTTGCTCAAAACACTTTTTGCATAATCATTATAGTTCGTCTTTTATTCAAGTAAAACTAAATCGGCGATGATTCCGCGCCGTCCTTTTTCACCTGGCATATGAAAGACGGGCGTGAGTGTGAAGAGAGAAGGATGATGTTTGATTTTTAGAGTCAGGTGAGCTCTTAAAAAGTCACATTAAAATTATAAGATCAAGAGATCTTTTATTACAAAATTGAAATGGTTAATTTTAGTAGTTTAAAATATTTAGTAGCGATTTTGAGCTTATCCACTTCTGCATTAAAGATGATTGGAAATATTATTTTTGATATGTTAAATGTTATCGTTTCGTGTTTTGGACCGAAGATGCTAGTAGGTACTAGGTACTATGTATAACAAAATGGGTTTCAGATTAGTTAAAATGTTTGTAGGGTCACTCTACAATCTACATGAAAAATCAACTAGTAATTTAATATTAATTCAAACAAATTGGTTTTTTAATAAATTTATACTTATGAATTAGATTATTATCATCATATTATCAATGTGAAATTCAGAGATACTTATCACGTAAGATTTTTATCTGCATTTTATAAAACTTGACACCGTTTTGTCTTACCCACTTAGACTGGCCTTCCAAACTGGTAAACAAGACGCTAAATTATTTTGAATTTACTCTAGTTGCTTAGATTGTCAGAAGACGTGTGATGGGACAAAGTCTGCTTTTAAACTTTAAAGTAAGCAGACATTATGATGAATCGCGACGGAGCAGACCGATGGATAATGGAGAGGTCATAAAACATTTATGGAAAAACAGTCCACCCCATGCGCCCCCCCCGTGACATGAACGCGTAACTTTAAAGTTTAACTTTTAAGGAAGGAAAACGCGTTATGTGCAATTGCATCACTGCTTATTATTATTTTCATCGAAATTACGCGCTACGACCTGCGCAGGCGCCGGCTCCTTGCACAGCCTGTCAGTGTCAATTCAGCCGGCACCGCGTTTGGACGTGCCGCCTCGCGCGACTTACACGTGGTTTTTGTCAGTAAATAAGCGTGAACAATTTATGTCAATTGATTCGGACGAGTGTGTGTGCGGTGTGCCAGTTTGTGCCCATATTGGATTGCACGGACCTCGCCGTTCGTCGCGCCGCTCTTGTTTTCGTACGCCTCTTTCTGTTTGATAACAACGGTAGACACCGTTCATGCCATGATAATTGATTTAATAGTAAACACTATCGACGAGCGAACGCAGGACTCTATTACCTGAGCTATAGAGGCGGCATTCGCCCGGCGGCCGTGGAAAAGTTAGATGCTTCTTGCTTTGATTTCAATTACTATTGTCTATTACGCGTACCGTCGCGAAGACGAGCGTATCGAATATTATCTGACCGCACGTTTATCATTAATTGCCGTATTCAGGTTTTTGTGTTTAAAATTTTATATTATAATTATATTTAATGGTATTATAATGAGTGGTAATCCTGCTCCACGAGTGCTGTCGAGTTATCGGTGAACTCTAGAATTATGTTAATAATATGAGTGTTCGTGTTATCTATAGCGATACGATAATTACTAGGTTTCGTAATAACAAACATTTCAGGCGTTTATTTGTTTATGAGTGTGGCAATAACTTTTCATTGAAGAGACTCGCATTTTTAATACTTTAGGGTGCGTATGTGTCCCTTGTATGGAGTTGACTATGAAAGTAGCAGCACTGAAAGAGTACTGAAATATAGAGGAAAGTTTTTAATTGTATCGATTGGGCTCTACTTTCGATAAAATTTGGCATAAACAGTAAACATAGAGTACACAAAAAATCCACCCTAAATTTGACAAACGTTCGACGCTTTGTTTATGCAAATTTAAGTAAAAATGAATCATAATATCATAATAAGTTACAGCATTGTAAATTTTATTATAAAAGATTAATTTTTTTCTCACTTTTTTTGGAAAAAAAGTGGGCTCCGTGCGAGTTTTTTACGCCGCCGGTTCTTCTCGCCGCTCGGTTAGTTCTCGAAACGGTGGTAGGCACGAGTAGTATCAAATATCAATATTCTGAAAGCATTTTAAAATAAAAATTATAATCTATTCAGAAATATTTTTTTAATAATATATTAACGGTACGAACTCTACAATGTACATAATATACAAATACACTTTTCTTCTTTCTCGTGAACTTTTTGAACTTCAAGTCCATTTGAAGTGACTTTACCTTGGAGCTCGTATAAAAGTAATCCTTAAGTCGTCGGTGTTAAGGACTTTTCAGGGGATCTGAAAGCACTATCGAATACAGAAGTGTTTAAAGATGTTATTATCACTGTGTACAGATACACATATCGAACTAATTAAGAACAGCCTTCGATCACATATGTACATGTACCTTGCCTTTTTTATCTTATTTACATATTGCATAACAAAATGCCTGTAATGTATAGCTGTTTGCTGATTTGTTACTATAGACGTGGTTTTAGTAGGGTTTTTCATTATTATAACTTATTTCAGGGTATATTTGAAGAGTTTGACAGATAATGTATGGGGATGCAATGTCAAAGTTTTCGTTTAATCAGAGTTAAGTAATTAATATTCGCCTCTGGGTGCGGCAGTTGGACTATTATATTATGTTGCATCTAGAGTGTATGAAGCACTTGCACACCCTTAAGTATTATTACTTTTTTTGGTAAACCCTGTTTAATGCTATATTTGGTTTAAAATTTTCAAGCTCCAAACACAAAAACAACAACAAGCAAAATACACCGGTTTTGTTTTTTTGAGGTACATTTTTCTGTGCGAAACATTTTGAACATAGTATTAAGTGACCGTCATGTCATTAAAAGTCATTTCATCGCTAATAATCTATTGAAATAAATAAAATAAATTTTAAATTAAGTACCTATGTTAATCTTGCTAAAAATCATTCTCGAGTTTTAGCGAGACTAACATAATTTAAAATTTACCGATTTAAGTAGATACTTTTAGTCTACAAATGAGGGTTTATATTAGGAGGGTAGAGATACGTAGTTCACTGGTCATCTAGTGATCAATACAAAAATCCCCTAATAATATCTGTATACCATTTTTATATGAAAAGAAAAACTAATAAACATTCGCGTTGTGTCGGCGATAGTACTTTGAAGAATTGATTCGTTCGGTCTTTCGCCTTCAAAGTGTCCAGCGCCGTATCAATCAAGCTATTTCATTCTCAGACTAATATTTTACAAGTTCCTTACTGTCATATTATGTAATGTATGTACATCCAATGTTACATAGTACATACCATACCCAAATATACAAATATCGACTGAATAGGGACGCACCGTACGCTGCACCGTGACACGGTGGCGGCGTCGTGCCGTAACACGGTGGCGGCGCCGTGCCGTGTCTGATGGGGACGCAGCCTATGTAAACCTTACCTGGACTTGCGCGAATATTTCATTTTCAACACTATAATGAGCCGAATCGCTTAAGCCGTTTTCGAGTTTTAGCGAGATTAACAAAAATTTTTTTTTATTTCAATTTTATTTCATAAACATAGATAACAAGGACCTAAGTAGGGATTTCATTTTTTCAATGAAAAGAAAATAACTAACGCTGACTCTACGCTAGAAGTGCGTATGACTTTCATACAGCGTCACGATTTTCTACTTCTACTAAGTATTTCAGCTCCTAAATGGCCGCTATTCAAAGAAATGAAATCGCAAATGCTACAATTATTCGCCGGCATTTTATTGCATAGCTCGGGGTTCTGGGTCAAAGTCAACACCAAGTCGCTCGCACATGTTGTAACACACATGCACGGTTATGCCACGTTGACACTGCAGGTACGGTCAGAATGTTCTGACCCCTGGATTTCCAACGCGTCCTATACAACGTCTTAAGATTTTGAACACCCATCCCACCTAGCTAGAGTAACGGTTGGTGCATTTACTTAACACATTATTATGCTACGTAAGTGCAACGTCCTAAGATTTTTGAACTGCCGTCCAACCTCAGGTAAACGCGACATCAAATAAGGGTAGGTGGGGCGGCTGTAAACGGAACGTTGTATAAGACAAAAATATTTTTACCGTGTCGCATTTTTATAGTATTTAATCTATCTGTTTGCGCTTAAATCTGTATTTCTCAAATAGGTCTGTATAAAATTTGTCTGAACTGAATAATTTCAGAAATTTAACGAGTGTGATTTAAAAACAACTGCTTAAAACTTAACCATAAACCCAAACTTATACGATCCGAAAGCATGAAACAAACTTTAATTGAAATTATTTTCATGCAGTCTCACCTCATACTTGCCTGCTAGTATCGTGTATGCTACGAGTACATTGACATACCTACTGCAAAAGTCAGCAAATACTCGATGATTTTTCAAAATAATCAAATTGTGAGTCATTTGAGTAATTGTATTCTCTATTGTTTTATTTGATTCAATGACTAAATAAAAAAAATCCAGCGTTGGTCATCACTTTCAGCACTTTTAGCGTCACCGCCGCAGAATGTACTTTTTGAGTTTTTTTTAATTACCACGAAAGAATCGACTATTAATATTGATTTTAAATTAAAAAATCTTACATTTTGCCCTTAACAGCATTTCTATCCTCGACAATTTATAGTGTCCGTGTGCTATATATTATAATATAATTATACCTATTTGCCTTAACTTATTCTGTGATAGTTTACAGTAACAATATCATGTCAGGTATGGACAGCTGAAATCGACTTTGCTTATGCCTGCTTATGTAGTGATTATGCTGACTATACTAGATTGTTCAACTCCTAAGCTATTATACTGACTGTACTAGTTAGCACGATGTACCCCGCCCAGCTACGATGGCCTTATGATACGCCAGGTTTTGCCTACTAAGAAATTAAGAGTAAGTAGGTATTCGTATCGAGTGTATGTTATATTGCCATTAGTGGGATACCTTTTGTTTCAATTTTAAAACAATAATTATTTTTTTGGCTTGTAATTTTGCTCTCAAAAAAAATATTATTATTATCAGTGGATGCTTACCACTGATAATAATAATTTTTTATTCCACCCTCTAGGGTTGAGAATTGAGATCAAAATGTACTTCCTATTTTATACAGGCTAAGCCGCGGGCTGCCGCAAAGCGCCAAGCGCAAGGACTCTATAATATTTATCTCGCTCTTTTAAAATAAATCTTATATTTTTAAACTAGCAATTCTTGTATATATATATATAATTGGAATCTCGGAATCGGCTCCAACGATTTTCATGAAATTTAGTATATATTCAAATTCAATTCAAATCATTTATTTCGGGCATCAGTGGCCCATATAACAAATACCTTAAATCTAACATACATATCAATTATATAATAAATACCTTAAAACTAACATACATATTTTATATATATTCTTAAAAACTAACACTGTCACGTTTTGCCGGCGACGTGACTCGCTTCGTATATAGGGGGTTTCGGGGGCGATAAATCGATCTAGCTAGGAATCATTTTTAGAAAATGTCATTTTATTCGTGTTTTATCGAATAAATAAATTAATAAATATAAAATAAATAAAAATTGTTTTATTTCTGAATAAATTTGAATCAAATATTTTCAGAATGTTGAACTACATGTTGCCTACCACCGGTTAATAAATACGACTACGACCGAATACCGAGCAACGCTCGGTAAAATAGCTAGTTTTAATACACAATAATTTTGAAAATTTTCTGAAATGAAAATTTTAATTTTAATTTCTAGCTTATATTTAGATTTTACCGGAGGCCATTGGGCCTCCGGTAAAATCTAAATATAAGCTAGAAAGCTAGGGGATTGCCCCTACCCTATTCCCTTCCCTACCCTCCCCTATTCCCTTCCCTTCTTATCCCTACCCTCCCCTATTACCCTTATTACCTCTTAAAAGGCCGGCAACGCACCTGCAGCTCTTCTGATGCTGCGAGTGTCCATGGGCGACGGAAGTTGCTTTCCCTCAGGTGACCCGTTTGCTCGTTTGCCCCCTTTTTTTCATAAAAAAAAAAGATTAGAATGAATGAAAACGAAGGTTTATATTTAAAAAATATACTTTGCAGATAAACTTTAAAGTATAGAATAGAATGGATGTGCGTGTGAAAGAATTTTCATTAGCTATTCCTATTATTATATTAAAACATACGTTTATATCATCTTTTCTAACATTGTTAACACTCTTAATAATAAATATCTAAACAAATTAATAGGAATAACTCGAATTTTATGCTAATTATCTGTGAATTTTTGGAAATACAAAATATAGAAAGTAAAGTCTCACGGTTATTTTTATAAAGTAGTAAAAAATGTAATGATTTTTAACATAAGTACATCTAGTTTTGGATTTCCTGTACAATTAGAAATAAATACGATGCGTAAAAAATGAAGGTTATTGTTATTACTATACTTAACTATTATATTCGAAAAAATTAGTTATATTTTCCAACTTTACATTTTGAAGCAATTCTCATAGAACTGTTTTTGAAGTTTTTGAGTTGTCTTACAAAATTAATGTTCTTTTAATAATTTATGTCTTTTGATCAGTTTAGTTGTCTTCGCGAGGAATTGTCATTGTCGTAAATCAGACATTAAAAATCGGCCAAGCGCGAGTCAGACTCGCACACGAAGGGGTATAGATACAGCCTGAAGACAGACAGATAGACTGACGGACGAACATACAGTGTCAGTCTTAGAAATAGGCTCCCGTTTTTACCCTTTGGGTACGGAACCCTAAACATGAGAAATTATAGAACGATGTATTTTAGCCGGAGAATAATCGGTACAGATTCGTTATCACTGTGAGATTGACACTGGGTATATTATTGCAAAATGGCGTCGGATTTTTTTAGTTTAATTACCGTTTCAATAATGCATGGATAAAAACTAAAAGCCTAACATCTGCGACGTCTGAATCCACGTTCACGGAGGACACGGCTAATTTTAATATTTTAACATATGAAACTTGTACATCACAATTAATTAATTACTTCCCCGATGCAAATACACTAATTACCTTAGTAGCAATTGTTGTTGAGGTCACAGAGGGCAAGCGCTATGGGAATATGAACGGTGAACTGGTGGTTAGAGGAAATGAGGATAGAAAATGTGCGGTGATCTGGCCGTTAAAGGAAGTCAGGATAGAAAATGTGCGCGATGATCTGGCCGTTAGAGGAAATCAGGATAGAATATGTGCGGTGATCTGGTGGTTAGAGGAAATCAGGATAGAATTTGTGCGGTGATCTGGTGGTTAGAGGAAATCAGGATAGAATTTGTGCGGTGATCTGGTGGTTAGAGGAAATCAGGATATAATATGTGCGGTGATCTGGTGGTTGGAGGAAATCAGGATAGAATATGTGTGGTGATCTGGTGGTTAGAGGAAATCAGGATAGAATTTGTGCGGTGATCTGGTGGTTAGAGGAAATCAGAATAGAATATGTGCGGTGATCTGGTGGTTAGAGGAAATCAGGATAGAATAGCGCCATAATATGTCAATTAGCGATGAGTTGAGTAGACAAAAGATTATGTTAAATGCAATTATTGTAGTCTTCAATACAAACAATTATTGTGTTTTTAGCATATTTTGGCTATTATATGTGCACATTTTGGCATCCTGATAGTGCACTTAACCAAATGTTAAAATTATTGTAAAATTATTGTAATATGTAAGTAATTTGACGTTGAGCTTGAAGAGGCTTGGTTCATACATCTTTATGTATGGATGATCCATATTATTATACGTATTTATGGACCCATAATGGATCCATAAATACGTGTAATACCGCCGTACTCAGAGACATTACGTAACCTAACCTAACCTTCAATTTAATGAAAAGTTTGACAGAATTTTAATATATTACGAGTTTTTGCCCGCGGCTTCGCTCGCGTTAAGGAGTATTATTATATACAAATTTTCATCCCCCATTTTAACCCCTTGGAGGTGGAATTGATCAAAATCCTTTCTTAGCGGATGCCTACGTCATAATATCTACCTGCATGCCAAATTTCAGCCCGATCGGTCCAGTGGTTTGGGCTGTGCGTTGATAGATCACCATGTCATTCAGTCACCTTTGAGTTTTATATATATATAGATGTATGAGGGTTATGTCAATTTTTTCAAAATAATATTACATTTTTAGTAATTAATGTTCCACTTAGAGTGCGGCAGTAAGTATTGTCTCGTGATTTCACGTCATGGATGACAGTGACGTTGGGAGACGTCAGGAACTGGTGTGTGTGCTGGCGAGCCAATTCTATGTAGAAACACTCAAATCATGGGGATTCTACAGTTCGTTCCATAGAAAACAAGTTCCTCGACAAAACGCTTCGTATCTATGTAACCATGAGTGACGTTCTTTGAAATTATTCTATCGGAGTGAATAATAGAAATCTTGAACCGTTGAAAATTACGTTCGGTTCCGTCATTGTCTACGCGGATAATGAGAATTTTACTATCGCCACTCCAAGGTCGCGGATATTTTATATCTTTTTTATTATACTCTGCTACTAAATAACTAATAAGTAATAAATTATGGTTTTGGAAACCAGGATAATATATCACAAAAGCTCTGGTTTTCATTTGAAACGTAAGTTTTCAGGAAATAAGTATTCTTGATACTTGATAAACTATGTATTTTTTATTGACTCAGCGGCGTTCCAATTTCCGGTTCGGAATTCGGAATCGGAATCATACCACCGAGTTCATCGTTATTGGTTAATGATAGGCGTGGCGAGCGCTTATTGGCTATTGCGTAGGGAAGTTTTCGATCAGAATCGAATCACATAAGTAGTGTGAATCTGGAATCAGACTTATTAATTGATTCTGTCGACAATATAGAATATCATGGTCAAAATACCCGTATTCTAGAGAATTTATTTCTCATATAGATTTTGTATTTATTGACTGTTTGTATTGTTATTTTTAATGACTTATACTTGACCCAAAGTCGAACCCGCATCCTGACAGCGCGCACATCGTAACTGCAATTCTAAACCTTGTTTCGTTTAGCATACGGGTCATTATCATGTGCTATCGTTAATTAAATGGAATGTAGTACGGAGAACTTCCAATTGTTTTGTTAGACGCTTTTGTATTATTATCAGAATTCAAATGGAAATTGGGTATTGCGGATTGCAAGTATGTATGTGGTCCTAAAATATCATTATACAAGGCATAACAAAACAAAATTATATTTCAGGCTGTAAGTATGTGAATTACTTGTAAAAAGTTCACTGTAAAAGTAGCAGCGATGAAAAGAGTATTTTTTAAACTTTTGTATAAGTAAACTTGCCAAAGAAAATGACAAAAAAATTTGCTCATTCAGCGCTGCTAATTTCACAGTGAACTAACTATATTTAAATGGATACATACCTTAAGGTATTATCACTTTGTTTTGTTTCAGCCTCGATATAATAAAAATATATATCTTCATATGAATTGTATAGTTTAGACTACTCAAAATGTATCGGGCAAATGTCCAAAGCCCTAATAACAATTAGCTAAACGAGCTAAATTAGCTACATAATAAACTGGCTGCGGCGACGTGGGAATCAACAGACGGACACTAGTTCAAAGAATTTAACAATATACTGCCAATATCATTATACTGCAAAAATTTATTATGCAACGATCAATTAGTTTTACTCGCAGTATTTTTGTAGTTTTTATTATTAAGTATATATTTTATAGTAGAAGCAGAGTAGACAGAATGATAGAGTATACCGACTTAGAACTGATGTTGAAATTTTTAAATTTGACGTATTATGACGAAAATCGTCGCTAGGGTTGTTAACTTGTTACCTACGAATTTAAAACTATGACATATTCGATGGACGTGTTCCTCTTTGGTCGTATTGTTGTTTGTGTTTTGGCACATGTGATTAAAATTGTCAGAATCCAATTTTGAAATCTTTATTTTAAATATTTAAAAATAAATTATATCAGCCAGCGCGAGGCACATTCCGTTCATAATCCTAGTGAAACCCGACGAATTTGACAGATATTGAAACCTGTCCGTCTCTTTACAGTCGAACTACTGGTCGTTATGTCTATTGTGGTAGAAGTAAGAATTAGAGCAAAACTTAGGTCATTCTAATACACAATTTAGATAACCTAGGTAACATAGGTACCTTATTATAATTATGTTCTAATTTGTTTATATTATAATGTTTATTCACACGTGTACCTCTATATATACCTATTAACTCGAAGGTCGAAAATTCTCACAGAATAAGTTAGTATAACATGATAATTTATAACGTTAATTGACTTCGTTATTCAACTTATTTAATAGTTTATATTGTAAAAACTCTACATATTTTTTGTTCTGCTTAGATATAATCGCTTAGGTTTTACGCCCGAATATGACTGAGGAGGTACAATATTATAATATACCTATTGATTCTTATATTATGTATTATTCTGTCTCTTCGATCTCAGGCTGTCTTTAGAGTGCTAACAGACGAACGGTGCTTGTGACGGCACGTTTCGACGACAGAACGCGTGCCGACTGCCGTATAGGAGGCCGACAGATTTCCTACTTGGTGCGGCGAATTACGGGGGTAGTAAATGTATGGAGATTAGCCAGCCTCCTTTGTTTTTCGTCTTTCATAAATACTACAGTAACACTGACCTCAGCTAAACTGTCAGATTAACTGTAACGCAGCCTTCGTTTAACAAAAACAAGATAAGATTACGACTAAGGCACTGACCTACAAGCGAGTTTATGTATCCTTGTCCTGTAAGCTTTTTCTCGAATAGTGTTCTAATGAAAGATGGATGTATTATGCGGTCCTATTGTGTTTTTGAAGTGAAAACTTATTAGGCGGCGTTGCGCAGTTTTCTGGGATAGGTAGAAAATGTGCCAGAAGTCAGACACGTGACCTGATCGAAAATACCGTAGACCGCCGGTCTAGGAGAAGAATTAACGTGCCTCTCAGTATCTACCGCATAGCGAAAATCGTGCTGCAGTTTCGTTTCGTTTTTCTTCCATCACTCTTAGGAGTGCAATACGTTATATTTTTTACCTAAAAATGTGTTCAACGATAGTATAAGGTTTTTTTATAGATTAAAATCGCAAATTGAATTCGGATAATCGATTAGTTACAATTTAGGAAGGAATCTGGTGGTGTTGGTATACGAAAGTTATTCTGATACATGCAAACGCCATTTCTTCCGATCCTGTGCGATAATTGTGATTTGTATGGGCAAGCGCTTCAGCGTCGTGAATTTGCCCATACCAAATTTAAAAAAAAGTTACTCTTTCAACGCTACCACTTTCACAGTGAACTCTATACAGGGGACTTATGTACACACCCTAAAGTATTATCATTTTATGTATGAAACAACTCCCTCTTTATGATCAATTAAATAGCTCGGCTATCGATCAAGCCACTAATATAAAGATTAAGTAGCAATGTCGGACAGTATGACAGGTAATTTTTTCAACAATTACGAGACGATTTCACCGTGACCCCAGTCCGAATAGACCACGCCTAATTGGAGCATTTTGCTTAACGTCTCTATGGTCTAAGGGCCTTCCAATAATCACGTCATGTTTTGAGCATTTTTTTATTTCCTTCTGCCTCCTGGTCATTCGTTTTGATGTTTTGTGTTATTTTTCCGTCTTCCATAAGCCATCCAAAATTAACATACGTCTTCATGTCATGTTTTGGTGATTTTTTTGGTCCTCCTTTGAAGTTTAAGTTTTAAGCCTGATTTTATCAATGGAAGGCCCCTAGTGTTTTGAAGTTAGTCAAAATCGCTATTGGCATTTGGCTTGAGAATTTAAATAACTTATCGCCTCTTATTTCTACAAGCCTTACACTAAGGGTCTGGTTCAACTTTCACGTATTTACCTTTTTTTAACGGCTCATTGTGGTCTGAACCTTAGTGTTAACTGCAAAAGTTCTCAATGTTACTCATAGCGTTCGTAATAATTACTCATAAATGATTAAAAGCATGTGTTAAATTATCATAGTACACTTTAAAACCATATGTGACGTATCTCTATGCAAAATGCATGTTATCGTTTAGCGAGAGATGTTGAATCATCACTATCTGCGCCGGCGCAGGATATTCGTGTGTTTGTTTTGTGTATTACGAGTTGCGACTACCGAGAAATCGAACTTGGTTTTCCCTATACAGTGTGTAACAAAAATAAGTGATAATACTTTAAGGTGTGTACGTGTTCCTTGTAAAGAGTTCACTGTTTTTTTTTAATGAAATAAGGGGGCAAACGGGTCACCTGATGGAAAGCAACTTCCGTCGCCCATGGACACTCCCAGCATCAGAAGAGCTGCAGGTGCGTGCGGCCTTTTAAGAGGGAATAGGGTAATAGGGGAGGGTAGGGATGGGAAGGGAAGGGAATAGGGGAGGGTAGGGAAGGGAATAGGGTAGGGGATTGGGCCTCCGGTAAACTCACTCACTCGGCGAAACACAGCGCAAGTTTGTTTCACGCCGGTTTTCTGTGAGAACGTGGTATTTCTCCGGTCGAGCCGGCCAATTCGTGCCGAAGCATGACTCTCCCACGTACTTCGTAGTGGGATGGGAAGTATTATCACTTATTTTTGTTACATCCTGTATAGCGTTTGATTTTGTGTGTTTTTGTCATGCTGCGTTCTCTATGTAGAGACGTACGTTATAAGGCTGACACAAGTTTTTCGCATACGATTTTCGAATTCGTTTCTCGTGTTCGGAAATCCGAATGCATAGAATGAGTAGGAAATACATAAACTGTTCGCTTTTTCGAACGGAACGAAATCCGCACGTACGTTTCAAGTGCAAGCCCGGCGCGTTCGCGCGTGGAAAAAACTAACGTTTGCGCTAGACTCACGGTATTCGGAATACGAAAGACGAATTCGGAAATCTAATACGAAAAACGTGTGTTTGCGGCCAGCGTACGCTTCTTTTATACTTTGCACTAAGGTACACAGCGACCAAACTGCACAGGGTCGGTCTATCATTGTATGGCAATTTGAAAACGTCAGATGACAGACAAAAATAGCGAACCTTGAATTTGGGAAGGGATAGAAATTAGGTGACATGTTAGCGTAGAGAAATTCAGAGTACATAATAATATTCATACTTCCATAGGTACTAATATTATAAATGCGAATGTGTGTCTGAACTCTGTAGTCTGTCGGTAACCTCTTCATCCCCAAACCGCTGAACCGATTTTGCTTAAATTTGGTGTGTCAGATGCTTTGTGTCACAGGAAGCGATACATTTTGACTTTTGTTCCGGAAAAATGTACGGTTCCTGCAAAAGTATTTTAATCGCTATCATAATATATATATATATATATATATATATATATATATATATATATATATATATATATTGCATACCCATGCTATATATCTATCGTAAAAAGTTTTCAGATCACATTCAAGCCAAGCCTTCAACTTATTTTATAATTTAAATCAACATTAAGTGAATTTATCACTTGTTTTCTTTATTTTATAATTATTATAGTGGCTCGGCAATAAAAAAAATAATTTCAAGGTTCTAAGTCTGCTAGAAGTATCTTAGAATTTTGATGATCTGTCAGTCAGTGAGTGACAAAATGTAGTAACATTTATGTGCTTTGATCATCCGTAACTATTAAACTATTTATCGAAATGTTATGTAATTTGGAGGTTAAGCTAGTTTTAATACTTGCTCCTAGTCACCGAAATTCTAAATCCCTAGCTTTGTTAACATCGAAGATAAAGGGGGTGTGAAAAAACCGCGAACCGCTTCGAGAAAAGTATGCTACGGCCGTGCCTTTGCTAAAAAGCTTGGCTGGAGCACTGCCGTGCTCCCAGATAATACAGTACTTTAAAAATATAAAACGGACTTAAAATTGTACGTAATTAAGAATTAAAATTCCCTATCTCAAAAACGACTAAATCGATTTTGATGAAACTTGCAGTATTCCCTAAGTTGGACAATACATGGTACAATAATAAAATAATCACTTAAATCGGACTTGTAGTTCCGGAGATATGCGTGCACAAGCATAAAAACATACACTTTTGAAATTTGACATATTTGTTCAGAAGCTAGGCAGTTCTGGAAATATTACATATATACGCGTCGAATTGATAATCTCCTTTATTTGAAGTCGGCTAAAACTAGCGAATATTAATAACTTGAAGAAGATTTTGATATAGGCCTCATACATTATCTGTCAAACTCTTCATTAAATTGAAGTTAAATCATCATTAAAATATGTCTCAGAGTGCGACAGGCTACGAATAATAAAAAATATTGGCCAAGTGCAAGTTGGACTCGCGCATTCAGGGTTCCGTAGGTACCATTATAGAGCAAAAATAGTAATAAAATGTAAATTTTGTATGGGAGCCCCCTTTAATTATTAATTTTATTTAAATTTTATTATTAATTATTAAAGTATTAGTACAGCTGAGTATTTTCTGAATATTTCAGGTGCCAATCTGTTGTCATCATTGATACCGAGCAAAAAATGTTTGGAAAATCACGTTTGTTGTATGGGAGCCACCCTTAAATATTTAATTTATTTTGTTTGTATTTGTGGTGTTATTTTGTTTGTGAAAATTTCTACTCTCTAGCTATTACCGTTCTTCAGTTACAGCCTAGAGACAGATAGACAGACAGACAGACAGGCAGACAGACGGACGGAGTAATAGGGTCCCGTTTTTACCCTTTGGGTACGGAACCCTAAAAACTAGCGGCAGGTTAAAAGTAAAAGAATTTTCCAGAAATGTAGACTCATATAATTACTGGTAAGTTCCCACTGCGCAACTTACACGGAAAGTTCTATTAAATATTCCGTTTAAGGTTCATAAAACAGGTTTTAATATTTACTATATTATTGTACGAAACAGACCCGGCTGGTTTGAAACAACTGATTCAACATGACAATATTGGTTTAACTAATAAGAACTTAATGAATGTCATCAATAATTAACATATATATTTTATTATAACAACCAGAGACTTGTTAACAAAGTTATTAGCTGATAAAATTAGGTATTTTATTTGTTTAGTCAAATTGCAACAATACAAGGTTGTACTTTATTTATTACTAATTGCTAAGTGATGCTAACATTGAGTTTAACAGCCACTCAAACTATTAAAATTATTATTGTACTAACTGTTTGATTTGCATACATACAACTTTATATTAAGGCGATAATCCTTATACTAATTCAGGCATTCTCAAAGTGCGCTCCGTGAAACCCTTGGGGCAAAGGCCCTAATGTAGGGATTCCGCGAGCGATAAATAAATTGTTTTTAGAAATGTCATCACTCGTCAGACACCAGTTGGGCCTGACGAGTGATGACATTTCTAAAACTTCATACAAAGACATAACACAATTTTTGGGGGGTACCCTAAAAATGTCACTTCTTAAAAGGGTTCCACTACGAAAAATCTTTGAGAACCGCTATTCTAGTTAAACGAACGTATTAAACGCAAGGGAAGAAACCGACACAATTTTATTACACGTTGCATCAGGATTTTATAACGGAGCAACAAAACGAGTCAGAATTCTGAGTACCTACGTGATAATATTGAGATTATTGTAAATAACAGGTTTTTTTATACCTTAGGGTCATTGTAAACCACGTGGAGACCTTAATTCAGTTGGTCAAACGCGTAATACACAAACAGGGCATAATGTCCATAATTGAGCAATCCAGAGCTGATTTTAAACGGGCATTGGAATGCACTGGAATGAAATTAAGTGCATTCCAGTGACCGTTTATATTATTCCAGTAGCAATCTAGAGCTGGATTGGATTACTGGATTGGAATAATGTAAAAACGCAATAAGAGTTATTTATTATCTAAGATAAAT
The DNA here is from genome assembly GCF_905147365.1 of Aricia agestis. Classification (NCBI taxonomy): domain Eukaryota; kingdom Metazoa; phylum Arthropoda; class Insecta; order Lepidoptera; family Lycaenidae; genus Aricia; species Aricia agestis. The sequence goes on along the minus strand of NC_056424.1, from coordinate 6,459,983 downwards.
AACATGACATTTAAAAAGTCTAAATTAAGAAAAAGACACAGACTTATAATAATAATACTAGTCTAAAGGTGGCCTTCCGATCTTTGTCGCAAGCGACCGCGACCGACAAAAATTAAAAGGTCGAGTCCAAATATCGTTCGGTCTAGCCTCCTTTACGCCGAACGCGCGATAAGGAACTTCGTTCCAAATGCCACTTTATCACCTAGTCTTCAATTTCTATCGACACTAGTCTAACGAGTTGCGACCCATGCCGCCGCTGCTATGTAAATAATTGTAGCACTGGCGTAGAGCAAAATGAAACCTTTGTCAAAATGCAAAGAATTTTTTCTTCGGTCGGTCGCGGTTAAATCAAAAAGTTAAATCGGTCGCGGTCGCTTGCGGCATCGATCGGATAACCACCTTTAGCAAAATGTGTTCTAATATTAATAACTTGTCTGACAAGATAGTATGATTATAATATTCATTCATCACTAATGTTTGAATTATGAATGAGGATTTTGCGCCTATGCAATGGTGTAAATAGTGTGGTTGTTTTGCACGATAAACGTCTGATTTGCGGAAAAGAACATAGAAAAGAAAAATTGTTTGACTCAGTGAGAAGTAAAAATGTTAAAGCAGAAGTATATTTTCGCCTCGCGGTAGTAAGAGCGGGGAATTCTTTTTCTTCCTCTCCTACGGCACAACGGCCGTTAGCTATCTACGATTTGGTCACTTGTCCTGATAATTTCAGGAATTGTTCCTGTAAGTTTAATATATATATATTTTTTTTACTTATCCCAGATAAAGCTTACACAACGACGCTAAAGAATTTTTCATCTCAAAAATTTTCGGTTCCACAGCGATTACCGAGTTTTGGTGCATTTTAGTCGAAAATCTAGTATTTTGTAGATAATATATTATCAAAGTAACATCATATATACACAACAGTTTTCCAGGGAAATGCAATTTATAATCATCCCACAGGTACCGAGTATATCGGTAACAGAACAATTTGTTGTGGAAATAACTCTGCGTCTGTTTTCCGTCAGGGCATCGACTGCACATTATGGCGTTTTTACACGCGGCAAGCGGTATTTATAAAGTTTGTTTGGTTTCTGTACTGTTGTGTGTGGGATATTGCAAATTGGTAAGAAAGTGTGCTCGATTCAAGCGATTTTGGTAGAACAAACTGTACATTAGAATCTCTATATAAAAAAAACCTTTAAAATTTGTTAGTCTCGTTAAATCTCGAGAACGGTTGAACCGATTTGGCTAATTTTAGTTTTGAAATGATCGTGGAAGTCCAGGCTAGTAAGGAAGATATATAAGTCATGAGTCTCTATCTCTTCAACTGTTGACCGCGTTCTAGGAGCGCGGCGTCAAAAATGCGCGCATCTGTTGACGTATCTCCTGGAGCTCGATTATCACCTTCGTGTTTTCTTTTAACCACAGCATATCGTAAATTCGACTGGAATAATGTAAATTACGTACGAGTAAGAGCCCTCGCAGACTGCAGACTTTTAGTCGGCCGATAATTTGATCGAAAGCTTTATCAGTACGAAGATGTATGACATGAAGGTGCGCACACTAAACGTTTTGTATCGGCCGACTAAAAGTCGAGGAAAATGGGATTATCCACATGAATAAGTACGTTTATATTATACAGATATTTTTTGTTTTATTTGCACAATAATAAATAAACCAGGGGAAATCTATGAGTAGTCCATGACAATTGACAATAGACACCAATCACCATTCAATATTATTATCTCGGTCAGTTTCTGGTCAAGTCTGACTCAAATCCGAAAATCCGAAAAATGAGTAGTTAATTATTATTATTACTTAATTACTAATATTATACTACTGGCATTTCCAATTACTGCCTGCCATACACGCTACGGTCTACCGGAGAGGTCCACCTGTGCAGTTATGCCTGCGCAGGTAGACCGTAGCGTGTCTGGCTTACATAACAGTAATATAAAATCCAATAATCACTTCAGGCGTTGATATACATAGCTGTTTTTGTGTATATAACTACATTTATAAGGTTTGGACTTTAGACAATAATGGCCGGCAATGCAGTTGCAACTCTTGTGATGTTGCTAGTGTCCATGAGCGACGGTAGTTGCTTTCCATGAGGCGCGTTTGCTTGTTAATTACAAGAATAATGTGAAAAGTCAGTTCTTTGGCACTTGAGTGCCGCGTCGTGTAGTGCGGTGTCACCTTTAGTTTTAAGTTTGTACAAATAAAAAAAACCGTCTATCTAAATTCTAGCCTCTAAAGATATACATATAAGCTAGCCGCGGGCTAAGCTAGTTCAAGTTTGTTTATCTGCAGCGTATGTTATACTTTTTATTCGTACCTGAATTTTTCCTGCCGACATTAGGGTCAGGGCGAGCGGGCGCTTATAATGCGGGGCTCGTCTTACCACTCCGTTTAGAGTGATGAAATTACTTGCACTGGAATTACCGCACTGAGGAAAATGACGCTTAGTGCCTGAGTAATTGTTATTGTTTTGTTCAGAACCGGTAAAAAAACAGGCATCAGTGTCCAGGATTATAAATTCTAAGGGACTGTCAGCACTGCCAATTTTAATCTCGCAGATTTTATTTCAAGTTCAGATTCAATGGTTACAGAAGAGTGAAAAAAAAACCGCGCGATTAAAGTTCGCAGTGCGGACACTACCTTAGGCTCGATTTATATAGAGCGAAAGAGCGGCTTTGCCGTTATACCGCGAGATCACAAGCAATAGTATGTATAGGTCTACCAGGTTCTGACGGCAAATTTTGATTACAGACTTTCAAAAAATATCCTTGATAATTGGATAATTTTTTATATTTGCGTGTTTCACGCACAGATTTAGCCTCTATAAGTCTATAAGGAAAAAAAATCAAAATGATTTATTCCAATCACCCCGGTATTGCTAGAGTCAATTTCTTTTTTTTTTCACTTTTTGCCATCAGATCCTGGTAGACCTACAACGACTTATTTAAATAGCGGTTGCGGTCGCGCTGATATTTACAAACAATTGCTAGTGATATTCTCGCGGTGTAGCCGCCATACCGCGCGTTCAGGCGGACGCATAATATAAATTCAGCCTTATGACTCTTATAATCTTGGAATGTACAATCATTGAGTACAGTTCGTCAAGGCTTTAAATGAATATGTCAATGATGTCTTCTTCTTCTTCTTCTTTTAAAATATGGCTCCTTGGTGAATCGCCAATGTCAGAGTGCGTTGACGAATACTCTGCCTTATGAGAGGTTTTGTGGAAAAACAAGGGTACGGTAATTAAGAAACGCGTACGGTGTCTGTTGACAATTCCTTAACCTAAAACAAACACAAACATGAAGAGTTAGTACCACACTTTATAATTTAATTTGGTTAGTATGTATATATGTTCACAAAGTTTTTACAAAGGGAGTATGTACAAAGGACTTATCTTTTGTACATACTCTTTGACCCGTCTTAACGGGTCAATGATGTCAATGGGCGCTGCTGGTAAAGGAGAACTGTCAAAAATGACGTTTTTGTATGATAGAAGCGTTAGTTCCTTTTCTCGCCACGTTCATAAACAGCCTTGTCGAACTGTAGTTATTTCATACACAGTTAAACCAACACAGCCCGCTCATGCGCACTGACACCTGACTCAGTCGATAAGGAGTAATCCCGCGATTACACCGGCCGGGTAAATCAGACGGCTGATAGTGAAAATAAATATTATGCTCGTTCTTATGTTTTCGTGCTGTCAGGTTTTTTGGGTTCCGGAGGATTGGCGAAGTTGCGTATTTTATTATAAATTCGGTAGAATATAGAAAGTTCCTAAACATGTGTATTGTGTATTGATGATACATCCATTGAACCAAATCAGCACTCAAAAACGCGCTACACGTTAGTTTAAAATTAAATGAAAGCGGGCCATGTTTTTGTTGTGTTACAACTCAATTCAATTTCTGCGCTTAGCTAAATCTATTACCTTGTTGGTTTTTAATACATAATGCCCGCATTTATCGCGCGGGAACAGTAAATTTTTCCGGGACAAAAAGTATCTCCATACAGAAGTTTATCAAAATCGTTTCAGAGGTTTAAGCGTGAAAGGTAGCAAACAGACAGACAAAGGCATTTTCGCATTTATAATATTAGTATGGATGAAATAGAAACGAGCGAACGGATCGTCTGATATCGGGATCACTGGCAGTATAGAATCATCATTTAGTGCCCTCTTCATAACGAAGTTCGGCGGTCAGCTGGTTGATTTTCTTCCGGTGTTGAGCTAATTTCTTTAATTGTGGGTAGCTACATCTGGTCCATTCCTTTATGTCATCTATCCATTTTCTTCTTGGTCTACCGGGTGGTCTCTTCCCCGGAAATCTACCCTCTATGATCAACCGTATAAATTCATATTGGTATCCTCTTTCTAGGTGACCGTATAGAGGTGGTGGTTCTTAGTTTGTTCCAGCACCATCTATCGGTTTATACCACGGTAATTAGCTTCGGCCGGTGAGCACTAAATAAATAAATAAACGTTTATTCAGTAATCTGGACATTACACAAAGTTCTGTACTAAAGTCTAAATGATCGTAACCTTGTGGTTTTGTACTTTATCGCCTTTTTGTTTGTTTTTATACGACTTCTAGTCACTTATTGACTTTTTATCGTTTATATATAATTAGTTGATTGTCATTAAGAGACTTCTGGCTATTCTAATTCGGCTCCACGGTAAATAATGACTAATGTCTAATACAAGCGATTATGAGTTTATAGTGGGGTAGCAGAGACGATTATGTACGTTTGACGATGTGTTGACTGTTTAGTATTTACAGACCATGATTAACTATTATGACCCGACGTGGGAGACCCCTCTCTATCCACTCTTTCCTTAAAGAAAACATATAATATTATTCATATAAAAAAAAAATAGGAAACATAAAAATCTTTTCAATACACATGTCTCTATTGGCTTATGACTCGTCCTTTAATGTGAGAAGTAGAAAAGAACATTGTATAAAAATGTTTTCAGTATTTAGACGGTGCGAAAATCTAGTGATTTACTTTAAAAATCGGAGGGAGTCTTTATGAGAAATCTTTTTATCTACCTACTTGCTTTTTAAAGTTAATAGATGTTGTCAATAGTAAAGATTGTAAACCATCCTCAACCCTTCTAAAAAGCAACCTTTATTGGCCTATTGGAATAACATAAAAGTGGTTCGCGAAAAATCATTGATACCTTGACCTTGCACAGCATTCAAGTTTCTCCCATGAGCAAGCTACTATTACAGTGTATGAAAACAGTAGACCGTCTTCATCTAGGCCGCGTACAACTTTAAGATCGTTTGACAAATCTTGAGACCGTACGACCATACGCGTTGAGCTACTTGTACGATCATATCAAGGGTCAATAAATATCAGTCAATCGTCTCATTTCAACTTGTCTAGTAAACGTGTGTAGAGTAAAAAAACGTATGGCCACCAATAACGACCCGTCTTTGATCACTGAGCTACATAATCATGCACAATTGCAACAGAGACATAAAAATCTAGCAGCGCTCCTTCCTCTTCTATTTTACCTATCAGATAGCATTATGTATCGAAAACATAGAGTTTTACTTAACACAGAGACGAATATTAATTATTCAACTGCAATTAAACGAAATATTTGTCAGATAATGTATTGAGTGAGTGCGGCAGTAAAAGTTACATCTATTATGGTGAACAAGCTACATTTAAAACATACCTATTTACCTATAGCTAAGTTACTCTACTGTATGCCATTTATACTGAGCTAACACGAAGTCAGTATGTCTACATAATACAGACTATACATTATCCTTATGTGTCATACATAGAGTTTATCTCGCTCCAAACGAAACCTTCACCTTAAAGAAATCGGGCCACTAGTCGCGTTGCATGACCACCCAGCACTTTGCAATGGTGCACGTTTCCACTGATGCACGGCATTGCAAATATGTTTATTTTGTTTTTATTTTTTTTATTAAGTCTTGACAATAAAATAAAAAAAAATACAAAGACGTTAGACTAGGCTATTTAGGGTTTTCACCTTGCACACTATATACTTGGTTTTCTACATCCATTTGAAAGTGTGAAGTGAAGTTAAGTTTGTCGTAATCCGGCATTTTCTCTCTTTTAGAAAAAAAACTTATCCACAAGGTTCTTGCTTGATCAATATCAATTTTGTCTTTGCATTAGGATTTTAGGCGCTTATCAGTTTTCTCAATAATACATAGATACACATCCGTCCTTCTTTTCTTTTTTCTTACACGTCAACAGAATCGTGCCGTGTTCGTCAATGGAAACGCGTCCACGTCGATCGTTTAATTTGAATCAATGGCTATTTATTTCTAGTATGATGTTACACAACTTTGAATTACAGTTTCATTCAATATTGTAATTTATGTTCTGCTCTATCTGTTACGCTTTTAATTAGTTATCGAAAATATAGTTACTAGTTAGTGTATTATTAAGTCATTCATAATTTATTTCGTTTCGTGGCATTGCTGAATGAATACACTTTTGAATGTAAGCAATTTTCCTACTTGAAATGTTTAAATGTGCAGACAAAAATATTTGAGATCGGGATTTATATATAATACTAGCTGTCCCGGCAAACGTAGTTTTGCCATCATAAAGTCGGTATTGGGATTTCGCCCATATTATTTTATTGAAGTGACTAAATAAGTATGTCACCATGGCAACGTCCATCACTATCCCGTCGCACAAACAATGGTCGCCGTCAGTCTCGAGTTGTAATAATTGACTATTATATATTCAACAAATGCACTTATCAATATAAAAAGTAGCCAGTAGCCGATTCTCAGACCTACTGAATATGCATATAAAATTTGGTAAAAATCCGTAAAGCCGTTTCGGAGGAGTACGGTAACTAACATTGTGACATGAGAATTTTATATATTTAAAGATTATCTTTTTTATTATATTCTTAAGCAGTTTATTATCTTTTGTCTGACTATTATAGCCCCATATGACGTGTTATGGTTTATGTTTTTCATCAGTTATACACTGGAGTCTAGACTCTAGACAATATTACGTCGCCGGTGGCACGCCCCGCGGTGCGGCCCACATCCTGAACAGTTTCAGCAGGGTGATTCACAATTCCCATTCGACTCGGAATTAAAAACGCGAGGACCGCGTTGATTGGTCAAAGCTAAGCATTGCGCCCATTTATTGGATATCGCGCATGAAAGTTTTCAAATCGATCGAATTACGAATTGTACTTTTGTTCATCAAGGCCCCACCACGAGTATTTGACCCTTGATTTTCAAACCTTGTCCAATGATTCTACGTTCGGACATTAAAGTGCAGCTAAAAAATCTTGTGTGTAACCCGAAATAAGAATCAGGAATTTGGCGAGATTACTGGTAAGCAGGGCTAGCTCGTAAGTTTTCCGTCGCTCAGCGTGCTATGGAACGCGCTATGCTCGGAGTTTCTTTGGCGGATAAGCTTCGAAATGAAACAATTCGTCAAATAACTAAAGTTACCGACATAGTGCAGAGAATCAGTACGCTGAAGTGGAACTGGGCTGGTCACGTAGCTCGAAGAACAGACGATCGCTGGAGTAAACTTACTCTGGAATGGAGACCAAGGCTGGGAAATCGGGTTGTAGGTCGACCTCCAACTAGGTGGGACGACGATCTCCGCTTAGTTGCAGGCCCATGTTGGATGCGAGTAGCAGGAGATCGGTCATCTTGGCGTTCATTGAGAGAGGCCTATGTTCAGCAGTGGACGACTATAGGCTGATATGATATATGATGAACTGGTAAAATATTTAACATTCAGGATTATTACTTTTCTGACCTAATGAAAGGTCTATCTAGTAATATCCACTGAATGATAAGAATTTCAATTAATAGCAGTCTCCTGTCTCAGTATCCTGTTTTTGATGGTCGGGGACAGTCGCCGAGGCCGACCACGAGTCATGTTCTAATCACTATCTCTGCATGACCATTACTCATGTTGTGCCCGCAATCAACATATTCTATGACATTTTAAATAAGGTTTCAAAAAAGGTGTGACTAGGATCATAGAACGACGGACTAGAAACTTTGATACAAATGTAAAATGATAGGTAATGCGTATTGCGTACGCTAATGCTATATCCATAGCGTTAAAATAGCCTAAACTGCATTTTTTTTTTCAATTCATCAACAAAAACGTCACGGTCGTCTGTGGTGGGTCATAAAAATCCCAGTGTTATAGTTACGAACACGACGAAGGCGCATTCGGGTATTGACCTCTCTTTCTCGAATCCTTCTAGCCATTTACACACACAGCCACAGAGGACGACCTCTGTGGCTCAGTTGGTGGGCTGTTGGTAACTCAAGCCGGGGGTCGCGGGTTCAAATCCCGCCGACGGAACAAAAACTTTTTCAAAAAGTTCCTGGGTCTTGGATGTGTATTAAATATGTGTATATTATAATAAAAATCTTAAATATATGTATAATATAAAAGTATTAAATATATTTCCGTTGTCTGGTACCTGTAACACAAGTCCTTCAGGTATTTAGCACGGGGCCAGACTGACGTGGTGTGAAGCGTCCATAGATATTATTATATTATACTAGCCGTCCCGGCAAACGTTTTGCCATATAAATAATTTTTGGTATGAAAAATAGATGTTGGCCGATTCTCAGACCTACTTAATATGCTCACAAAATTTCATGAGGATCGGTCAAGCCGTTTCGGAGGAGTATGGCAACGAAAACTGTGACACGAGAATTTTATATATTAGACGTCCATAGATATTATTATATTATACTAGCCGTACCAGCAAACGTTGTTTTGCCATATAAATAATTTTTGGTATGAAAAATAGATGTTGGCCGATTCTCAGACCTACTTAATATGCTCACAAAATTTCATGAGGATCGGTCAAGCCGTTTCGGAGGAGTATGGCAACGAAAACTGTGACACGAGAATTTTATATATTAGATTTAGATCTAGAGCTTCCCAAAAATATTTAAAACCAGAGGTTTATAACATAACCTATCTAAAAAAACTGTAGAATTTTAGAAGGCAACGTGTAGAGTTGAAGAGTAATATTTAAACTTCAGCATATTTAGAAGAAAAATAGAGCTTCTTCCTAGCTAACAGAAGCGCCAAAAATTACCACGAAGTTTTTGACAACCCTTTTTTTTAAATTAGGAGGCAAACGAGCAAATTGGTCACACTCGCAACATCAGAAGACTTGCATGCGCGATGCCACTTGCCGACCTCACCAAAAATAGCATTTCCGCTTCACAAATTCTTAAGAAGAATAATAGGAAGTCCAATTGGTCATCTGGATTCCTATTATATCAAAATCTATTATCGATACGTCCTTGGCTTCAGAAAATCACTTGAAAAGTAAAAAGTAAGGTCGTCACGATCTCATTAGCAATAATTATCATGCAAAAAGTCGCCATATTGTCGGCGGCTGCATCTAGTTGAGTCTGGGCCCGTACCACGAAACGGTTTTGAGACTCAAACAATCGTACGAGAATGTTGCGTCCTACTCTATCAAACGTGAAATGACGTTGTTAGAGCAGGACGCGGCATTCTCGTCCGATTGTTTCAGTTTCAGAACAGTTTCGTAGTAGGCCTACTGGTTTCAGGACGCATAGTGTAGAGAATATACTATATTATATAATATACATATTAATATATACACGTGGTTATAGAAGGCCAGTTGTGACACGATCTCCGTAATGGTAATGGCAAATAAGGTTATCCGACATCCTTATAGAAACTGTACTTTAAAGCAGTAGATAGATAAGTGCAGTTGTTTTTGGTTTGAAGTAGAAACTTTTTGGGTTAGACATTTTTGGGTAGAAAATCATTGAACCAGTATTTTTCAGCCTGTTGGTCGCGGAGGATCGCGAACTATTTCACTAAAAAAAATTAAAAATATTGACATATTAAGTCGGAGATTTAAAAAAAGATATATTTTCATAAACATACATAGATGATAAAAAATCGAAGGGTGGGGGCAAGGGCGGGCTGGTCCCATCACAAAATGTTGAAAAACACTGCGCTACCCTGTAACCTTTAACCATAAAAATGTCATGATCATATTTTCAATGGGACTAGCCATCTTCAAGCATTTATACTATTTTGCACAAACTGAAGTGCCCAGTAAAACTATTTTTTTTATTAATAAATGCATCCGAGAGACCGCGTAGAGCACGGCAAAAACGTTCAAGCGCCATTTACTGGTATTAATAAAATAAAATTGTTGGCGACACAACAAACTCGGCGGGGCCGTGGTCGCCAGGTGGTAGAACAGAGGACTGTATCTTGTGGGTGAAGAATGCCGGATGGAAGATTCCTGGAGAAGGAGGTGCAGGTTGAGGAGACGAGAAGGAAACACAGGCGGAAACTTGGTACTGCTTGGAGCGGAGTGTTGGTGGAGCAGGGCTTACGCATGCATCTGCTTGGCTTGTCGGATGTGAATGTGTATGCACCGAGAAAGTGCGTGTTTATATAGGCAATTTGTACCGTTAGAGCCCGTGGGGTTCTATCGGTTGTTGTCGAACGAAAGCAGTCCGTTTATTGAAATATAAAATTTTACACATAATATGACATCAAATGGGATTCTTATAAGCTAATACAACGGTAAACAAACATTCTTATAAGATAAATTAACAATAAAATGTGTAAATAAAGTTGTGTAAAAAAGAGACAGCAATACAATTGTATGAGACGTACTACAACTACGTAAGAAAGAGACATCAATAACAATTGTATGAAACACACTACGTTTCTGTGCGAAATGGACAGCAATATTATAAAAATGAGACACAAGATAATACATTTTCCAATAGGAATTACTAATATGAAATCTTAAATCTAAGTGTAAATAAAAGACGGGAATAAAACTAAGCTATTATTTACAAAAATATTATTACCTATTGTTGTGCTGACCTTCGTTAGCTTAACAACTGTGAGCTATCATAATAGCAAATGTTATATTTATTGTTTTGATATCTTTATCTATAATTAATAATTAAAAAAGCAAACCTTCACGAAGAGAGCGTATTTCCTCTTAAAAGGCCGGCAACGCACCTGCAGCTCTTCTGATGTTGCGTGTGTCCATGGGCGACTGTAGTTGCTTTCCATCAGGTGACCCGTTTGCTCGTTTGGCCCCCTTATTTCATAAAATAATAACAATCGATCTATAAATAAAATTCTAGTGTTAATACACTAACACTATGGATGAAAATTTGAAATAAATGAATTGAATTGAATTGAATACTGTTTTCCTTCAACATCTTATTACTTTATCTACCCAAAACAAAGTAGTTTTTATGAAATAGCAATTCATTTTGTATGAAAATGTAAATTATGTTCATGAATACTTAAATCGACATAATATATTACATTTATTTATTCATGTTTTAAAACATGAATCATAGAGAATAATATCTTTACGACATGAATGGAAAATAAGTTAGGATGAAGAAGTTTTTGTGTTGAAGATTCCGTTTCGTTTTAATTCAGATTTCAGACTTGATTTAATGTCAATACTGAATAGGAGATATTACTGCAACGTTCTCACGCTAGAGACAGCACTAGCATAGACAGTAAACAAAAAGTTTTGTTCGACGTTCGACAACGTTTCTATTCAGCCCCCGTAGATAAGTGGGAAAACGCTAAAGCTAACGCTAGCGCTAACGCTACAAAATGTATGCGATTTGACATAAGTAAGACATAAGTAATCGCTTCGCTAGCGAATACTAATGTCAAATCCATACATTAGCGTTTTGCCACTTGTCTAGGGGGGCTGGGCCTAGACAAGCGGCAAGCGATTATCCTAAACGCTAACGCCAACGCCACAAAATGTATGGGATTTGACATTAGTATTCGCTAGTGAAGCGATGACTTATGTCAAATCGCGTATATTTTGTTAGCGTAATTACGATAATCGCTTGCCACTTGTCTACTAGGGCTGATAATATAGCGTTTGCAGAAGATATGTCGGATTTTGGTCGCAATATTTGTGCTTTGCACCCTCTGCTCCGACCTTTGCCTAATATTGCCCATTAAGTCCTCTTAGTGAAAGGCTGTTACTTTCTTTGCTTTGTAGAATAACTAAATAATGTAGTACCTCTTAAGTATTCAGCGGGGCTAAAATGGTCGCTTTGAAGAATCATGATATGAATCATAATATGATTCATTTTTCTAAAATCTCAAAATGCAACTCTGCTAGCAATTCATTTATGTATTTTTGTACTGATTTGACATTTGTCAGTTTGACAGTTTTGACAATTCATTTGCTGAATTGATTGAGAGGAATTGCTAAATGTGACCATTTTAGCCCCACAGGTGGGAAAATTAGTTCTTGTAAAATGTATAATATCATGCCTGACTGTATAAATTCTTGTGTTATTTATATTTGAGTGTTCGTATCTTATCTGGAGGCTGAGAGATTGTAACAATTCGTCACTGTCACTCGCCGGCGCCTGGTTACATCTTTGATAACGTTACCTACTTATTTAGATGATTCTGTGTTAGAAAGATATTGTTACATTGTGCGCGTTTGCAAAAGGCGCTTTGGTTGTTTCGCCTGGTCTAAAAAAATGTGGGTTTTCAGTATTGATATACTTCGTAGGCCGTAGCTACGACGCTACGGAGCGACGTAGCTCGTAAACGGGCAAATGCATTTTCTTCTACTCTTTATGAAGACAAGAGTGTTTGACTAAAATTCAGTATCGTCAAGTTGCTTACTATTTTAAAGGCCTGTTTCACCACTTTCTGATAAAGTACCTAATAGGCTATTCACAACTTTTTTGACAGATTCTCCATACTTGATCTGTCAAGTTAATTGGTGGATAGCCTTATCAGGAAGTGGTGAAACAGGCCCTAAATATCAGGGGTATCCTAATATTTATTTTGATTATTATAATAATCTACAGTTTATAATTTTATATTTATCACTCTATATTATTATAACCACCATTCGCCCCACTCCAAGGATCACAAATTGTTAGTATGATCAGCGCCTTATAGCATATTTATATGCCGTTCAATAGAAGTAATAGTGATTTAAACTAAACACAAGATAATTGTAAACTAAGTATCGTACTTTACGTATTTAACTAACCTAGAGTATTTATAGAACATCCTAAAGGTGCCGTTTTGCAGCGGACGACATGAAGCAACCGCAGGCGACGTGTCGTCGCGACACTACTAATTTCTATGTATTTCTATGAAATAGGCCTCCGCAGCTAGCGACACGAAGCTAGCGACACTTTCATAGAAATACATAGAAACCAGTAGTGTCGCGACGACACGTCGTCTGCTGCAACTTCATGTAGCCTGCTGCCAACTTGTACCTTTAAGATTCGATTCAGTCACGTTTGTTAAGACGTAAAGAGGTTGGTCACGAGTGAGCATTGTACTATGTAATATATAGTAAAAACATAGCAATATATGCTACTATGCTAATAGACTTGCACACGACGTATTTTTAAGTCATAGTTAAGGAAGTTTCGAAATTGACTGTCGCTCAAGCTGTTTTACCAGTAAAAATTGAATCTTTGCTGCAAAGGCTGCAATTTGCACTGAAAACTCCCCGGTTAGTTTTCACTGCATAATTTTTGTGGGTTATTTATGTAAGTTAGAAAAGGGGTTGAAAATGTTTCAAGCAAAAGCAAAACATGTTTGTACTGTTGTAGAAATTCCAGATGATAAAATGTATATGATAATGTTGTGTGCTTATCTAAATTCTTCAAAATCCTTACGATATTTATAACCCACGGAAAATTTTGTTTCTACGTCTAATATAAGAGCCACTGAAGAATTCAAATATCTAACTTTACTCCGTTTCAATAAAAACATTTTAAAAATCCGCTAGGTCGATCTCTCAATGATAGAATTTTATACAAATGTGTTAAATTAGATGCATCTTTGTGATTTTTTTCTATCGAGAAAATTTAAAGATATCGTGATTTTGCTCAGATCGAATTCTCGGAAGTATAATGTAGTATCTAATTTTATAAAATGAAACAATTCGGGGCTTATTTTCAAGTATAAAAATAAATTATAAAATCGACACTTTAGGGTTAGTCGCCCCCTTAATGGTCGGTATAGGCTATAAATGCTACTAATTTTAATGTTACATTTAAATCACCCTGCTAAAATCGCAATAAATTAGATAAAATTAAAATGTTGGTTTTGGTACTTTTAGATTAAAAATATTATTTTATCGGTGTACAAGTATTAAGTACTAGGTGCTACCTAGACATACACTAATGAGACCTATACCCTTATCAACTCATAGAGGCTTAAACTACGGTTTGGGTCACAAAATTTAACATACTATGATAAATGTCATAATTTGCACAAACTTTTGTAACTAGCCTCGGAGCTTAGATCATAGTCGTAGAGCCTCACTTCTGACATGTTGCAATTTTTCGTGACTTTTGAATTTAAGGGGTGGTTTCACTTTTAAACCTACTAGCCTATTTCGTAGTTCAAATTGTCAGTTCACGACGTGCTAAGTATTTGCCGCGATAATATTGATATTGACATGTTGCTCAATGTCTGTACATGGCCAAACCCATTGTGCTTACACTTACTGGTTTTAGGCGGCTTTGCTTCGTACCTATATGGCGTATGGGATATGGAGTGTACAGATCCTACACGAAAGTTGCTATCTACTGAGTTACTTCTGGATGAAATTAAACCTATATTAAGCCAATATTTCTTCATGCAGCAGTTCTACTGGTTGCCAGATCCAGGCAGCCCAATCCAGTAATGCTAGCCAGCGCTACAGCTGCATAATAGTATCTGCTGCTAATGTAAATAATAATAAAGTCATTCATCAATTATAGAGAAAATAATTTAGCTCGTCATTTTATATTAATATCAATCTTTAAACGGCAAGGCGTGACGTTTCAGCTGGTATTAACCCATCAATCCCCAAACGGCAGCCTTATCTATTGTGTCTGCGATACCCACTATCGAGGCGTTACTAAGCAAACTATGTAATAAATTGAAAGTAATGTTGTTACTTTCAATTAATCAATATTATTCAACAATGTAACTATGCTCTCCATGCATATTGAAAACTGGTGACATTTTCAGTTTTATTATCTTTTTATTATGAATTGTTCCGTTCTCATACTGTTTATATTTGTTTTATGTAATTCAGATAAAGCCTGACTCATAAGGACATTGCGTTGATATATTTAGTACTGTAGGGACTTTCCAAGGACCGGTTTTTCCCAGACGATATGATCACTAAAATGATACTAAGCTGTTATTTTAATAGTTTTAGAACATTAAAACCCAATTAACATTTCTACTATCTTCACTCTTTGCAAGGCCTTAAAAATGGTTTCTTCAGTAGAATGGACAAATTGACTAAATAAATCTGTCAGTAGATACCATATACTTTCCTTCTTCTACTGTCTCAACGCATACGCATACGTATACGTATCTTATCCCAAAATATTATTTTCCGTTTTTTTGTGCAATACGTACAACAAAGTTTGTGCTAACTAGTTTACAGGCATACAAGAGGTTCCAAGAAGGCTCTGCGGCTGGACCTTTGAACACTAGCACCCGTAGCATGGCTACACTATAAATACGAAAGTCTTATGTCATAAAGATTCAATTGAAATCAATTGAATCTTTGTCGATCGCGGCTAGCCGCGGTGATGATCGGGACGGCACCTTTAGTTTATCTTCGCTGTTTGTCTATACTTTCGTATTTCTACTGTAGCCAGACTACGGGTGCAGGTACAGTCCGGGGATATACGCGGTGTACATATTACTTTTAATCCTTATTGCCAAACTAATAAAATCAAAATGATTTAGCTTAGGCTAAAAAAATCAACAGCGGGTTTGTAGGCGACTGTACTTTCTGAATGTTTAGGGCTAAGTTAAAATAACATTTTAAAAAATTATACCGGAAGCCATAGAGTTCTTTATTTCTACTAGAGATCGCCCAATGGTCGAAATTCGACCTCAGATAAAAATAGTTTTCGTTAACGCTTTTCTATTGATAATCTATTGTCAAAAAATTTACTTTTTTGACAATAGATTTTTTAAACATAATTCCTGCGACAGTCTCAGATTAATTAAGTCAAATGATGACAGAGTACAGACTGGCCGTGTAATAATTGTCTAACAGTATTTAAGATTCAATGAAAAAAAAAAATATTATTTTCAATTTGACAACAGACTTCAACCATAAAACAATTCGATGACAATTCGTATGTATAGGCTTGTCCCTTGTGTGTGTGTGTTGTAGTGTGTGTAATGTTTTATTTCTTAAATTTTTTTATGATAAAAGCATAATTTTAAAATAATATTAATTCGATGCACTCCTTCACCAGATAAACTATAACTGCGAAATTTCATGCACCTAAGTGTCCCCATTTTTCGTCAAAAGGGTTACAAAGTTTTTCACTCGCGTATTAATATTATGATGTCTTAATATGATTTATTACTTCTTCCTAAACAAGAACTATGAATTGCAAGTATGTATTTAGGACCACAAAAAATATCGTACTTTGGTTACTTGACTGGAACTTATAATAACATTTTTATTCAACTTTACCGCGGTATAAAGTCTAAAGATTAACTTAACGCTTAAGAAAATGATGAATTGGAAAAACGGCTTACGTCAAAACATCAACCGATCAATAACACTATTGACTAGATAAAGTCCAGTCAAAAATCCTCAGAAAGCAGCCTGCCTAGCATACGCCAATGAGATATCTCACTATAGGTACATGTTTTCTCGATGTTTGATGGCATGTTTCTTCATCTCTATTGACCCTAGCATGACAAAAAAAAATTCTCGCGTAGACCTATCATCTAAATAACACATTTTTATAGAGTTTTGTCGAGATAATGTCGAGATTTTGACACTATGAGACGAGTACTTTTTAATTATCTCGAGAGTGAGATATCTCGTTGGCTGCTAGGCAGGCAGGTGTCATTGTAAGGCTTCTTATACTAAGTACTCACATACGATTTTGCTCGATAGTTTTACTCGAAATCGAGCAAAAACCACCGAGTGGACCGCAAAACTCACAGCTTGATGGCTCGCATCGAGCCAGTTTGAAGGCTCGAATCGAGCCGGCTTGACAAATTTTTGACACAGTTACTATTCCCTAGTTTTTATTAGTCGTAGCTAATTTCCTTCGAAATGGAGTAAAACTATCGAGCAATACTGATTGTGTGGACGAAAGCCCGAGCCGTGGTTTTTACTCTACGTGATTGCTCGATCGAGCAAAACCGTATGTGAGTGCTTACACTTAGTGTCTAAACACACCGTGCCGATTGCCGAAGTACCGCGGCGGAAGTTCGGCATGATTCCGCCTGCAATGTATTTTAAATTACCGGTGACACACCATGCCGAAATTCCGTCGCGTATTGTGTGTTTTTTTTTTATTAAATAAGGGGGCAAACGAGCAAACGGGTCACCTGATGGTAAGCAACTGCCGTCGCCCATGGACACTCGCAACATCAGAAGAGCTGCAGGTGCGTTGCCGGCCTTTTAAGAGGGAATACGCTCTTTTCTTGAAGGTTTTCAGATCGTATAGGTCCGGAAATACTGCTGGTGACAGTTCGTTCCAGAGTTTGTTGACATTGCTGATGTAATCACGCTGAACTTCCGCCGCGGAACTTCGGCATGGTGTGTATAGACACTTACAAATGAACGACACGCGTCGACAAGTGCCGTTCGTCTGTATGAGCGCTTAGTCGCTAAAACTAGCGAACGGCTGGATCCATTGGCCTATTTTTGATATTAAACAATCGTAGCTCTTCAGCTTTAGTATAGAATAGAATAATTACGAGGAAAATATTTTTATTTTATCAGTTTTTAAAGCGTAACAGAATAACGTGTCGGGGGCACCTAGTATATTGTTATCTATATTTTGTATCTCTACAAAATATCAGTCACTTCTAATATAATCTTTATAGCAGCGTAGATAGCTACTACAGAACAATAAATAGTTTACTAAAATATGACTATCATTCATACAATCGAAATTTTCCCTAAAACCTTTAATGTCTAGGACTGGATTATCCGCCTAGAAGTCGAATACAAAATCTAAAATCATTTAAATCAATGATGAAAAAGTGGTCTTTAGTAAAGATAAATATAATTAAAAACGCATATAAATTATTATTTTATTTTAATTAAATAACGTTTTATGTAAAAATACTCAAAAGATTAACTCGCGCACTCCCAGACGTATATTTAATTAGGTACTTACTTAACTGTAATTAAATGAAGATTTTGACATAAGCCAGATAGAATAAAAATATTATTTGTCAAAATCTTCTATAAATTGAAGTTGAGTCATTAAGGGCGGATTCGACCAAACTGGAGTAAAATTTTACTCGAGCATAACTGTCTCCTAATCTAAGAGTAAGCTGGTTTTGCGTTTTTCCAACTTCTAATCCAAGAATGAGGTAATTACACGGGAGTAAATATTTACACGGGCTATTTTGGTGGAGTAAATATTAAATTGAGAATAGTTGCACAACAGGGTGTCAACTGTCACGGTCGGTGTCATTGTGAACTATAATTGACATTTTATTGCATACTCTTTGAGTAACTTGGTAAAATGCAAACGATAATATCCTAGAGTAAATTAAAGGAGTAAAATTATTCTCATGATAGTTGGTCGCTGTTAAGCATTAGTGTCTTAACCCACAATTTTTTTGTTGTTAAAGTTTGAATGCAGTCTTGTTCTAAATCATTTACAGAACATAACTGCATTCATTACTCAATACGTAATTTTTGTGTGGGTTAGTACACTAATGCTTAACAGCGTCCACTGTTATACTCGAGTAACTTCAAGTTGGGTCGAATCGGGCCTAAATGTCTCTGAGTGCGGCCATAACTCATATGCGTGTATCACCGGGGGAAAATTTATTCTTTTTTTTTTTCTTTGACTCTATGATACTTACACCTCGTTCAACTCACCGGTGTGCGGCGTTCAAGTTGCCGACAACTACTATCAATACTATCATAGTCAAATACTGTATTTGTTATTTTTTTCACGATAACGTCGCGGCCGTAATCAGTCAGTCCGCTGCCTGCGACGCGTTGTGTTGTGTTTGTGTGTGTAACTCGTAAGTAACTCGCTCGCAACTCGAAAGTAAAGCGTTTTCCGCGGGTTCTCGAAGGTTGTTTTGATTTAATTTGCATTAGAATTTGATGTTTCGGTTCCACTCGCGTGCGCACGGTCTTCGTATCTGTTAATTACTCGTCAGATTTTACGGATTCGTTTGCATTTCGATTACGATTCGGTTCGAGTTTCATTTCATAGAACGTCTGCGGTTATTAAGTCTGACACCTAAATCTTCGTAGTTAAATCTGTTATGACATAAAGCACAATTTATTTATACACTTTTCCACTTCAATTAGATTTTGATTATTTTATTATTTAAAGTTGTGTAGGTATTAAGTATTAACCTGTGATATTACCGTGGACATTAATTTTCCACCATGACAAAAAGTAAACTAAATTGATTAATCCTGTTATCTTATTTATTAATTTATTATTATCAATTTGAAAGACTGTCACTTACGTACTATTAAATTAGTAATTTGTGCTACAACTGAAATCTTCATTGAGTTAATTCTGTTTTGTTATCGCTTACATTTATTATCACCTTATTTATTTGTCAATTCGTCTTCTGTGTTAGATTTTCATGTTTCACACAGAAATACTTAATGTTCTGCAAATGCCTTTATAGGCCTACCTCGCAAGCGCTGAAAATTGTTGATGGATTAATTTTTGTGTGGCTTTATTTAACCAATATTCTTCTTCTTCTATTTTAAAAAAATGACTCCTTAGTGAATCGCCAATGTAAGAGTGTGGCGACGGAGACTTTAAACCAATATTACTTTACGTTGATTCGGTAAACAACTCTTCCATGGGTATCTGTCAAGTTGTATGGCAAGTTTTCGTACAAAATTTGGCTGGTTTGTAACTTTTACCTTTTCTAAATTGCTTGGTGTAGGGGGATACTATAAGGATATATATCACGATTTTACTATGTAACAATATCTCATTGAAATTACTACAATTATTATCATAGCACGTTTTGAAAACGTTATCAGTCCACACGACCTTTTAGATCTTCAGGTGTAACCTTCATCTAAAACCTATCATTACGGAGTTGTATAGCGTTTATATTGTGTTTATACACTATAATACACACTATATATTTTTGCCTTCAGTTGCCTGCAGTTCCGTTGCGCGAAAATTCGTTCGCGTTCGAACCGTATATTTTCCGGGACAAAAATATCGTATGTCCTTTCCTGGTACTAATATTTTTTCACCATTTCGCAATTTATTAATATGTACAGATTTAAAAATAGGAGTTTATTTTATAATAATGGTAAAAACCAGTTATACAATTTCACAAAACATAATTATTATCAATTATATTAGATAATAGTAATTATAATGATAAAAGTGTGACGTATGCTAAATAAGCGCACTTTTAATTATTGTGTTTAATTAATGATTGTGATAGTCGCAAAATTATCTTAGGTGGATTATTGTTTATCATTAAAATATTGAAAGTTAAGAAAGTTGAATTTTCTAACTAATTAATATTCTGGATAATTATGAAACTTTAACAAGAGACTATGAAGTATTTAACAGAAATCTGGACTAAAATGTTGGCCATGTTTAGTCCAAGCTATTTTCAACTCCTAAAATAAAATAAATTATATAAGTATAATAAAACTAGCTGTCCCGGCAAATGTTGTTTTGCCATAATAAAGTATTTCACCCATATTATTTTATTGAAGTGACTAAATAAGTATGTCACCATGGCAACGTCCATCGCCATTCCGTCGCACAAACAATAGTCGCCATCAGTCTCGAGTTGTAATAATTTACTATTATTTTTTTACTATTATTTTTTCAACAAATGCACTTGGATGGAAATACAGCACGAAGGTTCTTTAACCTTCGTGCTGTATTTCCATCACTTGAGTTTCCACTTACTTGGCGAGCATAAGCAATGCACGGTCTTCCTCGTTCACCAGAAGTTGATGGCAGTGAATGTGCTTCAGACTCCGGAAACTGTACTGAATATCCTGACTCCAGTCAGCTTGTATTGTTCCGAATAAATTTGTCCTTTTTCCGTGATGCTTGAGCCCAGCGCTTATTAAAAGAAGGCAGAATATGTCTTTGAATGTCACCGATTACTAAACACAAGTTGTTTTCAGAAACATTTAATGTTTGCTGTAGACCTATGGACAACGATTCCAAGGTTCTGCCACGCTCGAAATCGCCCTTAGTAAAGTTGAAAGTCATTTTAATGGAAATAACCAATTTAAATAAGTTTCACTTAATATGAAATACACGGTGAAGTGTGCAATTTGAAGATATTTGCTTCCCCTTATATGTATATAAGGGGAAGCAAATATCTTCAAATCTAAATCTATCTAAAAAACTAGTATACTAGTTTTTTAGCTATGAAATACGTACTAATATCAATGTTATGCATATTTACTCTCGCAGGACGAGTGCAGAATAGATGATAAGCTATTGCTATCAAAATATTGTGATTAATATTGATTTTGCAAACTATGTCGGCAGTAACCGCAAAAGATACCGAATCTCCGAGAAAAGACTCCGACCTCTATCACATTTTTCCTCATAACTTCCGCAAACTTCCGCAGCTGATTTCTTTAATTTTTCATTTATGAATAGTTAGGCTATCAAATAACACATAAAGTTGCGCGTGGGGAGACGTGGGTAAATGTGAAAACCTTCGACGAAAAAAAAAAGTGAAAAATAGGGTATGTAAATTTTTAGGTACTTACTCAAAAATAAAAAGCATATTAAAAAAAGTTAACAGCTCATTATTAAGAACATAAAATATCCTTTTTAAAAATGTATAAAACCGCATGCATGTGCTAAATACTTTTTTCACAATATTCATTTGAATTATGTGTATGCAAACATTTGAATGAGCCATCCGCTACTTCGACTTACTTCAACATATGAAAAAAAAAATTATGCAGTTTTAGTACAAAAAAATGTCTGATTAGGATTATTTGGTTATTAGAGTATCGAATGCAATAAATATTTCATTCAAATTGTGATATTTCTAAAAACCATTTATGATATGCTCTAGTTCTACCATTTTCCATAGTGCGACGCGACGGGTTTGAGCGTGAAAAAAAAAACTTTCGCGTTAGTCCTTCCCCCTCGGAATTCCGAACATGGAAAACGAATTCGGAAATCGACTACGCAAAAGGTGCGCTTGCGGCCAGTTTATAAGGCTTACACGTGTGCCGTGTACCATTGTCCTTGTTTATCGCCAAGATTTGTCCACAACTCTACACTTCTGGTAAATCCCCCTCGACAGATTCGAGTGGCTGCCGGCTGGTGGACAGTTGATATTTTATATTCTAAATGCTAACATTACGATTTTCTTGTATGATTAGATTAAATATTATATTTTGTCCATGTTTTTTAATCCGAAAGGAATGAGATTTTTAATCTAAGAAGGCGTAAAAAGTCTTGATCAGACTTAGTAACATAATATATTCGAATGTAAATTCTCTACTGAGACGAACAATGACACAACATGCGGTTTCTTATGAGAAAATAATAACTTGAAACGAAAAACGACAATTTAAAATAAGGATGTAGATTATAGGTACTTACCAAAAAAAGAAAAACCTAATTTGGGATGATTTATAAACACGGGCAAACTAAGCATACTGGCTGTAGATAGCGAAAGTGCTAATACTCGTAGAGTAAGAGCCCGCGAGGGCCAGACCTTCCTACGTTTCGTAAAGCTGAAAGTTCACCTGTTTGTGACCTTTACAGTGATAAGAACGACCAGCAACTATGAAGTGTCGGTCGCGGTTACTTTAGGAGGTATCCAGTTCTGAAGTTCTACCTGGCCTTCGAGAAAGAGTAAAGATCAATTTCATAGGTCACAAACTGATAAACTTTCAGCTTTACGTAACGAAGGAAAATCTGGCCCTCCTGGACTCTTGGTCGTTAAGAGCAGAAGAGGAGGATGGAAATGGTTTCAGCAATATTTCAGGGTCGTGCTTAGAAATGACGGATGTTCTGCCAAGCGACTATTAGCAGCTAGACAGCTCAATGGCACAAGACAATGTGTAGTATCCATCAAACAGCGCTGCGCGTACGTCGCATGTCGAATTGCCAAGTAGCGGCCATTAAAAATGACCATCTCAATGAGGCTTAACACTAACTGGACACGGTGTAATATTATGATCGATTGTCTAGAAAATTAACAGTTTTTACTAATTAGTCATTTAGTTGAGGAGTTTCCGTAATGATATTTTTTATCATTTAATGCGTAACTTTGAATGTCTGTCTATACTCTATAGTCTATAGTAGTATACTTTATAGTAGTATAGAATATGTTTTGAACGTTAAAGTTTGTATGTATGGATGGTTAATTGGTTACGTAACGTCGAATTGGTTGTTTTTCGATATTTCCAAAAAAAAAGAATTGGAATTGAACAATTGGAATTGAAAAATTTTCTTTAAGATGTTACGTATTGAATTCACAAAATCTTATTTTATCCTTAAAATACAGAAACGCTTTTCTCATTTAAAATATGAATTGCATAATTATTTACCCTGGAATAGGCCTCCTTCTCTTTTAAAGCTTTCAGGATTGAATACTAGAGGACAGAAATAATATTGAACCTTACATTTCTACTCTAGTACAAATTGCTTTTGAAAACACTCTTTGTAATGCTTCTGAAGAGTAAGGAAAACTTTGTATTAACGCCTTACTGAATCGTGTTGTAACCGAGATTACTTTGTTATTTTGAGATAAAAATATCATTCTAATCTGTATAGGCGAGGTGTCATGTGTGATAGATGTGTGGTGAGATAGCCTCAAGGTGAGCAGTTTTGCGGTTAGTTTTCCTCTGATGAAAATGTAGGTGAAACAACGTGTAGGTCTTAGGGTAAATAATACTTTTATACTAACTATACATATATTTAAGATTTTTATTATGTCATACACATATTTAATACACATCCAGACCCGGGAACATTGAAAACTTTTTGTTCCGTCAGTGGGATTCGAACCCGCGACCCCTGGCTTGAGCTACCAACGCGCTCACCACTAAGCCACAGAGGTCGTCAAATCTTATATATAAAATTCTCGTGTCACAATGTTAATTACCGTACTCCTCCGAAACGGCTTTACTGATTTTTACCAAATTTTATATTACTTATATGCATATTCAGTAGGTCTGAGAATCGGCTACTGGCAAATTTTTATATTGATAAGTGCATTTGTTGAGTAAATAATAGTAAATTATTACAACTCGAGATTGACTGCGACCATTGTTTGTGCGACGGGATAGCAATGGACGTTGCCATGGTGCCATACTTATTTAGACACTTCAATAAAATAATATGGGCGAAATACTTTATATGGCAAAACAACGTTTGCCGGGACAGCTAGTATTTTTATATGCTACATATATATTATGTATCATCCGAATTTTAAAAATATTTTTGAGTTGGATAGTCCCTTTAACGAGAAGGCTTTAGCCTGTATAACAGGAGAGAGAACAATAGGAGCGTAAAATCATTGGAAAATGTGAAAACGGGTAACAGATGGCACTAGGTATTTCCTCGTGACACCCACGGGAAAATTACAATACACTTAACATTTGTAAGTGTGAACGTTAAGAATGCACCTGACCCTAACTTGACTACATACTTAAACCTAGATATCAAAATCTGTAAGGTCTAGAAAACTGATTTTTTTACACAAGTAACTTCATTTCATGAAGATTAAATGCTCAAGTCGAAAACACGATTACTGAAAAAATGCTCGATAGTTTTTTTACAAAAAACTTTGTTTTAGACACATTTTTGCTTGGGTCTTCGAAGTTTGCTGTCTTTTCTTTAATATTTTTTAATATCTAAAAAGGCATGGATAAAATCTAAATTTGCTCAAAATACTTTTTTCATAATCATTTTAGTTCGTCTTTTATTCATAGTAAAACTAACTTGGCGATGATTCCGCGTCGTCCTTTTTCACCTGGCATATGAAAGACGGGCGTGAGTGTGAAGAGAGAAGGACAATGTTTGATTTTTTGGTTTAGTAGCCCCCATATGCGAAAGTTTGAATGTTTTTCAACGAATTTAGATTGATTAGTAGCTCTGGATAACCATAGGCTACTTCATAATATGTATTCTCTAGCTTTTAGCTAGCAAATTATGCCAATACTCGTCTCCTCTTTGTACACCAAAATGGGCCCAGTACTCACACCTTCGGAGTTTATTTGATACAAACATTTATCTTTATTATATTTATATGAAACATATTGTACTGCTTATGTTAATGATACTAAGTATGGTTTTAATAGGTGGCAAGTGGTAGTATTTAAACGCCCATATAATGTTAGTAGTTAGTACATACTTAATATTCTAATAGCTGCACTAAGAGACGTTTATTAAACTTTAATTGCGGTTTTACATAATTTAATTAAGAGTTAAGTAAGCGACAAATGCCTCTAAGAGATTTTCGTAGCTGCAACTTGTAATACCAGTACTATCTTCTTTCATTTCATTCATGTTTAATAAAATTAAAAAAAAACTTAAATAACCACATAATTCTATTATAATTATTTATAAGTTATTTTTAAATCAGACGTAAGTACTGGGTATTAAGAATGGCCGCTGAATTTACTCAAGGTCACATATGTTAAGATATTACTGAAAATAAAATATACTATTGTACATTTTATTTCATTAACATAAACTGCCGAAAGAAGTTGTAAGCTATATTTTGATAAAAAAAATTAAAACTAATGAGTAGATACTTATATCTGGAATGGTGGAACAATCGATTCCCTTGCCAAAAATCGAACTTTTGAGAAAATAATAATAAACAATTATCTAATTATATAATCAACTATACTGTACTCGGCAAAACATGGCGGTAGCGGTCATTGACTCCCTGTCAAAAAACTTGTCATTTTCTATATAAACCGCGATTGACAATGGACTAACATCTGACACTTCATTGCCAATCGCGGTTTATAAAGAAAATGTCAAGTTTTTGACAGGGAGTCAATGACCGCTACCGCCATGTATTGTTTCGCCGAGTACAGTATACAGTGTGTAACAAAAACTAGTGATAATACTTTAGGGTGTGTACATGTTCCTTGTAGAGAGTTCACTGTGAAAGTAGCAGCTCTGAAAGACGAACATTTTTTTTCACTTTTGTATGGACAAGGGTCCGAGCGTCAAGAGTTTCCCCATACAAAAGTGAAAATTTTGGTCTTGAAAGACGAAATATTTTTTTTGAGCGTTTTTTGTGCGTTTTTGAGCGCTTCAGCGCTGCTATTTTCACAGTGAACTCTCTACAAGGAACACGTACACACCCTAAAGTATTATCACTTATTTTTGTTACAACCTGTATACATAATTACAATTTCTAGAATTTACTCTTAACTATCTTGTCGGCGTCCTACCTCAAAGCGAGTTATAAATTTCTGCATACATTCTATGATTATTTACTATTGTTGGCACATACAATATTTACTATTTGTACGTAACCCACATGTGATAAGCTATTTATAATTATTATAAACAATAGAAATTGCATGCTTTGTATTGCACTGAAAACGAAGAAATGTGTCACAAAATATGATCTCATTCTTCTTTAATTTGTTTCAGGAGTGTTGATCTTCATTTAAGACTAGATTTAAGAGGGCGACTAACCCCAAAAATTAAACATCGTCCTTCTCTCTTCACATCCACGCCCGCCTTTCATATGCCAGGTGAAAAAGAACGACGCGGATTCATCGCCAAATTAGTTTTTTCTCAATAACTCGATAAATATACAACATTTTAAAAATCCGCTAGGTCGATCTCTCAGTGATAGAATTTTATACAATGTGTTAAAATATTAACTTAGTTCAATGCACGGTTATGGCAATAAATGAAAAATTCGTTAAAATTAGATGCATCTTTGTGATTTTTTTGCTCAGATCGAATTCTCGGAAATGTAATGTAGTATCTAATTTTAGAAAATGAAACAATTCGGGGCTTATTTTCAAGTATAAAAATGAATTATAAAATCGACACTTTAGGGTTAGTCGCCCCCTTAATGTGGTTTCATTCTTCGTCTATTGTTTTCGGAGGTCTTAATTATTATTTTTTGCGGCCCCTACTATGGGACCTCTTGTTCCCCCTTCCTCATTATTCTTTAATTTGTTTCAGAAATATTAATCTTCATTTAAGACTAGATTTAATGCGGTTTAATTCTTCGTCTATTGTTTTCGGAGGTCTTAATCTTTAATTTTTTTTGCGGCCCCTACTATGGGACCTCTTTAAGACTTGGTGGTTTTTTCCCTATTATTCGGGCCGCAATCAACATTTTTAGGGTTAAAAAAACGTTCTTCAATTTTAGCGATTTAGGGTTGATTCAGACCGTAACGCGAGGCGAAGCGAGGCGCGGCGAGGCATAAATTTGTATGGATTTGACAGGAGATGTCTTGCGAATCTGTCAAATTAATATAATTTTAGAAATGCATCTACGCGTCGCGTTGCGGTCTGAATCAACCCTTAGAAGTGGAAAAAATTTCACGACTTTCACGACGATTTCGGTCTATGTTGCCGGTGGGCGTGAATTTCAAAATGCGGGCCACTGATAAAGTCCCGCTGGGCTACATGAGGCCCGCGCGCCACAGGTTGAGTAAAGCGGTACTAGAGCCTCCAACCATTGTATACATAGCAATGCTATCAAAATTGTAGATTTCGTATGTGAAAGTGGTGTTAGCTGGTTATCAAAAACACTGCATTGTGCATGTGTAGGCTAGATGTTTTCCAACGCATTAACGTATCAACGATAAATATTTCAGTACAACGATAAATATTTCAGTAATCCAGATTTGAAACAATATCTTCGTTGTCAGGATTAAGTATATTAAATATTTATTAAATTTAAGTCTTCTGATAACATTTTTAGAGGCGAAAATTGTAATGGGCTAAATAGTGATTAGACTCAAGGAAAATGTTGATTTTTACAACGACTTGTACTTTGTTGAAATTCCATTTGATCAAACTCGATCAAATTGATATGCTATTGCATTTTTTATTGTTAGCATTATTTATTTTATTTATTTATTTATTTAGGCATATCAACAATATGAATACAAGCTTACATTCATAATTAACAATTAGGTCCATTTACAGCATTCATATCAATTAGAGACATGCACAACATTAATATTAAAACACAATGCAACATTTGGTAAAGACTTAACAACTAGAAAAGTTAATAAAAATCATTGTAACCGTTTATTATAACAAGGTTTACAAGTAAATTAAAATAAATCGAAACGAAACATAATGGGTTTCATCTAAACTTTATAATTTGGTAGTTTAATAGTCATGCTTAATAAGAACTATTTACGTTTAGAACTAATATTGGTACATCCATACTAATATTATAAATGTGAAAGTGTGTCTATCTATCTGTTACCTCTTCACGTCCAAACCGCTGAACCAATTTTGCTGAAATTTGACATGGAGATACTTTGAGTCCCCGGAAAGGACATAGGACACTTTTTATCCCGAAGAAATGTACGGTTCCCGCGCGATAAACGTATTTTGGCGCAAAGGAGTTGTTATAATATTAGGTCATATAGCAGTTATATAAGGGTTTCCTCTCGTCGTGTAGCACGGTCTACATTGTAGAGGCGCTACGGTCGTCGTAGCAACAGCACGCTATAAAGTTTTTAAATGCATTTCACTTTCAGTTGTCGCGTAACAGTGTTTACAATTACAAAGTAATTGCAATCGTCTTTGTAAAATCTTCCGTCAGCTTAATTGTTTGTAAAACAATCAGCCAAGTGCGAGTTGGACTCGCGCACGAAGGGTTCCGTACCATTATAGAGCAAAAATAGGTAAAAAATGTTTTTTTTTGTATGGTAGCCCCCCCGTAATTATTACTTTTATTTAAATATTATTATTAATTATTAAATTATGAATACAACTGAGTATTTTCTGAACATTTCAAGTGCCTACTTATTGCCATTATTGATATCGAGCAAAAAAATAGCAAAAAAAATATTTTTGTTGTATGGGAGCCCCCCTTAAATATTAAATTTATTTTGTTTTTAGTATTTGTTGTTATAGCGGCAACAGATTACACAATCTGTGAAAATTTCAGAAATCTAGCTATAGCCGTTCTTGATATACAGCCTGGAGACATACAGACGGACAGACAGACATCGAATTCTTAGTAATAAAGTCCCGTTTTTTACCCTTTGGGTACGGAACCCCAAAAAGTTGTAGTTCAGGAGTGCCGGCAGACGTGAAACTAAAACAGCAGACTAGACATTCATTTTCGCCGCGCGGTAGAAAAAGGGGGGATATTACTTGCTCGTAGTATATTATGGCTCGTGATTTCGCGGTGTAGCGGCCAAACCGCTCATTCATGCGGACACATAAATCGTGCCTTACGAATTTTCGATTCTATTTTCAAAAATTCGTGTTTTCGTAAGTCAAATTTTAATAAAGTTTTAGTTATAAGTAACTGTACGTCAAGGTGACTCTACGGTGCCGATAAGCTGATAACTCGTCAAATCTTACAGCGATACATTTTGATTTGACAGTCCGCTGAACTGATTAAACTGATAATAATCGTGTGTTACGTACTTAGCCTCAGAGAAAACCGGCGTGAAGTTATAAGCTTTTTGTTTGGGCCAGGCCACAACAGTGCGTTGCGGCGGCGCATCGTAATAATCTACGACGTCGCAGAACGCATCGTGGAAATTTGCGACGCGACAGCCAGATTTCTGATGACCATTTTTGCGTTGTGACAACGCACCGCATTTCGGTGCGATGTTGTTTTTGCGATGCGCCGCCGCAACGCAATGTTGTGGCCTGGCCCTTTGTCCTGTCAGCTCGGCATGCTCTGTCTCTTACCATTAGGTAATAAGTGTGACTGTTTTAACGTATTGACAGTTGAATTAATATGAATTATTTAACGTTTCTTAGCTATACTTTAAACTGTGATATTATGCTCAAAACTACATCGACACACATTTCTATTAAGCTATTAAGTTCGGTAAGATTTGATTAAATATACTATGAACGATATCACGTAGATAACGCTGTGCAGACGTCTCAGCAATCTGACGCTGACGCCAAACTGACGCCACATGTCATATCTTTGTGATAATTACACGTAAACACCTGTTGCACAATATTAGTGAGTACACACAAACGCGCGATTTGCCCGCTACACCGCGAGAACACAAGCAATACAGTAGCGGTATCGGTCGCGCGGCCGCATAAAATTCGTGCCTTACATTCGTTTAATCCAGCCTTTCCCAAAATGGGCGATAATGCCCCCTTGTGGGCGCTGAAGGCCTAAAGGGCCTGTGGGAGCCAGAAAAAAATGGCGGCGTTGTGTAGCGTTTTGGGGGTACGGTAATTTATAATTTAATTTCATCTGGATATGCATTTTTGGATAGCAAGTTTTGGAGGCGACTTCTTAGAATATAATTCGTTAAACAGACATCCTGGATAGTAGAAAATTCGGGAATGCACATTATGAAGTCAGTGGAAATAGTAAAAATATGGTTTGAAAACGGCTAATTTTGCATTTTGTATTTATTTTTATAAAACTTACGGCAAAAACCCCTTAATTTAAATAAAGATAAAAACATTGGTAAACCAATGGGGGCGTTCAAAAATAATTTGTTCTTAAAGTGGGCGGTAGACAAAATAAGTTTGGGAACCCCTGGTTTAACTCATCAATCCCCAAGCGGCACCCGACTGTCGCATAACAATTGAAAATCTATTGTGTCCGCGATTCCAACGATCGAGGTAAGTTTTACTAAAGAGCAGAATCGGGGTACAAATAATGTAATAAACAATATTATCTTACTAAGTTATTAGCATAAAAATGGAACACATTTTCAGTAGGTCAAGTGAGTTTGTCCGACATTTTTGATGCAATCTTATCAATTATTTGCAATGCTTTATCACAACACCACGGTACACATTTCAGTCTCTTTACACTGATTTCATTGTTTTACATGTTTTATTTCTATGTCACTCAGTTACAAAAACTGTCTGAAAGAGCCAAAAAAGGGAAAAAGTTACCAAGTCACATAATATAATATTAAAAACGTTATTTTGCGCCTCGTCTTCTGTTTAGGATCACTTAGGTATATTGTGCATCTAATTGGTTGTACCATCGAGGAAGTTGATTCCTATGCAATTGACGGACCAACGTTATTTGGTCGAATATTATGTCAATTCAATGTTAATCGTGATCTGTCAGCTGGGTTTGACGTAACGCGACCAAAATGTATTAAACATTAGTTCTAAAATAGGTTTAAAGTTTCTGAGCCTCTATAGTTCAGTCAAGTCCTTTTACACGAAAGAAAAAAATTCAGAAGTCTAACTATAGCGGTTCTTGAGATATAGCCTGGAGACAGACAGACAGATGGACAGCATCGATATCTTGGTAATATATTTTCTTTACTCTTTGGGTACGGAACCCTTAAAATAGAATACATTGTGCCTAGTCAAAACCTAGCTCCAAAGCTAAATATTATGTAGCATTAGATCTGATAATACAATATCCAAAACTGACTCTCAATCCGTCATTCTAATCTACATATCTTTTCCTAAAATACTTGAAGTATTACATGTTCAAGTATTTTGGGAGGCGGATTTTTACACTATTATCAACAGCTATTTATGTTTTTTGTTTGTACACAAATATAATATATAAATTATATAGTAAGGAATCTAGCATTGAATGTATAATGTTATAAAATTCTATGTTAATTATTTCTTGATGCGTCAATATTATATACGATGAGAGAGTGAACGCCTCCGTGGTCTAGTGGTATAGAGCGCGGCTCTTGACTCGGAGGTTGTGGATTCGATTCCCGCGTTGGAAATATGTTATTTCCAAGTTTGGTTAGGGCAATGCAGGCTGATCACCTGATTGTCTGATAAGTAAGATGATTCATGCGTCGGATGGGCATGTAAAAAGTCGGTCCTGCGCCTGATCTCTCGCCAGTCGTGTCGGTCGTCCGTCCCACTGGGTTATGAGAGTAAAGGAATAGAGAGTGCTCGTGTGTACTGCGCACACACTTGGACACTATAAATTACTCCTGCGTAGCTGGCCTGGTTTCAATGAAACCGGCCACCGTCACCGAAACCGGTGTGGGAGCTATTATTATTATTATATACGATGATTCGATAAAATTAAAAATTATGTGTCGTAATATACTTTCTCTTCTCTTTAAACTTCTGAGCCTAGGTTTATTTTACCCCATGCGATTTTTTATATAATTGGAACAGTGCGTGTTACAAGATGTTTCTTAAAGTAAACAACTTTAGTGCCATTAAAATATATTGTAATTTGTAATGCTAAAGAAAGGGGTATGAAGATTTTTGTATGGAGCCTGGCTGACCTACCGTCCGCTAAATATGTTTTTTCGCGTTCACGAATATTTTTTTCAAAAATGGATAGCTAACATCAATACAAACAAAATATAATCTTGGACAAAACCACGTAAAGAGTCACATTTCGAAGATACGAGCTGCCAAAGTTGCAATATCTTAAATTGGTAAAACTTTAGCAGCTCATATCTTCGAAATGTGACTCTTTACGTGGTTTTGTCTAAGATTATTTTTTGTTTGTATTGATGTTAGATATCCATTTTTGAAAAAAATATTCGTGAACGCGAAAAAACATATTTAGCGAAAGTAGGTCGGCCAAAATCTTCGTACCCCTTTACGGGCTATCCCCAGAAATATCATTAATCTCAAATCGCGGAATTCTGTCTGTAGCGGTCATTGACTCCCTGTCAAAAAACTTGTTAGTTTCTATACAAATCGCGATTGGCAATGAAGTGACAGATGTTTCTAGTCTAAGGATGATATCGTATATTGCATACACGAAGTGAACACAGTATGAATCTTATCACTTCAAAGTTCAAACTCATAAATAGTAGGAGATTAGTATACGAATAGGTAACCAATACGTTTTTCGATGAAACTAACTATAATAGTCTGTTTCTTTACAAGAATTCAATTTTATTCTTAAGTTAACAGAATGCAGTGCGAGTATTTTTCACATAACTCCTAGACTAGAAAGGTCAATGACCGCTGGTGCCACCTTAAATTGTCTTGACTATAGAAACTTTCTGCATCAAATATTTTTTACGAGTATATTCTATTTTTTTTAGGGAGACATGTAGAACGCTGAACGACAAATTACCTATCGTCTGTTTTGTGTGAAGTTCATAATATCAATAAGTTAAATAAAAAGTAAGCACTTAAATTTAAACTTCTAGTGGAAATAAAATGTATTTTATTATTATTTAATAAAATGTATCTTATTTATTGCAATTAAAGTCATTCAATATGGGAGAGCCATGCTTTGGCATGAATGGGCCGGCTCGACCGGAGGAATACCACGTTTTCACAGAAAACCGGCCTGAAACAGCGCTTGCGCTGTGTTTCGCCGAGTGAGTGAGTTTACCGGAGGCCCAATTCCTTTCCCTACCCTCCCCTATTTCCTTCTCTTCCCTTCCCTACCCTCCCCTATTTTTTTCCCTTCCCTTCCCTCCCCTATTACCCTATTCCCTCTTTAAAGGCCGGCAACGCACCTGCAGCTCTTCTGATGCTGCGAGTGTCCATGAGCGACGGAAGTAGCTTTCCATCAGGTGACCCGTTTGCTCGTTTGCCCCCTTATTTCATAAAAAAAAAATTAGTGTAGCGTTTGGATATATGCAGCATGACCCACATTGTGAATTATCTAGTGAATGGTTTGTCGCAGTAGATCGTTAGATAATAATTAAAACGATATCGTTTGATTAGATCATGCGATATTAATTATTATACACGTTTCCGTTATTATAAAAGCATATTTTAAAAGTACTCTATTAAAAAATAGGTAGAAAGCTACAAAATAGCCAACTTAGAGATAAATATTACATAACTAAGTTAAAGTCTTTAAAAATTGCTTTGCTGGTAGGGTCCTTCAACAACTTGGGTAGTTAGCAATCAAAAATTTGGATTTGTCATAACGTAGCGCTAGTGACTATTCATTTGGTTTTTAGGGTTCAGTACCCAAAGAGTTAAAACGGGAGCCTATTACTGAGACTTCGTTGTCGACAGCGAAGTCTGTCCGTGACTCTGTCTGTCTGTCTGTCTCTAACTCAAGAACCACTATAGCTAGGGTTCTGAAATTTTTACAGATTGTGTATATTTTGGTTGCCGCTATAACAACAAATACTAAAAACAAAATAAAATTAATATTTAGTTTTCCCATACAACAAACGTGATTTTTTTGGTCTTATTTGCTCGTAATCAATAACGATAACAGGTAGGCACTTGAAATACTCACAAAATCCTTAATTATAATTGTATTTTAATAATTAATAATAAAATTAAAATAAAATAAATATTTAACAATTTTTTGCCAAATTTCGCTCTATAACGGTACGGAACCCTACGTGCGCGAGTCTGACTCGCACTTGACCGATTCTTTACTTCACTGTGGAAGTTTTTTTAATACAAGTGGACCAAGTACTAAGTGTTGTTAGTTTCTTTCTTTCTTGTATCTGTAACAGTGGCAAATGTGCCACTATCGAATATCGACGTGCTCAATACAATCTACACGTCATAATTTATCTCAGCCTAGATGGTATCGCTTTGATTGATACGATACTTATATCAATGGACATACCTCAATCCCCCAATGTGGCCTTGTAGATATACACTATCGATAGCTACAACTAAACCAAAATTTCTGACAAATGTATTAGAAAATCGTAATCGTAAAAATGTATCTATTTTGTGTATCTATTTGACGACCTCTGTGGCTTAGTGGTGAGCGCGTTGGTAGCTCAAGCCGGGGGTCGCGGGTTCGAACCCCGCCGACGGAACAAAAAGTTTTTCAAAGTTCCTGGGTCATGGATGTGTATTAAATATGTGTATGATATAATAAAAATCTTAAATATATGTATAGTATAAAAAGTATTAAATATATATCCGTTGTCTGGTACCTGTAACACAAGTCCTTCAGGTACTTACCACGGGGCCAGACTGACGTGGTGTGAAGCGTCGATAGATATTATTATATATTATTATTGTTATATATATATATATATATATATATATATATATATATATATATATATATATATATATATATATATATATATATATATATATATATATATATATATATATATATATTGCTTTCTTTTCGACCGACCGAATTTTCTGAAGCTATATGTCGTTTTCGTTTATCTTTATTCTGATATTTTTGTGCAATACCGATTTGGCTATTAGTATTCTTGAAATATTCGTGGTAGTCCAGGGAAAGTTTAAGATTAGGAGGAAAGTGATTATATACATATACAGGGTGTAACAAAAATATTTTTTTTTACTTTTGTATGGGGAAACTCGTGACGCTCAAGCCTTTGCCCATACAAAAGTGAATTTTTTTTTTGTCTTTCAGCGCTGCTACTTTCACAGTGAACTCTCTACAAGGAACACGTACACACCCTACAGTATTATCACTTATTTTTGTTACACACTGTATATACACATAATATGCCCCATAAGTCATAAGCTACGTCTTTTATTTTAGTTGTAAAATATGAAACAAAATGTTTAAGAGATAAAACTCGTAAAGTTATTTAAGTAGATTTAACCGGCATTAAGGAGATCTCGCAGTTTCCTCATTACACGTTATCTGCAGCGAAATTTAACTATTTATTCCACTATTGCGTCACCGAGGATGCTGGGCATGAAAGAGAAGTAATGTATTTTTCTCCCTCTTTTATGACTTGCTCCGATAGTACCTTTTCTTTTTTTTTACGAAAGTACCTAGAGCAACAGCATCTTTACTTTCGGTTCAATTCAGAATGAGTCGCAAAGGCGATACAAAAATGTGTAGCAGTATTGCACTATTTGATATTTGCCAATTTATTGCTTTTGTGTCACTACACAACATGAAGCACTCTTCATTTTGCCCCGTTTCGGCGACTTTTTCCCTGCATCTCTACATCGTGTGGCTGTACTGTACTGGCTATCACTTCACAAGTCATTTTCATCACTTTTTAGTTGGCCAAATTTCATTTATTTGTTTATATTCAGGTTAAAATAAATTGAGTTAAATTCTGTAATTTAGTTCTGACACTGCATTCTAATGAGGTGTCTCGTACACGAGGGTTCTTGTAATCGCGGTTCTCAGAACCTAGACCGTGTTTACGGCGTGATTCAACGTAATTATCATTTTGATCAGCCTTTTTATCATATCCATCGAGTATCGACATGGTTTAGGTTTAAAGTAGCTAGAACCGACAAAGGAAAATCAAAAGGTAGAGTTCGGCGTTTTAACAAGATTCTTACTTCAGTAGTAGAGTTCTAAAATTTTGGAGTTCGATGTAGTACCCAAATTCTATTTTATGCAAGTTTAGTGCAGCTTCGTTTCTAGTTTGGTACAGTTCGTTTCTTAGTGTGCCATGAAACCTCAATCTCACTTCGTTCCTTGTTGTATCCAGACTCGATACAACAAGGAACTAAGCTGCAACAATATTGAATTTAAGCAAAAGAATGGAGGTATAAGTTACAGCACCTCCATTTAACAATAAGTTCAGCGTGACAGGATAAAGTTGAAATATTCACATAGAAACGGCAAAATAAACCTGTAAAATCTGTGCTGAAACATTCAGTATGACATGAAACGTGCCACGTCGACGGCGATAACCGCGTCCCATCAGCCAACATAATATTTTACACAAACACCAAACGAAAGGTTTGCTCACTGACGAAATAATTACTCTACTTAATATTGTGTTTAACAACAAAAATTCCAGCCGCCTTGACGTTGCTTAAATATTTGATACGAGCTATCTCGCTAGGCTGTCATTCATCATAATACATCATCTGTAAATCTCGACGTGATTCCGATGCGCTGAATCGTGCCATTTCGATAAAAACTGTCGCTAGGCTCGCTCGTCTTACGTAACGTTACATAATCGTAGAATCACGAAACTTTTCCCGTCCTAAGTCGCACACGTGAACGGTGTCTATCTGTAATTACGAATGCATTGATTAAATCGCGTAATCCTTTATTATGTTTGGCCTTATCCGCTAAATCTTCGATAAACTATCAAGACACTTAGACTTGTAATAATTTCAACAGCGCAGTTGGAAGTGGTGCGTCGCTAAGTGACAGCGTTTACGAAGCCTATCTAACTACGCTGTCGAAAATATCGAAGGCAATTTGACTAAATACCCATTGTAGGACGCCGGCGAGTGATAAAACAGTGAAAGTGAACCTATCAGTATTATTCAGTGATGTATTACGAGTATTTATTGAATAAAATGTGCCTCGGACGAACTGGACTGAGTTGAGGGAAGATGTGCGTGAGGTGACTATGGACAAAGCCATCCGGCTCTAGTGTAATATAAAAAGAAACATTCCCCTGTTCAAAATCGTGACCAAGGGCCCTGCGGAGGAGTGCAAGGACATCTGCAAAATGACCAAGGGCCCTCGGAAAGTGAAGCTAGTCATTGTAGTCAACAATAAGAAAGAGTGAGTATTCTGTCTTGTCTTAAATTCTGCTTTTTTAATTTGAAACACTTTCGATATAATTTAGCTGCAGTCCGGATGAAATAAAATATCAGCACAGACAGTAAACAGTTTTGTTCGACGTTTGACAACCTTTATGTGAATATTCCGATATTATGACATGTCGGATTTCGGTCGAATTGTTTACTGTATGTGCAAGTAGCGCCCTCTGCTACGACCTTTCGTAATATTCGTCCATTTTAATTCATATCTAAATTAAATTAACGAGTCTGATCACAATATATATATATATATATATATATATATATATATATATATATATATATATATATATATATATATATATATATATATATATATATTTCGGGGACGATAAATCGATCTAGCTAGCTATTCGTGTTTTATCGATAATCGATAAACTGAAAAATATGACTCTTCCTGACATCTGTTGGCGAATAATAATACTATTGTGTTAGCAACTAATTGTTTTAAAGACCAGCAGATGGCGTTATTAAGTAACACGAAGTCAATGAGTGTACGGTTGGCAACAACCCGTACCGTGTTGCCATACCGAGCAAAGCTCGGTCATCCAGGTACTTTAATGTATATATGCTAATGTTAATATAGCAGTTATTTATAAAATGACTACAGTATTATGCTCTCACATAAAATTTTCAGAATATTGAAGTTATTTTTTTAATCGTACGTTTTCGTTACCTAATTTCTTGTCGTTTGTATGTCTGAAAATACAATTAAAAGTTCAATAAACTTGTTAATAATGCATTGTTCAGTCTTATCTCACGTCAAAATAATTTTCGCCGAAATTGTATAAATACGTAATATTATATATTCAGTATAATTAATTCACCCCATTTCTATAGTAATTTGCATCGTCGTCCTTATTGCGTATCTAAGTCTAATTGGCAATATGAAAGTTTAAATTTCAGTTGTAACATTTTCCTCAATATTTATTTACTAGATAAGTGTATTATATTTATTTACAGGTAAATTTTTTAGTGATTATGATAATATAATAATTGTGCGCAATACGCAAAACTACACAGCATAACTAGACGCAAGCCACATTTTCACATGCCCGTTTGACGCATGGATCATCTTGTCAATCAGACAATTAGGTGATCAGCCTGCATAAACTCGGATACAATACAATATTATGTGTTTGTTGTTCCATCACGAGAATTTTTGACACCTCCGTGGTCTAGTGGTATAGAGCGTGGCTGTTGACTCGGAGGTCGTGGGTTCGATTCAACGCGGAAAACATGTTATTTCCAAGTTTGGTTAGGACAATGCAGGCTGATCACCTGATTGTCTGACAAGTAAGATGATCCATGCGTCGGATGGGCATCTAAAAAGTCGGTCCTGTGCCTGATCTCTCGCCGGTCGTGTCGGTCTTCCGTCCCACTGGGTTATGAGAGTAAAAGAATAGAGAGTGCTCTTGTGTACTGTGCACACACTTGGGCACTATAAAATTACTCCTGCGTAGCTGGCGTGGTTTCAATGAAACCGGCCACCGTCACCGAAATCGGTGTGGGAGGTATTATTATTACGAGAATCGAACCCATGAGACCATATTCAAAAGACATTAAGTTTGGATGATCTTCTGCCCTAAAATGTACTTGCGGGTAAGAACCCATCCCTCGCAAGATGCTTAAAAGGATTTCCTTAGCGCAAAAAAGGCATAAGAACCATAGGTGATGATGATGGACGCTCAAAGCTTCCTTCCCGATGCACGGGGCAGTTAAAACCAAGTAATGGTGCAACGTTATCTCCCATCGGCGGACGAGGGTTATTACCGCCTTGTCACGTCGTTGTATTTGCATACAATCAGCACTTGGCTTTTTCATTCATCCTCACTCCCATTCACGGCTAATTGCTTACTACGATTACGCTACGTGACTCAGTTTTGTGGAGCTCCCCTCAAAGAGTTGGTGTTCCGTCTGAAGTTATGTTACTTTCAGGATTATTTACGTGAAGCCATCTTTTTACTATACATAGAAGCTGAAAAAACAGCTTGCGTAGCTGTACCTGCGCTACTCAAGCAGTATTCAGAATCCAGACTTAAAGAAGTCCTTTAGTTTTTGATGCATAACAATCAATCCCTCCTTCCTCCAATAGTAGGCTGCGTGCCTAGTTGAGTACCTCTCCACGTTGAGTCACGATAGTCACCACTCACCGTGCTTGCTATACTCAACACGTTCGCAATGACTCGTATTAGAAGTCGCCTAACAATACATGCGTTTCAGCCATTTCATCGCTCAATAATAAGAAGGTCAAAAGAATCGCAAATGATTATGGGAACCGCTGGGACTCTTCCGCGTCCGATCGTATCGTTTAATCAGAGATTATTCATAATCATCATCGTAATAACGATGGTCAGTAATGATGGTATCGGCGACGGTGACTGTTGTGTTCACGCGGAAACGCAGGTTTCCTGTCATTACGCTGATGATGCGGCGACAATCAGCAGCCAATGTCACGAATTATGTAACTATTTGATGTTTCAATGATTTCGGTGTTTAAGCGATGATTTGGTTTTTTGTTCTCCCAATGGACAGAGCTGGCTGTTGCGTTGCGACGTTCGGTCGGGCCAGATTGATTGGTAGATGCTGCCTTTAAAGCTTAGGCTATCGGAACCTTCCATTTTTTACTATTTCCCCACAGAGGTTTCTTAAAATTTTATTTAACCTGCCATAGTTTTTCAATTCCTTTGTAAATTCGTTTATACGATGTCAACGTGTATTCACTTAAATCTTGTTCTTCTTGGTCTTCGATACAGAATCATAGTTTCCAATTTGCAAACGAACCTTGTACCTTACCTTTACCTACTACCTTGTTGAAGTTTTTCTGAAACAATCGGTTGCAAAAAATCGTTGACCGCGGCTGTAATAGCTTCGTCTATCCAAGACGATTTCTCGGAACGGAGTTGATTATTTAATAGCATCAAAACATTCGGCATACCACTGAGTACTGACTCACTGGGTCAAATATTTCTCATGGACAATTCATACCAATTGTATTCTTAATTATTTCGTGTGACAAGGAGCTACACGCGAGCCTAATTAAACTGTACATTTTTGAGATAAGGACTCTCAAAGATGCCTTTAATCTTGGACCTTGAATGACAAAATTGGTTCTACGCACTTGTCACTGTTTCTTACAAGTTTTGAGAGGATAGTGATTTAGGGCTATCATAATAATAATAATAATAATATCTATGGACGCTTCACACCACGTCAGTCTGGCCCCGTGCTAAGTACCTAAAGGACTTGTGTTACAGGTACCAGACAACAGAAATATATTTAATACTTTTATACTATGCATATATTTAAGATTTTTATTATATGATACACATATTTAATACACATCCAGACCCGGGAACATTGAAAACTATTTGTTCCGTCGGCGGGATTCGAACCCGCGAATCCCGGCTTGAGCTGCCACACACTCAACCAATTAAGCCACAGAGGTCGTCAAATGAGAAACAATCAATTCTAATGTTCGATAAAGTTTTGATGCATTTTTGGTATTGTAACGCGCTCTGATTGACCAGAAGGTACCTAATATTACTTATTGATATGAGAATACTATTTTGCTATTTCATATAATCTGAAGATAGAAACTGTATTTATTCTAGGTATCGAGGTTTGCATATTTTATACATGAAGATAATGTCTATTGCCAATAGTTGTTCACTTCAATACATTTTAATATATTAAGTTATTCAGTGAAGACCTACTTGCTCGACAGAAGCACGTATTGTTGGTCGACCTTCTGTTTTTGTTCGATGGCAGCTAACTCGGTCAAGACGGTAAAACATAGCTAGTAGCTATGATGTATCAGTTGTGTTCTACTGAACTGAACATGAAAAGAAAAGTGATGAAGTCGATTGTACGAAAATTATACCTCGATACAGACGCATATTATAGATTATTAATTGTTATGCGGAACTTGGGAGTTGATGGGTTAAGTCAAGATATAAATAAAAGCTAATTTCAGAACCTTTTTGTTAATTTTTGTCCTTCATTTGGTATTCGAGCACGCATTTTCAGGCATTAAAAGTCCCACGAGATGCGTACCTAAAGGCTGTTCAATCAGACCGGTCCTTCATGCATCTCTCAAAGTGTAGTAAAAGAAAGCGTCTGAAGTGTATTCAATATTGCTGACAAAACTCAAAGGAAACGAAAGCATCAAACGGAGTGATTTCACTAAAGCGTTTGTTTTATTTCATATTTTTAGTATAAAAGATTCGTAGCTTCCGTTAGTTAATTCCTTATGCTAAGTACTCACATACGGTTTTGCTCGATAGTTTTACCCGAAATCGAGCAAAAACCACCGTGTGGACCGCAAAACTCACAGTTCGAAGGCTCGCATCGAGCCAGTTTGAAGGCTCGAATCGAGCCGGCTAGAAAAAATTTTTGACACTAGTTTTTATTATTCGTAACTAATTTCCTTCGAACTGGAGTAAAAGTAAAGTACCATTATCGTGTATTGCGATGCAAATTTCAAGTTTGGATAAGTATGTCAGTCAGACAGTCTACATTTTGATAGATAAAGAAAGACATATAAGATAGCATGATGTATGAATAATGAGATAATTCTTCGTTTGCTCAACAATTTCAAAGGAATGCAATTTCCACTATCAGTTTTAAAATATTTTTAATTTCGTTGTGTTGAGTGGTTGGCTTATGGTGATAACCGATTAGGTAATAGTCTTCAGCTTCGACCAAAATCACGGCTTAATCTGCAAATTAATTTCCATCTAACGCCGAAATTGAACTATTGGCCGAAATTATCACCCAGTAATTATTTCTACATTATAATATTTTAGGGCGTTTTTCATGTCATGCCCATGCTAGGATCTGTTCACCGTGAAAGTTGTCCGCATCCTATCATTTCATATAATATGTTTTTCCTGTCATGCTAGCAACACGCGTGCGGCCAGGAGCGTGTTGTCAACCGCATGCAGATCATCCGCGCGGGTGACAAGTGACAACTCGCATCACAGGAAAAGCTCTCGAAAATTAACATCTGTAAAGACCATAAAGTTAATATACCTAGCGGAATAGAGCAACAATCTCGAGCTGTCAAGCGTAACCGAAATTGGTTTCATCTGTGTGTCAAAATATGTGTACGTAGACACTTACACAAGCATGATTGAACATGATTTCTATGAGATTAAATTGTCAACGTGCGGCACGTGCCGACTGGACGTCAAAGAAAGAGTGCTGCTGTCATGTATCACACGTCTCTTTTTACCACGCAGTGTTACTGATAGTGACATCTCTCTTGCTCAGGCCTGTTTCTCTATTCCGCTAGGTAAGTATATTAACTTTATGGAAAAGACTTAAGTTGTAGACTCCACTCGGAGCAGTTTTGGAGTTTCTGACAATAACAGACTCGGCTTCGGCTGTGTTGGAAACT
Source organism: Aricia agestis (assembly GCF_905147365.1). Taxonomy (NCBI): domain Eukaryota; kingdom Metazoa; phylum Arthropoda; class Insecta; order Lepidoptera; family Lycaenidae; genus Aricia; species Aricia agestis. Next base: position 6,416,945 of record NC_056424.1, on the reverse strand, counting down.
AAACCTATAGCTCTATCTATATACCTACCTCAAATTTGTACGTAACAGTCATAAGATCCGTGACGCGACGTGCGTAGTGTGGACAATGCAGGTCGTTCATTTGCACCGGCCTTCCATCCACGCGTCAAACGACGCTCTTCCGATGGCCAAGGGCACGGCGAATCGTGTGAGAGTTACACTGTTCACGATTGTTTTACCTGTGATAGAACCTTATTGCTAACGATATTAGGATGATTCTCATAGAACTTTAAAGCAAAGTCCTCGTGGTGGGAACTGCCGGGTAATGAATGAGCTATTACAAGTAGGTTAGGTTATATTATTAGTGTTAGGTTTGAAATAATATGTGTGAGACATTTTCAGGTCTTAAGTACATGTCTTAAACACCACAGTGTGGTTACTAAGCTCGGAGAAAACCATATAAACCATCCACAACGGACGCAAAGGCCTGAGTATACCCTCTTTTCCTGGACAGTGTTCATCACAGTTGAGGCCAACTAAACATGTCAAAACTCATTAAATTAAGAAATTTAAAAAAACCCCCGCCAAACAACTTTAAAAAGTAATGAAATAATATATTTTACTGACTTTAAGTTTAAATAATTCCTAAGTGTAAAGTGATATTTTAGTCCATAATTGTTGTCAAGGTGTGTCGGGGGCCCGTCATGTAGATAGTTTAAGGGTCAGTTCACAGCGAACCAAATCGAGGCAATCAGTGACATGGCGATACAAAATGCAAAATACACTTATGGCGGTCCCCCGACACACAGTGACAACAATTATGGACTAAAATATCACTTTACACTTAGGAATTATTTAAACTTAAAGTCAGTAAAATATATTATTTCATTACTTTTTAAAGTTGTTTGGCGGGTTTTTTTTTTAAATTTCTTAATTTAATTTTAATTCATGCTTTTCAAACTTGTGTTGGTTACAGTGCAGCATAATTCTGTTCTGTTGATAGAACAGGATCATAATATTTTATCCCAATGAATACCATATAGGAATGTCCTTTTGGATGAGGCCGTCAATATGAGTCCAAACATGAAACTTCCACTTTGGTTCATATGGAGCTCGGCTCCTATAGAATCCAGGTGATGCTGCAGCTTTAGAATGCTTTTTAAATATGATATCTATCTTATTTTTCAAATTATTTAATCTGCACGTAAAATCAAATCAAAATATTTACAGCCCACAATCTAATAGCGGATTAGCACATTTGAATCCTACCGTCCGTCAGTACGTTCGTTTATTGCCGATATTGGCGTCTATATCTTATCGCCAAGGGAAAAATACTGTCTCGTCAGATTACTGGGTTGTGATATGTCGATTTATGTAGGTTGTTTAAATTTTGAGTCTTAAAATTTTTCATGTAGAGCATAATTATTATGACATAATTTGGGAGTTACTTAAGTGGCAAACCAATTGTAAATGCCAAAAGACGCCCATAGATAGATATATATATATATATATATATATATATATATATATATATATATATATATATATATATATATATATATATATATATATATATATATATATATATATATATATATATATATACAGGGTGTAACAAAAATAAGTGATAATACTTTAGGGTGTGTACGTGTTCCTTGTAGACAGTTCACTGTGAAAGTAGCAGCGCTGAAAGACCAATTTTTTTTTTCACTTTTGTATGGGGAAACTCGTGACGCTCGGGCCCTTGCCCATACAAAAGTGGAAAAAAAAATTTCGTCTTTCAGAGCTGCTACTTTCAGAGTGAACTCTCTACAAGGAACACGTACACACCCTAAAGTATTATCACTTATTTTTGTTACACACTGTATATAATTGGAATCTCGGAATTTAGTATATAGGGGGTTTCGGGGGCGATAAATCGATCTAGCTAGGAATCATTTTTAGAAAATGTCATTTTATTCGTGGTTCATCGAATACCGAGCGAAGCTCGGTCAAATAGCTAGTTATTTTATAATGTTAGTAACTACACTACATAATATATTATAGATGATGTTTAGCTGCAGATGTGATGTGATTTACATACCTACGCTACTTCTCATTTCCCACGCTCATCAGCACTGAGCACACGAGTGACTCCGCTAATTACGACAGTTTTACCACGTTATGCAATGACGGATTTCAACTCACAAATCCTGTGAAAAATCATCTCTCATTGAACTTCTACTTTTCATATCTTTGTATTAAAAATTCTTGAAAACATCACGTAATTTTGTTAGATCAACGGCGGGGCTAAAATGGTCGTTTTGGAGAATCATATTATGATGCTAGCAATTCATGTCTAGGAATTCGTACTAATTTGACATTTGTCAGTTTGACAGTTTTGACTGAATTGATTGAGAGGCATTGCTAAATGTGACCATTTTAGCCCCGCCGCAAAATTCTCTAACTAAACTCTTTTGCCAAGCTGGACATCTATTTGCAGTGCAAATAGATGTCTAGCTTGGCAAAAGAGTGCGTTTTAGGTGGTTAGTGCGTTTAAAATGAGGACACTTTTCTTTTATTATAGGCAACCCTACGCTACTCCTGAACGCACTTTTGACACTTGTTTGACACAATATGTACAAGTGTTGACAGGTTATTGTACTATATAATGTTGCCATAAATGAAAACTTTTAGTTCCATCTGTCACCGCGCCAATTGCTTATTTAGCTGTAGCTACCTGTTTATAAATTGGATTATACGTTTTAAGATTTACGAGTATGATTATCACATCCAATATTGAAGTCATCTAGCACTGATAATATAAAACATACATTTTTTGCTTATATGACGCGAAACTAGCAGTGTTTGAGATTTTCATCAGAGCACCTCTCGTGACCAACACGTTAACACAGGTCTACCAAGGACCAGCTATAGAAATATGCAAATATTACATAATATGACATTTTATCTTATATCTTTAAACGAGCAATTCTTGTATATATATATATAATTGGAATCTCGGAATCGGCTCCAACGATTTTCATGAAATTTAGTATATAGGGGGTTTCGGGGGCGATAAATCGATCTACCTAGGAATCATTTTTAGAAAATGTCATTTTATTCGTGTTTTATCTAATACCGAGCTAAGCTCGGTCAAATAGCTAGTAAGCTTTATACGTCACAACTATTATTATATGTTTCCAACTCACAGCACACTCAGCGATACGAGGCAGAATAAGAAAAAAAAATATAGAGCAAAGTCATCTCAGGATAAAATTGCGATGCCCCAACTCCTTCACTAAAGTTATAGTCGCACCAGAGCCGCGGAAATGCTTTGTGCATCCCCGGCGGATTGGGGATATCGGACGGAGTACGTAGGACTCCCCTGGCATAGGGTCTACCTACTAAAACCCCATGGTGCTCCATTATGGTAAGCTTGCGGGTACGATAGAACCAACCGCAACTCCACCAGCAATCGTCCACATCGTGCAAACCTGTCACAAGTCGCACCAGAGCCTTTCAATTTTTTAAATGTCATGATATTGTGATTCCTGGTAGCCTTCCTCGATAAATGGACTAACCAAGAGGATTTTTTTTTTAATTTGAACCAGTTCCTGAGATAAGCGCGTTTAAACAAACAAAGTAAAGAAACTGTTGAGCTTCATAATATTATATAAATAAAGAATTGCAGTAGCATACTTGAAGCTATAGTTATACCCGAGCCGACACACATGGGTCAAATTCGTGAGCCGTTATGGTGGTTGGTGCTACTGATCATGTCGCCAATGCCACGTACTAATAAAGTATTATTTAGCTGTGGCCGGCTAATGTGAATGCCGCACGTCACAATGGGCTCGTGACACACATATTTCGTGGTATATGTGTCAAAACTAACATTACACTGCTGCACTGTTGATGGCTCTTTAGTCTATTTTACAGGTTGGCTGTATAAGACTTTGGGGAGACAAGGTTACCCAACCAGGGTAACCTTATCTCCGCTCCTCTCATCCGCTGTGAAACTTTCAGCTTTCATAAAATAACGTAGGTCTGGGGTTCACGGGCTCTTAGACTATTACGTTCTTGACTGCCAGTTTCAATTTCCTTTAATACACTGTTAGGATCTAAGCTACTGTTCTTTTTAGGAGTTCGACAAGGACGCGTTACAGCCCATTCATTACTCTGTGTAAATAATGACCGCTCGTAACGATGAGGATAAATTTAGGCGCAAACTCATTACTATTCCTACCGCGTAGTCGGTTAAGTGACATCAAAATGTCTATTTGCATGCGCGTGCGCACCTGGCTGTTGATGCCAAATCGCAAACTTTTCCTTACAGAAAGCATTAGTGTGGATAAATATATCCTTTTTTTTTAACTAATTAATAAGAAAATATTGCAGTTATATTAAAAAGTGAAGGTTGCATAATATTATAAGTTTACACGCTAAACGAAAATTTGAAATCATGCATGCAAATGATGTGTACCTTAGATCATGAACTAAATAATTTAAAAATCCCATAAAATGATCGTTTTCATGATTCGTAGTATGATTTGTATCAAATTTGGTTGTATTTAAGGGCTTGCTTTTGTACAGCGTGCGAGTTTCTTACGCCGCGCGGTTACGGTTGGCGGTAGGCACCATAGTTTCCAAGTTCTTCCGACTTTCACAAAATATATTTATTCATGATACCTACTTTGAATAAAAAGATTTTTTTTAAATGAAATAAGGGGGCAAACGAGCAAACGGGTCACCTGACGGAAAGCAACTTCCGTCGCCCATGGACACTCGCAGAATTAAAGAGCTGCAGGTGCGTTGCCGGCCTTTTAAGAGGGAATTGGGTAATAGGGGAGGGTAGGGAATAGGGGAGGGTAGAGAAGGGAATTGGGTAGGGGATTGGGCCTCCGGTAAACTCACTCACTAGGCGAAACACAGCATAAGTGCTGTTTCACGCTGGTTTTCTGTGAGAACGTGGTCTTTCACCGGTCGAGCCGGCCCATTCGTGCCGAAGCATGGCTCTCCCACGTGTAAGATTTATTTTATACTGTCATTATTGTTGACAAACAACAAAATGTTTTATTTTTTTGGAAAGTTTTTGCCTCGGCCTGTTTAATCGTAAGGACTAAGGACAGCCAGATTTCGCGCATCACTTGAGGATTCCGGCTGCGTGCGGCGATTTTGGCGAGACGCGCGCCCTAAATATCCTATTACTTGCGACACGCGGGTCGAACCGACCGTGCGTAATTCCAGGGTTAAACAGCAAACAGACGATAGATCTTGGCTTGGGACGGACCACAAACATAGTGAAGGATCATCATTGCATCAGCAGGCATCTATCTTGTTTGTGATCCGGCCCAAGCTATTCGATCCATCGGCCAAGTTCGATCGTGTGGCGCATGTTTCGCCGGACATTATTATCTGGTCGTCTGTTATGTAGAGCGCACCATGTTCGTGGTCCGGCCCGAATCAAGTTCGATCGTCTCTTGCTGTTTAAGGCTTTATATTATTCTTGCCTGAGTCTCAAAGTGTCTTCATATCGAATATTAGCAAAATCAGTTTAGCGGTAAGGGCGTATCAGACAGACAGACGCACTTTCTGATTTATAATATTAGTATGGATTTAAAACTGTTTGCATATTTTATTAAAATTGTGCATATATAATAATGTTACATCGGTAAATTAAATGTTATATCTACCTCTATAATAATAAACTACCTATTTGACCGAGCTTTGCTCGGTATTCAATAAAACACGAACAAAATGACATTTTCTAAAAAATGATTCCTAGCTACATCGATTAATCGCCCCCGAAACCTATATATACTAAATTTCATGAAAATCGTTGGAGCCGATCCTGAGATTCCAATTATATATAAATATATACAAGAATTGCTCGTTTAAAGATATAAGATATGAGTTACTATCTTGTTAGAACCTTTTGCATATTATATACTTGTGCCTATACTATGATATATCATATGAGGCCCACCTATGTGGACACTGGACATGTTCTATTGTGTCAATCAGCAGAACTCGTTCCATGTTGCACTTGATTTAACTTGACCCAGATCAACTATACAGTCTGCTTCTTTCACTTTATGCGACTCATATTTAAGTACATTGTCCCTATATGTGATTATATAACAATTATAAATCGTTTGAGATCTATTTTATTGCTGGGAAATATGATTTACAGATACAATATTATGTTTTGTATTTATTAACAAAGATCAGTTAACAGATAATGGTCGAAGATTTTGCAAATAGCATCCTCTTCTCTTGGAGTTGTAATTTTGCGAACAATTTACTCTTCTCACCACTCCAAATGCTGTTTTTTAGCAAAAGCCAAGATTATTCAACCAACCTAAAACCTACTTTGATAAATCTTATGATCACACACAGCTTTGGTGTAAGTTGTACCAAACGTCGCGTCGTCCAGAATTAAGATGATAGATGGTAGACAGGTCTGTTATCTCTACATCTCTACCACGACTCGCTAAGTACTTACATATTATGGTTTTGCTCGATAGACGATAGTTTTACTCCAAATCGAGTAATAATTACTGTGTGGACCGCAAAACTCACAGCTCGAAGGCTCGCATCGAGCCGGCGCGATGGAATTAAATATAGCGATTTAGAGTAAAACTATCGAGCAACGCTTAATGTGTAGACGAAAGCCCGAGCCGCGGGTTTTGCTCGACGTGATTGCTCGATCGAGCAAAACCGTAATATGTGAGTAGGCTTTTTTTTTTAAATAAGGGGACAAACGAGCAAACGGGTCACCTGATGGAAAGCAACTTCCGTCGCTCATGGACACTCGCAGCATCAGAAGAGCTGCAAGTGCGTTGCCGGCCTTTTAAGAGGGAATAGGGTTACAGGGGAGGGTAGGGATGGGAAGGGAGTAGGGGAGGGGATTGGGCCTCCGGTAAACTCACTCACTCGGCGCAAGCGCTGTTTCACGACGGTTTTCTGTGAGAACGTAGTACTTCTCCGGTCGAGCCGGCCCATTCGTGCCGAAGCATGGCTCTCCCACGTACTTAGCAATTTAGCATAAGACTACATAGTTTAACTAAACATGATCGCAAGATTGTAATTTCAGTATAGCTAACAATCTGTCTGTATTGTTTCAGCCCGCCTACGTTTAAGACTCTAACGCCGACTTCTCGCACGCAGCTGAAACAGCAGTTGATGAGAGAACATGCACAGGAGCAGCTGCGCAGAGAATCTTTACAGGTGATATAACCTTGGATGCAGTGTTTAGTGTACTCATATGAGTACTGGATAAGGACGTTTAAGATATAATATCTATACTAATATTATAATTGGGAAGAGTTTGTTTGAACGCGCTAATCTCAGGAACTGGAACAGGAAAAGGTCTGATTTGAAAAATTATTTCAGTGTTAGATAGCCCATTTATCGAGAAAGGCTATAGGCTATATTTTATCGCGCTAAGACTAATAGGAGCGAAGAAATAGAGGAAAGTGTGGAAAAAACGGGAGAAATTATTTGAAATGGCTTATTTGAACGCGCTAATCTCAGGAACTTATGGTCCGATTTGAAAAATTATTTCAGTGTTAGATAGCCTACTTATTGAGAAAGGCTATAGGCTATATCTTATCACGCTAGGGCTAATAGGAGCGAAGAAATAGGGGAAAGTGTGGAAGAAACGGGGAAAATTATTTGAAAGGGCTTATTAGAACGCACTGGAGCAATTTTTATGTTATTTGGCACACATGAAGAATAGACCATGTGAAAGGACATAGGTTTCTTTTTTTGCGGAAAAATGTACGGTTTCCGTGACCTTCCTAAATTACGCGGGCGAAGCCGCGCGGAGCATCTAGTATCATATAACCTAGTTCGTTGGTGTACTCATACAAGTACGCGCTAGCAATTTAAACCTAAAAGACCGTAGGGCTTTAAAGTTTTATTGTTTATGCGTCCTAATGTTACGCTATGAACATTACGTATTCGGGTATTTATATATATATATATATATATAAAACTCAAAGGTGACTGACTGATTGACATAGTGATCTATCAACGCTCAGCCCAAACCACTGGACGGATCGGGCTGAAATTTGGCATGCAGGTAGATGTTATGACTGAGGCATCCGCTAAGAAACAATTTTTATAAATTCCAACCCCCAGGGGTTCAAATAGGGGATGAAAGTTTGTATATTATAATACTTCTTAACGCGAGCGAAGCCGCGGGCAAAAGCTCGTTGATTTATAAAATTAAAACATATCACGTTTTAATAAGACTTCTTAACCCAAACGAAGAACGGAACAGCGTCAAAAATAGCCGTTTAATCGAGAGTAGAATAATTATTAAAAATTACCTCACAGTTTAATTATAATCATACAAGGGATTAAATTACAGCATTAAACGTCTGAGTCACACTTTACAGTGTACACGTACAAATTCCTTGCAAATCGTCCGTTGCATAAAATTTACTGTACTAGTGTTTTAACTTACAATTTATTTGGATCCTAATATAAATAAATCCCAGAATGGGCGGCTATAATACAGCCTCACCATCTTGCAATATGGACCAATGCAAGCGATTATAATTGTGTAGATAAGGACATGATCGTCGATGATCGACATCGGTTTTGCTGTGTGCACAGTTGCACACTACAAACAGCTTCACAATCAACGTTAACCCTCATAGCTTATCGTAACGCTCTAGCCACTTTAGGCCCCCTAACCTAAAGCTATTTTCTTAATGTGTATTATAATATTTTAGTCCAACGCCTCCGTGGTCTAGTGGTATAGAGCGCGGCTCTTGACTCGGAGGTCGTGGGTTCGATTCCCTCGTTGGAAACATGTTATTTCCAAGTTTGGTTAGGACAGTGCAGGCTGATCACCTGATTGTCTGACAAGTAAGATGATCCATGCGTCGGATGGGCATGTAAAAAGTCGGTCCTGCGCCTGATCTCTCGCCGGTCGTGTCGGTCTTCCGTCCCACTGGGTTATGAGAGTAAAGGAATAGAGAGTGCTCTTGTGTACTGCGCACACACTTGGGCACTATAAAATTACTCCTGCGTAGCTGGCATGGTTTCAATGAAACTGGCCACCGTCACCGAAACCGGTGTGGGAGCTATTATTATTATTAATTTAGTCGTTAATATTAATAATTGACTTCAAAAAAAAGGAAGATTTTTTTTCATCGTATAAGTTTTTTTTTTTTTAAGTTTGTAAGCGGATAACTTATTTTTATGATTATTTGTTGGAAGGAGTATGTGTAAGAGATACTTCAAAGATTGTTCCCTTATAAGAAAATACTGTTTGGAGTCGGTTTTTTTATTTAAATTATAACGTTGATGTTCCAGGCCCAGCAAGGAGGTGTATCGAAGGACAATGAAGAGCGGACGAAGAAGTCGACGCCGACCGACGTCCCGCGCATCACGCCACACGTCGAACTGCCGCCACAGGTCTTACAGGTAAACCACACAGCTATTTTTTAATCTATGGTCAAAATCCTCCTTATTTTATTTGCCCCTCTTTTTTATAAAAAATAAATTCAATAAAATCACACTGTGGCGGTACAACCACAACACTGCATCGCGCTATCGAAGTTTCCAAGTGCGTCGGTTTTTATACGACAGCTTACTGCTTACATCAACCTGGTCTTCGGCCACTAGGTTGATTTAAACAAGCATATCACTTCGGGAGATCTTCCTTTGCAGCCTCCACGTATATTCTCCCACGTATATAGGTGGGAGAGCCATGCTTCGGCACAAATGGGCCGGCTCTACCGGAGAAATACCACGTTCTTACAGAAAACCGCCGTGAAACAGCGCTTGCGCTGTGTTTCGCCGAGTGAGTGAGTTTACCGGAGGCCCAATCCCCTACCCTATTCCCTTCCCTACCCTCCCCTAATCCCTTCCCTTCCCTACCCTCCACTATTATCCTATTCTCTCTTAAAAGGCCGGCAACGCACTTGCAGCTCTTTTGATGCTGCGAGTGTCCATGGGCGACGGAAGTTGCTTTCCATCAGGTGACCCGTTTGCTCGTTTGCCCCCTTATTTCATTAAAAAAAAATCCCAGACCACTAGTAAATAGTAGTATAAGTTTAAACAACTTCAAGAGGCAAGACCGCACGGCGAAACTGGAGAGTGGAGGGGCAATGAACGCAGTATTGTGTACATTGATCAAAGAATTCTATTTAAATAGAAGTCTTTGACATTGATATGTACCAATGAAGTGCAATAGCTATACTTACAAAAGAGACCCTAAAAGAGAGAGTGCAAAATAAACGTTTCTTATTTTTTATTCTTAAAATCAAACAGTGCGTCTTCCCCCCACCTTAAAATTGCATAATAAACATTACCGAATATACCGTTTATGGCAAGGCCAAAAAGAAGGCACTGATTAATTGATGTATTGATATTGATCATTATTCTCTGTTGCAGGTGCGCACAGTTCTGGAGAACCCCACCCGGTATCACGTGATCCAGAAACAGAAGAGCCAGGTGCGCCAGTACCTCAGCGAATCCTTTACACCGCAAGCCCAGGTAACACATAATGTTACGTTTTATCATAGACGGTAGTATACGCAAAATAGAGACTAAGAGCCCTTCCACACGAAGTTTTTTTACGTTCGTTTGTATCGATACAAACGCCACGTTTTTCGAACGCAACTAGGTCGTGCTATAAGCGCGCGCTTGTATCGTGTGTCTGTATCGCGTTTATATCGCATTCGTGTCGCGTTGTGTATCGATCGGCGCCGCTTTTGACCACAGTAAAGCGCGTTTCAACTTGCGTCTGTATCGATACAAACGCGTGTTACAAGCGCGCTTCATTGGCGTTTATCTTGGGTTTGTATCGATTCAAACGCGCGTTTCCTTTGCGTCAAAAAACGTAATATCTGCCAAAACGCGATGAAAACGTGCAGATGACGAGCGCATCAGAAACGCGCGTCGTCACTCGTCAGTAAGCAAAAAAAAGGTCGTGTAGAAGGTAATATCCCACAAAACGTGATTGTTTTTATCTGTATTTTGCATGTGATAGACTCTATCAGATAGAGTTTTTAAAAGCATGGTAGACAATAAATATTATGTTTCGTTTTGTTATAGACTGTATACAGCTTACGCAAAATTGAGACTAATATCCCACAAAACGTGACTGTTTCTATCTTTGTTTTGCGTGTGATAGTGTATAAAATTAAATGCATGGAAGACAATAGAAACATTTCTGCATCGTAGAATGTAGGCCCGTCTCATAGCACGTAGATAATTTTAAAATCTAGCTAAGGAAGGAGCTTTCAAGAAAAACTTTCCTCTATTCAGCCAAAACGTGGCCCCCTATTTTTATAATTATTGATAAAATTTATTTCGTTACCAAGTTACGAAAATTTATATTTTCTTATAAGTTTTTTTTTTATTTATTTTTTTATAATTCAAGAAGACTGGCAAACGAGCTGACGGACCACATCTAAGCGATTACCTCCGCCAGTGGACACCGGGGGCACCAGAGGAGACACAAGTGCGTTGCCAGTCTTTGTTCTCTATCTCGCTCTTACAATGTTGTCCGTGCCCCTATGTTTATGGTCTTAAAGATTGATATATTATGTACATATTATCTGCTCATAATTTGTTTCCTTCTTTCAAAAAAGACATGGGTTTCGGTTAATAACTCCTATTATCACTCAGGTCTTCTGGAAGACATTCCATTTTTGGAATAAGACGTACGTTTGTACAAAACATGACTATTTTTAGTTTTAAGCTGTTTCTTAACTCCATTTTGTGTGTACATAAATTGTAAAATAAAATAAATAGTTTCTGAAGCTTAGAATTGTATTTATATGATTGTGCTAAAGAGTTTAGACCTTAGAGTAGACATTTAGTTTTTGGATTGGTTCTTTTTCTTCTAAAGTATGTAATTTCGTATCCGCTTTTTGTTGTCATCTTCCTGTTGTACAGGATATTTTTGTGCTTTTATTGCTTCTTCATCAGTGAACCTAGCATGTTGTCTCTTCTATAAATATATAAATAGTTTTTCCCGTGTAAGTTGTATAAACTGTAATAAAATAAATTGTTATGTGCTGTAGTATTTTATGCATTATGTCATAATTAACATAATATTCTTACGAGTACTAGGTACCTATTTTATTTTTAAAATATATGAATTTCTAACCTCAACCTTGCAAAGATCATAATAATAAACTGCTTGAAATATACACAAGCATATTTTGTTACGATGATAAAATTTGATTATCAGAATGTCATTATTATGTTTCTGGGAACGTTTCTTTTCGATAGACATTTTCCTGCATAATTAGGTTTTAATCTAAAACATATTTTGTATAATTCTTTGGAATAAAAAATTGAATTATAACCTATCATCGTCAACGATTATGTTACGAGGGCTGCTATTTATGTATCCGGAACTGGCCACTTACAAGAACAATATTTAAAAAGTAATTACAACATTTGAAAATAGAACTCTTTGGTTGAAGAATACATTTTGTTTCATGTGACTGTCAATTATTTTTCCATTGTGGCGTCATTTTGAAAATTGCGTGTCTTCATTTGCCATGGATTTAACGCGTGAACATTTTCGTGCAATGATTTACTACGATTTTCGGCGTGGGCTAAATCAACAACAGTGCTTTATTCAACTCACCGCAACTTTTGGAGATGAAGCACCATCAAAAACCACTGTTTATCACTGGTACAGTGAGTTTAATCGTGGGTGGTCTATGCTCACGGATGAAAATAAAGAAGGTCGCCCAAAAACAGCTGTTGTCCCACAAAATATAGATGCTGTGCGGGAACTAATAATGCGTGATCGTCATGTTACATATCGCGAGATAGAGGCGTCCTTAGGCATAAGTATGACGAGCATACATAAGATATTACACGAACATTTGGCTGTAAAAAAAATATGTTCGCGTTGGATTCCGCACAACTTGACAATCGATCAAAAACGGGCTCGTGTCGATTGGTGCAAAAAAATGATAAAAAAATACAACCGTGGTACGTCAAAAGCCGTTTATAATATTTACACAGGTGATGAATCTTGGATCTATGCATATGACCCCGAAACTAAACAACAGTCAACGGTGTGGGTGTTCCAAGATGAGCCGAAACCAACAAAAGTTACTCGTGCAAAAAGTACCTGAAGCAAATGGTCGCCTGTTTTTTTGGAATTAATGGACATGTGGCTACAGTGCCATTAGAGAATCGTAAAACGGTTAATTCTGAATGGTATACGACCATTTGTTTACCAGAAGTCTTTGAAGAAATAAGAAAGGACAACCGACAACGCAGAATCATATTACATCACGATAATGCTAGCTGTCACACCTCAGTTGAAACAACTCAGTTTTTGGAGGGTCAAAAGATCGAATTGACTGGTCATCCGCCGTACAGCCCTGATTTGGCACCTAACGATTTCTTTTTATTTCCATACGCGAAGAACAAATTACGTGGTCAACGTTTTTCGAGCCGCGAAGAGGCTGTTGATGCGTTCAAAATGCACGTTTTGGAGATACCTCAATCAGAATGGAAAAAGTGCTATGAAAATTGGTTCCAGCGTATGCAAAAGTGTGTCGATCATCGCGGCGAATATTTTGAAAAGCAATAAAACCATATTAAATGATATATGTTTGTTTCTTTTTTTAATTCCGGATACATAAATAGCAGCCCTCGTATAGGTAATAGGAACATAGACAATACTATAGGTATAGATTAATATTATGATGTATCTAACTGCTTACTTACTTCAAATATTTGGTAACCTTATTTTTTAGGTTGGCAATCTGTAAGTTGGCAACGCTTTCTATTTTTTTTGGCAACATTTATTTTCAGGTTGGCAACAATGTTCGCGGTGCGGCGGTGGCGAGCGCGCCGGAGCTGGGTGCTCGCGCCTCTTCCCCCGACCGCGCCTCCACCTCCAGTCTGCTCAGCCCCGGGATATGCTCCGCGGGGGCTAACTCTGAGGTAAATAGTGTTTGTAGGTTGGTAACACTGCGCGGTACGTCCACGCAGCAATATGTGAGGTACGCAGGTACTGCAAACCAAACCAAATAAAAATATATGCTTCAAAATTGAGAAGCTACTTGTTATACTACAGTAGTATTAATATTATTATTGCGATTCACCAATAACTAACTTAATAATAAGTGTTTTAGTGTTAGTGTTAGTTTTTAGTATAATTGTATGTAATATGTATGTTAGTCTATAAGGTATTTATAATATGGGCCAAGATGCCTGAGTTAAATAAATAAATAAAATTTTAAAAAAATAATGACTCCTCGCCGTGCCATAGAGATCTCGAAGTTCAAACTCTGCCAAACACTGATTGTGATAGTTTGGCTGTAACGTTAGGATTAACGTTACAGCCAAACGATCACAATCATAAACCGATAATTCCAACATCTCCAGGCGGACGAGTTCCTGGAAGACATCCTGTCGCTGGACAGCGGGCAGCCGCTGTCGTCGTCCGAGCCGCCGTCCGCCGCCAGCTCCGTCGCCGGCGACGCCAACCTGTCTGACGCCGACATGCACGCGCTCGCCAAGGACAGGCAGAAGAAGGACAACCATAACATGAGTTAGTGGGATGGAGATAGATTACAGCCTATCATTAGTTGTTTCTTCGAGATTTCCTCCACTCGACTCAACTTTAATCACCATGCATGTTGAAACCCCGATGCGCGTTTTGCCCCAACACCGGAGCATCCTCAAGATGTGGACTCTACGAACAACGTTCGTCAAGTCAAACTCAATCCTCAAAAATCATGTCTTGTTCAAAGAAACGTCATAATTTTTGTGGATTGAGGTTGAGCCGAGTCGAGGAAATCTTGAGGAAACGGGCTTTAGTATAGGAAACTTGCGCAACAATGCAGCTGCGAACTGGTGTCGCCAATAACAAAAAAAATTATTATTTAGTAGATAAGTGCTGCTACCTATACTTCCTTTACGTTTTCTTATACTTTAAACACTAACTGGTAGCGCAAATCTGAAACGTTAACTTGATTATCTATTAGACAAGTGCTGCCACCTATAATTCTCCCACAGTCCCCTTACACTTACAAAGTATATTTAATAACGGCCGTAGGTGCAAAGATGCTTTATCAATAAAGCTGTGTTAGATTTCATTTCGTTGTATTCGAATACTTGACTTTTTGCGAATAAAGAGTAATATACTAAGCCTAAAATATATAACACGCTTTTCATCAAAATCTTCATTAGTTTTTGTTGTGAAATGGTTAAATCTCTCTTTTTTTTTGTGACCAGGTTCATCATACAATCATATTCCACTTTCAGTTGAACGCCGTCGCCGCTTCAACATCAACGATAGGATAAAGGAACTGGGTACCCTTCTCCCTAAAACCAACGATCCCTTCTACGAAGTCATAAGGGACGTGCGACCCAACAAGGGCACGATACTCAAGAGTAGCGTGGACTACATCAAGTGCCTAAGGGACGAGGTGAACAGACTCAAGCAGAGCGAGCAGAGGAGGAAGCAGATTGAGATACATAATAGGAAGCTCATGTTACGGATACAGGTATATAAAATTCACCTTAAACCATGTTTAGTGTTTACATAAGGTTTCTTTTTGTCTGACGGTTGTTTTTAGGGTTTCTGCTTAGAGTTTTATCTCGTCTAGAGAGTTCCAAATTTGACGAAATGATAAAGTATGGACTACACGGATCACGCATTAATATTCAATACGTGTCTGATACTGATATTCTGATTCTTATTCGTGCTATATTTGCTATCTAACTTCTACGAAATTCTATGTTATTTAATACTAGCTGTTGCCCGCGACTTCGTCCGCGTGGACTTCAGTTTATAGCGCGCGATGTCAACAAAATTGGTGTCAAAAGCTTTTATAAAAAAACCCTGGTACCCCTTAAATCAATACAGCTGTGCAGTGTGCAAACAATAAGTACTTCATTTTTGTATGTTAAACTTTATATATTATGCCAAATTTTAAAGCTTATTTAGCCCCCCAATTACACAACTTTACCCATAAACTATTTATCATTGATAGGTTTAGCCCCAATTTCACCAACGTCTGTTAGTGTTAACAGCTTGTTAAAATATCCTGTCTTCTCTTTCATTCATATGAAAAACGAAACAGCTAACGTGATACTAATTCGAGCATTAACTTTAACAGTCGTTGGTGAAATTTGGTCTTAAGGTTACGTCACTGCCTGCACAGATAAAGTACTGAGTTATTTAATACCGTAGAATAGATATAACAATCGAAAAAAATCGAGACTTAAATGTAAGATGATACCACCTCTTATAGAAAGACTTTTGAGCAAGCGTCAGCGCGATGTAGAAGACGCACGGCGCCATCTATTATGAATTTTTTTAACAAATTTACGACCCTTACAACCCTTTTTTCCAGTAAAAAAGTAGCCTATGTCCTTTCTCAGGCTTTAGACTATCAGTATACAAAATTTCATTACAATCGGTTCGGTAGTTTTGGCGTTTGGCGTGAAAGCGAGACTGACAGACAGACAGACAGACAGAGATACTTTCGCATTCATAATATTAGTACAGATTATGTGCACACTGCACAGCTGTTTTTGGGTATTTTGATTAATTAAGGGCCGCGCTACACCGGAATGGCAGCGGCGAGGCGAGCACTTTCAGCGCTGCCATTCCGGTGTAGCGCGCTGCGCGGCCCTAAGAGGGGTACCACTTACCAGGGTTTTAAAAAGTTTTTAAATTTGATACAAATTTTGTTGACACCGCGCGCTATAAACTAAAGTCCACGCGGACGAAGTCGCGGGCAACAGCTAGTTATGAATAAAAACAATAATATATCATAAAGTAGGTATGATTAGTTCTGTTATAATAATGAAGTAAAAAATAAAGCGCCATCTGTTTTCATATATTAGAATTAAAATGTAAAAATATTTTCTGGATGGAATATAGGCCAACACAACACACTCGAACTCCTTAGAAATGCAGTAGGAGTTCTATAAGATAAGATAGATTGATTATTATTATAGCAAGTGATAATATTATTAAACATAATATTCTAACGTATTAAAAACTATAAACAAAAACATAATAACTAATAAGTATGATTAGTTCTATGTTACAACGAAGTAAAAAAAAAAGCGCCATCTGTTGAATCGTATTAGAACTAAAATGTTCATTGCATCGCGTCGATATATTTCTGGATTTTTTATAATATTATACATAAAATATATTTAAGATTTTTGAAATATTATTTTAATACACATCCAAGACCCAGGAACATTGAAAACTTTTTGTTCCGCCTGCGGGACTCGAACCCAGGACCCCCGGGATGAGCGCTGGCCACGCGCAATGCGAAGTAATTTTCATCGATATTTTCATGGAAATAAGATATTTTCCCACATCAAAATGTAGCCTATGTCCTTTCTCAGACTCTAGAATAACTGTGTACAAAATTTCATTGCAATCGGTTCAGTAGTTTTGGCGTGAAAGCGAGACAGACAGACAGACAGACAGACAGACAGACAGACAGACAGACAGAGATACTTTCGCATTTATAATATTAGTATAGATTTTATAGTGTCATATCCTACTAAATAACGCCCGCAACTCCGTTGCGCCAAAATTAGTTTATCGCGCGAGAACCGTACATGTTTCCGGGATAAAAAGTATTCTATACCGGGGCTAAAAGCATCTCAATACAAAAAAAAAGCAAAATCGGTTCGTCGGTTGCGGCGTGAAGAAGGTAACACTGCTAACACACAAATACACTTTCGCATTTATAATATTAAGGCGCGGATTAATCTCAATCCAAAACGATAACCTTGCACACAACCAAAGACCAAGCGTATACGCATCACAATAAGATTCATTTTAGCTTAGCATAAAACTCCAGTTACTCGGGCGGATCTTCTCTATTTTTCACGTTTTTTTTTTAATATCTTTGGAAATAAACATTAAGAAACAAAATTGTTCGGTTAAAGGCATTTTAATATAGATTTACTAACAATTTATTCAAATAAAATGTATAATTATCCTAGTTAATACTTATATTTCGATGAAATAGATTTTTATCGGAGGTGAGTTTGTAAATTAATTACAGCCAAAGTATTACGTTTTATTAAAATGTTTATGGTTTAAGGTATTTTAAATATTGTGCTTTATATCTCATATTTTTTAACGCTTCGTTATTATATTGGAACTAGGTCACGGAATAACAAATTGACTTTATCCTCGCCATAAGTATGACGTGAGTTGTTAATTTCAGGAGCTAGAGCGTCTAGCGCGACTGCACGGCCTGCCAGTATCTGGCGAGGGCAGCGCCTCCCCGCGCGATGAGCCCGACGCGGAGGAGCCCGCGCCCGCCGCCCCGCCCCCCGCGCACCCCGCGCCCGCACATACACCGCTACCGGTGAGTTTCATAAAGAACAAAAAAATTTATTTTGAAAATCGGACGACAAACGGACGTAATCCTTGAACATACAAACATAGATAAAATAATATACAGAGTGTAACAAAACCAAGTGATAATGCCTAAGGGCGTTTGTGCACTACACGGAATTTTACCATCCGGCGCGGTGCGGCATCCCGATTTCCTACCTTATTTATATGGCAAACGTGAAAGTTACGATCGCCGGACGGTAAAACTCCGTGTAATCAGGTAGTGCACGCCCTTAGGGTGTGTATGGATAGTGGGTATGTAGCATAAAGTTAATATACCTTGCGGAATAGAGAAACAAAGGCCTGAGCAAGCGAGATGTCACTATCAGTAACACTGCGTGGTAAAAAGAGACGTGTGATACATGATAGCAGCACTCTTTTTTTGACGTCCAGTCGGCACGTGCCGCACGTTGACAATTTAATCTCATAGAAATCATGTTCAATCATGCTTGTGTAAGTGTATACGTACACATATTTTTCACACAGATCAAAACCAATTTTGGTTACGTTTGACAGCTCGAGATTGTTGCTCTATTCTATATTAGGTAGATATATTAACTTTATTATGTAGTGGGTCCCCTATATCGAGTTCGCTGTGAAAGTGACAGCGCTGAAACAGTCACTTTTTTCAAACTTTTGTATGGGCAAACTTATGAAGCTGGGGCGCTTGACCATACAAATCACAAAAGAAATAGCTCTTTTAGTGCTGCTACTTACACAGTGAACTCGACATAATGGACACATACACACCCTAAAGTATTATCACTATGTTTTGTTACACTTGTATATGTATACAGCCGAATGTAGAACCTCATCCTTTTGGAAGTCGGTTAAAAACCGTTCCTTCAGGCTTCAAGACCCGTATTGAGGATTATTAAAGTTACAACGTAACAGCTGACACAACAAGGATTGATACTGATAGGAGGTGGCTAGTAAAAAGGGTTTAAAAATTCTTATTAACAGTCGTCTTAACCATGGGCGTAGCCAGGCTTGGGCTCAGGGTGGGGCAGCAGTCAACCTACCAAAGCGGCGGGAGCGCTGCTGGTAAAGGAGAACTGTCAAAAATGAGGTTTTCGTATGATGGCAGCGTTAGTTTCTTTTTTCGCCACGTTCTTTTAAAGCCTTTACCAGCTGTACGGATATTGTTTAGTTAAAAAAAACTTTTTTGTTTAGTTAGGCACCTTATAGGTCAGAGCCAGGGCTTGTACCATGAAACTGTTTTGAGACTCAAACAATCGGACAAGAATGCCGCCACCTCAAACGTGAAATGACGTCGTTAGAGCAGGACGCAGCATTCTCGTCCGATTGTTTGAGTCTCAAAACGGTTATGTAGTAGGCCTACAGGGTGGGGCAAGCGCCCCAGCTTGCCCCAGTGACCAGTGTGGCTACGCTCATGGTCTTAACTAACAAGATATTCGGCAATAGGGTAAGTTATAGTATAAACTATAAGCAATATTTAACTAATAAGTCTAATAACATTGTTTAATGTATTTTCCAGGAGGTGGTGCTACCCAAGTCTGAGCCGAGCATGATGGACCTGAGCGAGGCGCCGCCTGACCTGCTGCGGGATACGCCGCACGAGCCACTCTCCGCGCTAGACGCACTAGGTACTGACCTTTACGCAAGCCATACACGCTACGGTCTACCGGAGAGGTCCACCTGTACAGGTATGCCTCCGCAGGTAGACCGGAATATGTGTGGAAATAGACGTGTGCAGTTTTTTCGACCTGCGCAGGTGACCTAGCGTGTATGTCAGCTATTACGTAGCTCTGGATTTATGTATTGGCAGTATAGGTCATGGCCTATGTGCGGCAGCGTCCTATGGCGTCCTAGGGGTGATGGCAGCGTCCTAGGATAGCGGCAGAGTTCGTACATAGGGGCGGCAAAATTAAAGTGGCCTATACTAAAAATATAAAGCCGGCCCTGCCTTTACGTAAATAGCCTAAGGGGCCTGTTTCACCACTCCCTGATAAGCACCGGACAGGCTATCCACAACTAGATACTTCATACACTCTCTGTTGGATGTTGTGGATATTTTATCCGGCACTTATCAGGAAGCGGTGAAACAGCCCCTTAAATTTATTTGATTATTATATCAGCACATCTTATTTCTTTAAGAGAACTTCTTCTTGAGAATGTTAATTGTTGTTCTCTCTAAAGTCTAAACATCTATCTCGAACAATATACCAATGATCTGCTGATTCATAAATCTTGTGCTCTTACTAAAATACACCAACATATTCCTCAGACGGTCTGAAGTTAGGCGGATGTTCCCCTCTAAGCCGTGACGAGGGCCTGTCGCTGGACTGCCTGGAGCCCGACCTGTGCCTCGAGCCCACGGAGCACCTGTTTAACCACAAGGATATTAAGGTAAATACTGTCTTGAGGGCTAGTAATGATGGCGATAAATTAAGTCGAACGATTTTTCGATACGATTCACAGGATCGTTTCACTCAGATTCGATAAGTGCGGAATTTGCGCCTTTGACCAACACTTACGGTCGTACTCAGTGTTCAATGATTAGTCAAAGTTTTATCTACTCGTAGTAAAAGTTAAGTAATCATTAAAAGTAAGTAGGTAAGTGTTAAGTTTTCGAATTTGTTTCGAAAAGAAATTGTGAATCATTGCGCTCTTAATAAAAGTAACGAACTCGTTGTTGAGCATAAGCATTGAGACTCTTTTATTTGATAGTTTACGAGTACAAGACAACGAACTTACATGTAAAAAAGCATTACTTAATAAAAATCAAAATAATGTACCAAGCATTGTACACATTGAAATGGTCTACAGAAAACTCCGCGATGGTATATGTCTATCTCTTATGGATATCCCACAATAATTTTTTTATGTCATTTTCTTTTTACGACAAATAATGGCTAATTTTCGAAGCAATTTTAATAAATACAGCATTAATCCTTATCAAATTAAATAACTATGGCCCCTTACAGCATATGATCTAAATGAATATTTTTGAAGATATTACAGATTAAAAAATTGCGGGAAGTAGCTTTTGCGGCAGTACCGACCAATGCGGGCCACGGGTAGTAATAATGAATACAAGTCAAAACTGCTGAATCGATTTTAATCATTTTTTTCAGTGGCTAGATTATATTTTATACCCGGTGCGAAGCCGGGGCGGGTTGCTAGTATAATTATAAAAATAACACGTAAGCGTTAGTATTGGACATCAGAAATCTATATATCAATTAAATATGATTTCAACAGATGCGGTTACCGTCCCCAACTCCTGGTCTGCTGGGCGGCGACGAGAGCGACGCGGTGCTCAACCTGGCGCAGATAGAGGACCTCATGGACGACGACTCCCACAACCCCGTCACACAAGGTACTTATTTACTAATATTTTATTTGTACATAAAAAAATATACAAAGTGACAAAAACATTATAAACAGAACAAAGTAACAAACAAGTTTAAGCGGCTTCTTGGCTTCTTCCCGACAACCACCACCAACGTAGTTTGGCGTGAAGCGTCCATAGATATTATAAGTAAAATTTTTTTATCATATTATTATATATGATAATAATAATACACTACAAAATTGTACGTAAGTATACAAAATTTCATTAAAATCGGTTGAGCCGTTTTGGAGGAGTTCGCGCACAAACTCTGTGACACGAGAATTTTATATAAGTACATAATATTATATAAAATTCTCAATGGCATAACTACTGAAGTACTTAAAATCGGGTCACCTATTTTACTACCACATTTAACGAAATTTTTTAACTCAATACTTAAATCCGGTAAACTTCCAAGCAAGATGTGTCATTCTAATATAGTACTGCTTCATAAAAAAGGAGACAAAAGTAGTATAAGCAACTATCGACCAGTCAGTCTAATTTCCCATCTGTATAAAACATTTATTAAAATAATATTAAACCGCATTGACCACAAATTTGATATACAACAGCCAGCAGAGCAAGCCGGATTCCTTCATAACTTCTCTACCACTGATCACCTTCAGACTATTAACCAACTTCTAGAAAAACACATTGAATTCAATAAACCTCTTTATTTAGCCTTTGTAGATTTTACTAAAGCATTTGACAGTATAAAATATATGAGTGAAAGTATCGATTGTTTTATTTCCATTGCGCGCTCAATAGCGGACAAACAGAACGGGCTCTATAATTTTCTAACTAAAGCGGCAATGTATTATGAATCATGCGGTACACACGCAGTTACGTAGATTTCATGGTAAAAACTACAACCACCCACGATTAACATTAAATAATTGATTTTAAAATAAAGGACACATGATTTAAAAATAAAATTACTTACCGATGAAAAGAAACGTATCCACTATTTAGACCAACGTTTCTAGTCGAATTTCCACAGCCCAATACGGCACAATTAGACATTTTTAGAATTCCGATTGACGTCCGATTCCGATAACGGTGGAGCCCAGACTAAAGAACAGACTTTCGAAATTTTGACATTGTATGTACAACGTTTGGGAACGCGATGGCACGCGAAGTACATACATATGGCAGTTCTAACTATATCCATTTCTGTGAAATAAACCCATAGATATCAATATCCACACGAGGCTCAGATGTTACCTAGCCGGCGAACAAATACTTTTACATTTAGTTATTACTTATGAAATATTTTGTTGGGTATAGTATAATACAATTGAACATTTTATTATTTGATTTCAGGAGACCCGATGTTGTGTTCGTCGCCGACGTCGCTGGGCCTGGGCGTGGGGCGGTGCGCCATGCTGCACATAGACCTGTCCTCGCAACCACCCAGTGAGTATTGATCATTCTACTGGTTTTTAATCGGCTACGAATTTAAAATGCGGAGTTTTAACTTACGCCATACATAATCAAGACGAAGAATTCGTAAAAAAATTTCGTTCGTAAAAACGAAAGTATTGCAAGATAATAAGTTATGTAGCCCGAGAATCTTGCCTGACGTATCATCAGAGAATTGGCTTACATACAAATGGCGTACCTACATGTTCGGTCGGATTAAAATTTAAAACAATTCATCGTAGTCTATAGGCTTGGCTTAAAGTAACCCGCCCAAATAACGTGGGTATGCCATCTGCCAACGATAGTGCATTAGTAGTACGTGAAAAATTCTCCACATAATATTATTTTGTATAACAGGATGTTAAAAATTTACAAAAAAGCTGCCACGTAATTTGGGTGTATTCCCATGCGTTATAAATTACTAGCTATTTGACCGAGCTTCGCTCGGTATTCGATAAAACACGAATAAAATGACATTTTCTAAAAATGATTCCTAGCTAGATCGATTTATCGCCCCCTATATACTAAATTTCATGAAAATCGTATACAAAAATTGCTCGTTTAAAGATATAAGAAAATATAACGTTGTCACCAAATAACGTCACTTTCTCAGGTTCCGCCCTATCTGAAAGCAGTCTGGGCCTGGGCTTGGGCGGGCTGGGAGACGGGCTGGTGCTGGGCGCGCACCACGCCCCACACGCCCCGCACTCCCACCATCGCCACCACTGCTTCGATATGGACCTTGGCGCCTGATGTGGTGATGGGACTTCAGAACCTCCTATTGAGACTTCTAAACCCACAGAACTTGTTGATATAGAGACTTTGAAACTTTCTGTCTCCTGGAGTAAAAAATCCATAGAGACGTCTCAAACAAGCACTTCACTAAACTGCGAAAAGCAGAACCTTCTCAATATGACTTTACTAGACCTTAGGTTTTAGTGCAAAACTTTGAAGCATTTCAAAGAACCCCAAACGACATCGATACGAATTTGACCACAATTTAGAAATAATTCATAAACACGACTTTATAATCCGTAAAAATATTCCATATTTAAACCGATAACTCCATCCCACCGCTGCCACCAAATTTTGAGATGTGACACTAAAGGTCATACGAAAAAATTGTATGGTTTGGAGTGGTTAAATTGGAGTCGAGCACAGCGACATTAACGCGTCTGTGACGTCACTTACCTACGCCAAATCATACATTTTTTACAGTCGCGGCGTCACTGACGCTACATACGCTCGCTTCGAAAGGCTACCAGGTGCTTAACGGTGCTGTTTTGTTCAATTCCTTTTTAGTCAGACCTATTTTAAACTAGACGAAACATGTAAGATTATAATATCTTACAGCAATACATATCACACCTAAAAGCCTTACCAGTGTATAACATTTTTTACACTATGTTTAATGTAAAACTATGAAATTTATAATTAATAACTTGAAAGACTTGCGGTCAGAATACCTTAATAATATGTTACCGATTTTTATATTGTTGTCTTCCGAAAATATGTGGCAATATTATTATTTTATATGGTGTTGAAATATTTGCAATACAAACTATAATGTTAAACTAAAACATTCTTGCTATCAGAGTGCATAATGCAGAATATGATATGTGATAAAATGTGCCTTTTATATTAATATTCCTGAGTCATATAATGACGCATTAATAAAATATATCAGCAAATTGTATATGTTTTATAGAATGTTATATTATAAAAATATATGTTTATTATGCTAAGTAACATTATGGTATTTTTGCCATCCAAAAACGTATATTTTGTAAAGTAAGTTGTTATAATACATGAAGTTACCTATTTAATATATTGTTGATATTTTTGTAAATATTTACGCACACATTTGTACATACACCACAAAACGCAATGGTTGTTATGGTCTAGACTCTAGAATTGTGTGAACAGGTTAAATAAGTAATATTATGTCCTAATATGGCCAAAATGTGGCCACTTTACACATTAAAAGTTGAAGTACAGTAAAAACTTGTCTGTACCGGTGACCATGTGTTTTTAACCGACTTCAAAAAAAGGAGGTTATGTTACGCAAAGATCGGAGCAGAGGGCGCTACTAGCACATACAGTAAACAATCCGACCAAAATCCGTCATGCTGCACACGTCATATCAGAATATTGACAGGAACGTTGTCAAACGTCGAACAAAACATACAGTTGTTTATTGTCTATGCTGCTGCTGCCGTCTAGCGTGAAAACATTGCAGAAATAATATTATAATGATCATATCGTTGATCATGCTATCTTTCATTGTTACCATGAGTGTAACAGAGAAAGATATACACATAACAAATGTTAATATAATTAAGTCCAACTGTGGTCACCAGCCCTAGTAGACAAGTGGCAAGCGATTATCGTAAACGCTAACAAAATGTATGCGATTTGACATAAGTCATCGCTTCGCTAGCGAATACTAATGTCAAATCCCATACATTTTGTGGCGTTGGCGTTTACGATAATCGCTTGCCGCTTGTCTAGGTCCTCTGGTAAGATAAGTCATAAGACTGTTTCTATCATCAACAGCTGGTGCTAATATAAATAATACATAATTTTAGACCTATTACTATGTATCTTAATATTATTACAATAATAATTGTATATTTTTATATATCGATATCAGTAATCCAAGCTATTTCATCCGTCATAATATTATGATCAATGAAAGATATTGTGGTAATCTATGATCACATTTAAAACGAACCTGACCAAAACCAAGGTTTGTAAATTTTATGTTTTTGAAATTGTATTTTACAAAATATATCTTTACGCATAATTGTGATACAATATTATATTTTTAGACGATATTTATTGGTATATTATATTTTTGTATATAGTACTATTAGATCAGATATTTTGATATTTCCGTACGACTTTATTAAAAAAAAAAAGATTTCCAAGCAACTTTATAATAAAAAGTTGTTGGTACGAAATTAACATTAGCTTGTTATTTTATCTAACGCAATGCGATGGGGCGTATTTAAAGCTTGTTAGAAACCCATGCTAATAATAAACACTAAAATATCTAGTATAAAATTGATCGTGCCTTAGTAAAATTATGATATTTATAATGTAAATATTCTTGTTCGAACATACACTGGTTATCGCGGGCACTGAAGCTGTTTTATGTTGTTATACTTCAAGTTGAAGATCTTCATTGTTAGGATTCTTCAACATAATTTTATATATTTTGACCTATCAAGAAGATTTTTTTAATGTAATAAAGTGACAAAGCACTAAATAGGTGGCGCTAGGGTCACTATTTTTGTTATTGTATTCTGCAGAGTATTTTTCCGGCTTGTACAAATAAATCTATGGCAAATCTTAAACGATGTGGCTATTTTGATAATGGTTGTGTAGACACACCAAAAAGATAAAGGATCCAATCAAATTGGTTCCGTCCTCAAATCGTTGAATACCTTTGTATTCAATTTGAACAAACGTTTTAGATAATAATTATTGTTATACGAAGTTTGTAGTGAATTAGCAATAATGTGTATTATTTAATAATATATTTTTGTTATTATTAATGTGAGGGATATGAATTGTGTGTGTTTTCGCTCGAATTATTATTTTTGAATGAGTACGAAGCTTCGCAATGATTATGAGTATTTATTTCTACGTAAGAATTATTTTATATCTAATGAATTATACTAATATTTTTAAACCATCGAATGGATTGTTTTCCGTACTATTGTGTTTATTCTATTACTACCTATCTAGAGGCAGCTACGAATTGTAAGTTATGAAAATATTTATTAAATATTAATTATATACATCCGATGTGCAGAAGGTGTTTTGGCGTTTATCTTACTTTTGTTCTGCAAAAGTGAAGTGTGGTCGGTCCTCAAAATCTTGGTAGCGAATGAAAATAAATTTTGATACTTGTTAATTTTACTATATCTACCCTAAGGCTACTTTGTTTTAAGTTGCTTTTTGTGAATGCGGAGCGAAATGTACGGCCTCGAGAGAATACCGTGAATAGTGTCAAAGTACAAAAGAAATACAGAACTTATGAGAATCAAATTCGTCTTTTATTGTGTCCCAATTTCAATGTCTTTGACTAGATTGAGTAACGAACATAAAGTTAATATACCTAGCGGAATAGAGCAACAATCTCGAGCTGTCAAACAAAACCGAAATTGGTTTCATTTGTGTAAAAATATGTGTACGTATACACTATACACTTACACAAGCATGATTGAACATGATTTCTATGAGATTAAATTATCAACGTGCGGCACGTGCCGACTGGACGTCAAAAAAAGAGTGCTGCTGTCATGTATGACACGTCTCTTTTTACCACGCAGTGTTACAGATAGTGACATCTCTCTTGCTCAGGCCTTTGTTTCTTTATTCCGCTAGGTATATTAACTTTATGGTAAAGAAGCAAATGCTATAAGCACCCTAATCTCAATCTGAACCATTTTCTAGATACCTTCTATACTCAACCTGCGGCCCGCCGGGACTTTATCAATGGCCCGCATGAAGTAAAACCATTTTTAAATTAACTCCCACCGGCAAATGCAAAGTTGTCGTGAATGTATTGAAAACCAGTTTTAAACCGATAATTTTGAAGAACGTTTTTTTTTATACTTACTAAAAAAATATGTTGGTTGCAGCCCACGAGACCAAGACCAAAACGTGTTCGTTGCCCGTATAAAACTACGGAACCCTAAAAAGGTTGAGTACCGCTGTTCCACAACTGTGTAGAACAGTGGTACTCAACTCAACACTAGTGAAATAGAGTACATAAACACATTTACTTTTCTATATACTAAAAGGAATAAACATGATTTAACTAAGCCTACAACTGTCCCTTAAATACCAGGTTGAAGTTCTAAAACATCTTACTAAGCTACTAATTTAAAGGCACCTAAAAATATTGTGTGTCTACAACTCGTACATTTTTACGATTTGTATGTAACCACTGATTGTAATCCCTCAAATATCGGGAACATTATCCTCCCTCCGGATGCAAAATCGATACTTTTGACCATGCAAAAATCTTATTAATTCGAAACTGTCGCGTGCATAAAAACTATCGTTAATTCTACACGCTATAATGTAAGTCCGGTGCGAATGCATTTTTCCCCTAAAACTAAATTTATACGATTATTTTTATTCATCCAGTCTTGGGTAACAATGGTCCGTTTCAAATTTCGACGAAATTTGCGTTTTTGCATAAAATGCATAATCGGGGCGGCGCGTGCGCCGGTGAGGTGGCCACGCGTTTGGCGGTATTCAGGACATTATTGAAAAATAATGTAGATGTATGGTAATGTCTTAATGACTATAAAGCATTTTTAAAGCATTACTGGCACAACTATCACGATAACTTGCACAACAATCTTAGTTTTTCTTCACAAATGTCAGATGATGTATGATGACCTATCATTAGAATATTGTATTTAATACCTCTACAATGTAGAGTCTACATATTAATATATTATATACTATGTACTGCAGTACCGTGCACTACTACATCTACCGTACGGGCTACGGCGTACCTAGGATAGACGCGGACCGCGGTACTCGGTAGTTTTATCGTAGATAATAGATTAAATACAAGTGCATCTCTACTTATCTATAGATATTCTATACGTAGAGATGCAGCTATGCACGTTGCACGTAATTTGATGAGTGTCTTTAATTATTCTTACTCTGATCAATGTCAAATTCTTGTCTCTGGGACTCAGCTGATCTCAGACTGGCCGTTTAAGCATTGTCTAATAGTATGTAAAATTAAATAAAAAAAAACAATAATCCATTTTCAATTTGTCAACTTGTTGTCAACAGACTTCAACCATAAATAAAAGAGTATAATTCGTATGTATAGGCTTGTCACTCAAAAATCTATCATTTTTCCTAGTAGTAGTGTCGTAGTGTGTGTAACGTTTTATTTGTTAAAAATATGCAATGTGTCCCGACACCGGTGTCCGATCCTTTGATGTTTTTTTTCTTAAACTTTGGTTTTTCTATGTTTAATTCCACGAAATTTATAAAATAATGCCTGTGTAAGCGTAGTCCACAAGTTTAGCTATCAAATGAGACCTTTTTTATCTTCATGGGATATTTACATGAGAAGTACTGGTCAGATTAGTGTGAAAGCCCGAGAAAAACTAAAATGGCTGCCATTTCACAACCCTGAGAGAGAGAAAAAATTTGAGAGCCAATTTGTCGATTTCTTCTTCTTTCTTTCTTTAAAATATGCCATAGATCATGACATCAAAGGATCGGACACCGGTGTCGGGACACATTGTATATGATAAAAGCATAATTTTAAAATAATGTTAGCTCGATGCACTCCTTCACCATATTATAAACTATAACTGTGCGAAATTTCATGCACAGCTACGTTTCCCCATTTTTCGTAAAAAGGGTTACAAAGTTTTTCTCTCACGTCTTAATATATAGATTACGGAAAAATGTACGGTTCTCTCACGATAAACCAATTTTGGCCCAACTCTGTTGTCAACGGCGAGCGTCATCTAGTATTGTAAACATCGCAGTAAATTCATACGTGGGAGAGCCATGCTTCGGCACGAATGGGCCGACTGGACCGGAAATACCACGTTCTCACAGAAAACCGGCGTGAAACAGCGCTTGCGCTGTGTTTCGCCGAGTGAGTGAGTTTACCGGAGGCCCAATTTCCTTCCCTATCCTCCCCTATTCCCTTCCCTTCCCATCCCTACCCTCCCCTATTACCCTATTCCCTCTTAAATGGCCGGCAACACACCTGCAGCTCTTCTGATGCTGCGAGTGTCCATGGGCAACGGAAGTTGCTTTCCAACACGTGACCCGTTTGCTCGTTTGCCCCCTTATTTCATAAAAAAAAAGTTTGCAATACATAACGTGATGGCTTCTAATGGTCACCCTACTCGGTCTATTGTAACTAGAGTACATTGTACGGAACGATAAAAGCGCTACACTTTGGGAGTTTTTTTCACAAATTTAAATGAACCCCAATATGTAATAATAATTCGACATTTGCATGGAATTACATTTTGTGCATTTTGTATTGCGACCACGGCCATGGTATTATCGATATAGATGAATGACTGAACTGCATGTTTTGCAATCAACATCATTAATTGAAAATTAAATAATACTTGACCTTCAGAATAAGTAAACTTAAAAGATAAGAATTAGGAACTAAGTAAGTAGACCGGTTACACAATGTTTTAGATACAGTCGTAAATCGTAACACCAAAATATTATAGCAAAGTAGTGGACGAATCTCTCGTAAATTATTATTGGATTTTCGATTATAAATACATTTATAAATTATTGATTAAAGATTTTACTGTCAGTATAGCATTCTATTATTATTTTTCATTAACTTGTATAGCAAAAGGGCAAGTAGAGCACTAGGTATTTTCTGCTTCATATTAGAGCAACGAACTTAACGTTGACCCAGAGTTTACGTAAATGTCGCATTAAAAATGGATCACCGCTTTTTCATAAAATAACAATAAATAATCAATAACTAATCCATATCGCCATCTTGACACTCTCATTGTGTCGTAAAAATGTAATTTCCAAAAAAGTGTAATTTTTAGAAATCCGTTACGAGATTAGCGTAAAAAACTTCTCTAAATCATTTTCTAAAACGGCATTGTTATTTTTAAACCCTTGCTTTTCCGAACGCGTGACAGACGCGCGCCACGTTTTATTTGACAGAAAAAAAACTTTAATTCACTAAGTACACCCAGTGACCTACATTTCGACCCCGGTTTTTTCCAAAAAAACTCTAAAAAACACCCTTTTATTACTTTTTATCGCGTAATTGAATTCAATCCTTTGGCAAAGGGTTCGATATAACGCAATACCAAGTTTTTTTTTCGTAAAATCGTCGCTGTCAATTTCGCTTAACAAAAATTACACGTTCTGTCAAAATTTCGCGCCATTTACTCCGGCCATCTGCCGCCAAAAAAGTTTAAACACAATGCAAATCGGGGTTGGGGACATTAGTTTTTAAGGGGAAATCGACGGTTTTATGTAAAGAAAAATGCATTTTAAGTATACAAAGATGGGCCCCTCATTTTAATAATGATTTTGTTCACTTTCGATCTTATTTTAATGACGTATCGGCGAAAATTGACTGCAAAGTTGCATTACATTTTATCGATTTCTATTCTAATTTATTGCTACAAATAATTTTTGTCAGTTTTATGATCGAGCTTACAATAAGCTTTTCGTAATGTTAAGCTTTAGGCAAATGCATTGTAGATAATATCACTTGTGTAGACTTAACTTTAAAAAATAATAAGAATTCAGCAACAAATTAATTTTTTTTATTATTTTAGATCAGTTAAAAAAGATCGCGATCACTCGCTAGAAGTTAGAACCTTAAATCAATAAATTATTATTATAGATATCTCAGGAGTCAAGGACCATCATCACCCACTCACCTTGCGCACTCACATGATATTTGCACACTCACATGATATTTGCACACTTGCACAATCGCTACAATTGCATTAGGCATATCAAAAAAAATTAAGAAAGTTGATGTAAATTAAATCGTTGTAACTTGTAACAAAATCATTGTAATCCATAACATGTTATGAGTAGCTCTTACAGGATAATAATTATTATTATGAAAAACATGAATCATTGCATTAAGTACGTAAATAGTTAGGTGTATAATACATATGAAATGATAATAATTAATGAAACATATATAGTTCAAACCACAAACCACATAGGTACCTAATACAAAGGTAGATAATGTAGTAGACGTACGTAGGTCGTAGGCGCGTAGACTTACAAAAATGTGACGTTTACCCCCTCGGTCTGATTACACCTTAATACAGGGGTTCCCAAACTGTACGCCGCGGCGCCCTGGTGCGCCGTGGAAAGGCAAGAGGGGCGCCGCGCCGCGCGCGCCGTGATCCTCCATCATTTTCCATAACCACAAATATTATAAAATAAAATTATAATATTATGAATTATACAAAATTATAAAAAGCGCAGGCAGATGATTAAATTTTTGTTTATTATTATTTACTTGCTTAACCTAACTATAATCATTACAGGTGTTTATTTCCCTATCTTTTTGTAATAGCTAAGTAGAAAAGGGCGCCGCCGCGCCGTGACAAAATATCAACTTGTAAGTGCGCCGCAGGCTGAAAAAGATTGGGAACCCCTGCCTGAATATAATAATAATAATATAATATTATCTATGGACGCTTCTCTCCACATCAGTCTGGCCCCGTGGTAAGTACCTGAAGGACTTGTGTTACAGGTAC
Source organism: Aricia agestis (assembly GCF_905147365.1). Classification (NCBI taxonomy): domain Eukaryota; kingdom Metazoa; phylum Arthropoda; class Insecta; order Lepidoptera; family Lycaenidae; genus Aricia; species Aricia agestis. Next base: position 6,384,556 of record NC_056424.1, on the reverse strand, counting down.
CAGACAACGGAAATATGTTTAATACTTTAATACTTAGATATAGTTATTTAAGATTTTTATTATATATCATACACACATCCAGACCCGGGAACATTGAAAACTTTTTGTTCCGTCGGCGGGATTCGAACCCTTGAGCTACCACACACTCAACCAATTGAGCCACAGAGGTCGTCAAAGTTCCGAGTAGAGTGGCAAGACAGAAGTGGTGGTACAACCACAGTGGTACAACCTACTTTTTACATTAGCCCTAGCATGGCGACCAGTAGAAATGCGAAAGTATAGACAAACTGTGGACATAAACTTAAGGTGCCGTTCCGATCTTTTTTTGTTCCGAAAAATTCAATTATAATGCCACTTTATGACAGACTATAGTCCTCAAAATTCAAAAACATCCTACTTTATGACATATACTACTTTATGACTATCTATCATAGTGGCATTTTAATTAAATTTTTGTGGGTCGCGATTAGCCGCGTTAAAGATCGGAACGGCACCTTAAGTTTATGTTTGTCTATACTTTCGCATTTCTACGGTCGCCGTGCTAGGGCAACTGGTGTCGCATACTACGGTGATCTCGTGAACAGCGCTAGGAACTTCTGTGCCTTCAAGCGTTTTTGTCACAATTACTACTGGCAACAGTCTAACACAATAAATTAATTGAGCCCTAGCGTAGTAGTCACTATTATTATTAACGTTTATTCCCGTGGTGCTTCCCCCTTCAGTTCTTTGACTTTCGGTCACTGCAACTTTGTGCAGTCTCCCGCTTTATATGGGGATCTGGAATTCTTCCTAGTCCTCCCATTTTCTTCTGATTAATTTCGTTGCGGGTCCCAAGACAGCTTTAGCATGTCTCTCGGGCTGCCTGAGATCATATCAAAGGGTTTTCGTGGTCGGATACCGCTGTCGATCCTGGCGACACAGAAGATACAGTGGTGGGAGTGTGCGGTGGGCCAAAGCCCGTTTTAAAAAAGACAGAAGTGGTCTTGGCCAATAAAATTGGCCGAGTGCACTGTCTCGCCACTATTTTGTAAGTGAAATCAGGCCCTCAGTAATAATACTAAGTATTTGAACAGCGAAAAATTATCGAAGGTCTGCTTGTCTACAACGACGACATAATGAAAGAGTTACATCACTTCCAAGTTTCATGAGAAACAAAGCCAGCGGAACCAGTAGCGGCATTAGGGAGGGGGGGGGGCGACGCTAGGCGACGCGGTGGGTGCTGAAAAAATGTCACCCAGGGCGCAGGTAGTGCTAAAACCGGCACTGAGCGGAACTTTCATACACTACGTTAATATTTTTACTAGAGGTACTTGTACTACTATCTATTCTGTGCTAGAGGTTGAATAGTTAACTGTATAGTTTTGAAAACTTTTACCAGTAAAGTTTTAACGGAAAATTACAGCAGATGATTATTTCTTCACTGAAAAAATCCCCTTTACTGATAAGAAAACAACTGTGTTCCTTCATGTTACTTTGCTTTGCCTTACCAACAAGCGCCCTAAGTAATATAATGTACTTGAAATCTAAAATATGTCTCATTGGTACTTGTAATCCGAACATTGCATTCAGAAACAACAGTTAAATTAAACTAAGTCAATTTCTAGGTAGTTAAACCACATTGTTTGTTACCTTGTCTATTTAGTTAGAAAATTGTTATTTCAATCTACTGCCTAAGTCTCAGAAGCTCGAACCACAGAGTTTAAGATATATTTTACTGAGAACTCTTTAGTCTTTGTAGTAGCCGCTGCTAGGGTCAGAGATGTTCTTGGAAGTAGTCTTGTAGACTACTTCCAAGAACATCTCTGACCTGAAGGAAGAAATAGGAATTATTCTTCAAGTGCAACTGAAAAATATATTGTTTTTCAGTTGCACTTGAATAGAAGAGAAGAGGTACCTATATATAGAAGTTAAAAGCGAGCAGCTGTTGCGGCGTGAGACTCACGCGACGCCGCTGTACGCGTCCAGGCTGCAGGCAGGAGGTTCCGAGGACGACTTCCCAACACGTCGCGGCCCACGTCGCAGACAATACGTGTTTAGTGTTAGTGTTAGTTTTTAGTGTAATTGTATGTATGTTAGTCTATAAGGTATTTATAATATGGGCCAAGATGCCTGAGTTAAATAAAAAAATAAAAATAAATAAAATACAGAAACCTTGTGATGTTGAAAGTTTTTTAAAGGGGCCTAGTTTATTATAGTTAATTTATAGGTTAAGGATAAGATTATAAAGTAATGAATATAATGCGACATTTTAAAGAAGCGTATCGCCCTCTTGGGGTCAGGGTGACGAGTTGACACCGTCACAGCTAACCCCATGTACACACGATGTTTTGCCTTTATGCTCAACATTTAACCCATTTTTCAACAATTTCTGCCATTTTCCAACAAAAAATAGACAGATGCGGCGCACAATGCGACCCTCGCGATTTTTAATGGCTGTCGTTTTTTATTAAAAAAAAATCAGTTTTTTTGTAAAAAAAAATTATCTGTGACTCCAAAGCTGACAGTTGACGCGGATATAATCTTTAATTAAGAGTATTTTGGCGGGATTTTCGCAGTTCCAAAGGGTGAGTTTGTAAACGAGTTATTTATTTATAATTTTATTGAATGACGAGGGAAATCAGCTGAAATTGATTTGAGATTGTGTTTATTTCGTGGTGCATTTGTTGTAACACCATTCACTTTTGCAGTGTGCATTTTAAAATTAATTCTCTTCTATTGTTTCAGTAATTAGTTGTTTATAAATCGGTGTTTTTTTAATGAAATAAGGGGGCAAACGAGCATACGGGTCACCTGATGGAAAGCAACTACCGTCGCCCATGGACACTCGCAACATCAGAAGAGCTGCAGGTGCGTTGCCGGCCTTTTAATTAACCCGCCGACAAAAAGAGGGGTGTTATAAGTTTGACGTGTCTGTCTGTTTGTCTGTGTGTGTATCTGTCCGTGGCATCGTAGCATCCAAACGGGTGGACCGATTTTGATCCAGTTTTTGTTGTTTGAAAGCTGACATGATCGAGAGTGTTCTTAGCTATAGTTCATCATCATCAGCCAGCTCAGTGTTGGAAAAACGCAAATTGGTTTGTCAAAGGCCGTTAGCAACTTGCAGTCGTTTGATGAGTTTTATATTTTGCATTCTGGTTCGTGATATTTATGAATAACATACACATTAAAGTTGATCTGGTACTGCACCTTTCACCTGGTAAACAATAGGATAACCAACTCCTCACCAACTTAGAGCAGAGTTTTCGTGTTTGGGCTCATTTACTTTCGACAACCAGTAAGACGTAGAAGAACAGTAAATATTTGCATGCTGCTGCTGCAGGATCACCTGGATTCTATAGGAATCGAGCTCCGTATGAACCCAAAGTGGAGGTTTCATGTTTGGGCTCATATTGACGGCCTCATCCAAGAGGACATTCATAGACAGTATTCTCGCATATTATTCTGCACTTATAACCAACAAAAGTTTAAAAAGCATAATATAAAATTAAATTAAGAAATTTAAAAAACCCCCGCCAAAAATCTTTAAAAAGTAATAAAATAATATTTACTGACTTTACGTTTTATTTTATTACTTTTTAAAGATTTTTGGCGGGTTTTTTTTTTAATTTATTAATTTAATTTTATTCATCAAGCCCCATACGGTCACCGGTGACCGAGACACAATATAAATTTTCCACGATCGACGGGATTGGAGGGAATACGCTCTCTTCTTGAAGGTTTGCAGGTGACAGTTCGTCTTAGAGTATTACAGTGCGCGGCAGAAAGTTACGCGAGAAACGCACAGTGGAAGACTGCCACTCATCAAAATAATGAGGGTGATATATTTTTCGCGTGGGGCGATAGCGAAAAGTTGCAGGTGGTATGATTCCGAACAATTCCTCCGAGCACTCCCCGTGATACAACCGATAGAGGATGCAGAGTGAAGCTACATCTCGGCGTAATTCCAGGGGGTCCAAGCTGTTTGAAACACTATCTATGGCAGTCAACAATTCGAGCGGCCCTTCGTTGGATACGATCCAGAGGGAGCAGTTGGTATTTTGGCGATCCCACCCAGAGATGAAAACAATATTCCATATAAGGCCGAACTTGCGCCTTGTAGAGTTGAAGGCGCTGGTACGGACTGAAGTTCTATCTCGCTCTGTTCAGAACACCAAGCTTCTTCGAATCTAACTTGGCTTTAATTTGTGTTTAATCAATTAAGTTGCTAATCATGTTAAAGTCGCTATAAGAAAAAAAGATCAAAATATGTTTTATTCCTATAATTACCCCGGTATTGCTAGAGTCGATTTATTTTCTCACTTTTAGCCATCAGAGTCTGGCAGACCTATATTTCTTTTAATTTTGTTCATTTGTGAGAAATCTTTACCCTTCGGCTTTCGGTCTTCCTAAATCAATTTTTATATGGGGCAGACTGGACTTTACATGATACATGGATACTGGATAATACAAGGAAAGGCGGGTAAGAAAATAACATAGATATATTTGTATATTTAATTTATTGAATACGGTAGAAATGATTCGTAGTTATGGAGAACAAATAACCAACAGACGGATCTAGGAACATATACCAACTGCGACATCGCTTGCATCTTGATACTAAAAGTTTTTTTTAAGTCGGTGGAAAATATAAAAAAAATCGTTGACATATTTTCTCCCATTATTATATTTTATGAGTGCCAACTGCCAACGGTCAATATTAAAGTAATTTGCATAAATAACTTAATAATTTAAGTGAGTACCCAGAGTAGTTTTATAAACCGAATTCTATTTTTGTTCTTAAAATCGTGTAATTAAAATGTATTACCCAGCATACTATACAAAATTTAAAAAATACTTAATAACAATAAGAGCTCAGACCAACTTTGAAAATGATAAGAAAATACCAATTCGAATAAATTGTATCATCTTTAATAACAGCTTGAAATTTTCTTATCAGTTTCCAGTTAAGATTTTAATACCATCAGTGGTCACAAATTATCACAACTCTCGACATCGCAACCACTGCCTATAAACAAAAAAAAGTTCAGTGAAAAGTTAAAAAAATTAATATTCAAATCATTTTGCGCAATGACAGGATTTTTTTTTGCATTTGAACACAATCGTGCTGGTCGGTAAAAATAATTTAAAATTGTAACATTGGTACTGGCCGTTGAATATAACCTCCTCCTTTTTGGAAGTCGGTTACAAATAATTCATAATTATATTTACCTATTTTAAAATTGGAACGTATCGAGTACTAAGCGATGCCGCAGCATAAAAATTTGGCTTCCCCTCGAAGCCGAATATAATTCTCTTTATCTTTTAAAATATTCCTTACCAAAAGTGGACGCCAACAATTAGTATTAAAACTATTTTAATGTTATATAAATATATTTTGTAGTAAAACCGTTTCATATTATTTTCACTCGTTCCATTTTCAATTTGGATTTTATTCAGTCGACATCCACTTGGTAAAATTAAAAATTTGAAATAATTTGACTAGAAATAACACAGCTATTAAATATTTAGAAAAATTATGACAATCATTAAATACAGTCGCACTACGAACTTATGATAAAATCAGACTAGCAGCAGACCTTTAGCGCAAAAGTGTAGTAACTTAAAAACTCCTGTTTTTAGAGAAAAACATTCAAAGCATTTTTTATAAGGATAAAAGTACAAAAATGTTGTGAATTATAATTAATTGTACAGTTATTGATCTTATTGTTTAACTTTTTAATAGCAAACAATATTTTTTGTTACGTTAATCGTATATAAATATGTGCAATAGCCAAGATGTTGAAGTCATACAAAAAATATATTATACACAAGCTTTTGTGTTAAAGGCCTTATATAACATAGCTTAAAGTAATCGAGGTATATACTGGAATGTTTGTTATTATCGGTAAATAGGTTACACAGGTAATCACGGTGCAATAATTAAATAAGAAAGATACGTTTTAATACTTTCGATCTCTTCAATTTGATTGATTGTATTTGCATATTTGTATTAAATTAAAGAGGTATTTCTTAAACTATGACTAGATATTTATAAATTCGGGTAACTTGAAAAAGTAAATCACAATAATTCTTCAACCATTGGAAAAATTAAATAATATAATACTCATTTTATTCGAACCCATAAGAAAAAATTTTGTTAATAACGCTATCTCATCGAGTTTAGCGACTATTTTAAACATTATAACTCTTCAAGTCGAAAAACCCGACGAAATATGCTAGCTAGTGCGACTGTAGCAGTTGGCAGGCGCAGTACCCGCGTGGCCTATGTCTAACCGATGTAGTGACGCCTGTTATCTATACTTATAATTAATTTGTACTGTATAATGTATCACCGCTCTCCGTTGTATCGGCTTGTACTGAATTACGCTACGTTATCTGCCTAAGTACTGCGGGTACGACGCCGTGAAATCAACTCGGAACACAAATTTAACTACATACATTCACGACCGGTCGGGCGCCGGCCTCCGTAACAATAAAAATTGCGCTTCTCTAACAAATGGTTCCGAACGCACGCCCTAACACTGGAGGCCGGCGGCTGAGCGGTCGCTACCACGCGTACATTTTTCGTTCTTATTTAAAACTTTATTAATATAATTTGTTGTATCGCGCGCCCGCGGCTCGGCCCCGGACGGAGGGTGGCAGGAAGACGACTAGGAAGATGACTGACATCAGGAACTTCATAAGGAACTCGTTTAGGAACATTCTCGGTGGCCAGACTACGATATATAATTGTAATATTATCTATTAATTATTGTAATCGTTATTTTATGTGTGACTACCCGGACCCTCATACAATAAACGGGCAGCCCGGTCCGTCCGGAGCCGTGCCGCGGGCGACCTCTCGTGTTAAATTACAACTTACATACATATATAGGAACTTTTATTAGAAGCTGCATGGTTTGTACAAGCTAACTCCCACGATGATCTACCGAATAATTAATTTAAATAAATCTGTCTTCAAATTAGATTTAATAGAATAACTGACCGGGCGCCTCCCGCGTCTCTCGCCCACTGAAGATACTCTTTTATATTTTTACTACCTATCGTAACTTTCAACAACTTAGAGAGTGATAAAAATGTTTACATCTAGTTTTGTACTATTGCTGTTAAGTTTTTTAATAAAAATGTATAAATTGCGCGTTAGAGCACTTCTGCAGCCGGCGTAAACTCCTCGCTCGCTTGCTCCCACGTTGTATTAAATATTATTATTTTATTAACTTTTACATTTTACTCATATTTATAATATGTAACTGTATATTCTATTATCCGTTAACTATTTTAAACGTGTTTTAAAGCTATTTATACTATTTACGTATTTCTTATGTTTGTACTCTCTAGAGGTATTTTGTACTATTTTGGAGCTTCAACAGTATAACATTTTTATGCTCGTAAGCGAGAAACGCAGGGAGGAATCCCTCATTGTAACACTTTAAATTTAAAAATACGTCCAAAGAAATATAAAAGGAGGCCCGGCCCTACGACGGGGCCCCGCGCTGCGCGAGAGGCCCCAAAACAAGACCCGTAATGACTGTGTTACACAACAAAACCCGCGGGCCGGGCCCCATCTACCTACCGCTAAGTTACGTTTAATGTTGATCACTGCCCATCGTACGTATTTGTGCTTCTCCTAGACGACAACGACGCCGACGGCGCCTCCTCCATACGACTAGATTTGTACTCCGTGTAGTTTAACTCCAAAATATATTTATACAATAACAGCTTATAAAACCTAAGGTGAGGTAGAGCGGTTCCCCGGCGGCCGGCACGCGGCTGACGCGGCCCGGCGCCGGCCCAGTGATCAACATCGCACCGGTCTACGACGCTAGCGTGAGCCCGCGCTCACCCACAAATACGTATCGTTTAAATAATAATAGTAGCTAACCTAGGGTGTAATTCTTCTCCGCTCGAATTCGACGCGGCGGCCGCGTCTCGGTCCGGCCCGACGTCGAGGAGACAGTAAATAAACCGATTCATAAGCGGCAACGTTTCATATATCACCCGTGAATATAATTCTCAATATACGAAGTTAGACTCTGTCAAAAACCGGGAGGGCGGTGGCCGCGCGGTGTGGCCTCGGCGCGGCCGCGGCTCCTCGGGAACGATCGCGACTTCCGCATCGGCGATCGCTCGAAGGCACACAGCGTTACATGTAGTCAGTTTCGGCGATCGGCGCCGGGCGAGCGGCCCGGCCGCCCGGCTAGGCCGGCGTCAGCGTCAGCGTGACGGTCGCGCGGCGCGTGGCGCGGCGCCGCACCGGCAGGAAAACCAGCGCCGGCAGCAGGCTCAACGCGCCGCCCGCCTCCTCCAGCACGAACGGCTGCATGGTGAGCGGCGCCCGTGGCGCGCGCGGCACGGCCAGCAGCGCGCCCGCACCGCCGTGCGCCGCGCGCACGTGCGCCTCCAGCGCCGCGAAGCTCTCCGCGCGGAACTCGCAGCGCGAGCACGAGTACGCGTCGCCGTCCGCCTCGCCCTCCCCCTCGCCCGCCTCGCTCGCCTCCGCGCCGCTCTCGCCCTCGCCCTCCGCCAGCTCGGCCTGCTCGGCGGCGCGCTGTACATGCGCGCGCTCGTGCGCGAACAGGAACGCGAGCACGTCGGTGGTGAAGGGGCAGTAGGAGCAGGCGTAGGGCTTGTCGCGCGCCAGCAAGTCGAGCGGGCGCGGCGGCGCGGGTGGCGGCGGCGGCGGGCGGGCGGGCGGCGCGTGCTCGGCCAGCAGGTGCGCCCGCAGCGCGCGCGGCCCGCGGAACCGACGCGCGCAAAGCGGGCACGCCTCGGCGGGCGCAGCGGTGGCGGGCGCGGGCGGCGCGGGGATGCCGTGCGTGTTGTGCTTGTGCACGCGCAGGAAGTACTTGCTGCACAGCTCCTTGTGGCAGATGTCGCACGTCACGCCGCCGAGCTGCGTGCCGCTCTCCAGCGAGATGCCGTGCATGCGCTGCATGTGCGTGCGCATGAAGTACTTGTTGCACAGCTCCTTGTTGCAGATCTCGCAGAAGCTGGAGCCGGCCGCGCCGCCGCTCGACCGGCGGTCGTCCTGCTGCGGCGGCGAGTCGGACTGCGGCCGCGGCGCGTCCGCCGGCTCCTCGGCGAGGCGCTCCGCGGCCAGCTCGTTCAGCTGCGATATCATCGTCTGCAGCTTGCGGAGCTCCTCGCTGGCGGAGCCCGGGGAGCCGACGGTGCGCTCCTCCATGATCAGGTTGAGCGGGCTCGTCTGGCTGTCCCGCAGCGCCGCCTCGAAGTCGTCCCGCTCCTCGTGCTCCCGTTTCACCGGGAGGCGGTCATCGTCGTAGGGCAGGGCGGGCGGCAGGGCGAGGGGTGGCGTCGGCTCCGGCGGCGTGATAGAGCGCGGCGGGGCCGAGGGTGGCGTCGCCGGGACGGGCGAGGGCTCCGGGAGCCGCTCCGGCGAGCGGAGCGCCGGGACACCGTGGCGCCGCTCCCGATGGGTTCGGAGGAAGTACTTGTTGCAGTACTCCTTGCAGCAGATCTCGCAAAACGCCTCGGGGTTGGTGACGCCGAGCCGGCGCAGCACGTCCGGCTGGAAGGCGCTTTCGCGCGCGCGCCGCGCTGAGTCCGGGGACAGGCGGCGGGGCGTGCCGCCGGACTCCTCGTCAGAGGAGCGGCGCGGCGGCGTAGCCGGCGGCGGCGGGACGCCCAGGTGCTGCTGCTGCTGCTGCTGCTGCTGCTGCTGCTGGTCGCCGTCGTAGATGCCGTGCTTGTTGGCCCGGTGGGTCTTCAGGAAGTATTTGTTGCAGAATTCCTTGCAGCAGAGGTCGCAGTAGGCCTCGGGGTTGAAGATGCGCGGGGGGTCGTGCCGGGGGAGCAGGCGGAAGGCGGCGAGGGGGTCGAAGGTGGGCAGCGCGAGCTCGCCGAAAGCCAGCGCGCTCTTGTAGATGTCGGCCATCTTGGCGTGCAGGTCAATGGGCGGCGGCGGGTGCGCGCGCGCCGGCGCGGCCTGCTTGCGGCGCTTGCGGCCGGGGCTGCCGCCGCCCTCCTCCCCGCCCCCGCCGCCGCCCCCCGTCGCGGCGCTCACCACCCCCCCGCACTCATGCTCGCGCTTCACTGCCGGCGCCACTGACATCGCGTCACCGCCGCATCTGAAATATCACAACGACTATTTTGAGTCGACCTGTTCGGCATCTTCAGCATATTATTATATTTTTTTTGCTGAGCCTATAATTAATTTTACATATTAAGAAAATTACTTAATTTATTTTATTAAATTAATTGCACCAATAATAATTTCACGACTTTTACAATTTCATAATGCACTCGATTAATTTTGATTTTTATGTAATGCCGTGAACGTGGCACGAAATGTCGCGGTAGCTTCCGCACAGGAGATTGCCAGATTGGAAATTGACAGATTTCGTGAGCAAATCTGCCCTAGTAGACAAGTGGCAAGCGATTATCGTAAACGCTAACAAAATGTATGCGATTTGACATAAGTCATCGCTTCGCTAGCGAATACTAATGTCAAATCCCATACATTTTGTGGCGGTGGCGTTAGCGTTAGCGTTTAGCCCTCTGTCAAATCCATACAAAAGAAACGTCGCGTTACGGTCTGAATTGACCCTAAGCGTTAAAGCAATGCAAGCATTTATTCACGACAAATCGTATGGATAAACTCTAATGATTTACGTGACCAAATATCATAGTCCTGAAACTAAGCTAGACTGTAAAGATACCTAGACTGTGAGTAGTTATCAAGTATCGACCTATAAGCCTCCGTCCGAGTGTTCCACGCACTGACTGGTACCTTTGTTTGTGCAATATGATAATGGTTACTATAAATATAATAATAAAAAATATTATATTTAAGTCTTTAAATACATAGAAATGAGGTATATAATTTCTATTTTTAACAAGACTATATTTTACGGATTTTAATTAATCAGTATTAAGGGAGGAAAAAATCCCTTCAGGTTTCCAGGAAAAACCCACCTAAATGGTGGGTTTTTCCACTTGGAAACCGGAGTAACTTGTTTATATCTATTTGTGAGGACCTGTAATTGGCTTCCTATTTTCTAGTATAAGTTATTTACTATTTTTATTGATAGCTGTTGGTCTTCCTAACACAAATAAATAAATTAATTAATAAATAAATATTTTCTGTATTGAATTACGAGCAAGGTTCGGTCACCCTGGCACTTGGCACCTATTATTAGAAAGTGAATTTCTTAATAAGAAAGTTAATCCCTTATAATAGGAAGAGAGTTCCGTAATCCCTATAAAGTGAGACTTAAACTGTACATAGTTTCCGCTTAGTGTCTAAACACACTAGGCCGAAGTTACGCGGCGTAAATTCCGCATGATTGTGTTTTATCCTAAGTACTCACATACGGTTTTGCTCGATAGTTTTACTCCGAATCGAAGGAAATGACATATTGACATATTTAATTCCATCCGGCTCGAAGCGAGCCTTCGAGCTGTCAGTTTTGCGATCCATGCGGTGGTTATTGCTCGATTTGGAGTAAAACTATCGAGCAAAACCGTATGTCAGTACTTAGCATTAAATTGTCGATAAGTGATAACTGATAACACACTCGCGCGCGCGGCTTGTTCCGTCCGTATTTTGTATGCGTTGACGTAATCATGCGTAATTTACGCCGCGTAACTTCGGCCAAGTGTGTTTATACACTTGTACTAGTAGACGCCCGCAACTCCGTTGCTCAACAATTCATTTCTCGCGCGAGAACCGTACATTTATTCGGGATAAAAGTATTCTATGTTAAATTTCCCGGAACTCAAAGTGTTTATACCAAATTTCAACAAAATCAGTTCAGCGGTTCGGGCGTGAAAAGGTAACAAACAAACGGACTTTAACATTTATAATATTAGTAGGATTGTAGGATTCCTAAAATAGTTTAACGCTATAGTACATTTTTATGAATGCATAACAATTCATACATTTTCATCCATTATAATCATTCGAATGTGAAATTGTATAAGAAAATTTTAAATTCAAAAGTCGGCCCTCGCATTTTTCCCCCTACACGGCGGCTCTCCGACGGAATAATTTTTAAATTTACAATGCGCCTTCTCAGTATTGTAAAAAATTTGCATTTTTTGAATTATATTAAAAGCAGGCTGACCTTTCACATCCACAATAATTCAGACAAAAAAATCTGAACGCGAATTATGACCGTCTAATTTCAATTTAAAATTTCCCGTTGCTTTACATTTTTCGTTTGTTTATTAAGGCCAACCCCTGAGCAAACGACCGTGACCGTACATTTGCAGCGTGCCGTGATCACACCAAAAACCTATTTTTTTTAATTTAGTTTGTTATTATTTTTAGCAATATTCCGCGAAAACAACTTCCACCTTTAAGTTAATGAGTGAGTGTACGCATAGGCATGCGTACAGCACCTCCCTCCTCCCACACTGCCTATGCGTACACTCGCATGCAAGAACCTGCAAACACCACCACCACACAAGCAATAATGTTGGCAAATCCGTGCAAGGCCCCTCACCACCATGCAGGTTGAAAACCTCGACGCGCGTTTCAAAAATAATAACAAACTAAATTTAAACTGTGGATTTCCGCAAAGTAACGCCTGATTCCATTACCTATTTTTTTACTTATCTTAGTTCAAAATTAACCTAAAAAAATTCAAACGGCAAATATATTGTAGTTAATTAAACTGCCTATCTATTGGCGTGTGTTTCAAATAAACGTAATTTGTAAATACTAGGGAGATACTGAATGTATGCTTGAATTTAAATAAATTGGTATTACTTTGGAAGCTGATATCATGAGTATAATAAACAAAAATAGGAAATTAATAACGGAGAAACGAATGTTCATATGCTGAAGATTATTGCTGTATCTTTATAATAATTTTGTAGCTTTCAAATTATGAGTTAATAAGGCTCTAAAAACGGTAAATTACGGCATCTCCGTAGGGGGAGCGTCTTAAGTTTTTAATATTTTTGACTTAGGTCAGCCGAGTTTCAACTCAAAACTTTGCACGTGGCCTGGATGAAACTTAAGTTTACTTATACCATGGACTTATTCCCAAAACACATAACATTTGCCTTATCGTAGATATTAACGCAAAAATATAATTATGCATAAGACATAAATACTTATTGCCATAATTTTAATCGCCATTCCAACTTTTTTATGATTATAAAATGTAGCTATAATCAGTTTTCGAATATTAAACTTTTATTACCTTTTTATGGGGGTTTTTACGCATTAAAATTGACCCTTAACCAATAAGGGTAACTAATGCACGATGAAATTTGAAATTATTTCAGTTTAGGTCCACCCTTGAGTGCTTTGACCTAATATTATTATCTAATTATTGATTTTTAACATCGTCTTATGTAGTTTGAGGTTTATAATAAAACTTTCTTGGGTAAACGTAGCTCTAGGCTCTGAAAAATATACCTACTTACTTTCATTTTTGAGAGTAAAAGTAAATTTCCCAAAACCTGCCTAATACCATTATTAATTATTGTGTCTGGACATATTTTGAATAACTAGAGATCGCCCAATGGTCGAAATTCGACCTTAGTTTCAACGACATTAGGACTACTACCTATATTTTGTAAAAAAAAATATTGACTTTATCATATTTTTTTCAACTCTTGTCTCTGGGACTCAGCTGATCTCAGACTGGCCGTGTAAGCATTGTCTAATAGTATCTAAGATTCAATAAAAAAAACTAAAATCCATTTTCAATTTGTCACCTTGTTGTCAACAGAGTTCAACCAAAAATAAAAGAGTATAATTCGTATGTATAGGCTTGTCACTCAAAAAACGCATTAAAGTTAAGCTTATTCAAATAAGAATTTCTAAGGCTATCACAGTCAATTCTTTGAACATCTGTCAAACTTTAAAATTTTCGTATAAAAATTATGTTCTGTCAAAAGTGACATCTCACCTTCCGTCCTCGTTTCTGTGTTCGAATTCCTCCTTCATCTGACCAAACTCACACACATTATCTGTCAGATTCGATTTTCAAAACACAATCACAAGACGTCTTTTTTTTTGCTCGGTTTTTTGGCCTATCGAACTTTTTTCCTTTTTCTCGGCACGTGCTCGCTCGTGCGCGTGCGCCCGAAACTGGTGTTTTAGGTAAAAACGCGTGCGATGCAGTTTTTTGGAGAAAACAGCGAACTATCACCCCACTATCGCACCCCTGTGCTGGGGGCCGGTGCATATGCGGGGCTCACATGCCGCCGATGCTATCGGTATTCATATTTTTTACTCTTGCTTATTTGAGACACGACAATCTCAAGACGGATTATTGTTGCTATACATAATACAATACTCATGAAGATGCACATGAGGAAACAAATATTTTGTTTTGCAATTTCAGCTACATACTTGTTTTGTGTGTCAAATGAGCAAGAGCCGACAGCCCGTATTCGGCCAGTAGCTGAGCAAAAATTACCTGTCTGTCTAGAGACTCTAGACTCTAGACTCTAGAGAATATTGTAGACAATTTTTGTAACAACATTAAATAACTATTCATATTATGTACTCTGTTTACAGTACTATTTGCCGTATTAACACCAGAAATCTAAGGTGTCCCACTAAGTAAAATATGGAACAACCCTAATTGTTACGTTTAATTTGAACAGCATCTTGGCAATTTTGGACTTAAAACTTCAGCAATACTTAGTGACAGTAAACTTAAACCGCATTTATCTGAATTGATTCTATAGTAATTTATAAGATAACTGATAAGTCAAATGAGAAATAGGGATTTAAAATTGTTATCTACGATAAAAGCTCACCTACATATAAACCCGCCTTTACATCAAACAATACGGCGCACTTTCCTAAAATTTGGAAACACTATCAAAAGGGCGCGTTCACTGTAAACATTTCCGTCCCTCTCTAGCGCGAACAGCCGTCTCTGTCTAGCTCTATCCCCGTCCCGCTCACGTGCCCCTCTCGCTCTCACAATTATGAATTATTGTGTAATAAATTCGAGTCGGGGCTTCTTCGAAAAAATATTTTATAACGAAAAACACGCGAAAACTTTATTGGCGTATTCGGTATAAATAGGCCGCGAGCTTAGCGCCATTTTTCATTAGCCATATTTTTTTCGCCAAAACTTTTGATATTAACTTCGGTAAACAAGTTTAATTAGTTTTGAAAACGTTTAGGTAATTCATTTCATATTTACATGAAGATTGCCAGTAAATTGAGGGTAATATGACACACCTACGCACTTTTTTCGAATGTTGTGTGCGTAATGAAATTTTTAAGCCGCGAGCTCTTGGCCTATGTGATTTAATTTCAAGAAAATTACATTATATATTGTATTTAATAATATAAAGGGTTCCGTACAGCGAGACTGTGTTTTTAATGGTTTTAAACAATAATAATGTTTGTCGACCTCTATAGAATACGGTGAAAAAGCGAATTGGTTTAGCTCTATATTTTATAAGTTTTGTAAAATTTCACCTACTGAAAATTATCAATATAGTTACAAACTCTTTATAAATGTTTAATAACGAGATATAACAAGGCCTTAAGCAACACGTTCTTTTTAATTACTTTAAAAAATTACGCCATTAACTATTAGTCACGAAAAGTCTCTCTTCTCTTTCTTTCTCTTTAACTCTTTATTGCACACCAAAATACAGTACATAATACGAAAGATACAATAATAAATATTACTAATAGTACTAATTGATGTACAAAAGGCGAACTTATTGCTACTAAGCAATCTCTACCAGTCAACCTTTTGTAGATACGATAGAAAATTGGAATGATATAAAAATTGTGTAGGTGCGCAGACTAATGCTTGGTGTGCTTATATTACTAAAACTAAGACAAATTCTATAACTATTACTAACTATTACTAAAACCAGGACTATTTATGTTGGCAGTTAACTATGATTATTGATGATAAAGCAGAGATGTGACAGGAAAAAGTCCTTTCACGCAAAACTTTAAAATAGACTCCAAAGACGTCAAAGGCTTCGGAATCTTTTTATAAAATTACTAGCTGTCCCGGCAAACGTTTCTTTGCTATATAAAGTATTTCGCCCGTATTATTTTATTGAAGTGACTAAATAAGTACATCACTATGGCAACGTCCATCGCTATCCCGTCGCACAAACAATGGTCGCCGTCAGTCTCGAGTTGTAATAATTTACTATTATTTATTCAACAAATGCACTTATCAATATAATAAGTACCCAGTAGCCGATTCTCAGACCCACTGAATATGCATATAAAATTTGGTTAAAATCAGTAAAGCCGTTTCGGAGGAGTACGCGGCCTAACATTGTGACACGAGAATTTTATATATAAGATATGACACAACTTTCAATGTAAAAAAAATCGGAAAAAAGCTTACGATATTAATGTCCACACTCTACACATTAAAATGGCCCCAAATAGAAGTGGCCCCATTTTAACCACGCATTTGCCATACCAATTCTATGATAGAGTCCGAACACTTCTTAACTTAACCCATTGCGTAAGTATGAAGTATGACGTAAAGTCTGTTATATTTTACGCAGTCGTTAAGTTGAAATATCGAGGGGGTGTTCAAGGGGGGGTAGAGGGGGGGTAGAGGGGGGGTGATTACCGACGTTTTATAATGGCTTGCGGGATGACATGCGGGCGCCACGGACGAAGAGGTGTGGAGCCGCGTGAATTTTTTTTCGATGATGCAACGAATGGGTAAAAAAATTAAACACAATATAATAATCAGAACAGTATAATAGACGGGTAACGTTGTAAAGTGTTGTTAAACTTGTTTAAACTTGTGTTATGACTAGACAACGAATGCCTTTTTGGACACTTTGATTTTATTTCTTTTGATCTAGCTAGAAATTTTAATCAATTTTAATATCACTTATTAGCCGAACACTTAAAGAACTCAACGGAACATTAATATGGTCGGGTTCCTTGTTTATATTTAGAACAAAATTAGAAAAGAGTTACAGTCATATTGCAAAATAACTTTTTCCGGATTAATAAAAATAAATAAAACTATAAAACCACCAAAACTAGTTTACTAAAAACATAAGTTTACTTAAAAATATGATCATTAATTGCTCTAGTTGCGTTGATCCTTATTATTCATCTTTATTTTTATCATATAATAAAATAAAATAAACTCAGAAAAAACGACTCCACAACTTTACAATTATTGTTGCTGTTGTCAGTCATATTAGTGTCCACCCGCGCCCGCGCCCGCGCCCGCGCTCGCGCCAGGTGCCAGCACAATACCACAATAGACAGAACGAACCAGTAGGCCGACTTCAAGCGAGCAAACAAATCGGCGCGGGTACCTCTGCTGTCCGCGGTAAGCATGCTATGCAACGGCTGTGCTAATATGACATTAATACCACCTCAAACGTATAAATTGCGAGAAATCTTCTTAGGCTGCGTTTCCACCAGAGATGTGTTGTGAGGAATGTGTTTTTGAGAACCAATAGAATCGCTTCATTGACGTGAGCTTGCCATGACATAGCTCAGCGCGGCGATGCTATTGAATCTTAAAAACACATTCCTCGCAACACATCTCAGGTGGAAACGCAGCCTAAGTCGGACTACTGGTACGTTCTGTATATTGTGCCAGTACACTCCGTGGGGCGGGTGTTGATTGTTTTTTTTTTTAATTGAATTTAAATATGTTAGGTGACGAATATTGATTTTAATGTCATCAATAAAGATAAAATAGGTTAAATTACATTTAGTACCAGTTGGTAATAGAAGTGATAAATGCCCACAAGTCACAACTAGTAGGATTATATTTCTTTACTACTATAATTATTTACTACTATAAGGAATGCAAGAGTATGTCTGTCTGCTTGTCTGTCATCTCTTCACGCTTTAACTGATTGTAATAAAATTTCGGTATGGAGACTGGATAGTTTTAGATCTGGCAAAATACACGGTTCCGACATGAAATACGAATTACGGTGCAACGAAATTGTTATCATATTTTAGAGAAATTTTAAATAATATTAAAATGTAATATCGGGTTTGTTAAAGCTGACTAAACACAGCTTTGTATTAAGAACTAAACATCACCTGTTTTCGAACGTGCTTACGAATTTCGACTTTAATGTCTGTGCGCAAGGCTCAATTTTATTTGACACTCTTCCATTCTAGTCTAGGGATCAGCCCATGGTTAAATCTAAACACAATACTTTTATCAGTTTTATACAACTTTTTAAAATATTTTATTATAACTACTACATCTTATGAAACAAAGTTCCTTTAGTACCTATAATATGGTCAGATCTTTAAAAGTACGCAACAAATTTTTTATAGAGTTAAATTTTAAGATTCTATCTCTAATCTCTATTATTATATATTATATTATGCACTAAAATAATGTTTGCTATACCACAATAGACATAAGCTATACTATTGAAGCAATAATTTTCAATTTTTACACCACAGCCGTCATAAAAACGGAACTATGTCCTTAATGTCAATTTTCGTGTCATAACCCTCCGACTGCGGGGGTATAATAATTGGACCTCGTGGTTGTTTTTTATTTTATAATCAGCGGGGCCTGACATACCCCAGGTGATAATCATTATTGGCATTTCGAATTGTTAAGGGTTTGATCGAACATAAAATGTTACCATTTCGCTGCTTTAATAATAATATCTATGGACGCTTTACACCACGTCAGTCTGGCCCCGTGGTAAGTACCTGAAGGACTTGTGTTACGGGTACCAGACAACGGAAATATATTTAATACTTTTATACTATACATATATTTAAGATTTTTATTAAATGAAAATATGATACATATATTTAATACACATCCATGACCCAGAAACTTTGAAAACTTTTTGTTACGTCAGCGGGATTCGAACCCGCGACCCCCGGCTTGAGCTACCAATAGCCCACCAACTGAGCCACAGAGTTTAAAATGTTTAAAATTCATGAAATTGCCATTTATTTTTAAGCGTAAGAATTCATAATTTATGAAATTTTATTTCAAGATTTCTTTTACGATAGTTGTAAACTTATTCCTACTCATCTTTTAGAACTACAGTTTCTTTTATATTGTATGATAAACGAAGTAAAAGAATAAAGCCTTTTTTTTAAAGAATAAAAGCCTAGCAACATGCAAAAAGCATGCGAAAGCATAATCAAATGGCCATTTTATCATGACACATCGACGTGACATTTTCTTTTATTTAAAACAACTCACTGCCGCATTTAGAGACGAATATAATAACTTAAATGTAAAAAAAGAATGTTATTTATTATTTAAAAAAAATGAAGATTTTGACATAAGCCCTTTACGTTTTCTGTCAAACTCTTTATTAAAATTAAGTTTAATCATCATTAAATCACTCTAAGTGCAGCCGTGACCCATTCGTGCCAAAGCCTGATTATTAAATGTTTACGTAGCAACTTCCAAGCTACGCGCTGCTACGGCTACGCGCGTAGACGCGTAGAGCCTCTACAAGACACTAGTGATTTACGAATAATAAAAACTAAGGAAACGTAACTCCCAATAATCCCATACTATTACCACAATAGACATAACTACCAGTAGTTCGACTGCAAAGAAACGGACAGGTTTCAATATCTGTCAAATTCGTCGGGTTTCACTAGGATTATGAATGGATTGTCCCTCGCGCTGGCTGATATAATTTATTTTTAAATATTTAGAATAAATATTTCAAAATTGGATTCTGACAATTTTAATCGCATGTGCCAAAACACAAACAACAAAACGACCAAAGAGGAACACGTCCAGCGAATATGTCATATTTTTAAATTCGTAGGTAACAAGTTAACAACCCTAGCGACGATTTTCGTCATAATACATCAAATCTTAAAATTTTAACATCAGTTCTAAGTCGGCATACTCTATCATTCTGTCTACTCTGCTATTAGTTATTACCGTTTTAAATTTGGTTCCTTTCGAACTGTCATGTAACGTCAGCCTGATACCGCTCAAGGTCACCTAAATATTGCAAATGTTTTGAAATGTGTACCTACCTAAGGTACACTTTTTTGACAAGTATTGTAGAACATGTTTTTAGACGGAGTTGCTTTTCCTAAGTTTTTATTATTAAGCCCGGCCGCACATTGTCCGAATTCTGATCAGAAACAGTTGAATTTCGCCGGACCGCCACCCCGCACACTATCCGAAATATCCTTCCGGCGAGTTCGAGCTCACTCGGCTCAGTACAAAATGTAAGAGACAGCGCGGACGTTCAACTGTTTCTGATCAGAAATTTCGGACAATGTGCGGCCGGGCATCTACTACATGTCACTTGAATTATACTCGTATTTCTTTACATCTTATATTCCAATGTTAAATTAAAAACAGTATTTCAATAGCTCATTCATATGACATACTTTGTATCAATTATCCCAATTTATTATCATATAAAGTCGTATATTACATCAGCAAATATAATAACGTTGTAATTGCACGAATACGGAATGTAATAATGTAATAAATCAAATTTTCCGTCAACAGAACAAATATGAAGGACAGGCTCGTATTGATTTTCACGAAAATATATTTTTATTATCTCCATCGCACGTTGGTTTTAAAGATAATGTACGATAAGCTAAAATTAAAAACACACTACGACTACGATGTAGAATATAAGCTAGACGTTACTACTTCAAACTATAGGTCGTTTACAACATAACGGTGGTTTGGGTAAACCATAAAGTTAATATACCTAGCGGAATAGAGCAACAATGTCGAGATGTCAAACGTAACCGAAATTGGTTTACATCTTTGTGTAAAAATATGTGTACGTATGGACTTAACACAAGCATGATTTGAGATTAAATTGTCAAAGTGCGGCACGTGCCGGTGTCGTCAAAAAAAGAGTGTTGCTGTCATGTATCACACGTCTCTTTTTACCACGCAGTGTTACTGATAGTGACATCTCTCTTGCTCAGGCCTTTGTTTCTCTATTCCGCTAGGTATATTAACTTTATGGGGTAAACTGGGAGCAATATTAGTACCTACCTACTCTTTTTGCTTGTATTGTGTACTCATCCAATAATGACCAATAAACTGTCACTGTTCTCAAATCACCTCTGCGGGCTTTTCTGATGAACTGACAAAAAGACATAAAAATCGAAGGATGCGTTTTTCTCTTCCATTTGTGGGGCCATCTTAAAGTTTTCAGTAATATATCATTAATTATACGTATTTTTTTATTATACTTTTAAGTCAGCGGTTACTTTAGGAGGTATACAGTTGAAGGTTTACTTTCGATAAAGTATACAAAAATATATCTTAATTTCTTCGGCATAATTGTAGGAATCTCCTCTTCTGGAAACTTATTGCTTCCCATTGCTAGACCACCTCAATAGCTTTGTCCACGCTGTGCCTTTTCCTGTTCATCAAGGGCATGCGTTATAGCGCAGTCAACATCTCACGTGAGGCATGCCCACGACGCTATGACACTTTTCTTTCCAACGCGGGTGGATTTTGACGCATTCAATTATTGAATATGCCAAACGAAAGTTGAATAAAAAGATAATGACTTGTAAATAGGTAATCTTGTAACTGACTAACCGTACACTTGTTACTTCACCAGACCTTCATTTCATAGAGCAAAGTCTTTCAAACCACTCAGACATTGGCAACTCACTGAGTCGGCCATTTGTAAAGAAGAAGAAGAAGATAATGACTAAAATTGAAGATGAAAAGTCTAATACTCCAGAGTCTAGAGGTATCTGGTACCATTTTGTAGTAGGTATTTATTACACAAAGACTGCATTGAAATCATATCCCATCTAATAAAAAATGTTGTTAACATATTAAAGCATCTATTTTAGCGTTGTATATAGGTTGTATACTTACTTATCTTTTAATTATTCATTTCGTTTTTTTTAAGAAAGATAGTGTAGTTATTTTACATCCATGACGATATCCGTAGAATTAAAACTAACCGAAAACTTCCATCGATTTTCAGTATCGAAAAAGCTTTGATAAAAAGTGAAATGATAGTGACACTCGAAACAGACTGTTCTTTATTTTGAGTGTAATTTTAGGGTTCCGTAACCAAATGGCAAAAAACGGAACCCTTATAGATGCGTCATGTCTGTCTGTCTGTCTGTATGTCCGTCTGTCTGTCCGTCCGTCCGTCCGTCCGTCCGTCCGTCTGTCTGTCTGTCTGTCCGTCCGTATGTCACAGCCACTTTTCTCCGAAACTATAAGAGCTATACTATTGAAATTTTAGTAAGTTTATGACGTAGTCTGTGAACCGCATTAAGATTTTGATACAAAAACGGAAAAATTATTAAAAATTTTAGGGGTCCCCATAGGTACAACTGAAACATTTTTTTTTCATCTGTGGGGTATCTAATATCTATGGATAGGTCTTCAAAAATCATATTTAGGTTTCTATTATTTATTTTTTCTAACCTGATAATAAACTGTGTGTCCCCCCCCCCCTCTTACCTCTAAAGTAGGGGCATGATAATTGTAAAGAAAATATATGAGTACGTTACTATACTACCAACGAAAACTGGTTTGAACGAGATCTAGCAAGTAGTTTTTTTTATACGTCATAAATGGTAAACCTTAATTTAACTTTCATTAAATCAACTGAAATATAAAAATAAATCAAAAACATTTTAATTTCATATTAATAAACCTAATTGCTGCTGCGGAACCCTTCATGGGCAAGTCCAACTCGCACTTGGCCGGTTTTTTATTATCCTTTTTGTGTATTGGTTAGTTTAATGTGGAAACTGCATATGCTTCCGTGTTAAATAATATATCCATGTCCGTTCCCGGGATCATAAGTATTTCTATACCAAATATCATCAAAATTGGTTTCGCGATAAATATAGTCCATACATACATCCTGTTCCTGTATAGTATATAGTAGTCTAATTTTTGACCTTACAAGTCTAGTAGATAGAATATATACATTGTGTGCTTTTGAAGAATTCAAAACTTTAAGTGCGTATACGAAAACATAACACAACTTTATACGTGGGAGAGCCATGCTTCGGCACGAATGGGCCGGCCCGACCGGAGAAATACCACGCTCTCTCAGAAAACCGGCTTAAAACAGCGCTTGCGCTGTGTTTCGCCGAGTGAGTGAGTTTACCGGAGGCCCAATCCCCTACCCTATTCCCTTCCCTCTCCTATTCCCTTCCCTTCCCATCCCTACCCTTCCCTATTACCCTATTCCCTCTTAAAAGGCCGGCAACGCACCTGCAGCTCTTCTGATGCTGCGAGTGTCCATGGGCGACGGACGTTGCTTTCCATCAGGTGACCCGTTTGCTCGTTTGCCCCCTTATTTCATAAAAAAAACGTGTAATTCTTAATTAGTCAATTTAAAACAACTAATGAGATTAAAGTGGAAGCCATAATTTAAATGACAATCTTATTACAGTTTACTGCCTTGAAACTTAAACTATATTATATTACGATACTGTATTTTGTAAGATAATAATTGTAATAGTTAATGAAATATATAATATGAACCAAAAGGATCACCTGATGACGAATGATCGTCAACATGCGCACAACCAGATGAATCACATGTTTTTTTTCATTATTCAGCTACTATATTGCGTACATCGATGACATTTTTCCTTAAACTGTAAACCATGATAATTATAACTATTCTGTTTGAAACCACTTTAACGCACGTAAATGTGTTACATAAATAAAAAAATGGTTAAAACTAAAGCCGGATTCAGACTGCGCTATAATATCATAGCATTATAGTATAATTAGCTCATAGCATAAGAATATCGCCGACCATACATTGTTACGGACATTGGACACCTTCACACTGTACTGTACTATACATTATTGGCTTACTATACGCTATGTATGGTGCGCGATATTTTTGTACTCATGAGATACTATATATGCTATTATATTATAGCGTAGTCTGAAACCAGCCTTAAAATATGTAGAAAACATTTTATTTACAAATTAGGTGACACTTAAATATTGTCAGTTTAGAAAATGCGTAAAAGAAAAACGCACTTATTATAAAAAAGACGTAAACGAAAAGCGCTCGACGAATGCACGTCTTAGATAAATCGCTTTCGCGTTTGCGCAAAAATGTGCGGAATTTTATTTGGACAATAAAATCGATAGGAAAGAAACAAAGGTTCAAATAGTTGGCAATTAAAGACGAAATCATGGCCACACTCCCACGCCTCCATATTAATCTAGCGCTCCCCGGGATGTGTGAGTATACGTCTTTAATAATAACCGGGGGTGGGAGAACACCCTACCCCACTCCACACTAGTGAAAAAATATATCCCAAGGAAAACAATATTATAAATTGGACCGGTTCTATGTGTGCGGCGCGCGCTTTATTTCATTTTATTTCTTTGACGTAGTGTATTTCCGTTTTATTTTTTTAACAAACAACAGTATTTCTTTATGGGACGGATTTGTTTACTTCACTTTATAGTTTGGTGAATTTCAATTCGATGATTGTTTCGCTCGATCGGGGTTGGGTAAACATCGTTAGGGAGATAGAGGTCACGACTCTACAATTCTACAGTTGTACGTATCTGTCAATACAATAATGCGTTCCCAAAGTGTGCGCCGCGGCGCCCTGGTGCGCCGTGGAAAGGCAAGATGGGCGCCGTGAGTCGATCCTCGCATCATTATCCAAAACCATAAATTTTATAAAATAAAATTATAATAATATTACTTATGTAAAGCTAAAAGAAAATTAAATATTTGTTCATTACTATTTACCTGCTTAACCTAATTATAATCATTAAAAGTAGGGCGCCGTGACAAAATATCGTGACGTGTAACTGCGCCGCAGGCTGAAAAAGATTGGGAACCCCTGCAATAATGTATTACATTCAAACTCTTCTAATTATACATACAGTATTTAAATATAACACTTATTATTATTTTATCAGTATCATTTGCTTTATACATAAGCCCTAATCATATTGTCCGTACTAATATTATAAATGCGAAATGTGCTTACTGCTTCAGTCTATAACCTCTTCACGCTAAAACTGTATAACCAATTTCGATGACATTTGATAGGGAGATACGTTGAGTCTCGTTTTCATAAGATCATTTTTCATAGGAAAAATTTACGGTTCCCGCGTGAAAAAGCCATCGGCGCAACATCTAGTTCCGTCTATTGCCTATCCAGGACATTCGTTGGTAGGATATTAGCAACAGACATTTTTATTTCATCCTTTTCGGTTATAAAACACGTTCAATTTAATCCACTTTTCAAATTTTGCTGATGCGAGCGTACGGAAGATAAATTTTGATATATAAGATTGTAAAACATGTATAGATATAACATATAGATACAGCGAGGGGGAGAGACGCGATAAAAGTTTTGAAACGACTTTCGAAACGGGGTTATTAATTCGAATGTATGTTTTTATGTTACATCAGCAAATGTTCCAGTATATCCCCTTAGAGAACATCGTTTGCATTTGATAGAGAAAATACTTGTAGCCTCATCACTACATATAATATTATTATAAAACAAAGTCGCTTTTTTCCTTCATGTCCCTTTGTTCCCTTTAATCTTTAAAACTACGCAACGGATTTTGATGCTGATTTATATAGATTGAACACAAATAAAACACAATATTGCTTGCACTTTTTCCACTATATTCATTAATTACTACAAATTTAACTTAAACACGACCGGTTTCGATATCATATATCGAAACCGGTCGTGTCTAAGTTAAATCATATATACAAGAATATAGTGGAAAAAGTGCACGTAATATTGTGTTTTATTTGTGTTTAAAATTAATTTTTACCAAGAAATGACAGTACAATCAATTATATATATTATATAGAGTGATTCGAGGAGAAGGGACAGTAAGAACACTCTCGATCATGTCAGCTTTCAAACAAAAAAAAAACTAGATCAAAATTGATCCAGCCGTTTTGGGTGCTACGATGCCACAGACAGACAGACAGACACGTCAAACTTATAACACCCCTCTTTTTTGTCGGGGGTTTATTAAAATGAGCCCAAACACGAAACCTCTGCTTTAAGTCGGTAAGGAGTTGGGTATCCTATTGATTACCAGGAGAAGCTGCAGCACCAGGTCAACTTAATCCACTGATGTGTATTAATTCATAAATTTCACGAACTAGAATGCAAAATATAAAACCCATCAAACGATTGCAAGTTGCTAACGGCCTTTCACGAACCAGATTAATACATTAACTACAGGATACAATCTTATTGTGCGGAAGTTAAGTAGCTATTATTATAGCTGTCTAATAGACAGACAGACGGACGGACGGACATACGGACAGACGGACAGACGGACAGACGGACAGACGGACAGACGGACAGACGGACAGACAGACAGACAGACGGACAAACGGACAGACGGATAGATGGACAGACGGACAGACGGACAGACAGACAGACAGTGATTAAAAGAATTCTGTCTATTCCTGGGACTGAAACTATATCTCCATACCAAATTTAAGAACAATCGGTATAATCAGTTTGGGCGTGAAGAGGTCACAGACAGACACACTTCATAAAGTCACCTTCTATTAATTTCATAAAGTTTCTTCACTTCACAAATAAATATTTACGGGGAGCTCCCATACAATAAACGTTATTTTTTTGGCCTTTTTTGCTCAAAATCAATAATGGCAGCCGGTGGGCACTTGAAATATTCACAAAATGTTAAATTATATTTTCACTTTAATAATTTATAATAAAAGTAAAATAAAATAAATATTTAAGGGGGGGTCTCCAATCTCCATACAGATGATTATGAAAGTAATTTGCATAGTAGAATATGCTTTCAGTTCCTAAAACAACGCCCAACCCCCAAACTTGTATCTATAAGGAGGTCGGAGTTCTGTTCAGCACCTTCGAACCATGGTATATCTTAGTGCAAAATCTTACTTTTGGTAGCATATGCCTGAAATACTTACTTCATACGTAAAAGCAAAATCGGCATATGTTTCCATTTAAATTTTGAGGAGTTCCTACTATTACTTATGGATCCCATTACCAAATTTCTACCTTGGTAACCATAACGCCAAGTACCTACCAATTACATATATGATATTTTAAAATAACAAAAGGATTTTAACAAAATCACTCATCAAACGACAGTATATTGATCAAAGGCCCACTGTCTCAACCTCAAGGCTCATATACTATGAAAAGTACTAATAAAAGGGTCAAAATATGATGATGTGTGGTGTGAGGGTAGTGATGATGATGACGAATAATCTAATATGCTTAGTAGCATATGCTTCCATTTCTTAAAACGACACCGAAACGCCCAAACATGTATCTTCAAGGAGGTTGGAGTTCTGTTCACCTTCGAACCATGGCATATCTTGGTGCAAAATCTTTACTTTGTGAAAAGTTGGAAACATATGCCCGAAATACTTCGTATGAAACCAAAATCACCATATGTTTCCATTTAAATTTTGAGGAGTTCCCTCGATTACTCCTGGATCCAATCATCAGGACACCACTTTTATGAACATGGTACCAATCCAAAATCATACCCTATACAACAAAACAAAAATTTTGAAAATCGGTCCACAAACGCCGGAGTTATCGTTGAACATACATAAAAAAAATATATATCCGCAGCCGAACATAGAACCTCCTTCTTTTTTGAAGTCGGTACTAAACCACGTTTTAAAAGAAGTAGGTACTAAGACTTTGTTTAGAATCTCGTTTTCAATAACATGACTGATAGTAAAGATTATCATATATTATAATGACCCATAAAATACCTGTATTATGGTTGTAATATTCTCCTAAGTAGAATCGCTTATGTATATAACGATCCATATAATATAGTTACATACATTTTACGACTACTAATACCCTCTTATGATAATATATGTGTTTAGTACTTGCTAGGGACTTGATTTCGCATGTTAAAAGAATATGTTTTTTCGACAATGTGGGCAATATTAGTAGTAATTTGAACGTGGCAGGTTAATTTAAATATATTATTATCTAATTATACAATTATGAATTAATCAAGATTTACGTATAGCACGAAAACCTGCCAAGTTCAAATTAAGAAGTATTATGGATCAGACTGTTGCATCTAAACTTGGCATTGGATTGGATTGGATTTCAACTCTTTTTTTAGACCAAAAATTTGCCGATAGGAACTTGGCCCCATTTTAACAGGTATGTTTTTCGTGAGATTTCAATACTTTTTTTCAAGAAATTATACAGCTATTTTTTTGTTTTTGTGCCACACCCGACTTAAACGATACCTTCGATATAATATGGCGCTAGTTGTAATTGTTAAACTATCAATAGAAGCGAAATTTTCAAGTAAACAGTATTTATTTAACTTATATCAACTCCCAAGCAGTCGAATTCGACCGCATAAACGATAGATTTCCAAGAATCCGCGATCGAAGGATTAATGAGCTATAAGCCTATACAGTATGCATTATACACGATGAGTGATGAACTGATGACAATGTTTTAAACCAATCCTCCCACCCTCCTCATCGTATTCTCATTGTATCACTGGCGTATAAGAATTTTTACCTATAGTTCGTAGAAGAGCCGACTCTTGCTTGACCGATTTCTTCTTAATTTTTTTATAAGTCTACATATTATAACACACGACCTGAGTGTCAAATTTCATTACGTTGGGAAAATTGGAAGTGGTATCTAAAGTTCGTAGATGAACCGACTCACGCTTGACCGATTTCTCAAATTTCTCTTTTTTTTTAATCTACTTATAACACATGACCTGCGTGCCAAATTTCATAACGCTAGGACAATCGGAAGTGGCCTCTAAGGTTTGTAGGTGAATCGACTCACGCTTGACCCATTTCTTAAATTTCTCAATTTTTTGTTAATCTACATATAACACACGACCTGTGTGCCAAATTTCATAACGCTAGGACAATTGGAAGTGGCCTAGAGGTTTTGATTACCGGTCAGTGAGTGAGTGCCAAAATTAGCTATTTTCACAGGGAGATATTTCAGGATCTACCGAAGTCCGAAGCTATATCTATTAAATTTGGTATACTGCCTTAGTACTAGCACATAATTTCGTAAATATAATTTTATCTTTGCACTCCCAATAGGCACTGAGCTACAGAGGGGGTCAAAAGTGCGTCGAAACGGTTCGTGTAAATAGTGCACGGCATGCGCGCGGCCTGCTGGAACTTGGCCGCGCACTCCGTGCGCTTTGATTCCATACATTTTGATCGGCGTTTCAATGAAGAAGCGAAAAAGAGTCTCTTGGCTAGGCCGGACTCGGTAATGTCCGGTGTGAGGTGTCTGAGGTTGTTGATTGGTGTGAGCCAATCAAAAGCGGTGTTGAAATATAAAACCTTTCTTGGTTTCTGAATCTCAATAACGGTAAAAACGATTACGTTATGTGTCACCAAGTACGAGATGTGAAGTTATCGGAGTCATTCGGGGTTGGGGATGATTATTATAGAGACTAAAAACATAACACGTACATAGGCGGCAACAATCACTTATCATCAGATACTAGTGGCTACATGTGCTCGTTTCTTAATGTATTTTAAATACCGTGAGAAACAAACATTTGTCTCTGTTAGCAATTAAACTGTGTCTAATAATGTTGATAAACAGAATTCGTGTTCTTTTTAGCAAATTGTATTTTTATTAGCACATTTCGTGTTATCATTTTGGCTCGCCTCTGCGTCTACAACGCCCCGACGAAATTTCAGTGCGAACTACAAAATAACGGAGTTACTGTACGAGAAGCGGTGCGGCGTTTCGTTGAGACATACAGTTCGACAAGGCTTTATATGAACGTGGCGAGAAAAGGAACTAACGCTTTTATTCTAAGCTTTTATCATACAAAAACGTAATTTTTAGAGTTCCGTACCCAAAGGGTAAAAACGGGACCCTATTACTAAGACTTCGTTGTCTGTCCGTCTGTCTGTCCGTCTCCAGGCTGTAACTCAAGAACGGTAATAGCTAGAGAGTTGAAATTTTCACAGATTATGTATTTCTGCTGCCGCTATAACAACAAATACTAAAAACAAAATAAATTAAATTTTTCATTTTTCAAAACCCATACAAACAACGTGATTTTTCAAAAATTTTTTGCTCGGTAGCGATGATGGCAGCAGATAGGCACCTGAAATATTCACAACATACTCAGCTGTATTTATACTTTAATATTAATAATAAAATTTAAATAAAATAAATAAGAACATTACAAAAAACACAATTTTTTACTATTTTTGCTCTATAATGGTACGGAACCCTTCTTGCGCGAGTCCAACTCGCACTTGGCCGAGTTTTGACAGTTCTCCTTTACCAGCTGCAGCGCCCAGGAGGCATTTCATCAGGCCAAAAACAGAGACAAGTGGAGAGCCCTATCCCAAAAAGCTAATTTTGGTGGTCACGTCCCTCAGCCATGAGGACACGACTAGGAAGAAAGAAGGTACATATAATAATCTGCGTTCAAAAATTTAATGCGTTCAAATTTTCTCGTCTCTTACCATTTCTTTCTTAATCCTGAATCACGCTATCGAAGTTTCTGACATCGGCAGTACGTCATAATATGTTGTGTAATGTTAGAAATGACGTCAGAGGGCTTCGGCCTAAGTATACACACCAAGTATACAACCTTGCTCGGTTGAAAGATCGTCTTTAATGGCTCCTAATCACATCCTCACACGCTTAATCCATTTTGAGAAAATGTGGTGTAGAGAATAGATTTAATTTGGATCCTGAGAAGTACATAAGATAGTGCTTTTAACCAAAACGATTCCCACACGATAAACCCTTCTACAAAAACGAATTTTTAGGCAACATTAAGAGACACGGTGTCACGCACGTGAATGTTTAAAAAACAAGGCCATATTCTACAAAATATTTATATGGATCTCCAATAGTGGGCCAGATAGTAGCCTGCATTAAATAACTATGCTACGGCACATTGAGGCTAGCATGCAGTACGTGGTGTAAATCAGCAGGCTTAAAATGGCCGCTTTCCTAGATTAATTTATCATAATATTTTCATAATAAATAGAGTGTAGTTGAGTAACTCCTTCATTCAATCTTTATTAATAGTTATAATAATATAATATTTTAATCTAACAGTAATCTACTTGAAGAAATTAATAATTTCAAAATTAAAGTATTATAATACGTTACGCAAACGTTACGTTACGTAAAGTATTATAATACATTACATCTAGTACTTTCAATTTCCCGCAACGTTCACCGCAGCTATTGTGAAGCGCCAGCGGGGGGCGAGTGTTGTATCTGTCGCCCCTGTCCATCCGTCTTGTCTCGTCCCCGCAATTTATTTGTCGGCGGTCTGACGCACTGACGGACGGACGGACGGACGATTTCAACTCTACAACACAAATCGTTTACGGAAAATTCGAAGTAACTAGCAGGGACTATTGGAATTTAGGACTATCTTGATGAATTTGGATTAAGTGGCATAACTATAGGGTGGCAAAATGCCACGGGCCCCCGACCCAAAAGGGCCCCGGCCCAAGAGGCCGTGAGGTCAGTTTTTTTTTTTACATTGTGTTGTTACTAACGTGACGATTTTTACTGATAGGGCCACATCAATTTGCCGCGGGCCCCGGATTATATAGTTACGCCACTGATGTTGAGTACGCTTAATATATTATCTGAATTATTTTAGTAAAAACGAGCTTTATAAAGCTAGCAGCTCTACTAGAAATACACTTATTTTTTACTTAGTTATGTAATTAAGCCCGGTCGCACATTGTCCGAATTCTGATCAGAAACAGTTGAATTTCGCCGGACCGCCACCCCGCACACTATCCGAAATATCCTTCCGGCGAGTTCGAGCTCACTCGGCTCAGTACAAAATGTAAGAGACAGCGCGGACGTTCGACTGTTTCGTATCAGAAATTTCGGACAATGTGCGGCCGGGCTTAAAGCTATTTTAATAGGATTTAAATTCTAATTAGAATTTTCCAATGGCATCAAAAGTTTCAAAATTATGATTAAACTTCAATTTCAGGAAGAGTTTAACAGAATATAATATGCAGTTTTGTCAAAATCTCCATTTAATTAGGCTGGCCTCACACAGCCGGAATTTCATAATCGGAAATTCATATTCTTACAGATCGATCTATGAAATTCATAATCTGAAAAAATCTGAATGTGTGTGGAGCGTACTGATATTGTATGGTATTCCGGTCTTTCTGAATTAATAATATGAATTTCCGATTATGAAATTCCGGCTGTGTGAAGCCAGTCAACAGTTATGTAACTAATAGTTAGGGAGGCGAATAGGGGAATTTTCGGTAATACTCGGGCGTGGCAGTTTAAGATATGAGAGATACCTTGGACCTAATAGAACAACCTTGTAAAGTACTTAGCTCTATATGTAGTGACGCACGCCTAGGATAGACGATCAAATTAGTAAAAAAAAAATCGATAGTCTGAAATACTCGAGCGCGTCAGATTAAGATATTGGGGGTTGATTTTAGTGTTTTAAGACTAAATTTAACTAATCTGACGATAAGTCCTTGACGCGGCCAAGTTATAGGGTCGCAAACTTGTAAAAAAAACGTTAATCCGGCATCCTCGAGCGCGATTTTTTTTATTTTAATTTGAAGAATATAATCTAAAACTTACTAAAAATACAAAATGTGCCGGTTTCCTTATGACCGGAAGTGTGGAGGAGCCATTTCGTCTTCCGAAAAACGCGTTGCGGCATATAAGTCGCGAACGATACATTTTACAAAAAAAGTTTAAATAAACAAAAAAGGTAATTTTATTTTACACAAAAAAGGTCTCTTTACATTTTTGTCCAAAGTTAAAACTTTTTGACTTGACTTGACATTTTTGTACTTCTATAATATTCTCTTAAACAAAATTACTGAATAGAAATAATTGTTGCGGATGTTGCAGGCACTCAGCAGGAAAGAATTGTGGATGAGGAGCCACAATATGAAAGTTCCAGTGAAGAAGAAGAAGATGAACTATATTGAGCAAAAGTGTAAAGATCATACATAAAAATACAATTATAATACAATTTTTATATCATTTCATTTTTATATACAATAAATAATACAATTCATACTACATTTCATCTACATTGACGTTAGTTGTATCTATGGCTTTATTATTCTTAAATTCCCCGTTTTATCAAGGAGAAAGAAAGGAAAAAAAGAAACCAAAAAAACCTTTCCGGTCAGATTAAGAGAACCCACCAACATTTTTGTCAGATTAAGAAAATATGCTTTCAGAATACCGAGATAAACCTCCCCTATGAAAATCTGACGCGCTCGAATATTTAAAAAAAACTTTTTTTTTTTGCATTTTAAAAAATTCATCGTAACTTATCGTCACACCGAAATCGTCAGTTTTTTCAAAGGGAGCTTCCTTGGGGCCTACTTAACACCCCTTCCGAAAATCTGACGCGCTCGGGAAATTTTTTTTTTTTGCATTTTTGACTACTTTATATGCCTACCCCCACCACGCAAACCGGCAGATTAGTATACCGATGTTATCAGAGGCACTTGGGGCATACGTAGTATGAATATCTGACGCGCTCGAGAATGCCCAAGTAACTGTTTTTTTTAACATTTTTGAAAAACCGTACACGCCAAACCCACCGCTAAAATGGTTTTTACCATACGAGCTTTTCTTTTCGAAATTATTTTATCTTTCGATTTTGATAGGTCTTGACGGCGCCGTTGAATTACGCCATATAGCTACCTCGCCTCCCTAACCATATTTTTTTTTTGTCTCCGATTTCGGCAGAAAAACTCACTAACATACTAACGTGAGTTTCTGACAATATTTTTACTAGGCGCTTCCTTTACTATCAAAATTTTACGCTACATTAGCCCGACGCAACTTTGAATACAAATTCCAAAGGCTGTTAAGGGCTCGCCTGACTGCCCTATATAACTAAATGTCAAATCAAATGTCAAACGAAGAATAATGCCGCCAAAGTTTAATGAAATTTCAAAATTCGAACTATTCGTCCTTGCTGTGGACACATTTTACCAAAAGATTTTGAATTTGGGGAACTTTAGAAGTTGCATATATTTTTTTTAAATTTTATCTTAAAATATATAGATGTATTCGTACAGGTTCCCTAGAACGAATTTCTGAAGTCGTCGTTGACTACGGAACCCTAAAACGGAACCCTAATTAGCTGTTTTTTGTATATTGATAGGTTAATAGTTATATAATTTAAGAGTAACATTGTCCTACAAATAGAACAAGCCATATTTTAGGACCATCGAATCGATATATTAAATCCTTTCTATCTCTGTTAGCTACCACTTTCGAGATTTTTCGAAGAGGAAATTGTTGTTCGTCTTATCAAAATGAAGCTACTCACGAAAAATTTGCTTGATAGTAATAAAAAAAAAATTGTTTTAACCTACATACTATTTAAAGTAATTGAACCTATGTATTTTAGCAAAATGAGAAATACCACCTTTAATTTTCGCATAATTTATGGTTAATCTTATTATTACTTAATTGATTCTTAAAATTTTTAAAAATTAAAAAAAAACAAGCCTCGCTTGTATGTAATATGTATGTAACATTTTAAACGCCAACATTTGAAATGTTTGTTGCAAACAAGTACATAAAAATGTTTAATCAACCTCAAAATGAATTAAAAATTACAAAACAAGCCAAAAACTGTTATTTCTACCTTCCTTTTAAAATAGGATGATAATTATTAAGAAATCTTTTTTTAGAACAGCATCAGCCAGTGTTCAGGTCAGTAATTTTACGAGGTTCAAATCGTAAAGATTATACAGATAGACTCCCCTAGCTAGTATAGGGCCCGTACATTATAATATATTGATCTATTACAATCATGTTCCATATAATGCTTATTGAGTTCCGAATTGCTCTATTTTGTATGATATAATTGATATAAAAAATTAAGTTATATTTTGTTATTAAAAATATTTTTCTATGCAAATGGTAATCGTACGAAAGAACGACACCAAAATACAAATATAAGAACACGGAATAGGGTTGCACTATCTTATACTATTACGAGCTTTTGCCCGCGGCTTCGCTCGCGTTAAGAAGTATTATTATATACAAATTTTCATCCCCTATTTTAACCCCTTGGGGTTGGAATTTATCAAAATCCTTTCTTAGCGGATGCCTTCGTCATAACATCTACCTGCATGCCAAATTTCAGTCCGATCCGTTCAGTGGTTTGGGCTGTGCGTTGATAGATCACTATGTCAATAAGTCAGTCAGTCACCTTTGAGTTTTATATATATAGATATTATTTTTAATGAACGCAGATACAATTTCAAACAGTCCTTTATATGCGAAATTTACCCGTTTCAGGTTCTAGAATAAGGATAATATTTATTTATAATTACTTAATATTTTCTTTACAAAAATATTATTAAGATAGACTCTACATTTTCGTACTTATATTTTATTGGGTGGACTGGTACCTATTCTATATGTTCATGTATATTTTCCAATATTTAAAATAACTTATAAATTCTAGATTTCGGACTTCTAAGTCCTGCGAAGCCTTAATTAGTTCCGAATCTTAATTCCATTATTGAGAATATCGGATGTGTTTCGGCGAGTTTGATGTATGCGTCGACTTCCTCGGCGAATCTTACCCTAATGAAAGAGATAACAACACTAGCCGTCCCACTCGACCTTTCAATTTTCGGCCGGCGTTTCTTATTTAGTTTCGCGCAAATTATCTCCAATTCTTCATATTATTAAACATCCAGGGAGGAACTAGCCCCCCGGGGGGCGCAGGGGGTAATGACGGAGCGGTCAACGCCCCCACCCCCACGTCCGGCTCACTTGTTCTTGTAAAATTTTTCCCCGATCTTTATTTTCTGTAGACGTATATAATTAGGCGGCGGTGTGTGTGTGCGTGTGCGCGTGTGCGGGCGCGCGCGTGTGTGAGTCCAGTTATTAGTTTTCTTGCGAGTTTCGGCTGGATGTTTTTGTTGGATTTCGATAATTTCGCGACATGTACGAGGGTGGAAAAAATCAATATGTGGAAATGGTTTCAATGCCCAGAGATAATTATTGCCCGCGCCACAGAAATAATTACAGAAAGCGAGGATTTTCTGAGCGTTGATTTTTTTTTCGTTTACTTGTAGCAAACGTTTACTTGTGCACTAGAACTAGAGTTCATTATGATTATTGTATTTCAACGGCTTATTTTATGAAGTTGTTATCTAAAGTGGAGAACGAATCTAGCGTACCTCAAGGCCCGTCGTCGGGGCCGCTCATATTAAATATGTTTTTGGGCGGCTTCCCGTTTTGAAGTTGAATAACTCAATTATTTGAAAGACGTCATATTATATAAGGATCTTATGATTTATCATAATAATTAATTACCGAGTTCCCGAAATTTCTGAAGAAAACCTACAAAATGAAAATATATTGGGTACATAAAAACTTAACATTTATTATCAAAGGGCCTTGAGCTATTGCCGCTTTCAGGCACTATAAAATTAAAACCTTACATATAATAAAACGGTGTATAGGCTGGGGTCATGAATTTTTATGCCACCTTAAAGGTCCCGGCTAAACCATAGACGATAATATTACTGCTCATTCTGAATTTCTCGGTTTTTTCAGTACTTTGTCATTTGTATAACACGTTACATTAGTGTTTTTTCTGCAAAGTTATTGACTTTATCCTACGGGAACCCTGTAGTTTCGAGGAGTGGAAAGTAGCCTATGTGTTAGTCAATAGCCTAGAAACTACCACCGTGAGAAATTTGATAAAAATCCGTTTAGTAGTTTTTGCGTGAAGTAATAAACATACACACCACTTTTCGCCTTTACAACATTAATCAAAGACTAAGGCTGCGTTTCCACTGAAGCGGAGCGGAGCTGAGTTTAGCGGTGCCGAATTGACCAATCACCATGCTCGAAATCTTCGCTGTCATTCCGCTGGAATAGCACGATTGGTCAATTCGGGCACCGCTAAGCTCCGCTCCGCTTCAGTGGAAACGCAGCCTTAGTCTTTGATTAATGTTGTGATAAATGAGCCCACCTTAATTTTGTATTTATTTTGTTTTTAGTATTTATTGTTATAGCGGCAACAGAAATACATAATCTGTGAAAATTTCAACCCTCTAGCTATCACCGTTCTTGAGATACAGCCTGGAGACAGAAAGACGGACAGACAGACATTTGCGTACGGAACCCTAAAAATGCAGTTGCCCATATGTTATAAAATATTAATTATCCACTTCACTCACTTACTTCTTTATTTATTAAGCTCGTTAACATGTAAGGCATCCATTACAAGCTCATGCAAGCTACAGTCAATTCCGTCAATCATGAATTATGTTTGACTGATGGTGACTGATGGACTGATGAATGGTATTAGACGGTCACTCAATTCTCTTCAGTTTTATTTCAGTCAAAGCCAAAATTTTCAAAGGGTTATACGTTTCTAATTTTTTCCAATTTTGTCAGATGTGACAACACTCACTCAAAATTCGTGACTGATGGTTGCATAAAGTAAAAATCAAAATATCCAGATTTTCGTCAACCAACTTCATGCAACCGTCTGTCACGCTCTTACACGATAGGTTATCCATCAATTACAGCCATGACTGTGGTAAAACTGACAGCAAAACCTACCGTGTAATGGATGCCTAAAACGTAAGTATACATTTTACTTTATTAACAAAAACTATTCCTATTACTTCTGAGTAATACCTCCGAAAATATGTGTAAAAAGTTTCTGTGGTTTTCGCGTGAAAGCGTTACAAAAAGACATTCACTCAAATCCACATTTTTAGGGTTCCGTACCCAAAGGGTAAAAACGGGACCCTATTACTGAGACTTCGATGTCTGTCCGTCTGTCTGTCTCCAGGCTGTTGTGTATATCTGTTGCCGCTATAACTACAAATACTAAAAACAAAATAAAATTAATATTTAAGGGAGGCTCCCATACAAAATACTTGATTTTTGTGGTCTTTTTTGCTCGATATCAATAATGGCAACAGGTAGGCACTTGATATTTACACGAAGACCTTAATTATATATCTACTTCCACAACTAATAATAATATTAAAACAAAATAAAAAAATTAACAAAAATACAATTTTTGGTCTATTTTTGCTCTATAACGGTACGGAAGACTTTTTCTTGCTCACTATAAGTATAAGGCATACCAGGTCTAAAATGGGCACTTTGAGTGTTTCATATTGTTTTATTTTAGATGTCGTTCAATAGCTACATTATTCATTATTTATATCAGTTCTAAATCAGTCGTCGTGGAGAGCGGTCGTGCGTTGTGGAACTTGTGTATTTTGACTGGTGGGCGGTGTCTGTGTGCTCTGTGTCTTGTGTCGGTGCGGCCACGGTGGGGCTTTGACTTTTTCGGGCCTTCGCCCCCTCAAGGTGCTCCCCGGCTGTTGCCCGGCCGTCGCCGGTGCGATTTTCGAGTTTGGCGCCGGCTGGATTCGATCCCGGGTCCCTTGGCGTTCGTGTCGGGGCGCTGAGCCGCTAGGCTACCAGGACGTGAGCCGCTGCCGCGAATTTGTTTATCGGTTTCTACATTCACGCAGTGATCCTTGGATCTGCTTAGTGAAGCTAGTTGCTAAGAGATGGCGCTACATGTTTCGATAACAACTTTTTGAAACTTCTGGATTTTTGGTTGTAAGTTGGAAAATAATCACATTTACAATGTCGTCCAAAACTGTTAAGTGTGCAAGTTGTAACGTTGTCATCAATGAACTCCTCGCGTATATTGCGAATAAAATTGATGTTATGGATCAAGAAAGTCTGTTGCGAATCTGCGCTTCAGCTTTTAAAGTGGAAGAAGTTGAAAAATCGAAAAATCTTCTGTTTGAGTCGGTCACGACAAATAT
This sequence comes from Aricia agestis, assembly GCF_905147365.1. NCBI lineage: Eukaryota > Metazoa > Arthropoda > Insecta > Lepidoptera > Lycaenidae > Aricia > Aricia agestis. Next base: position 6,345,790 of record NC_056424.1, on the reverse strand, counting down.
TAAGAAGGTTACGAGAAAAGGTAAAAATGAAGGCAAGATACAAAGGGATCTTGAGGATATTATATCCGTCTTCAAAAGTGTAGACCCGGATTTGATTCCAATTTTTGTTGCGAAGGACTTGCATAGATTACCAGCCTTAACTTTTGATCATTGTGATGTCTCTGCTATACTCAAAGACATTGTAAAACTGAAATCGCAGGTAGAAATGATTAGAGACACTTACGTGACAAGAGATAATTTTCAAGAGCTTGAGGCAAAAATACAGAGCTATAAAGTTGATGAAAACAACCTTTTAAACACACCTATGAAAGATAGATTTGAGGCAATGAACTTTGTAAATGCTCGATCTCGTGTGCCACATTTTTATGACAGCGGACCTATGGCTATTGGCTCACTGGTAGAGTCGAAAGAGCAGCAATCAGAGGCAGAGGCAGAGGTATTAAATGAAAGTGTTCAGTTACCCGTTGAGTTTGTTGCGGACAATAGATATAGTGTCTCGCCCTTAACACCTCGAAATCTTGAGCCAGTTCCAACGAACAATAAAGTGTCAACAGAAACTACCACTTTAAGGCCTTCTTATGCAGATGTAGGTAAACGACCAGGCGCATGGTCTATACCTAAAATAAATGAAAATGATGAGTGGCATTTAGTGCAGAAAAAGAGGATTAAAAATAAATTTGTTTCTATCAAAGGGAAAGCTGCGTTAGAAGAGAACTGTAAGTTTAAGGCTGCTGAAAGTAAGATTCCGCTTTTTATTACCAACGTACACAAGGAAGTATCAAGTGATGACATTATAGATTATATTTATACTAGGACAAATCTAAAAGTATCTCCTATTAAAATAAAAATGAACAAAGAGAGAAATTATAACGCGTTTAAAATCTTTGTACATGAACAGAGCATTGAAACTTTTCTTGACAGCAGCCTGTGGCCAAAAGGTATCGCTTTCAGGCGTTTTGTGAATTTTAATAGTGGCTACAACAAACGCACAGGTGACCAGAACGATCAGCGGCAATCTTGACTACAATAAAATGGATAATAATTATAATAACATTAACTTCGTAACATTCAATTGCAAATCGTTAAAGCGATCTCTACATGGGATTAGATGTCTTTGCAAGAATGCAAGCATTGTTGCACTACAGGAGCATTGGTTGTTGCCGCATGATTTATCGCTGTTAGACTTAGTAGATTCCGACTTTGCCGCGACGGGCACATCGGCTGTAGATACCGAGGCGGGCTTGTTGAAGGGTAGACCCTATGGAGGTGTGGCCATTTTATGGCGTAAAAGTGTTTTTCAGTCGGTTACCGTTATCGAGGGTAGTGATCCGCGCATAGCTGCGATAAAGGCAAGACTTGGTGATAAAACTTTAATATTGTTTAGTATATACATGCCCACAGACTGTTATGAGAACTTACCAGAATTTACTCAGTGTTTAAGTAAAATAAATTCGGTTATCGACGAACATATAGACACTGAAGTTTTCTACATGCTGGGTGACTTTAATGCACATATAGGACAACTTTTTCATAATGAATTGGTAAACTTTTGTATCGATCAGGAGTGGACATGTGTTGATGTGGAAATGCTAGGCCACGACTCTGAAACTTTTACTTTTATAAGTGAAGCCCATGGTAGTGTGAGATGGCTTGATCACTGCCTAGTTACGCGTGGTGCTCGCCCATCGGTTAAACGTATATGGGTTGATTATGACGTGCAGTGGTCTGACCATCTTCCGCTGTTTGTGGAGTGTGCTCTGGGTAGAATTAATCATCAGTCTCTCTCTGAGCATGTCCAAGCACTTCAGAGTGGCGTAGTATGGGAAAGACGTTCAAAAGACCAAATTTTAAAATATCAGAATATTTGCAATTCAAAATTGAGGAATATACATTTTCCGGATGAGTTATCACACTGCTGTGATGGGATGTGCTCGGATAAGAATCATAGAAATGTTATAGCTAAGATGTACCTCGAGATTGTCTCTACTCTCTCAAGTGCTGCGATCGTTACTGGTAAGCGTGGTAAAACCCGTAGGAAGGGCGGTTACATAGCTGGTTGGAACAAACACGTAGCCTATTTCCACAGACAGGCCAGGTTAAAGTTTTTGGCTTGGGTGGAAGCTGGTAAACCAGCTCAAGGCCGTGCCTATTTTGATATGTGTAATAGCAGAAAAGAGTTTAAACAAAAGCTCAAATGGTGTCAAGATAGGCAAGAGCAAATTAAAATGGACAATCTAGCCTATCATCACACAGCCAAAAGCTTTAATCAGTTTTGGAACGAAACCAAAAAAATGAATTGTAAGCCTGGCCTGCCTGTGAGTGTTAATAATGCAAATGATCCCAAAAAGATCTCAGAATTATTTAAAGAACATTTTAGAGTGAAACCAGCGTGCAAAAGCCCTTCTGTTCGTGGATTTTCTAGAGTGATGCCCTATCCTGAGACTGATCATGTAATAAGAAAAGTGAGGTTTACAGCTAAACAGGTGCGTAAAGTTATACTTAGCATTCAAAACGGAAAATCATCGGGACATGACGGTCTAAGTGTTGAGCATTTAAAATATGCAGGTGTACATCTTCCACGACTACTGTCAATGTTTTACAACTTGTGTGTTTGTCACGGCTATTTGCCTGAACAGCTTACTAGAACGATAGTGGTACCGATTTTAAAGTCTAGGTCAAGTGATGCGTCGGAGAAGACTAATTACAGACCTATCTCGCTTGCAACTATTTTTGCTAAGGTGCTTGACAGTATGCTTAATGTCGAACTGCTTTCGCATTTGAAACTGAACGATGCACAATTTGGCTTTAGAGCGGGCTTATCGACAGAAAGTGCAATCTTAAGTCTTAAGCATACTGTCTCGTACTACACGAGCAGAAAGACAGCAGTTTATGCCTGTTTCCTGGATTTGTCCAAAGCTTTTGACTCAATTTTATATGAAAAACTTTGGGAAAAGCTATTCAGGGCAGGTGTACCTGTTGAACTTATATCTGTACTTAAATATTGGTATGGTCAGCAGCGCAATTATGTAAGGTGGGCTGGGGTATTTTCCGATGCGTATGGCTTAGATTGTGGCGTTCGACAGGGGGGGATCACATCACCCGTTTTGTTTAACTGGTACATAAACGATCTCATCTGTGAGCTCAGCAGTACACATACTGGATGTATCATTGATGGAGTTTCTGTTAATAACCTTAGCTATGCCGATGATATGGTACTGCTGGGCCCATCAGTTGGGTCAGTTAGAAAGCTTTTATCGTTGTGTGAGGCATACGCGGAGGACCATGGGCTCAAGTATAACTCCAAGAAGAGCAAAGTCCTTGTCTTTAAAAGCAGTGGAGATAAAATAGCTCATAACCTGCCAATAAGGTTGAATAATGTTGCATTAGAGTTTGTAAAAACTTTTAGATACTTAGGACATATAGTTGCAGATGATTTGTCAGATGACGATGATATAGAGCGGGAGCGAAGGGCTCTGGCTGTTCGAGGCAACATGCTGGCACGCAGATTTGCGCGCTGCTCGTGTGAAGTTAAGATAACCCTTTTCAAGGCCTATTGTCAATCCTTTTATTCGAGTAGCTTGTGGTTTCGTCATCGGCGTCGGACAGCCAGTGCCCTTCGTGTACAGTATAATGACATTTTCAGAGTGTTGTTGCGGCTGCCTCGCTTCTGTAGTGCTTCTTCAATGTTTTGTGAAGCACGTACGGACGATTTTTATGCGATTATTCGCAAAAAAGTAGCGTCTATGCGTCAGCGCTTACGTGAAAGCAGCAACAGCATCCTGCAAATGATATATGCAAGATTTGACTGTCCCATTCAAGATAAATGGATGAAAATCTTAATGGGACTAAAAATAGGATAGGTTTGTCATAATTTTAATGTGAACCGTAAAATTAATAACATTTGAAGTGATGATTTGTATGTGATGATGATTTGTTCTGATAATGTTTGGTAACGTAATGACTTAAAAAAAAAATTTCTATGGATGTTAATCTGAAAATAAAATGATTATTATTATTATTATTATTATTATGTCAGAAGAAACATCCGAAAAAAGTATCCTACGAGTATTCTTTTCCGGGGCTCAAAGTATCTCCATAACACAGCAATTTTCGATTCATCGCTTTGTGCGTGAAGTTGACGTGAAGACGTGGCGTCATGTAGTGACTAATAAAGGCTAATTAAGTCTTTAACTGTTAATGAATAATGAGTAATTCTGTTGTTTTACGTGTTAAATATCATCCTGGTTATAAGGATAAAGGTTATCTGGAACCTAGTAAATAGAAATACGCATTTACAGTATATATGCCTAAACCGTTGACGTAGGTTACATAGAAACTACGCTAGAACAAAGTACCCATCGTGTGATTCTAATGAGAAAATAAAATCATTTCTTTAATTCTGATTAGACCCAAGACCAAATAAATACTAACAGCGTTTTCGGCATCTAGAACTGCCCCGGGGCAGGACAGCAGGGCGGGCCGAACTGATACGAAAATAGCCGAAGTTTAAATTAAGAACATAAACTACGTATTGCACTAGTAGGACCATTAAGTAAATAATTAAATATACCTAGCGGAATAGAGCAACAATCTCGAGCTGTCAAACGAAACCGAAATTGGTTTTCATTTGTGTGAAAAATATATTGTGTACGTATACCTACACTTACACAAGCATGACTGAACATAATTTCTATGAGATTAAATTGTCAACGTGCGGCACGTGCCGACTGGACGTCAAAAAAAGAGTGCTGCTGTCATGTATCACACCGCACACGTCTCTTTTTACCACGCAGTGTTACTGATAGTGACATCTCTCTTGCTCAGGCCTTTGTTTCTCTATTCCGCTAGGTATATTTACTTTATGACTAGTACTAAGTCCACGTGCTTCGTGGATCATCGGTTTCGTTCGGCTATTTTCGTATCCATTCAGCCTAGCTGCCCTGCCTGCCCTTTTTTTTGGATCGGGAAATGCCATGCATGCATCCCCGGCAGTGCTGGGGAGGACAACCAGGGTATGTGGGACTCGCTGCGACCGATGAGATGGTAAGTGGCCGCAGCTCTACCCACTAAAACCCGTTGTTCCTTTCTGCGCCGCTACTGACAGATCCACGGGAAATGTGGGGCCACCGCAGTTCTTTCAGCGGGCGTTTGCCTGGTCATCGGCAAACACGTCTCAGTGAGGGTGTTCAGACACCCCCCAGGCTGTACAGTGTACAGAGACCCTACTAGGGCTTGTCTAGGCCCTGCCTGCCCTACCCCGGGGCAGTTCCAGATACCGAAAACGCTTTAATAAAGAAAAATAATAAAGACAGTTTCATCTATGGTTTCATATAGTAGCTACCTACTTCATCTTCATACAACACTGCAGCTCGAACTGGCGCACGCACACATAAGCATGTTGTACACGGCTGCTTAAGAAACTTCAAGTAACCTAATAATAGGGTTGAACAATTGACATTGTGCATTACTAAACGAGGCGCTAAAGTCTAAAACTGAACTTCAATAAAAGAATATATAACTACACTCATTAAATTGACTGACTGATATTCTCGGCCATTCAAATTTGGAATAAGTCAGTCAATTTAATAATTTGTGTATATTTGTTTATTTTCAGAAACAAATAAATAAATATACATTCCACACGCATTAAATTGTCTCAATTATTCCAATTTTAAAAGGGTCATTTAATAAAACATCTTATCGCCTGGTCACTTTACAATGTAAACTGACCCTTAAACTATAAGCTGATCAATGAACTGTTCTCAGGAAGTCAATAAGGCTTCCATTATTCAGAAGAGGAAGAAGAAGAAAAGATTCCGTTTTTATTCGTCAAGACTTTAGATGCTGATTAACGACCTGCCCCACTCATGAATATGCACCACCATCGGCCAGGGTTTACGTCCGTACACTTTCAACATGATTTTATGCTGGGACGTTCGGATGTATTGCTGTCTATTGACTGATGAAGGAAGATGACAGAAAGTGGAAAACAGAACATGAACATGTTATTGTTGTTCTGTTATTCAGAAGCTCCAGTCAAACAAAACATTGGTAGGCATAAAATTATTTTTAACCTATGTTGAAGTAAAAAGAGCACAGATTCATTGTTAATTATTTTGATGTTTCACTTTGGTCTATGAATCATCTTATTAGGAAAACCCTTTAAAAATATATAGTTCATGAACTATAATCTTTTCTTGGAAATTAACCCTAATCAGATGAGAAAACACAACAAAATTGTTTTTTTTTTGGTAACACAAAGAGATGGTAAAATTATTTGACAAATATAACGAATTTGAAAATTCAGCACCGGTCCATATCTGATACTACATTATATGGTAGCCCACGAATCAAACATATGAGATATTATGATCTAAGCCGTAACATGTTCGACCCCAAACATTATTCAATACAAATATTTCTTACAAGGAAAAGTTTGATCGAATTAAAAAATACGTTATTCTGGACGGAAATACCTGCGCGTCTCATATTATACCCGCCCCGCATACTAATGGGATGAAATTCTGTTGGTTTACCGACTTACACGACATATTATGTATCTAGATTACTTTTATGTGGTGGTCTAGGATTGTTGCAATAGAAAGACTTCTGAACAGTCATAATGTACAGATTTAATAAGGATCAAATTACCAGTCAACGACGAGTTGCGAGTTATCTTCTAGAATCTAGATTCTAGTACAGTGTTTGTGTCGCGACCCACAGGTTGCAAAACACTGTTCTAGTGTAATCAAATGAAATTCAGTTATGAGTAGCACAAGAGCACTCTCTATTCCTTTGCTCTCATAACCCAGGACGGAAGACCGACAGGGCATGTTTCCAACGCAGGAATCGAACACACGAGCCACGACCTCTTGTCATGCTCTAAAACACGTTGGGCCACGGAGGCGTCATGACTCACTATTGTATAATATAGTAAATGACAAAAATTTAATCCTCTTTTTTTTTAATGTTCCTAACCGTGATAAGCCACCATCTTAGATGAATGATTGGTGATGAGACCAATCATTTATCTAAGGCCACCATTAAAAAAGAAATTATTTTAAACATAAGTTATTAAAATTGCTTTCAGTTCAAACACCTTTGACACTCGGGAAAATGGCGACGAGAAAATCGTATTTAATTATAATTGTATGTCACACTGTCATGCGAATGTCAATAACATTAAACACATAAATTTTAACACGTACAATGTACATCTATGATAAATGTTTATTGTTTAGTTAGAAATTTATAAGTGTACACGAACTGCCAGACAAAGAAAAAAAAGTAAGTTTAACAGGGTGATTTTTTGATTTGAATGATCACAAACAATTTTTTTTAGTCAAAACTGGTTGCAGGTTGCAGTATAAAATACAGGTTGATTGTTTTTTCGTTTAGAGATTTTGCAGAATGATCATTCATCACTAAAAGATGATTATAGGGTGAAATTTTCACAGATTGTGTATATCTGTTGCCACTATAACAATAAATTCTAAAAATAAAATAAATATTTATGGGGGGCTCCCATACAACAAATGTGATTTTTTTGCTGTGGGGCAATGCTGCAGATATAAATACAATCTTTGTGCTGCAGAAGCGAGCTGTTCGGGCAATCTACAAGCTAGCCCGTAATACTTCAATTAGAGAAAAATTTAAGGAAACTGGAATCTTAACTGTTGCTTCTCAATATGTCCTATCAAATGTATTATATGTTAAAAAGAATATATATCAATTCATGAAAAAATGTGATACCCATGGGAGAAATACTCGAAATAAACATAAGCTTGAAATTCCGGTGACTAGACTTACTAAAGTCAAAAATTCTTTTAAAGGTCAATGTATACGCCTTTATAATAAGATCCCAGAAAACGTTCAAAATCTTTCAATTATGTAATAAATTTAAAAAAGTTGTTAAAGAACGTTTGTGTACCAAAGCATACTATAAAGTTACTGATTTCATGAATGATAGTACACCGTGGGAATAAGGTCGCCCCCTGCAGAGCTGTTTATGTATATTATTTTATTGTAATATTGTACACTTGTTGTATTTAGTTTGTTTATTTTTTTATTTAGTCATAATGACATTGTAATTTTCCATCTTTTTGGTAAAAGATGGCCCCGTGCGAGTTTCTTACGCCGGTTCTTCTCGCCGGGTTAGTTCCCGAACCTGTGGTAGGCCCCAGTAGCATCAACGTTCGGAAAGTGTTTGAAAAAACCTATTCTGAATAAAAACTTTTGACTTTGACTTTTGACTTTGACTTTTGACTTTTCGGCATTTTTGCTCGATATCAATAATGGCAACAGATAGGCTTGAAACTTACAAAATCGTCAATTATATGTGTTCTCTAATAATAAATAACAAAATTAAAATGAAATAAATATTTAACGGGGGCTGCCATACAAAAACACAATTTTTGACGGTACGGAACCCTTGGTGTGCGAGTCCGTTTCGCACTTGGCCGATTTGTAAAAAAGTATAGCTGTCATATTAAGCCCCAATTCCACCAACGTCTGTTAGTGTTAACAGCTTGTTAAAATTTCATGTCATCTCTTTATTCATAAGAAAAGCGAAAGAGGTAACATGATACTAATTCGAGCGTTATCTTTACCAGTCGTTGGCGAAATTGGGGCTAAAAGTTGCTTATATTAATGTGTAATTGCCACATTTAATTTATAAAAGCTTGAAATATTCTGAAAACTTTAGTCAAACTAGAACGAATGATCTGTATAAAATATGTAAGTACCTAGGTAACTAATTTTTATCAATCTACTTAATTAACAAAACAGTTAAAATATTGAATATTCATAGGGTAAATGACTAGTACATTGGACAGTAATAGTCATTGGACAGAGCATAAAAACACAATATTTATTAAGGCTGTTTTAAAAACTGCCTGTTTATTACGAAAAATCGAATTTAAATGAGCTATACGATCCATTTATAAAATGTCATCCTTTGAGTCTCTCATAAAAAAGTTTAAAGAAATAAGAATTTTAACCGTAATTTCTCAATACATTTTGGACCATGTGCTATACGTGAAAAAAAATGTAAATAATTTTAAAATGTTTTAAATTTAAAATTAAATTAAATTTTAAAATTAAATTTTAAAGTGGTCCTGCAGTGAATGTCACTTTTGTGACATTCACTGCAGGACCACTAGGAATAAGCACAAGCTAGATATACCAATAACCAGACTGAGCAAAGTAAACAAATCTTTCAAAGGTCAATGTATACGCCTATACAATAAAATCCCAGAAAACGTCCAAAATCTTTCAATTAATAAATTTTAAAAAGTTGTTAAAGAACGTTTGTGTGCTAAGGTAACTGATAAGGTAACTGATTTTCTCAATGACAGCACACCTTGGGAAAAATAAGCTGACAAACCATAGGCCGCTTCTATAATATAGTTAATGGTACTACATTTTTACATACTTAGTGTAATTTAGCTTAAGCTATTATTGTTATTTTCCACCTTTTTGGTAAAAGGTGGCCTCGAGCGAGTTTCTTACGCCGGTTCTTCTCGCCGGGTTAGTTCCCGAACCGGTGGTAGGCCTCATGTAGACACGACGTTCTATAAGTGTTAACTTTGTTAACCTACTTAGAAATAAATATTTTTCATTTCATTTCATTTCATAAAGTAATAGAACGCCTGATTTTTAAGAAAAACAGGTAGTTTTTAAAGCAACCTAAATAAATATAGTGTTTTTGTGCTCTGTCTAATGACTAGTACTGTCCAATCACTATATTATTTATTATTATTATTTACTATTTATTGCACACATACATTTTTAACACGAAATATACACAGAAGAAAAACGACACAACAGGAACTGCTTATCTCTAACAGAAATTTCTTCCAGCAGTCCTACGGAGAGAAATGTGATGGGAAATATTAGATAGGACGTGCACTGAATAAATTTTAGAAATCTACATAGTAATACACATACAATAAAAATTATAATAATATAATTATATAATACAAATACATGACATAAATACATATATTATAATATACAAAATAATAAATATATTATATAATATTAAAAAAATATACTTACAAATACATACTTGAAATAAACAAATACAAATATTTAATAAGAGTTTTAGGATTCATTGCTGAGTGCTGAGGTAGTGCTCTTTTAGTCGCTTTTTAAAGACAGCGAAGGAAGGGCTGTCACGAATGGTGTGGGGAAGGGAATTCCATAATCTAACTGCATGAACAGTAAAGGAATAGGAGAAGAAATTGGAGCGATGGGAGGGGAGGGAAAGATTCGTCCTCACGTTGGACCTGCACGGGATGTCAAGAGATCGAGCAAAATTGAAGCGATCTATAAGGTAGGAGGGAGATATAGGATTGTAAAGGATTTTGTAAAGGAGAGACAGGATATGGGAATTTCGCCGGAGCCGGATCGGGAGCCACTTTAATTTCGATCGAAAAGCTGATACATGGTCGTACTTTTTTAGCCCAAATACGAAACGGATGCAGAGATTCTGCAACCGTTCCAGTCTATATAACAGCTCTTCAGTAACGTCCAAGTAGCAGGAGTCCGCGTAATCAAGGATAGGGAAAATAAGGGTTTGAACTAGAAGGATTTTTGTATTCAAGGGCAAGAAATTTTGGAGGGTCTTAAGCTTGTGCAGTGAATGATACACCTTTTTGCTGACATCATTGACCTGAGCGTTCCAAGATAAATTATTATCTATAATTATACCAAGGTTTGTCACTGTGTTCGTATAATCAATCGGAGTACCATTAAACATGATCTTCGGGACGTTGTGCAAGCGCTGGGTCATATACTTACTACCGATGATAATGGCCTGTGACTTTTTAGGATTTACCAAGAGACCAAAAGAGTTAGCCCAATCAGCAATCCGCTGTAGATCAGCGTTAACATCGCTGACTGCGGAACTAATGCTTTCAACGTGCGATTGACGATAAATCTGCAAGTCGTCTGCATAGAGATGGAAGTTACATAATAATATGACTAAAGTTACTGTGTTAATAAAAATTGAGAATAAAAGAGGAGAGAGAACGCCACCTTGTGGGACCCCCGCATCGAGATCACACCAGTCTGAGGTAACCTCATCAGAGCGAACCCGCTGCGAACGTCCCCGAAGATATGAATCGAACCATTCTACCGCTGCGGAGGAAACGTTTAGGGAACGAAGGATGGAAAGGAAGATATCAAAATCAACTGAGTTAAAAGCACTACTAAAGTCAAGAAGGACCAGAATGGAAACACATTTTTCCTCCATAGCTAGCCGCAGATCGTCTGTGACTTTTAGCAGAGCAGTGACAGTGCTATGGCCAGGGCGAAATCCGGATTGGAAGGGAGAGAGCAATTTGTTACTGGATAGGAAGAAGGAGAGCTGCTTGTGGACGATGTGTTCTAGGACTTTGGAGAGATAGGGTAGTATGGAGATAGGTCTGTATTGAGACAAGGAAGAAGGATTGGAGGTTTTTGGTAAAGGAATAACATTTGCACGTTTCCATGCTGAAGGAAAGGAACTCGTTGACAAAGAAAAATTAAAAATGTGAGTTAGGATTGGCAAGAGTTCAGGAAGTGCAAGGGAAATCATACGTGGACTGAGATCATCATCGCCCACAGCAGTAGACGTAATAGCTCTTATATGTTTCAAAACGTCGTCCTCGGTGACTGGTTTAAACGAAAAAGGAGTGTAGGAAGGTAGAGAAATCGAGGAGAGATGGGAAATCGTGCTTGCTTTGGTAGCTTGGTCGACTGAAGTTGGTGGGCTGGAAAAAATTGTGTTAAGCGCATTTAAATCTTTAGTATTAGTGGGAAAAACAGAAGACTTTCCTATCCCAATCGTAGAAAGAAACTTCCAGAGTTGGGAGGGGTTACTGTGGCTGATAGTGGAGTGAATGTGGCGTCTTTTGGCATCCCTACACAGACGACTGCAATGATTCCGCAGGGACTTATACTTTTCCAGGTTTGCTTCCGTTGGTCGTTTTCTATAGCGGCACAGAGCTCGGTTACGCTTAGCCATCATTGAAATAATGTCTTGTGATAACCAAGGAGCCGGTGCGTGTTTTATCTTAACTCTTTTGAGCGGAGCGTGGATGTTAAATATTTTGGTCAAGTTATCCGTTAGCAACGACACCTTTAAATCAATATTCGTGGCCGAGTAGACATGAGACCAGTCCGTATTAGATATATCATGCTTAAGAGCCTCCAACTTCACTGCCCTATAACTACGAAGGTAAAGGAATTTTGGTTTTCGACGAGGAGGATTGATTTTAAAGGAGAGGAAAACTAGGTCGTGATACGAAATATTCGAGGGAAACTGGCCATGGAATGCAACGAGATCAGGAGACGACGTGATAAGGAGATCTAGGAGGGAGGGGGCGCAATTGGGAGCATGATGAGTTGCCAAAAGAGGGAGAATGCAGAGGTTAAGGGAGGAGAGTAAGGTTCGGAGTTTGGAGGCACGCGAATCTTGTTTCAAGAGACATGTGTTGAAGTCACCTGCAATTAATGTATAGTCATAGTTTGGGCTGTGTGTGGCTAAAAGCGATTCTAAACTGTTAAAATAATCAATTCGCATTGATGGAATATAGGCCACACAAAGCAGGACACTCTTGTGATGCAAGGTGACTTCAACACACAAATACTCAATAGAGCCAGTGTATCGGCTAGGTGAAGCAGTGATCAACTTGCTGTCAATGTCACCACGCAAATACATAGCCACCCCACCACCACTTTTGCCCACGCGATCATTTCTGATTAGCTTATAACCCGGTAGAGCATAAGCAGTTGACGATAGTGATGGCTTGAGCCACGACTCTGAGACCAGAATAGCATCTACCGGGGAATCGCCAAACATTTCAATCATATCAGGGTAGTGGCGCGGTATGCTCTGAGCATTTATGTGGACGACGTTAAAGTTTTTCGGAAAACGGGAAAAGGAACTAATTATTTGTTCATGAGCAGAAAACGTGACCGATCCCCCATCACCACTATCAATACTGAGAAAGCTGTCAGACGAAGAGCATGAAACGAAGTCATCATGAATAACATTACCATAATCAAATGAATCCATAAACTACCAATAATTATAATAAACTATTAAATAAAATATTATATTATATAATACTCAAAATTATAAATTAATATAAGTACTTATTTAATTAATATAATAAGCAAGATTTGACTACTAAATAAGTTATTTCTATATAAAATATAAAACCCATCCTTGCTCACCATAGTAATGATAGAAGAAATTAGCACACATATAACACCTAAAGCAAAAAAAAATAATAATAATAATAATAAAATAATTATAAGTACAGCGAAATAACAAGCAAAAAAAAATCTATAAATAAATTACTAAGCTAGTGCAGACCACATAAGCACGGAGTCGGCTTTACAAAATTCGCCAATTAATCAATAATAAAATATGTAAAAAGCATTACGAAAACAAAATATAGTAAAAAAGCACTTAGCTCGCAAAGTATATGAAGCTATGCAGACATCATTAACTACAACAACATTTTGCGTAAATATAAAAAAAAAAGCATTGCTCGGCTTTCCTATGCCTTTCTTATACGAGAAAAAAAAAAAAAACTTGTCTATAAGCTGACAGCTGACAGATGTCAGTAAATGTCATTTTGAGAAAAAACAAAAGCGGGTCATGCATTTATCTTATTTTAAACTACAACTCGGGCGAATTAACATGACACCTGGTTCAATTGACGTTTCTCTTAAGTACTGAGTGCAAAAAAAGTTTTTTTATTTTAAGTTATTTCAAAAAAAAAATTACGTTACCGGAACTAGTTATTTTTATAGGGCTACACTAACCACAGTATTAACCAAGTACGAGTTGGACTCGCCCAAGGGTTCCCCAGCAGGAATACGAGGTTTATGGATGCGTCCGATAATTTGTATCTAGCTTCATATTAATATATTCCGTGAGTAGCTAATTCATACCACAGACGCACGGCAATGTTCAGACGTTAATACGAATAACAAAAACTTAACAAATTTAACGTTCAAACGTAACAACTAACAAATAACACAACAAAACTCAACAAAAATCCAAAAACAATAACCATTAACTACTAACAAATAACTCCGAAACGCAAACTCAATAACACACGTGTAACGGTAACAGATATAATATGCTAACGCTACTGGACGCGTACGACGAGAGCGGGGTGCTGCGCGGGGAAGCGAGGGAGGGGTAAAATTTAAGCCAGGTGTCAAGTTAACTCGCCCGAGTTGTACATGAAAGAACACAGAAAAAAGCTTAAACTACCTTAAAATGGCAAGAAAGAATATAACTACAAACTACGTCACAAAGGAACAAACAAAAGAGAACTACTTAATATGCATGCTACCGAATTGTCAACTGCAATGCGTCTATGCACGGACCTAGGTTCTTCTGGTACGGCGCGAGGATGCAGCTACACTGGGAAGTTTGGTCTCCAAATTACTCTGCCTTGGATCACCAGTTTTACTTAATGGCATGGCAGAGGCTGTCTTTGTATCTTTAGCAGCGCCGGGGAAAGTGGCCATAAGTGACTTGAGCTCTTCCATGCACTCAATCTTCCGCCGAGACTTGTCAGGCAAAATTACTGCTATCTTTCCCTCGGTGGACCAGCAGCTGCGTACTCCAAAATGCTGTCGTGCAGCCATAAACACAAGATGCCTAGATTTTGTTAAGAACTCCGAGATAACTATTCCGCTGCTCTTGAGCTCGGTCTTAGTATCCCAGACTGCACGGCGTTGGACAAAATCTTTGAATCGCATGTTCACCATATAAAATATTGGATATCAACTATTCTTTTTAATTGTTACTAATGAAAAAATATAGGAATGCGACTTGACAATTCTGTGCCACCTAGTGACATAGTCACACCCTAGGTCATAAAATGGCACTTAAAAAGTCGACGACGCGTTATAGTCTGTGTTTATAGTCCGGCTAAATGGGGCGTTGTTTAATTCTTATTAATATTATAATAATTGTTATTAACAATTATTACCGCCGTAAATGGTGGTTGCTATGCGCCCCATGGCAATACTTAATTAATTACAAATAATACCTAGGTCAATTTAGGTGATGGTATTCTAGATTATTATTATTTATTAAAGGTGTGTTTAATTAATAGTAATAAAACAGAAACCCACCTGTATAATAATCAGGGCGAGCGAAGCGAGCCCTAGTACCTATATTATCTCACAACCTGTACATTTTGTGGTACACTTTAAGGAAAAACTATCACGCCTATTGATTTGTGCTTTAACAAGTAGTAATTTTTATTTATATGTAGATGTGTTATCATCATTCGTCAGTCAGTCAAGGTTCTTTATAATATTATGTAGATGTCGCAAAGCTCGGCTTTTGGCTAGTAATAATGATTATAGTACCTAGATGACCGAGCTGTGCTCGGTATAGCAAACACTCATTGATTTCGTGTTACTTAATAACGCCATCTGCTGGTCGTTAAAACAATTAGTTGCTCACGAAATAGTATTATTATTCGCCAATAGATGTCAGGAAGAGTCATATTTTTCAGTTTATCGATTATCGATAAAACACGAATAAAAAGACATTTTCTGAAAATGATTCCTAGCTAGATCGATTTATCGCCCCCGAAACCCCCTATATACTAAATTTCATGAAATCGTTGGAGCCGATTCCGAGATTCCAATTATATATAATATATCGTTTAAAGATATAAGATAGGCTCTATATAAGTGTAGGCGGATTTCCCATTTTTTTATTATTAGAAGGAAAGAATCTTCAACGTCTTCCGAGAAGAAAATAAACATATCTAATTATAACTTATTACTTCTTTAAGTATATCATTTTTAAACATAGTATTAAACCATAATTGAAAAACCAAGAAATTAATAGTTTTGACATCGCAAACATTTTTGCCAATGAAAAAAAAATACATTTTCTACATCCGTTTCTCATAACCAATCAAGTTTTTCTGCAAATCGAACGAACATAATCGAAGCCTACGTCCGGGTAGTTCTATCACTCACACACCGACATTATGTCCTCCCCCCTCCACACCGATACGAGGGGGGGCAGTTAAACTAATTATTGTAGGGAGTTCCGGCCCCAAGATTTTTTCCACAGGGTCCAGATACTGCTTAATATGTGTAGATAGGGAACAAGATTCGACCAAGTTTAAGCGTTATGTGCGACCAAATTTATGGACAAACTGGCCCTTCAAGTGTTGCCACAAAATTATCTGGTTGTGGAAATTCGGTTTTGGATTAACTTTTAGATTGTATAGATAAGTACGTGTTATTTGTCCCAAGAAATTATACGGGGTGTAACAAAACAGTGATAATATTTTAGGGTCTGCAATATGAGTCCCCTGTAAAGGACAGGTAAAGTAGCAGCACCGAAAGAGCAATTTTTTTTCTTATCTGTTCTATGGGCAAGCTTATGAGTCATGACGCTGGTGCGCTTGCCTATACAAATCACAAAAAATGCTCTTTCAGCACTGCCACTTGTACATTTACATGTAAGGGAGTATTTGTGGCCTGTGGGACACAATACTCAACCTAAAGTATCATTGCACTAAGTTTTGACGACCTCTGTGGCTCAGTGGTGAGCGCGTTGGTAGCTCAAGCCGGGGGTCGCGGGTTTGAATCCCGCCAACGGAACAAAAAGTTTTTAAAGTTCCTGGGTCATGGATGTGTATTAAATATGTGTATAATATAATAAAAATCTTAAATATAATTATGTATAGTAAGTATAAAAGTATTAAATATATTTCCGTTGTCTGGTACCTGTAACACAAATCTTTCAGGTACTTACCACGGGGCCAGACTGACGAGGTGTCAGATATTATTATTATTATTTGGGTTTGGTTCATAATATATCGTATATCTAGTGGCCTACTAAGTACCTACAGTATGTGAATTTTTAACATTGTCATCGAGCTAAAAATACTCTGCATAGGATATACCATGCGTTAGCTGTGTTGACATGGAAATAATTATAATCTGTTAACGATTTTAAAGATATCTCGCCCAGAAGAGTAGAATATTCAATTCAATTCAATTCAATTCGTTTATTTGCTATAAAAGTGGTGAATACAGTAGGTGGTAATGATTATTTTCTTAAGATCTAACACTTTTAGCTATGTATAAAATAGCATGCAAATATATATTTAAATTATAATCATGTACAAAAATATGTTTTACACTAAAAATATTCAAATCAATTTTATACATAAGTTATCAATCATCATTAATAATAGTAATAATTAAACATATTATCATAAAGTTATAATATAAGTAATTATAATCATACAAAATATATTTTACGCTTACAATACCTATTCAAATCAATTTTTACATACTTAGTAATAATTAAACATGTCATGAGAGTAATGAGAAATCTATATATTTATGTCAAGAAATTAAATAAAGTAAAAATGTCAATTAATTTAAAAACTATTGTCATAAAATAAAATAAGTTAATGTCAACTGTTTAAGAATTCCTTTACATCATAATAAGATTCATTTATTAGCATTCTTTTTAGTTCTCTAATAGACTGTTTTTTAGACAAGTGTTTTATGTGATCTGGTATTTTGTTATAAATCTTTACACACATTGTATATGCATTATTTAGAAAAAGAGTTGTTTTTGGTTTTTTATTTATAATTAATCTATTTGAATTTCTAAAATATTTAGTTGGGTTTGTGTCAATCAATTGTGTAAAAATGTCCTTATTGTGTATAACGAATTTAAATATTTCTAAAATGTACATGCTAGGTAGAGTCAATATGTTGAATTTTTTAAAGAAAGGCTTACATGACTCATACGGTGGAATCTTAGCTATAGCACGAATACATTTCTTTTGCACAATGAATGCTTTGTCTATATGCGTTGAGTTTCCCCAGACAACTAGACCATATCGCAGGACTGAGGACACGTAGCCGTGATAGGCTGTAATTGAGGTTTGGATACTAACTGTCCATGCTAACCTGCGCAAGACAAAAACAAATTTGTTCAGTTTTGAACAAACTTTATCTATGTGTGCATGCCAATTACAGTGTTTGTCAATTTGTACGCCTAAAAACAAGTTTTCCTCAACTTCCTCTATTTTTTCATTATTGTGTGTTAATTTTAAGTCAACGGGTTTTTTGTTATAAGTTCTAAATTGTATATACCTAGTTTTATTAACATTAATTTTAAGGTTATTACATGTCAGCCATTCAATTAAATATCTAAGTGTCAAGTTTATGTCATTTTCGATTTTATTCACGTCCGATTTATTATATGTAAATATTATAGATATGTCATCAGCAAATAATGTAAATTTATAATTATTCATGATTATTGGATTATTAATTTCAATGGGAATGTCATTTATGTAAAACAAGAATAGCTGAGGACCTAGTACAGAGCCTTGTGGAACTCCATATTCATTAAGTAAGACTGCAGATTCAGTATTGACTAATTCATTATCTCCGTTAATGTTTTCTATTATTGTGTATTGCGTTCTATTTTCAAGGAAGGCCTTAATCCAATTTAAAGCTGGTCCCCTTATTCCCATTTTGCTTAATTTCTTCAGTAGTAATTTATGTGAAACAAAATCAAAAGCTTTAGTCATGTCAATGAAAACAGTTATGCAGTGGTTCTTTTCATCAATGCAGTTTACAATTTGGTTAGTAACGTTGAAACATGCTTGTTGAGTTGATTTGTTCTTTTGAAAGCCAAATTGTTCATGTTTCAAGATATTAAATTTATTTATGAATACTCGGAAGGAAGTTTATGTCATGTAGATTGTGGGCGAATTTTTATCTTGAGTAAGGTTCTTGATAAGCGCGAGCAATGTCCAAAAATAAAACCAGATGTAAAAATTTCGGAAAAACTATTGACTCAGAACTAACAGCTGATGTGACCTGACTCTAAATTTATTCTATGTCGTCTTCTCTTCTCGTCCTCTATTGGCAATACAATAAAATCTAATTTTTAACTGATATATTTACCTCCGTGACATATCCCGGCCCCGCCCCCGCAAAGCGTAAGGAAAAGTGTGTTATATTAATTTTGAAAATATTGTAAATTTTATATTTTCTTGGTTTTTTGATACACAATTACATATTTATTGCATACAGTGTTGTAAATAAATAAAATAAAAGTTAATATTTTTCCTGCTCGTGTCTCAAACAGGTAATTTTGCTTTGGCAACGTAAACTTTCTATATTCAGATATGTGACACAGTGACACAGGCTTCGAAAGACTTAGGCATTTCCGGTCTGCAGTCAGTCAGCCTTTAATTTCTTACTTACAAATAAAAATACTTTTAAAAATTCTGTCATAATATATTTCGGATATAAAAATTAAAACATAATTAGTATTTTCAAACTTTTGGCTATGCTCTAGTCAGAAGCCTGGCGAAGCAGCTAGTTAGCTATTCTAAAATTGCCGAACTCTGTCCGTAGCGGTCATTGACCCCATGTTAAAAAACTTATCGTATTCCATCGTTTTCTATACAAACCGCGATTGAACATGAAGTGACAGATGTTTCTAGTCCAAGGGCGATATCGTATTTTGCATATTATGTGAACAGAGTATGAAGTGTATCACTTCGAACTCATAAAATATATAGTCAGAGATTATCGTACTAAGAGTTACCAAGAGGTTTTCCGATGTATGTATATGTAATAGTAGTCTTTATTTAAGAGTTAAATTTTTCCTTAAGAGTCCGTGGGCTATCTAACACTGAAAGAATTTTTCAAATCGGACCAGTAGTTCCTGAGATTAGCGCGTTCAAACAAACAAACAAACTAACAAACTCTTCCGCTTTATAATATTAGTATAGATTACAATATTTACATACTAAATTGTAATCGTTCATATTTTTTGGTATGTAAATCTTTGTACAGGAACCTAGGTAATTACTATTTTAAGCTGAATAATAACTAAAATATGGTAAATACTCTCGTATGGGAAATGATCTTGGTATTAAGTTTGTATGAGAATTGCGATGGCACCCGGACTCTTAAGGTAACAGAATATACAGTGCAAGCTTTTTTTTTAAAAAAGGTCGGTGACCCCTTTCTTCGCTAGTCGCCTAGAAGAATTAATGCAAATCTTATTTTGTTAAATTTAATTGTAATTCATTTCTTCACTAGTCGTCTACATTACTAAACTTATGTATTTGTTAAATTGTAATCTCCTCTCAATTGACTATTTTGGTATTTCGACCAAAAAACTAAAATTCATACCATAATATGAGGACAATAGCGTAGTGTACGCAATATACTAGATAAGAACAAGAACAACGTAACAACTATAGTAGAACCATCAACGCGTCACTATGGGATTCCTATAAGGCTATGAGTCATATTAACGTATTTAAATTCGCGGCCAAGCGCTCAAGCATCAGTTATCTTGCACACGCCAACATGTACCGAGTTATAGTTCTCTTCGCTTTGTTCGGTGCCCTAAGGGCCGAGGAGCCCTGCACATGTGACCAGGTGACCGACGACATAGAAGACTTGAGGAGGTTCCTCATGAACCCCGAGAAAGTGAAGGTCGGCATCCCCAACGTCGTCCCAGGAGAGTTATCGGCGTACGCCTGTAATTGCAACAAGTACAGACAGAGGAGATCCGAAATTAAAGTCCACCCTAAACTGTTAGTAGGGAAGACCACGCAGACAGAGACTCCGACCACAGAGACTCCGGAGACTGTTCCCAGGAGCACCCCGAAGCCCTTCTTCAGCTCAGCACCTCCCACAAAGTTCTTCAGTTCCCAGCGCGTAAAGTGTGCGGAGAAGAAGCCGCAACTCGGCCCGTACAGGTGTGCTACTGGACTCATGAGAAGGGGTTTTAAATGTATCCCCGATCCCTGCTACAATAACCAATAACCAGTGACTCTCAAAAACTTTTAAGTCGGTTAAATGATGTGGCAAATAAAAAGTGTGTAAAAACTGAAACAATGAAGTGTTAAGAATTGAAGAAAAAATTCATCGTTGTCGAGGTGACACTGAGTCACTGGAAAATACGACAAAGCATTTTTTTTGTCAAAAAAAAAGGTTGTAAATGTAATATAGTTCGTACAGTGTTTAAAGCTGACTTTTATAAATATTATAAGTTCTATTTTAAACACGATTTCACAATTGTTTGAAAATGGGAATAGCTTTAATTTAAGGTTGGCACAAAATTTAATAAAAAATAAAATTAATGTAAATCATAATTTCATAGTACGTAAACAATTATTACTATCAGAAAAAAGTTTACAAAATATTAAGACTGTTTATACATATATATATTTGAATTTATGGGAATATTTTTGCAATAAATACTCAAAATAAATGTACTTATTATGTTTTGAAATATAATAATCATTAGTTGAGTTATAAGCGGTTTATAATTACTTATAATAATAAATTGTTCTAGAACTACTTGGAACTTAATAAGTACAAACCAGTATTATTAGGTAATAAAAATAATTATTATAAAGTTATTTATTAAAAGTAGAGGCTAATTTTTCATTGTATATTTTGTATTATTATAGTTAGAGGTAGAAATATATTTCATAAGGTGTCGTTTCATAAATAAATATAATATTAAATTAAAACTGTCATTTTAATTAACATAAATAATTCATATTTATTTTTTACGGCGAATCGAATGCTACCGATATTATGCTTTCAGAATTGAAGGACTTGTCGAATGAGATTATTATGTTTGATTCTTTTAACATTATATTTTATATGGTAGTCTAAAGTTATTGGTTATCTCTCTGAATAACGTATTCACTTATTAGTACAGGCTTCAGAATTTTTAAGGCCTACGGAGATGCCGTATTTTACCGTTTTTTTTTAGTATTATTAACTCATAATTTGAAAGCTAGAAAATTATAATAACAATACAGCAATAATCTTCAGCATATGAACATTCCTTTCTCCGTTTAATTTCCTATATTTGTTTAATATGCTAATGAGATCAGCTTCCAAAGTAATACCAATTTATTTAAATTCAAGCATACATTCAGTATCTCCCAAGTACATATTTACAAATTACGTTTATTTAAAACACACGCCAATAGATCGATAAATTTCCTTAACTACATATTCGCCGTTTGAATTCTTTTAGGTCAGTTTTGAACTAAGATAAGTAAAAAAAATAGGATTTTGGTGCGATCTCGGTAACGCGGCAAATGTATGGTCAAGGTCGTTTGCTCAGGGGATGGCCTTAAGCCAGTTCGATGGATTTTGTGAAAAACTTCATTATTTGATAGCTAGATTTCTATCAAAACAGAGCTCCCAATTTCTTCAACATTTTTTAAATTTTATACCCATTTTAAAAATGCACGTTCCGTAAACAGCCTCCCCGAACTATGTAAGCTATGATTCAGTAGTGAGGAAAGCTGATGATGATAATGAAATCTGCACACTGCACAGATATGGAACAGTCTTAGGGACAATGCGGAGTAACTATTTAGTGACTATTATATGTAGTAACTACACCTTTTACAGCGGTTTTTGTCACAGCAGCCGGTTTTATTATGTCGACTAATTAAAGACGTAGGTAAGTGGATAAAGTGGATAACCAAATTTTTTAACATATATATATATATATATATTATACACTCATTTTGTCCTTTATAATTTCAACAAACCTTGTAACTTTCTTCTTTATCATCCAATTAATATATCAAGCTATACATGAAATCAACATATTTCGATTTAAAACCATTTTCCTGGCCCTAAAGCCTCCAATTATGCAAAAAAAATTGTTACTTCATCCACTTACGTCGTCAATATAATAATTATGATTGACACGTTTTTTTTATAGCCCATCCAATGCATAATGCATATCCTTGCCAAACTTTCGAACCAACTACCAAAAGCTAAGCTCTAATTACTAGACCAGGGGTTCCCAAAGTGTATGCCGCGCGCCCTGGTGCGCCGTGGAAAGGCAAGAGCGGCGCCCTGAGTCGATCCTCTATCATTATCCGAAACCACAAATACTATTATAAAATAAAATTGTAATATTAATTATGTAGATCAGGTAGATGATTCAAATATATTTTTTTTATCACTATTTATCTGCTTAACCTCTATAATCATTAAAGGTATAATTTGTGTATATTTTTCTAATAACTAGGTAAAGTAGGGCGCCGTGACAAAATATTGTGATTGTGACGTTCAATTCGATTCAATTTCTTTATTTGCAAAATGTGAGTTAGTACTTAAAGATGTTAGTAGATTTCACAATGGTATCATCACATTTGCCCAACTGGGCATGCAAATGTTTAGCTTATAAACTACAATATAATAATATGAAATATTACTATTCTTACAAATTAACAAAGTATAAAATATTATATATTCCAAATGTGTTAATTAAAAGAGGCTAATTTGTGCTGTATGGATATCTTATTTAAATATTACCAATTGTCAATAATAATAAATAATTAGACTTAACAAAATCTATTATTATTAATCATGTTATAATTCATTATTTACTTAATTGTATTTTATGGAGAAACTACGTTTGTGATAATTGTGTGTAATTGTGACGTGTACGTGGGAGAGCCATCCTTCGGCACGAATGGGCCAGCTTGACCGGAGAAATACCACGTTCTCACAGAAAACCGGCGTGAAACAGCGCTTTCGCTGTGTTTCGCCGAGTGAGTGAGTTTACCGGAGGCCCAATCCCCTACCCTATTCCCTTCCCTACCCTCCCCTATTTACTTCTCTTCCCTTCCCATCCCTACCCTCCCCTATTACCCTATTCCCTCTTTAAAGGCCGGCAACGTACCTGCAGCTCTTCTGATGCTGCGAGTGTCCATGGGCGACTGAAGTTGCTTTCCATCAGGTGACCCGTTTGCTCGTTGCCCCCTTATTTCATAAAAAAAAACTGTGCCGCATGCTGAAAAAGATTGGGAGCCCCTGTACTAGACCAAGGAGTTAGGCCAGTACTAGCATTTATGTCAGTGAAATAAGCCAGTAACTCGCATGACGCGTATTCCCAGCCCACATAACAATATGTTTTGGAAATTCCTGATGTAAGATATTATTTATTACGAAATTATAAAAACCCACTATGCATATGGTTAAGACTTAAGTGGTTATAAAATGTTAAGAATTAAGATTACAATTTAGTTATTCTTAAAACATATACAACTCCTCCTTATTTGGAAGTCGGTTAAAATTCTTTTGAGACTTTATTTTTTCAAATTACTAAAACTCTGAGCAACGCTTGGTTTGCCAGCTTCTTCGAGCATCTTCCATGTAACTTAGACATTTAAATTACTTATTAAACTAAGAGGATATGGGACCAATATTATGTTAATACTGCAAAATAATAATATTAAGACAACTTGCGATAGTAAAGCGCTTACTGCGACCTGATTCTCATTTTTAGGGTTCCGTACCCAAAGGGTAAAAACGGGACCCTATTACTGAGACTTCGATGTCTGTCCGTCTGTCTTTCTCCAGGCTGTATCTTCAGAACCGCTATAGCTTAGACTTCTGAAATTTTCACAGATTGTGTATTTCTGTTGTAGCTTTTTTTTTATGAAATATGGGGGCAAACGAGCAAACGGGTCACCTGATGGAAAGCAACTTCCGTCGCCCATGGACACTCGCAGCATCAGAAGAGCTGCAGGTGCGTTGCCGGCCTTTTAAGAGGGAATAGGGTAATAGGGGAGGGTAGGGATGGGAAGGGAATAGGGGAGGGTAGGGAAGGGAATAGGGTAGGGGATTGGGCCTCCGGTAAACTCACTCACTCGGCAAAACACAGCGCTAGCGCTGTTTCACGCCGGTTTTCTGTGAGAACGTGGTATTTCTCCGGTCGAGCCGGCCCATTCGTGCCGAAGCATGGCTCTCCCACGTATAAAGCTACAACAACAAGTACTAAAAATAAAATAAAATTAATTATATATAAAATTAATAAAGTTAATTAATAATAATATTTAATATTTTCCCATGCAACAAACGTGATTTTTTTGGGCTTTTTTGCTCGTAATCAATAATGGAAATAGGTGGGCATTTGAAATACTCACAAAGTCCCTAATTACATTTATACTTTAATAATTAATAATAAAATAAATATTTTAGGGGGCTCCAGTACAAAAAATAAAATTTTGGGGAAGTTTCGCTCTTTAACGGTACTGAACCCTTCGCACTTGGCCGATTTTTTTAATGTCCCTTCGAACGCGAGAAATGTTCGAAGTAACGTTCGCAATATGAGAATCGTTCCCCTTTACTCTCGAACATTTTATTTCTCATTCTATGACAGTTTAACATAATATGGAAGTGTCCGACCCACATCCAGTTGTTTAAGGAAAATAATACAAGGAAGTAACCATATTTATACAAATAACACTGTATATAAATATAATATAATATATATCAGATGAGTGCAAATTATTTATAGTTTAAGGAAACTTCAATTCTTAGGGTTCCGTAGTCAACAAGGAACCCATATTATAGTTTCGGTTTGTCCGTCCGTCTGTCTGTCTGTCCGTCTGTCTGTCCGCGGTTTTACTCAGAGACACACAAGGGTGGCCAACCTTTTCGACACTTGGGCCAAAATTCGGAAGTAGAATTTTACCCCGGGCCGCACTACCTATGTAAAGAAAACATCCCAGTCACGCGCTCAGTACGTTATTTTAAAGTCAGCCCCACTTTATGTAGAGAAAGCATATTGTGTTGATTTTAAAAGTAAAAGAAAAGTTTAGTTTAGTTTCTTTTTATAGTAGGTATGATGAGGTACTTTTAGTATTAACTTTTTTTACTTTGAAAAATGTGCTCAGCTCCGCGGCCCACAAGGTAACAGACGGCGGGCCGCGTGTTGGCCACCCTTCGTGTTTGTCGGTTCTGCCTTCGAAAACTTTTACTTCTAGGCGAAGAGGGAATATTACGCAAAGCTTCCAACAGAGGGCGCTACTAGCACATACAGTAAATAATCCGATCAAAATCCGACATTCACACGTCATATTGACAGAAACGTTGTCAAACTTCAAATAAAATTTTGGTCACTTTTCATACTGGTGCTGCCGTTTAGAACTGAAATTATGTCAAATTTAATTTTTTATTCTTTGTTCTCCTAATGTCCGTGGCAAGATGTATAAAGTCTCTATATAAACGCAATAAAAAACATAAAATGTGGTCCACATGTGTTCAATATTTAAGGTCATCTGACTGCGCAGTGACATCAGTGAAGATAACGCCTGCGACGTAAACGCATTGGATTCGTACGTCACCAAAATTAATTAGTAATGTGTGTGTGTGTCTGTAATAATTATGACTCAACTTTAATTTAATTACCCAAGAGCCAGCGACAGCCAGACCTAACCTACGATGAAAAGTAAAGCTCAATTTTTTTTCTTATTTTCTTCTCACTGCAGGACATTTTTGACGGTTGCTTCCCAGTGCCAGATCACCTCAAAGCCTTAATACTTTTAGTACGGGAGCCCTAGATAATTTTTTTAGGGTTCCATAGATTCGTCATGTCTGTCTGTCTGTCTGTCAGTCTGTCTGTCTGTCTGTCCGTCCGTATGTCACAGCCACTTTTCTCCGAAACTGTAAGAGCTGTACTATTAAAACTTGGTAAGTAGATGTAGTCTGTGAACCGCATTAAGATTCTGATACAAAAATAGAAAAAATATAAAAAAATTTAGAGGTCCTCATAGGTACAACTGAAATAAAAAAAATATTTTTCATCTAACCTATGCGTGTGGGGTATTTATGAATAGGTCTTCAAAAATCATATTGAGGTTACTACAGTAACTTCTAAAGTAGGGGCATGATAATTCTAAAAAAAATATATGATGTACATTACAAAAAAACTACCAACGAAAATTGGTTTGAACGAGATCTAGCAAGTAGTTTTTTTTATACGTCATAAATGGTAAACCTTAATTTAACTTTCATTAAATCAACTGAAATATAAAAATTAAAAATAAATCAAAAATCTTTTGATTTCATAGAAATAAACCTTATTGCTGCTGCGGAACCCTTCATGGGCGAGTCCAACTCACATTTGGCCGCTTTTTTTATTACTAGATTCAAGCAAATTTTTTGTGAATAGCTTCATTTTGATAAGACGAACAACTTTTTATTTGCGATAAATCTCGACAGAGATAGAAAGCATTTCATACACACAAAAATTAAGCTTTACAGTAATCAAAAATAAATTTGTTCTGGGCTCCTGTACTATTTAGGAAAGTTTAAAACTTTGGAGTTTCGGTCGCGGTAAGATACCCTCTAAATCCATAGTTACTGATTATTCTTAGATACCTCTAATTCTCTAAATGGGTCATAAACAGGTAAACTTTCTACTTTTATAAAATTACGAAACTCTGGCTGACGCTGGCTCTTACTCTATAATGAATTTTTGACAGAAAATTGGGCTTACGTCAAAAACTTTGTAATGAGCCTTCCACACGGCCGGGAAAAACACCCAACCACGGTGACCTTTGTCGGGAGTTTCTTGCTGACCGTCTAGAAGGCACTTAAGGCCATATTTGATAGCATTTTCTACTCCGTAAACCTCTGGATGATAGAGCAATAAACATGTATCTTGAGACTTGGCTGAGCTGGGCTTTGATCTATTAGTTAATCAGGCACTACCAAGGTCAGCCCATTTTATAGCCCGGCTTAACTCTGAATCAGTGATATCTATGCTGTAAGTTAATTTTTAACCGACTTGCAAAAAGGAGGAGCATTGCGACTATACAGATTGTAACAAAGTCATAATATTTTAGGGTGTGTATGAGTCCTGTGTATAGAGTTTACTGTGAAAGTAGCAGCGCTGGAGGCGCAACTTTTTTGTGATTTTTATGGGCAAGCGCTACAGCGCAGCGTTATATTGAATTTGCCCATGTACAAGCGCTGCTACTTTCTCAACGAACTCTATACAGGGGATACATAATATACACTTTAAAGCAGCCTTTCCCAAAATGGGCGATAACGCCCCCTTGTGAGCGCTGAAGGCCTAAAGGGGGGTGGTGTGGGGCCCAGAAAAAAAATAGGAGCGTTGAGTAAAGGCTTTAATTTAAAAGAAGGTGAAACAAAGGGGGAGCCAAATTTTTTTTCTCAAAGTGGGCGGTAAACAAAATAAGTTTGGGAACCCCTGCTCTAAAGTATTATCACTTTGTTTTGATACACCCTGTATATTTTATTTTCTTACTCTACTAGATTTACTCTCTATCTTACTTTACTAGATTTATGTGTTTTTGGTAAAGCAAGGTCTTTAATAAATCCATATCCATCTATACTAATATTATAAATGCGAAAGTGTGTCTGTCTGTCTGTCCGTCTGTCTGTCTGTCTGTCCGTCTGTCTGTCTGTCTGCCTGGTACCTCTTCACGCCCAAACCGCTGAACCGATTTTGATGAAATTTGGTATGGAGATACTTTGAGTCCCGGGAAAGGACATAGGATAGTTCTATCCCAGAAAAATGTACGGTTCCCGCGCGATAAACGAGTTTTTGTGCAACGGAGTTGCGGGCGTCATCTAATTATGCATATTTAAATAATAATGTAAAATTAGTAAGTAATATAAAAATTAATATTCTTTTCTTGTATTATTTTTTATTAAAGCAGCTGTCACACTTTGCAGAGAAATGAACTACGGCCAAATGAGCTACGGCCCGCGATACTAATGCGACTACCACGCTTCGCACCTCTAATATCCGATGTAACCACAGGATGTAACAGTAGTTTTATGTAATAAAAATAAATATTATTCACATACACAAAAAATTGATCGAAAATCGAAATTCGTAATCGTATCTAAAGGCAAAGTAACATTACTTCGTTGTTTAGTCGCGCGTCGCCATAACGCGCAGCATTCAATTCGAAATTCGAATACGTTCCGACGACGCAACGCGCTATCTGGCATCGATCTAATGCCTATAAACTTAATAATTACATGATATTTTACGAGAAAAGGTAATATTTCAGTAGAACTAAAAATTATATTTACTTGGCCAAAAAAAAAACAGTCCGGAATCGACGTAGTGCAATTGAGTCTAAAATACTAAGGCCCAATTTCACTAACGTCTGTTAGTGTTAACAGCTTGTTAAAATGTCATGTTTTCTCTATCATTCGTATGAAAAACGAGAGAGGTAACGTGATACTAATTCGAGCGTTAACTTTAACAGTTGTTGGTGAAATTGAGCCTATGTATTTAAAAATTGAGTTAGGTATAATAATAATTTAAATACGGTCACGCAAGTTAGCCAAAATACTTATAAATTAGAACCACCACCCTCGTAGCAAGCCAGAGCAGAATATCTGCATGCAAGCCAGAGCAGAATATCTGCATGACCGAGTAATGTAAACGAGACTTAACCCTTCTTCGAGTCAGTTCACATCGCAACGTAACGCGTTGAAGCGGTAGCATTTTATAAGCCAATCAAAACTGACCTTTATTCACTACGCAAAATACACATTAAGTAAATTGACTTGTTGCTTGCGTTGTTGAGTTGTTGAGTTATTGGTTTGTATGGCTCACCGCACCGCTTCTAACCGTTGGAATGTGAAGTGACCCTAAGTCGTGGGTACTAATAGGTAAATAAAACGGTGTCCAAGGGATTCATACTTAGTACTTAACCACATAGTCGTAAAGATGTCTGCAAATCCCGCGAAGATTGGACTAATTTATGTAATGTCAGTTTATGACCCAGGGTCCTTGGTCAGATTGCATTCGATAATTTTGACGGCGTTATAAAGTACCCAACTTTATGATGCTCTAGGTTTTTCTTTTTTTGTTTTTCTTTTCTAACTTCGTTAAAAATTAAAATACCTCACGCGCCTTCTTCAATTGTACTAGAGGTAAGAG
The DNA here is from genome assembly GCF_905147365.1 of Aricia agestis. Taxonomy (NCBI): domain Eukaryota; kingdom Metazoa; phylum Arthropoda; class Insecta; order Lepidoptera; family Lycaenidae; genus Aricia; species Aricia agestis. Next base: position 6,315,987 of record NC_056424.1, on the reverse strand, counting down.
GGTAGATGTAAATATAAGAGGACTGTTTAAAATTGTAATAAATTTTCTCGTCCATACCAATATCATGCGATATTTCTGTCTGTATTCTGTGACTTACTTCGCAACGCTGAATTGATGGAGAAAATTATGTTGTAGATATAATCTATACTTCAATAATAATATTATAAATACTATAATATTAATAATTTTATAAAGCGGTAAAGTTTGTTAGTTTGTTTGTTTGAACGCGCTAATCTCAGGAACTACTGGTCCGATTTGAAAAATTCTTTCAGTGTTAGATAGTTCATTTATCGAGGAAGGCTATAGGCTATATTTTATTACGCTAAGACTAATAGGAGCGAGGAAATAGAGGAAAATGTGGAAAAAACGGGGGGAAATTACTTGAAAGGGAACTACTGGAGCAATTTTTCTGTTATTTGGCACAGATAACAAGTAGACCACGTGAAGATCATAGGCTATTTTTTGTGGACTAATTTGTCTGTGAAATATCTAATTTACGCGGGTGAAGCCGCGTGGAACGTCTAGTACCAGGATATAAATTATTAAAAATGTACGGTTCCCATGCGATGTGCTAATTTCTGCGCAAACTCAGTTGCGGGTAGCACCTAACGGCTTATATTCGTTAAGTTTAAACTTGCAAAATATCGTTACAAACTTGGGAGCAGCACCTAAGATCTAACTAAATAACAAATCCAGCCTTATGAAAAACTAGCTGTGCCCCGCGATGTTGCCCGCGGTTTATTAATGAAAATAAATTTGTTATTTTTCCACAGTAAAAAGTAACAGTGTTAATTCAAGGTATCAAGTAACTCCATACCAAATTTTGTTGAAATCGCTCTAGCCGTTTAGTCGTGAAGAGGTAAAACATACAGACTCACAAACATTTACAAGTCACATCTGGAAATTTAAGTTCAGCTAGTACTTTTATACAGGGTGTAACAAAACTAAGTGATTACTGGAGGCTGTGTAATGTGTATGGGTCCCCGTATAGAGTTACTGTGAAAGTAGCAGCGCTGAAAGAGCAAAATTTTTGCCATTTGTTTGGGTAAAGCGCTCCAATATCAGGAATTTGTCCATAAGTATATGAAAGTTAAAAAAAAGTTACTCTATCAGCGCTGCTCCTATCACAGTAAACTCTATATAAGGGATACATACAAACCCTGAAATATTATCATTTAGTTTTGTTACATTCTGTACATTCTAGAAGTAGTTAATAATATAGATTTACGAAGAATTTATAAGCTTATTGCTGAAATATAAGTCTAGCAGCTAGCTAGTACTTGTATATTGACTACAGTCAGTCTTAAGGGCTCGGTCTAGGTTGGAAATAGCTGACCTTCGTGGAACAAAACGAAATGTGGCCAATTGGTTATCGCTCGCACGTCACCGCTCCCCCAAATAAATGAAATTTAACAGCATGAGGGAAAAATCAATACCACTATCGGCCACTACTGAACCCCACAATAAAAATTATACAACTAACCACTAGCTCAGTGTTTTCCAACCTTTGCGACCCGCGGTGCGTTGTATTGTATGACAAAATATCTTTCTAAACATGTTTAAGAATATTATATTCTATTTTTTTTAATTTTCTTAAATAGTTTTCCCGACCCCTACAGAAGCCACGGGATCCCCCTGGGGGTCGCGACCCACAGGTTGAAAAACACTGCACTACCTAGTGCAGTGTTTTTCAACCTGTGTAGTAGGACCAGCTAGATAGCGCGGAGTCGTGAAGTCGTGAAGTCGTTAGTCGTAGTCATACTCACGGGTACGGGCCGCGTCAGGTGAGCTGGAAGTGGAGCATTCTAGAGGTCGACGAACCCGCCAGACACACCGACAGACACATCCGCCATGTTGTCACAAACGTCAAATTTAAATTTGGAATCCGCGAACTGTCAAACCGGCGAAGTAGACTACTATTGGTTATCCATTACTATCTAACACTTTGTTTGTATAAAACGGTATAAAAATATTAAAAATTATGAACGATGGAAAAACTTGTAAATTAAAACGAAATATAAATATATATTAATAATAATAAAAACGTTCAAGCCGCTCTGAGTGCGAGCGCCTACTGACTTAAAATTTTTGGGTATAAAAACATGCTACAATAGCCTCCCTCAGGAACGAACCCTCTTGATACTTGCGCCGCAAACAATACGATGACTGTAGCCTCAGAGCTTAGTACGTTAAAAGCGATTAATTGTTTCCTCAATTTTACTGAAAAAACAGGGGTTTTAGAATAACTCCGAAAAAAGCTTTCAAAGCTCCGATTTTTTAAGATAGTAATATAATTTTAACTGCTTATTTCACTAATATTAACGATTACTACGCTACTTATGTTACTAATATTAACGATAATCGTTTGTTTACTTGATAGATAATAATAATTTTATAACAAAATAATTAACTAAAATCCAAATTAACACAAACTATTAAAACGTACACAACAGCTAATAAATGATTATTGATTGGTATGAAAAAAAAAAAGGTTCTTCACCCATAAGCAAAATTATTTTTCCATTCTCACATCATACAAGTTATGTCCTAGGCAACCTCGTAGGCCGTAGCGGGTTCGCGTAGCAGTTTTCGTAAGACCTTAATTGCCATTTCAAAATTCGAAATGACACTATCCACCGTAACAAAACACTACAAAATATTTAGATTTTTTTTTTCAAAATACTATTATTATTTTCCCGGAAAAGTGAAAGTATCAAGTATCAAGACTGGCGCGGCGCGGTATCACACGCGTGTGTGCGTGTGGGGGCGCGGGCGGCGCGGGGGTGAGGGGAGGGTGAATTTTTCGTTTTTCACCGACTTTTCCGTCCCGCTCTAGTTTTTCGTCTCCCTCATTTTTTCTTCGCCGGCTTTCTTCCTAGTGCCCCACCACATGTGTGCCGGGTACAGTACAAGCGAAAGTAACAGAGACTGCACCATTTCCGGTATAGATTTTTTTTATCTGATAATCTTATCGATGTGTAGTATGATATGATAGTTTTATGAAGCTCGGAAAACTTTAGGTAGTGTAAACGTGTTGTGCATTTGACGTAGATTTTGATTTGTATTGAAAAAGTTACTAAACACCCAAGTCTAAATGATAATATAAACATTAAAGTAGGTGTTTATTAACTGTAGTATATTACATATTATATTACATAATGACTATTTAAATCCAAGTGTTCAAATAACACTTTAATAAAATCTAAACACGTGGAGATACACATACTTTTGCCGGTGTGATGATGATGAGATGAATATATTTATTTTCCTAAAAATTTGTGTCTAAGCTAACTATATACACTTCGAATATCAGCTTATTAATATGACTATGGAAAATAACATATAGACTATGCACATTTATGAAATGATTTGTTGCACTACACTCAAATCTTTAGCAAACATTAATCCACTAAATTAACAACAACATCAACACTCAAACACATTATTGCTAAAAACCAAAAAATCGTACATAAAAATTACAGAATAAAACAAAAGAAACTTAATTAATTGTTTCTTGTAGTCTCTGCGATTGTTGGTTATACTGCGGGGCGCGTGCAGGCGCCGCCCGCCCCCAGCGCCTTACGGCTGTACAGGGTGCTCCCGATACACGCCATTGTTACTGTGTCAACTAGTTGTGCTAAAAAAATTAAGTATCAATTAGTGTTGATCGAAGTGTTTTCTGAATTTGAAAAGTGGAAACTTTAACGTTTTTTTTGTTATATAAAGTTTAAGTATAAGGTAAAAAATATAAGATTTTAAATCTCTATCCGGCTGCGATGCTATAGAGATTTGGCTGAGGTAAAATAGATTCGAAAGCTGTTATACAGGCCAGTGACCTAACTTTATGGTTACTTATTATTTACTTATTTATAATATTATGTCTTAGCATTGTTTTTTTTTTATTATTTTGTTTATTTAAAGATATAAAACAAATGCATATGAAATCATTTACAAAACTATAGAAAATTATAATGCGATACCGTGATGACATTAAAAACTCCACCTACGCACTTTTCACCAACATAATTATATGCCCTACATTCCTTCATGTAAATTCGAATTACTTAAATAAATAATAAAACAATAAAATAAAGCGCCACAAATCAGTCGGGGGAAGAGCGAACACCCTGTGCGGAACTAGGAAGGGGGGTAAGTACACACGCCCCGAGGGGGAGTACATGGCAAATACGCGAAAGCAATAGGACTTTTAAAAATTCTCGAGAAATATGATTTATGTGTTGACGGCAAGAACGCCTCCTTTCTCCCAAGGACGAGGCCTGATTCGATTTTTAAGCCCGCCCGGGATATTTTATAAAAAACTTTATTGTTTTCGCATTTTCCAATTTTAAATTCTCTTCGCGAATGTCATTTTGAGTTATACTATATTATGGACTATGGACAGTCTTAGATATTATTGATATATGACGATTATAAGATCTAGATACGTGTATTTATGTCAAAGAAGATCTATAATGGTAAATTATGGACCCGGGTATTAAGATACTCATAGACCATAGTGATAGTCTATATTCAAGTTAAGAAGATAGTGGATCATGCGTACGTGCGACAAATATAAACTAGTGTATTGTGTCAAGGTAGGTCACTCTAAAGTCTAAACTGTCACCATGGTTTATGAGTCATTGGTACTATGTAGGAATGATTCACTATGTTATTCTTCTCGCGAATATACTATTATATAGAATGCTGATAAGGAACCTACAAATAAGGATCTTTATTCTGATCTGGATGACATTGTCATTTTTGAAGACGTAAATGGAACAACCAGTTAACTAGCATTTTTTAACATAAAGAGAATTACTCATTTTTAGAGATTTTTTTGCATTTTTTGCTCGTTATTAATAATGGTAGCAGGTAGGCACTTGAAATACTCACAATATTCTGAATTATATTTGTACTTTAATAATCATTACATAGTATAAAACAAAGTCACTTTTTCTGTCCTCATGTCCCTTTGTTCACTTTATTCTTTAAAACTACGTAAGGGATTTTGATGCGGTTTTATTTAATAGATAGAGTGATTAAAGATGAAGGTTTATAAGTGTAATAACATTCATTAAATAGTGGAGAATTACTGTTATTTTCGAGGAGGTAATCTGATGTCGTAAATAATTACAATTTTTTTTTCGCTTACATTGCAAACGCATTCTAAACCCTACGAGAATAATCAAAATAATATACTATTATATAATTGTACACAATGAAACGGTCTACAGAAAACTTCGCGATGGTATAATATGTCTATCTCTTATGGATATCCCACAATAACATTTTTTGTCATTTACGAGTACTTTTTACTACAAATAATGGCTAATTTTCGAAAATCGCTTCGAAAATTACTTCGGCATTAATCCTTATTCAATTAATAATAATAATAATAATAAAAGCCTTTATTCAGATCTGCTTACTTACAATTTAAAGTTTCTAGACACTAAATATTAAATCATGGCTATCAAAATATTACGGTTTAAAGTGGTGCTAACTTAGATAGCAATATGTTATGATATAATTTATATCATATCATAACATACTATTACCCATCCTAAATAACAAAATTATATTTATTACTAACTATCCTAGGTATCTACTCGTAATATTTGTAATTTGCTTGATCTCTGCAGATCAGTTTGCCAGTCGGCAAAGGCCTCCTCCAATCTTTTCCATTCTTGTCTGTTCTGTGCTACTCTATGCCATGTCACTCCAGCTACTTGTCGGATATCATCATCCCATCGCCTGCCCCATTTCCTTTGTCCATCTCTGGGATACCATAGAGATACCATGTTGCTCCATCTATCTTTTTGTCTAATCATGTGGCCTGCCCACTTTCATTTTAGCCTTCTGATTTTGTTTGTTATATCTGTTACTTTCGTTCTTTTCCTGATAACATAACTGTTCAGTTTGTCTGATTTTTTTGTTCCTAGAAGGCTTCTTTCCATTGCTCGATGGCATGTTTTGAGTTTTGAAATTGTCTTCTGTGTTAAAGGCCAGGTTTGACAGCCGTATGTGAGCACAGGCAGAATACAGGAGTTGAATATTTTGCTTTTTGTTTTTGTATGTAGAGTTTTGTCTTTCATTACCTCTTTCAGGCTCCAGTATCTTTTCCATCCGTTGGTTATTCTCCTGTCTACTTCTTTGCGTATGGGTTCGATAGGTGTTATCAGTTGTCCTAGATAAGTATATTCATCAGCATATTCTATTTGTGTGTTCTGTATCTGTAAGGGATATTTCTCACTGTTTGTGATTAATTTTGTTTTCTCAGGGTTTAATTTTAGCCCTACTTTCTCGCTTTCTTTTGGTAATTCCTGTATCATTTTATTTATTTCTTGTGGAGTTTTGGCGAAGAGCGCGATGTCGTCTGCAAATCTTAGATGGGTAAGTTTTGCACCGTCTATGTTTATACCCAATTTGTCCCAGTCCAGATGCCTGAACACTGACTCCAGCACAGCTGCGAATAGCTTTGGCGACAGGGGGTCCCCTTGTCTTACGCCTCTGCGAATGCTAAATGGTTTGCTCGCCTTTTCTAGTTGGATTCTGGCTGTACTATTGTTGTAAATTTTTTTTAATATATGGATATATTTTTGTTCGACTCCTTGGCTTGCTAGTGAATTCCATAAGCTTGAATGTGATATGGAATCAAAAGCTTTACTATAATCAACAAAAGCAATATAATAGGTAAGTTGATATTCACTGAACTTTTCTAGAATTTGGCGGACCACGTGGATGTGATCGAGGACTGAGTAGCCCTTACGAAACCCAGCTTGTTCGATTGTTTGCTGCTCGTCTAATGTCCTTTCCATTCTGTTTAGTAGGATCTTAGCAAAGATTTTGTAGGTATTCGACATGAGGCTGATTGGCCTATAATTTCCTATGTCATGTTTGTCTCCTTTCTTGTGTAGTAAAATAATGTTAGATTCGGTCCATTGTTGAGGTATAATTTCGGTGACCAGTATGTCGTTAAAAAGCTCTGTCAATATAGGTATAATTGTTTCCTTGTTGTGTTTGAGGATATCATTATCTATGCCATCAGGGCCTGGTGCTTTGTCTTTTTTTAAGCTATCTATAGCATTCTCTACTTCTACTTGCAATATGTTGGGAACGTTTAGGGCCGGTGGGCTGGGGCCTGAGAGGTTGTTGCAATTGTCGGTGGTCATTATATTGCTGTCTTCCAGTGTACTGTTTTCACATCCATATAACATTTTGTAGTAATCTGTTGCAATTGACAGTATTTCAGACCTGTCGTGACATTGCTTTCTTGAGTTGTTTTTCATTTTTACGATCCAATCTTTAGAATTCTCTAATTCTTTGTAAGCTTTTTTGATGCCACCGGTTTTCAGTATATATTTTTCGATTATTTCCAGTCTGTTCCTTTTCCTATCCTTGCGCATACTCTCCTTGATTTCTTTGCTTATTTTTGTTATGAGTTTTCTCCTGTCTGAAATATTTCTTGAACAGATTAGATTGTTCCTTTGCTCCAATAGTTTAATAGTGTCAGTTGATACCCATTTTTTTTGTGTAATTCTATTGTTCGCAGTGAGTTGGAGCTGCTCTGTTATTGTGCGCTCATAATAGTTGTATTTTCCCTGAATATTTAGGTCTATGGTTTCTGACTTGAAATTATTAAATTTCTCCTTTAAAGTTCTCTGTAGCTCTTCTACTTGATGTTTTCCAAGTTTTATTTTTCCTGGTTTGATTTCCGGTCTGTGTTTTCTAGGTTCTAGTGTTTTGAGTTTAGCTCTTATAAGTCGGTGATTGGTGTTGAAATTTAGCCTGCTGATTACGTCGAAGTTTGAGAAGAAACTGGCTTTGTTAGTCAGAATGAAATCAATTTCGTTTTTTGCTCTCCCATCTGGTGACCGCCAGGTCCACATTTTACTCTTGTTTTTTCTGTATGTTGTGTTAAGAATAGTTAAGTTGTTTTCTAATGCAAAGTTAATTAGCTTTTCTCCATTCCTACTCCTAGGTTTATCACTGTATGTGAATTGTCCGATTATTCTGTCTTCCTCTGGTCGCCGGTCACCGATTTGGCCATTGAAGTCTCCCATTATTATCATATTTTTATTAGCATGTTCTTGAATAGCCTTATTGAGGTCTGAGTAGAACATGTATATTGTTTCTGTCTCTGATTGTTCTGTAGGTGAGTATACCTGTATGATTGACCAAGCATTTTTGTAGCCTGGTAATTTTATGTTCAGTGTAGATATGCGTTCTGAGATCCCGATGATTCCTTGTATGTAATTCGAAAGTTGTCTGGTGTCTCTCCTATATGGTATAGCAAGAAGTCTGGGTAGGAAATTATTCTCTCACCAATACGTCTCACTTCACTGAGGCCAATAATGTCCCACTTTAATTGTTTTAAAGCATATGTAAATTCTTGCAGATTTTCGTCATTTTTAAGAGTAAGCAAATTTAGAGCAGTAATATATAATCTCTGTTTTTCAATCTTTATTGTTGTTGGAGGGTCGTGGTCGCTATCTCCCGCGGTGACCAGCCGTGGTGGGAGAGGTTTGTTGTACTGTTGTGACTTTGATATATTGTGAGGAGTTGCCTCCGCTTCCTGTTTGTTGTGTCCGTTGTTAATTTCTGTAGGTGTTTTTATCCGAGAAGGAGTAGGATCTCTCCCGCATGTATTGGAATGCATCAATTTGGTTGGCTTCTTTCTGAAAGTTGTTGTTCTTGGTGGTTTTAGGCACCTTTGAAGTTGCAGCGTTCTGACTTTTGGGGCTAGGTGTGTCAGCCCTCTTCCTTTTTTCGTTTTCTGTTTTGTTACTGTTCTGAATCCTGGATTCTTTTCTTTTTTGTAAGATTTCTTTGGGTAGGTCATGGGTGATGTAAGCAGTAGACTTTAATTTTCTTTTGTTTTTCATAATTTGTGCTTTTCTTTGTTGCGTAGTACTCGTAGTTGTGAGTAAAATTGGTCTAATTTTCTTGTTATTCTCGTCTTTTTTTCCGAGACGCAATAACCTGTCTATCTCTCCTAGTTCCATTTTTACGTCAATCTCGTTGAGCGTGGAAATAACAAGAGAGCTCAATGTTTCATTGTTTTCCATTTCGGTTTCTGGAATCCCATGGATAATTAAGTTTTTTCTTTTGTTGTGAATTTCAAAGTTTAATATTTTGCTGTTGAGAATGTCGACTTCCCTTTGAAGTCTCTCGTTTTCATCGATTAATGGTTTTATCTTGTCATCAATCTTTTGTAGCACAGCAGAAGTAAGATTTTCGGTTATTTTGACCGCTTGTAAGTTTAATTGTTCGGTCATTTTCACAAGTAATATTGACATTTCGGATGACAGTTTGGTTGTCATTGTTCAAGTCACTTGACAGCTTACTTTTTTCTATTTCTTTGAAGGTTTATGATAGACCGTAGAGTAAGTGTCTTGTTTATGGCTTTGTGGTTATATACTGTGCAGTGTGCTCTATGGATTTTACGGATATGCGTTTCGTTTCAGTAGGTTGTCAACACTGTTTAGATGGTATATTATCTTTGCTTTGTTACTTCGAAGAGATGTAAAATGGCCGCTCGAATTCGGCGATGCAATGTTTCTCTCACTGTTTTTGTCCTTTCACTGATTAATATCTTGATGTTTTGTAGCACATTTGTATTGGAGACTTGGTGATCGGCACTTTGCACTAAGATTTTTAGTTTTTTTTTAGCACTTTTTGATTTATTTCACGGGAGCGTTCACAAAGCGTCTAATCTTTATTACACCGGAAGCGGAAGCTTATTCAATTAAATACTTTAAAATACATTGTAATTTAATATAGATCTATACAATGGCCCTTTACAGCATATGATTTAAATGAATATTTTCGAAGATATTACAGATTTAAAAATTGCAGGACGTAGCTTTTGCGGCGGTACCGGTCATCGATCTGGTCGAGTCCGACTCGCACTTGGCCGATTTTTTCCCTTTTATATTGAACAAACCTTGTAAGTTGTAACTTACCTGCTTCATCCACTATTGTCTTCGATTGGACATGGATGAGAAGCAGCTGTCACTAAAATGACATCACGACTTCGGCTTGCAAAATGATACTTGGATGGCCAATTTTGCTGTTTGACTTCACACTGTCAATACAGTGTGAATGTCAGACAGCTGTCTCCCAAGTGACACTTTACAGGTGATGCCAAAACATGATTGTAGGGTTGCATTTGATTTGATAAGGACCTGTTTCACCACATCCTGATAAGTGCCGAATAGGCTATCCACCACTTAACTTGACAGATGAAGTATGGCGATCTGTCAAAATAGTTGTGAATAGCCTATTCGGCACTTTATCAGAAAGTGGTGAAACAAGCCCTAAGTTTTTTAATTTTTAATTTTAAAATTGTTTCTACAATAAGATGAGATTTTTATCCAGGAACATTCCATACCCTAGATTTACGCACTACCTAGCTATCCTAGTACGACAGTAGTCAACGTTTTGCCAATAAATTATTATTATTTATTGGCAAAACGTTGACTACTGTCTACTTTATTAATACTTAGTGCTTTTTCGTTATCTGATAATTCGTAAAAATAATTCTTTTAGGAACTAATTTTTTTCATTGTAACAAAAGAATACCATTAATATATTATTTACTAGACGTTGAATCAGATGGTTTAAACTTTAAAATGGATTAGGTATTTTTATTATATTATTATGAATCAGTTATTTATCCACGACCGAAATCCATATTTTTTATGCTTTTGCCAATTAATCACTATAAAAACTAGGTCCGCTAATCAAAGAAAAAAAAAAGATACATACAGCAGAACGTATTACCTCCTCCTTTTTGGAAGTCGGTCAAAAAAGAAACTAACGCTACGGAAATTTCGTAGCAGTTGCTACGAAATTTCGTAGAGGCAGTTTAAGTATTAAAAACTAAATGACCCGGTGAACTTTTTTCTTCTTTTTACGCTTCAAATTATCTTTTGGTTCACGTATATTAATACGTGAACCAAAAACTTTGTATCCCTTTTGACGAAAAATGGGTAAACGTAGGTGCATGAAATTTTGCACAGTTATAGTTTATACGGTGAAGGAGTGCATCGAGATAATATTATTTTGAAATTATGCTTTTATATTAAATTTTTTTAACAAATAAAACATTACACACACTACAACACACACACTAGGAAAAATGACAGATTTTTGAGTGACAAGCCCATACATACGAATTATACTCTTTCATTTATGGTTGAAGTCTGTTGACAACAAGGTGACAAATTGAAAATGGATTATTGTTTTTTTTATTGAATCAATGCTTACATGGCCAGTCTGTGATCAGTTGAGTCCCAGAGACAACATGGCCAGTCTGTGATCAGTTGAGTCCCAGAGACAAGAGTTACAAAAATATGATAAAGTCAATAATTTTTTTACAAATTATAGGTAGTAGTACTAATGTCGTTGGAACTACTTAGGTCTAATTTCGACCATTGGGCGATCTCTAGTTTAAATAATATTCCTAAATTAATAAACAAATAACATGTGGTACGGTTTCGTAGCACTCGCTACGAAATGTCGTAGAGGCTCGTAGAGGCTAGAGCGTCAAAAGGGAAGGTTGAATATACGAATCAGCCGAACATACAATCTCCTCTTTTTTGGAAGTCGGTTAAAAGTTTTATAAACCATATCTATATATATAAAAATGGATTTTCAAATGTGTTAGTCGCGCTGAAACTCGAAAACGGCCGAACGGATTGGGCTGATTTTAGTCTTAAAATATTCGTAGAAGTCCAGGGAAGGTTTTAAAGTGACACGAAGTTCACCGGGACAGCTAGTTTTGTATAAAATTGTTAGTAGCTATCACGGTTATTTAAATATTTTTTTGATACAAACACCGTGTTTGTAAGTGGGCCCTACACGATCAATTTAATGTGCAGTATCATTGAACAATATAACTGAACAATTTATTTGAGTTTAAATGTGGTCGCAGACAGTCACTTTTTCGCCATTTACAATAATTATATATGGCATGAATGGAAAAATTACATTTTTATGGAGTATTGATGGAATAATGACATTTAGAATTTTATGAAAACCTACCCTCGTGGCGCGTGATGTGCCCTAATTTTATCACGAGTTTAAAGGTTATTCGTATAAAGGCGCCCTATACTGCACCCTCATAATATCTTGGTAGGCATTTTATTGTCATTATTAAACCATTTGGTAGTAGACTACCAAACGTTGAATGAACTAAAATTGAATTTATGTACTTACTTACCTGAAATAATTCATACATAAATGCAATTTTAGTTTAGATATTTTCTATTATAATATCAAAGACGAATCTTAATACTTATTAGTAGACTATACTTGTACTTAGTAGCCAATAGGACTCAAATCGTAACATATAACCATTTTGACATTAGCACTGCTTATTCACTGTAATTCGGCGTTCATTGAGAGAGGCCTATGTCCAGCAGTGGACGACTATAGGCTGATATGATGATGATTATGATGATTCACTGTAAACTTCACGGGAGTAAAAAAATCATATTATTACTAGGCTTTGTCTTTTAGATCCATACCTCACCAGGATGCCATGGCGACGTGGCCAGTGACGTTACCATTGGCTACGTCTGGCGTCTCTACGTCGCCGCAAAGCGATGTTTTTCCTTAATTCTATGAAGATTTAAGAAAATACCTTGAAATGTTCAATTATCTGAGGGTACCACTAAAATCAGCGACTGATTGAGTGACGGAGCATACAAAGACGTGCAAACAACTGGCAACGTCAACAATCGCCGCATGCGGAGCGGTCGACTCTGGCTACGCTGGCTACTTGGATTCGTCTCCGTAGTCCAGTGGTTAAGAGCGTGGCTCTTGATTCGGAGGTGGTCGTTAGTTCGATTCCCGCGTTGGAATGTGTTATTTCCAAGTTTGGTTAGGACAATGCGGCTGATCACCTGATTGTCTGACAAGTAAGATGATCCATGCGTCAGATGGGCATGTAAAAAGTCGGTCCTGCGCCTGATCTCTCGCCGGTCGTGTCGGTCTTCCGTCCCACTGGGTTATGAGAGTAAAGGAATAGAGAGTGCTCTTGTGTACTGCGCACACACTTGGGCACTATAAAATTACTGCTGAGTCCTGCGTACCTGGCCTGGTTTCAATGAAACCGACCACTGTCACCGAAACCGGTGTGGGGGGTATTATATTATAACGTCGCCAGTTGGTCGCCAGTAATTTTTCCGGAAATGTATGCGAAATGATCTCAATGATCTTAATTGCACAGACAACACCTTGTGTACGCTATTTAGAATTTTAATGACATAGTGATAAGGTCGAATAGTATACTTTTTGTGTACAGCACATGTTGACTATTTTGTATTTAATTTCAGCGTTCTAAGAAAAAATCTAGCTCTCTTAATCATGTATGACTCACTGCCATTGAAACAATGTAGACATGACACTACCGTAAAGTAAAAATTAAAATATCTACTGTCAAATCGTACAATTTTCCAATCCTGTGCTATATTATTAGTATCTCCATGTTGAATTATATCCAAACGGGCTTAGCACAACAGATTTGCTATGTATTAGTCGGAATAAAAGACACTACGGACGTATAGAAAAACGATTAGTAATGCGTCATTATAATTTATCAAGTTGGTAATCGCGTTACTATCTAAAAGAGGAGTTTTTGTCACAAAACACGGCGGTCTCAGAGAATCGGGATGGTATGCCGTGTGCGTGTTCCTTGTAAATATTTTTCACTTTTGTATGGGGAAACTCGTGACGCTCGGGCCCTTGCCCATACAAAAGTGCAAAAAAACATTTTTGTCTTTCAGCGCTGCTACTTTCACAGTGAACTCTCTACAAGAAACACGTAAACACCCTAAAGTATTATCACTTATTTTTGTTACACACTGTAGTTTGTTGTGAGTTGTGATACAATATCACAAATTGACGGTTTTGTATAAATGCATGCTTAGTACCTTCATAATTCATACCAAACTGACTTGGGGGAGTAGTTTTGCCGCACAAATATTTATTAGTTATAAAGAAAACTTTATATTAAAGATAACCCTTCTCCCTTGATTTAGGGCATACCTTTTCTATATTTAATAAAGTTCATTTCGTTCCTTTATTTTTTTCGCAGCGTTTTCCTTAAAATATGTGAATGGAAAATACATTACTTTAAGTTGAAGTCACCGTGGCGGTTCACAGTTATTCTGCCTCGCAGTTCATATGAAAGTGGGATTTACATAGTTAGGATAAAGGTTGCTATAAAGGTAAAATAAACGCGAATATACTGTAAAATATCTACGCGAAAATGGCCAAGTTTTGCGAAAGTTTTGGCAGAAAAATATAAATGCTTTCCGCTAGAATTTATATCTGCTATCCGTTTTGGTAGTTTGTGCATTTCATAATGCATGGTTTTTCAGAGAGATTTTAGTACTTTCTGTACATAATTATTGACAAATAAAATGTATTTTACATGTCATGCCCAGTCATGCCTAACGCTAATTCTTCAAGCCCCATAAGAGCGGTGATCGCGAAAACAATAGAATACAAAAGCATTTCCTGGAATCCGCGATCGAAGTATTAAAGTACCCAAGCTATATTTAAAAAGAGTATCGGCAATAGGGATGATGACAAGGTCAAAGATTAGCGAATTTTGTTAATAAAATAAAGAAATCACGGTGAAAAATAAGTGTTCCCAAAATTACAGCTCGATAGCATTTTTATTTTTTTTGTTATGCGCCTTCAAAGTTAGATAATCCAGTCGATTTTTTTTTTCAATTAAATTTCTTAATATTTGTATACCAATCGATAACTTACATAATTAAAAGCAACTTTTGTTATGAAACCACTTTCATAAACGCAATATTTAATATACCTTTCGAACAAAGTTCTCCCCCGATGCGTACAAACTACGAAAGAGTGACGTCAGTCTTTCGTAGCACTTTGTATTTGTTTCGAGTAGGGGATTTATGTGTAGTGTGTCCCTTGATCAGTTTCGCTGGTTTTCCGCTAGATGGCACCACATGTCCGTATACCTGTACCGTAACACTATCATGTTGTTAGTATCAATTTTAAGATGGCTTTGTAGCAGATAAAACAAGTTAACTTAAGTAGAAAAAATGGTATACACTGTTGTTTTCAAATAGCATTTATTTAGTCAAACATAAACGTGACGGACACTACATGCAAAAAGAAGTCGTTTCCGAGAGTGTTTGTAAACACCAATAATCTTCCTCTCTGTGTGCTAAATAACTCTAATTTGTATTTTTATCGAATGTGCATGAAACAAACTATTATAAAATGGTTACCTATAACCTGTAAGTTATTTAAAAAAATATTTATTAGCAAAAGAAATTGTGACCGACACTACAGCCCAAAACGTGACCGACACTACACTCACTTTGTGCAGGTAAAAGTCGGTAGTTTTACATTAAATTTTATAATTTATGTATCTCAGCACGTACAGTACGAACTCTAAAAGTATATAAAAGCTAATCAGTAATTAGTTAATTCATTAAAATGCTTTTTTTGAACTTAAACGTCACAAAAACGAAATCACTAATAATTAGTCAAAAAATAACTCAACACGAAATTTTCTCAAAAACTATTAACATAATAACTCAAGAGGCAGCGATAAGCAGACTTTCGTCATTTTTTTAAGCTAAAAATTTTCCATTATATGAGCCCTATAGAGGTAAGAACGACCAGACACTATGGAGTTTCGGTCGCTATTACTTTAGAAGGTTTCCAGTTCTGCAGGTCTATCTTACGTTCACTAAAGTTTGAAAATCAATAATTTTATCTTATTTTCTTGCGATATCTGTAATAATCTCATATCCTACTGCAGGATTTTTGTGACAATTGCTTTCCATTTCCAGACATCGCAAAATTTGGATTTTATTTGACTTTGAGGTGGTCTGGCAGGTTCTTAAAATAGTAATTTAGCTTTCTGCTTCTCTCTCTGCTTTCTATAGCTGTTTTTGCCATCTATCAGCAAAAACAACAAACAAAACGCTACTTTTGGGCGTGATCGACTCTATAATGTGACTGACACTACAAAAATATTTTTTAGAGTGTAGGTGCTATAAAAAAAGATTACATATTTTTAATGCCGGTATCATTTGAGTAACGCCGTCATGTAGGAAAGTTTCTAATTTTGTTGATGTAAAAGTAATTTGACTGTAGTTATAGACAAAAGTAATGATTTTTATGTGACCGACACTACAACTCGACACTGTGATCTTACAAGCCTATTATATCTTTATAAAAATGAATTTTCTCGAATCTCAAAAGCGATACCGGTATTTAATTGTTTGAACAATCAGTGTGTAACAATGATAATAATAATAATAATAATAATAATAATAATCATTTTATTTTCAGATTAACATCCATAGTATTTTTTTAAGTCATTACGTTACCAAACATTATCAGAACATTATACAAATCATCACTTCAAATGTTTTTAATTTTACGGTTCACATTAAAATTATGACAAAACCTATCCTATTTTTAGTCCCATTAAGATTTTCATCCATTTATCTTCAACAAATCAGTTATTTATCGACAGATATTATCGACAGTCAAATCTTGCATATATCATTTGCAGGATGCTGTTGCTGCTTTCACGTAAGCGCTGACGCATAGACGCTACTTTTTTGCGAATAATCGCATAAAAATCGTCCGTACGTGCTTCACAAAACATTGAAGAAGCACTACAGAAGCGAGGCAGCCGCAACAACACCCTGAAAATGTCATTATACTGTACACGAAGGGCACTGGTTGTCCGACGCCGATGACGAAACACTCAAACAGAGATGAAATACTCAAACCAGATATGTCACTACCGCGCGCGTTGTGAAGCTTCAAATACGGCCCAATTGGGCCGTCTGTTGTTTAATCTGAAACGGCGCAGTCACGAACGTGCCGCGTCTTGTCTTACCTAAATAAATTGAAAATGACGTCGTGCGTGTTTCGAAAATGTACCAATTATGACTCAAAAGTAAACAAAACACGTGGAATCTCTTACCACATGTCTTGATTGCAATAAATACCTCGATTATTTACATTTTCAATTATTTTTTCGAACAATCTGGAAAAAATCGAATTTTCGTCATAAAGCGAAAGAAGAAAGAGACAGCGATACGATTCGACGTTTAAAAATAGAACTGTCTCTTTTATGTAAATAGTTTTTCGTATCTTATGTTTCACTTATCTGTCAAATTTGTCAATGTCTGCAATTTTGAATTTGAAAATTGTTCGGAAAATAGTATGGACGTAACATATCTGTATAAGTATCGAATATCATTGGTGTGTAACAAAATATGACAAGAATTTAAAATACATAACGTGAAAACTAAGTCAGAACTTCATCACACAAAACCACACTCAGCCGAGCTCACGACATCATCTCATAAATGGCAGCTTTGCTAAAAAAGTAATGCTTAGAAATTGTTGCTTCTATAAAATCTTAATAGTGCCATGATGTGGTGACTATAATTAAGTATTTTTAATACCAAAATCTGGTATTAATTTTCTTAGTTTATGGTAGACTTTTACATGGAACTGCCCGTATACTTAATATATTTTAGACGCGCAAATAATGTTTTAGAATTCAAATTTTTCAAATTTCGAACAAAACACACTCGCAATGTCGCCATCATTAATATTAATAACTTTGGCGCCAACGTTATTAATATTAATAACGTCCCAATTATACGTGGGAGAGCCATGCTTCGGCACGAATGGGCCGGCTCGACCGGATAAATACCACGTTCTCACAGAAAACCGGCGTGAAACGGCGCTTGCGCTGTGTTTCGCCGAGTGAGTGAGTTTACCGGAGGCCCAATCCCCTAACCCCTACCCTATTCCCTTCCCTACCCTCAACTTTTTCCTTCCCTTCCCTTACCTACCCTCCCCTATTACCCTATTCCCTCTTAAAAGGGCGGCAACGCACTTGCAGCTCTTTTGATGCTACGAGTGTCCATGGGCGACGGAAGTTGCTTTCCATCAGGTGACCCGTTTGCTCGTTTGCCCCCTTATTTCATAAAAAAAAAAAAAAAAAAAAAAAAACGTGATTGTCATGTTGACTTTTTTGCTTCACTCCGTTGAACGCATATCAAATTTAAAATTCGCTTGAAATGTACCTATATTACCTATAAAACACGTCCAAATTCTGCGATTATTTTGTTTTATAAACTGGTAAAACAGGACATGTATAAAAAGGACGATTTTCTTATTATTTAGAATATTTACTTTTGTAGAATATTTACTTAATAAATTATTAAATAAGTTGATAAAAGAAACAAGTATCTATAACTGTACGAATATATTATGTAGAGTTGGAATCAATCAAAACTTAAGGCGATCCCAGTTCGCTGATTCTGGGAAAAGACTGATTTTAACTGTTCTGAGGATTTTAAGCTTCCAGTCTGAAGAAATTTTGTGGAATTCTCTTACACCAACATTGATGTAGACTCGAAAAGGAACAAAGTAACAAAATAACCGAACAGAATATTGACAAATCTTGAATCTATACTTCTATACTAATATTATAATTCTGCAGAGTTTGTTTGTTTGAACGCGCTAATCTCAAGAACTACTGGTCCGATTTGAAAAATTCTTTTATTGTTGAATAGTCCATTTATCAAGGAAGGTTATAGGCTACATTTTATCACGCTAAGACTAATAGGAACGAAGAAATCGAGGAAAATGTGGTAAAAACGGGGGAAATTAAAACTCAGGAATTTCTGGTCCGATTTGAAAAATTCTTTCAGTATTAGATATCCTATTTATCGAGAAAGTCTACAGGCTATATTTTATCACGCTAAGACTGATAAAAGCGAAGAAATAGAGGAAAATGTGGAAAAATGTGGGAAATTATATGAAAGGGCTTATTTGAACGCGCTAATCCCAGGAACTACTGGTCTGATTTGAAAAATTCTTTGATTATTAGATATCCAATTTATCGAGAAAGTCTAAAGGCTATATTTTATCACGCTAAGACTGATATAAGCGAAGAAATAGAGGAAAATGTGGAAAAAACGGGGGGAAATTATTTGAAAGGGCTTATTTGAACGCGCTATTCTCAGGAACTACTGGTCCGATTTGAAAAATTCTTTCAGTGTTAGATACTCTATTTATCGAGGAAGGCTATAGGCTATATTTTATTACGTTAAGACTAAGAGGAGCGAAGAAATAGATGAAAATGTGGAAAAAACGGGGGAAATTATTTGAAAGGGCTTATTTGAACGCGCTAATCTCAGGAACTACCAGTCCGATTTGGAAAATTCTTTTAGTTTTAGATAGCCCATTTATCGAGGAAGGCTATAAATTTGATTTTATCACGATAAGACTAACAGGAGCGAAGAAATAGAGGAAAATGTGGAAAAAAGGGGGAAATTATTTGAAAGGGCTTATCTCACGAACTACTACAGCATTTTTTCTGTTATTTGGGTGAGTTGATGAGTGAGTGATAAGTTAGACCACATGAAGGTTCATAGGCTTTTTTGTGTACTAATTTGTCTATAAAATCTAGGCAAAGCCGCGCGGAACGTCATCATAAAAATACACTTCAAATTCGAACATCTCGTAATTTTTAATGACAACGATATGATTTTTTTACAAAAAGGATAGCTTTTTTATAGTTCTAACAAAATAACCGAATAGTTTTTTTTATAAATGATTCGGTCATTGGAAAATAAAATAAAATGTATAATTTTCCTCCTATTTCACCCTATCAAAGACGCGGCGAGGGTCGTAACCGCCACTGTACAAGGCGCGCTGATACGAATGTTATTTTAATGTCCTTTACGTCGATATTCGTACTGACATACATCGACCTGCTAATTTTAAGGACCACCTGGCCTCAAGCACAGAATAGATAATAGTACAAGTACTTACCTTAAGATTCTTTTTCAAATGCAATTTAAAAATATACTCATGAAGCGAATAAAAATACTTTTATTTTCAGGCACGCCATAATAAATTATTGGCTAAATTCGATTTATTACCCTATTCCCTCCTCAAAGGCCGGCAACGCACCTGCAGCTCTTCTGATGCTGCGAGTGTCCATGGGCGACGGAAGTTGCTTTCCATCAGGACCCGTTTGCTCGTTTGCCCCCTTATTTCATTAAAAAAAACCGATCGTGGATATGATGATACTTTGACATAGAAGAAAAATGTACGGTTCCCGTACGTATCCTTAAGAAGTTACTTTGGGCCCAACAAAATGCGAGTAACATCTAGAAAAAAATAAAGTGAAAGGAATAAAATTTAGTAATATTGGAATATTGTATTATGTAATATGAGAATAAAATGTTTTATTAATCTTGAAATCCAAAAATGTACTCGTGGGAAACTATTTGCAATCCATAGATAGTAAAAGACGAAAATATTGTGAGGCCACTAAATCAGCGGGCGGATTAGAATTTTATAAGAATTCCTGTTAAAAAACTTTTTTTATATGAAAACTTCTTTAGGCGTATTGGGATTATCTGTAAAAGAAAATAAACTTGCAATACTGTTAGTTGTTATCTGCGATACCGTACTGTTAGTTATTCAATAGTCAATAGTCAATAGTATTTATTCCATTATTTGCAATATACAAAATTTGGACATGTCAAGATCATAAAATAAAATGAAAAAAAAAACAATAAAATACAAAATAAATATACAAAATTATAAAAATGACAAAATTATTATTATAAAACATCAGGTCAATTTTAAAATAAAAAAAAAATATATAATTAAGTACCTAATAAAAAAATATAAATAATTCGTTATAATAATAAAAAATGTCAAAATTTAACATCCCAAGCATTTTTATCCTGTACATAATCTGAGATTTTATAATAGGCCTTTTCTTGGAGTTGTCTTTTTATTATTCTTTTGAATTTATTTAGTGAGAGTTGTTGTAGTTCTTTTGGTATTTTATTATATAAACGTATACATTGCCCCTTAAAAGAAACATTGACCTTATGAAGTCTAAAAGTAGGAACCGCCAGTTTGTATCTATATCTAGTATTTATATTATGAGTGTCACTTTTTTTAGGAAAAATCATAATAATTTTATGGGTGTACATTAGTACTTCAAAAATATATTGACATGGCAATGTCAATATATTGATAGCTTTGAATTTTTCACGCAAGGATTCTCTGGGGCTCATCCTATAGATAGCACGAATCGCTCTCTTCTGCAGCACGAAAATAGAGTTTAAACGTCCTTCACCAGCACTTCCCCACAGGATTATGCCATATGACATAATGCTATGGAAATAGCTGAAGTAAACCAGTCTAGAAGTGGCTTCATCAGTGATGTAGCGCACTTTCTTAACAGCAAATGCCGCGGAACTAAGTTTTTTTGAGAGACTATCTATGTGTTGATCCCATTGAAGCTTGCTATCTAAAGTGACACCTAGAAACACTGTTGATTCAATGGAATCCAAAGTTTGGCCTTTCACTTTAATATCTGTTGTTGTTTTTTTAACGTTAGGTAGAGAAAATCTTATACATTTTGTTTTGCGTTCATTAAGCAATAAATTGTTCGAATTAAACCAATGGACAACATTCGTGATTGCATTATTTATTTTATCAAAATTTGGAGCCCGCCGGTTAAGTTTAAATACGAGTGATGTGTCGTCAGCAAATAGAACAATTTCATTATCATTTATGATATAGGGCAGATCATTAATATATATTAAAAAAAGATAAGGGCCGAGAATAGATCCTTGTGGCACACCAATTGAAACCGAGGCCCCTGAAGATCGCTTGCCATTCACATCGACTCTCTGGACTCTGTCGCTCAGATATGATCTCAATAGATCCAAAGCTTTGTCTCTAATTCCGTAATGATGCAACTTTCTTATTAATGTCCCATGATGTACGCAGTCGAACGCTTTAGACAAGTCACAAAAGATTGCCAGGGCGTCATATGACTCCTCCCACGTTTCATAAATGTACGATAGTAATTCAATACTAGCGTCAGCAGTAGATTTTCCATTGGTAAAGCCAAATTGTTTCCGATGTAATAATTTATTTGCATTAAAATGAGATATTAATTGATTAAATATTATTTTTTCAAAGATTTTACTGAATACAGGTAAAACTGATATAGGTCTGAAGTTATTGGGATCAGTTGATTCACCAGATTTGAAAAGTGGAATTAGTTTGCTGCATTTCATCAAGTCTGGAATTATGTTTAGAGCATAAGAACAACCAAATCTAACAATAGTTTATTTTGGGACATCAAAAATAAAAGTCGAGTCCAGCTCCTATACAAATTTGGCCATGATTCTTTATCCCTCGAAATGGAAACGTATCCAGTGCCCAGCCATTTTCGCTACATATAACACAGTTAAATTATTTTATCTACTTAAAAATAGTGTATCTACTTTTAGTGACTACACTATTTCTAGCACGACAACCATGTTTGTCTACACTCTTGAATTTTTTTTTTTTACTTTTTCTTCGCCCGCTCGTCTCGTGGCCGCACAACTTCCCCATAAGCGCCACCCTGCCCGTCCCCAGACGCTTATTTCGCTCGCTTTAAAATATATTCCCTCTGCCCCACATTTCCCGATAACCCCCACCCCCACTCCCCATTTAGGAATATTAAAAAAATTTCACGTTCCTCTATTTTAATTTCACTATAATACATTTTTACGACGTATAATGTAGCAATTATATTACCATACAATGTTTCCGAATTAAAATTTAGTTCTTTTAGGCTTAAACTGAAAATAGGTCAATGCGATATTAAGGGAATATTAAATAATAATAATAGATGTTGTTTGCTATTCTATTCGATTTTAACAATTGAAATAAATATGCTCTTTATAAAGCTATAAATAATATACTTATAGTTATATTTAGTACTGATTAAAAAGTAGAGCAGTGAAGGACACTTAGTTTACTCTGTTCAGATTCTCTTACGTTGGGTTGCACCAACTAACTTTAACTATAACTGTAACTTTAACTATAACTTTAACTACAATGCAAAATGTCAAATATTTGGTTAAAGTTAAAAATGGACGCCATCAAGACGCCATATTTAACCATAACCATAGAGCTCGACAAGATTTTAAATGCACGTGGCGAAAAAAGGAACTAACGCTGTCATCATACAAAAACGCCATTTTTGACAGTTCTCCTTTACGTGCAGCGGCCCCACCCAAGTTCATTTATAACCTTGTTGGACCAGCTGTCATCTGTCAATTTCTCCGGTCAAAGTTAAAGTTAAATTTAGCCTTAACTATAACCATAACTTTAACTTTAACCACGCCTCTGGTGCAACCCAACCTTAGAAAGTAAATAAATAACTAAAGTTACATTACTATGTAATAAAATACAGTAAAACGTACAGTAAAAAATATATTAGGTAATGGTATGTGCTAACAAGTCTCAATTTAGAAAATGTTCATTTATGTAGAATTATGATGAGCATCGTTTATAAATAGAGTCACGGTCATGTACCTGTGTCCTGTACCTTTATTGATAAAAAGAGATTTTATTTTAATTCATTTTGTAAACTTAATGTAAACGAAAATAAGTGATAATACTTTAGGGTGTGTTCCTTGTAGAGAGTTCACTGTGAAAGTAGCAGCGCTGAAAGACGATATTTTTTTACTTTTGTATGGGTAAGGGCCCGTGCGGCGTCACGAGTTTCCCCGTACAAAAGTGAAAAAAAATGTTGGTCTTTCAGCGCTGCTACTTACACAGTGAACTCTCTACAAGGAACACGTACACACCCTAAAGTATTATCACTTGTTTTTGTTACACACTGTATAATGCAGAATGCTACTATTTTGATCACCTATAGAGTGTTAGAAAACAAAGTGATAGTGTATGAGTCCCCTGTATAGAGGTCACCGTGAAAGTAGCAGCGCAGAAAGAGCATTTTTTGTTTGTACCTCGTAGAAAAGAGTAAGTGAAAATCAATGACGATCTTATACGAATGAGTTTCTTATACGAATCACAAAAAAAATAGCTCTTACAGCGCTGCTACTTTTGTCTTTTACGGTGACCATTTAAGGGACACAATACACCCCAAAGTAGGGGTACCCTCCATATCAGTTAGTTTTGTTACACCCTATATAATAATGAAATAGAATAGCACACTGGCGTATGGAGGATTTAAACTTGGTGGACTTTCAGATCAAAATGAATTGATTCGTTCAAAACAAACGATTGATTTATTATTATCATTTTTGTTGTCAACTTATGGCTTTTAGACTACGGCTTTAGGCAAACTTTTCAATCTTATAATTTAAATTATTTTTCTATGTGGTTTATTATCATTTTTAAAGGGTATTAATTATAAAAAAAAATTAAACAAAACATATTCGTAATCAGAAAATGTAGTATAATCGTACCCCAACATTATCGGAAGTGGTCTTATTACACCCTGTATAGCACGTATTTTCTGATCAGTTGTAAGTGTTAGAATGACTTTTAATTATTTGGATTTATATCTGCATAGTAAAAAAAATTACGCCTGAAATGCCTTTTAAAATTAGGAAGTGAAAATCTTGGCTCGTGAAGGTCGTGGGTTCGATTTCAGTATTATTAAAGCAGCATAGAATATTGTGTGTAAGTTTCGTTAGATCCTCATCTGATTGTCAGACATCTGTCAAATAAGCCTATTCGGCACCTTATCAGGAAGTGGTGAAACAGGCCCTATTGTTGCCACTTCCCCCACGACATCTATAGGTACTTCGTTTCAATTGATTTTAAACTACATGTAAACAAAACTCACTATGAGCAGCCATAATGCCACCAACTTAAGTGTCTTGTAAGTTTTAACCCGCTATAAAGAAATATAATGGCACACCAATATGACCGTTCAATGTTTGTTTACATTTTTCACCAAAATAGATTGAAACGTTGTACTATAGCTGTAGATGTTTAAAACAAATGGAATAAGAGCGGAGTGATCTACACATATATTTGTTAAACTATCGCCCCCCGGCACCCCCCCGCGGCTCCCCGCGCCCCCACCCCACCGTGCGGCGGTGTGCGTACAAATATTCTTACCCTACTGCGCCTCCCCCGCTTTCACGGTTCTAATTTTTGGGGAATTTGGGGCATATTCGTAAATATGAAATGGAAAAAATATTTCGCGGCTAATGCGATTTCGAACCTTATTACGTAGGCGCAGAGTCGATTTTATGTTAGCGGGTAGTTGGAAAAAAATTACTTCATATGTCGTCCTTAAGACGGAGCGCCTCGCACTACGTATGTGTGTTCCGGACTAAAACGAATGGAGTCGATATTATGATATATATTTATTTTAATAAATTAAATGGTATTTATTGTTATTGATGTTTACCATTCTGGTATTGTGTGAAATATTTTATAAGTCTCATGTGGAAGTTGTTATGTAACAGTAATATTATGAACCTGGGGGGTGAGCCAAAATCTTTTAATTTTCGCTTCGTTATAGAATCGCCGATGAAAATGTATGGAATTGACATTAATATGACGTTGACGTTCGACTCGTCTAATGTCAATTCCATACATTACAGCTCTTTTTGATCGGCGATTCTATAACGAAGTGAAAACGAAAAAGTTTCGGCTAAATGGCCTGATGAATTGTTGTCTAATAATATTATACTTTTGAAGCTACGTCTTATTTTCCGCAAGATCTCGGGCATTTATTCTCGGGAATCAAAAAGAAATGGGTTCGCTCCGCAACTGTAAGTTTTATCAAAATCGGTTTAGTATAATTTGAGAGACAGGGTTTTTTTTCTTAATTACGTACAATTAAATTAAATTCAAGTCGGTTTTATATTTTTAAAATATTATTATTGACTATAATAATTTTTCACTAGCTGGTCACACTATTTTGTACAAATTTACTTTAAAACGTGAAGTTTTGTCTAGCCTTCATGAAAAACTAATAATAATAATAATAAGAGAAATACATTCCACTTGCAGATGAAATCAGACAAATGTGGCACCAAGAAGTTGTTCCATCCATCATCATAGATACATGCTCATTAGTCCGCCGTTTTCTAAACCCATCTTCATCTTTCCCTATGAACGAATCGTAACACATCTTTCACATGTATCAGGAATCAGGATACTTGGCTTATGCCCGTACCTGAGTCATTTTCCCGGCAAACAGCCGAGACTACTGTCTCTTTTACATAATAATAATAATATAACTCTTTATTACACACCAAAATACAGTACATAATACGAAAGAGGCAATAATAAACATTACTAATAGTACTAATTGATGTACAAAAGGCGAACTTATTGCTACTAAGAAACATGGGCGTACCCAGGTTCTGGGCCAGGGGGGGGGCAAATCAGATTTTTTATAAGCTATGTGTTTATAAAGAATAAAAAATTTATAATTTTTAGTTGTAAAAATATTGTATTGCAAACAAATGGCAAAAATTCGTTCTTAATTTTTAATTTTTATAGATAAAAGTACTAGATAATATACTTAGTAGGAACGTCAACATGATCCAGGGGGGGTAGCTGCCCCCCCCCCTGCCCCCCCCTCGGTACGCCCATGCTAAGAAATCTCTACCAGTCAACTGATAAATTATAATGTACCTACCTATAAATTATTACTGTAAATATAAACTTACATAATCATTAATCTAGTAGTAACGCATAAACACACAACGCCTTCTTTCACATTCAGTAACTATAAAGTAGACTGATATAATATTTTAAAGAAGGTAAACTTACAGGAAGTTTACCTTCTTTAAAATATTATATTAAGGGCCTGTTTCACCGCTTCCTGGTAAGGCTGTCCACCTATTAACTTGACAGACCAATTATGGAGAATCTGTCAAAAATGTCGTAAATAGCCTATTAGGCACTTTATCAGAAAGTGGTGAAACAGGCCCTAAGTAGAATAATTTATATAGAGTTTTTGACCGGGCAATATACATTTTCGTATTGCACTGTTAAAATCTACTCGCAACTTTTTTTACATCACGAAAAGGAAATAAAATAAAAAATAAAATTTAAAAACGAAAATTTCCTACCGACTCCGCCGCCCGCCGTATTCCATCAACCGACAATATATATATCTCGTTTAGATATACGAACAAATATATTATATTTTCCTATATGTTGCTTCATCATTTATACTTTATTACTATATACCCCAGCAACTATTCATACGGTTTGTCTCTGGTTGCGTGTGGTGGGGGTATGAGGGGGGAACCCCCGCGGTACAATTAAAGATTTTCTTAATAAGAACAAGGGACTTTCATACATACTTATAACTTAAAGGTAGCGTTTCTTTTATTTGTTTCTCGGGCGTGGTAAATTAGATTTTCTTATAAGTTTCATAGGTATACATTATGTTTGACGTATTTATAATTAAGAATGTGATTATTTTGAAGACAAGTGCGAGTCGCACAAGCATAATTTGAAGCTGCAATAATATGCAAGCGGGGAGACGCAAGACGACAGGGGACGTATTTTGCGCCAGCTATGCAACAACTGCGTCAGATAATATTGCACAATATATTATGCTATCGATTAAAATGGCTGTATGTATGGTTTTTTTTATATTGTGCAATATCTGTTATTAAAATGCTTGTAGCATAGCTGTCGCAAAATACGTTATCATCCTACCAGTTACATTCAAGTCTATTGGGATGCTGTCTTGTAGACTGTCTCTGGCTCAAACAACGATTTAAGATGTTCACATTACTGACGCGTTGATGCATTATGAATTATGACTATTTTATGAATTATGACTTATGAGCCATTAAAATTAGGTACAAGCCGAGCGGCAAGCCTGGCAATTCAATGTATATCTTCCTGTGTAGTAAATAAAGTTCATTTCAAAACGCATCGCATTGAATGGACTATCAGAGAAGTTGATTCCTATGCAAATCGGGGACCTAAGTAGTTTGGTCGCGTCAAACCCAGCTGACAGATCACAATAAAACGACGACAATCGACAATCGACCAAATAACGTTGGTCTGTCAATTGCATAGACATAATATATACTGTCGTAAAGACCACCTGACAACTCGAAAATGCGTGACCATTTTTGATCTGTCAATGTGTGCGTGTGCTAGTGATGTATATTTTACTATCGATAGTATAGTATTTTGCTATCGATAGTTTAGTCCGTTCGAGTTATTTTACCTGAGTTTCTATAAGAAATAAATAACATGCAACTTTGATAGATTTGTATTTCAAATTACGTATCATAAATTTTAATTGGCAAAAAAAGGTGACGATTGAAAAGTAGATACACATTTTCTTTTGGAATGATTTTTCAATCGTCGGATATGTTATGACATGAGGTTCTTATAGGGGTAAATAATTTACACTTAACACATTATAAAGTTACTTATTTATTACTCAGGTAAAATCTATCTGGTAAATCAGTCCTTACATTGAAAGTAAACGTTGAAAGTAAACAACACACATGGTATATTATATTTTATTCTTAAATTAAATACATATTATAAAATATCATAATATTTTATTACAATTATTTTGAACCGACTTCCAAACAGGAGGAGTCTAGACGTTCGCCTGTGGATATATTTTTATGTATGTTCAACGATTACTCTGCCGTTTATGAACCGATTTTCAAATTTTTTCTTTTGCTGTACATTGTATTGTTCCGAGTAGGTATCATGTTCACAAAAGTGGTGGTCTGGTGATGGAAACAATGAGAAATCGAAGTGACTCCTTGATATTCAAATGGGAACATATGGTCCCAGAAAACGTTCAAAATCTTTCGATTAATAAATTTAAAAAAGTAGTCAAAGAACGTTTTGTGCCAAAGCCAAAATGATTTCATAATTGATGGCACATCTTGGGAGTAGAATGCTGAATGACTGCTTGCAAGGCTACTTCTACACGACTTACAATTATTATGTATTTATCTATGTTTACATTGTATAATTTTTAGTTACAGCATTGTAAATTTTGTTTTAAAAGATTATTTTTTTATCACTTTTTTTTGGTAAAAGTGGGCGTGCGAGTTTCTTACGCCGGTTCTTCTCGTCGGCTTAGTTACCGAACCGGTGGTAGGCACCATGTATTCTGAAAATATATTTTATTTTAGATTTGTTCAGAAATAAAGCAATTTTGATTTTGATTTTTTAAAACACCAACTGTAAGTATAGAAAACGTTAAGGACAGCTAAAATGAGTAAAATTATTATTTTTAAATAAAAAATTAAAACCGACTTCCAAGGCAATGACAATAGTAATATTATACTTAAATGAACTAAAAAGTATTAAATAATTCTTATTCTGTACTCAGTATTAATTCTGTTCTCAATCTTCATTATTTTGCAATCGGTACCAGCTAACCTAATCGCCAGTTCTCTGACAAAATAGGTATAACAGCAACTTATATACTTAGGACTGGTACCGACTTCAAAATTATGAAGATTGAAGAATAAGGATTATTTAATACTTTTTAGTTCATATAAGTATAATCTTAAATGAACTAAAAAGCATTAATTGCTTATAATTGCTTATTTTTAATAATTGCTTCAGTAACAAGTGCAACAGTATGTCAAACTTACTGGCACAAATAAAGTTGGGATAGCTCCTTTAACCAAAATAGTATTTATTCTAATTTTTCTTTAAAAATTTTTAATGAAATGTTTGCCTACATATTGTTGATTAATTTCAGCCATTTTCTTCTTATTAGAGGATCTTGAGGGAATCTGTAAAACCAATGATTATGATATATAAATATAAACCTTCCTCTAATTTTAGAGTCACTCTATATTATAGTAGTTATATTATATTAGCTATATTATACTATACTATATTATATTAGTTAAAATAAGATAATATGTCCTTTTTAGTCCGGCCGCACATTTTCGGAATTTTTGATCACAAAAATTCGGACGCCCCGCCCCGCTCATACATTTTGACACGTCAGAAATTTTTTTAGTATGATGGGTCTACAACAAAATGTATGAACAGAGTGCGTTCCGCCGGGCGTCCGAATTTTTCTGATCAGAAATTTCGGATAATGTGCGGCCGGGCTTAAGGTGATAAATATAAAGGTAAATGATTTTTATTTTAGATTTATGTTATTGTAAAATATCGATAAGCATATCGATAAATTTGATTCAAGCACTAGCGTATATGTAAGAAATTTTGATGAAAAATTTTTCTTCAAAATTTGTGTAATATAGAAACAATAGCACCTTTAGTTACGCAAAATATGAAAGTCAAAGGGAGGATTCACAATATTTTATTTGAAATAGAGAACTAAAGACCAGAATATAGCAAAAATAAACACATCGTAGCAATT
Source organism: Aricia agestis (assembly GCF_905147365.1). Classification (NCBI taxonomy): domain Eukaryota; kingdom Metazoa; phylum Arthropoda; class Insecta; order Lepidoptera; family Lycaenidae; genus Aricia; species Aricia agestis. The sequence goes on along the minus strand of NC_056424.1, from coordinate 6,285,749 downwards.
AGGACATGAAGATTAATTACGGGTGAAATGTATATTTTTCAGGATTATTCCTATGATTTACACTGCAATCACTCACAGCACAAGTTATTATTGTTATATATAATAGTATTTGTTGAAAATAACATACGATTTATATAATAAATTGCAAATACCGAAAGGGCATAAAAACGATTGACGACTTTTGACGACCTGTCAAATAAAAGTTGTTACAATTTTCATTAGACTGCTTCTCTCTTTTCATCTTGTTATAATTCCATAAAGGATTTTCTTCTCTCTCGCACTCTTTGTTGGTCTTTAGCATTATATTATGTCTATGGTCAATTGCATAGGAATCAACTTCCTCGATGGGACATTGGTGATTGAACGTTGCAATGTGAATTGATCCTAAGAGCCTATTTCTGAAAATCACCATCGTGGTAACAGCAGAAATAAACAAACTCGTTTGAGTTTAAAAAAGAAGTGAAAATATATTAACAAAAGTTTTTTTGTTAATATATTTTCAGTTCTTCACACCGTATGAAATTAAAAACCTGTACAACGGTCTACAGAAAGAAACCCAGTGTGGTTATGTCGTAGTCTGTAGAAGTTATAATTATTATTAGTATTAGGTACCTGTAGAGAAGTAACTGCATGTTTTAAAAAATGTACAAGTAACGTTGTATTTAATTAATAAAGAATAAATAAATGTCTCTCACCCATTTGCCTCTTTCTGGCATAGCCGAGAAATCAAAATAGTCTACTTTTTATGCGCCAAATTGAATATAGTGCTGATAAAATCAAAGAAATAATAGCTTGTAATAAATAATTTTATTGTTAAACATTTAACTCTTTATGAAGAAAAAATAATATTATTTTCGATATTTTTTATAAATTTTAAAAACGTCTAGCGCCATCTAGCGGTAGTTAATAGTACTATGTAATTGGAAGTGTAGGCTGTTATAACTTATAGATTGTAGTTCAAGGGGTTTTCTTGTGTCCTCAGAAGAACACAACCTAGGTGAAGCCCAGTATAATTACTTTATAATGCTTTTCACGATTCACGACTAACTCTAAAAATATAATAAAACATTGGCAGTTGACACATTATTAGACTCTACATTGTAGTAGATTTAGTATGTAGATAAAGAGGTGTGCTTGTCTATCTAGCACATTGGTAATGTCATGGAACTGACAAATACTGCAGACTTTGTATAATTATTAATTTAAATTATTAATTTAAAATATTATAGGCGGTGTAAATAAATTCAGGGGTAAATAATAACAGAGCCTAAGACCCACTCAATTAAATATAGGTTTTATGACTTTCACTAGTTTGGGTTTAGTAGAGTACACTTTCACACACCATTAGGACTCGAGTTCGAGTCTCGACACTCGAGTGACTCGACCGAGCCCTGCATAGGTCACACGACCAGTCCAACTCGTTTTAGTCCCCCTATTTAACTTCCATAATCTACCAGACAGTACAAGCCCAGTATTATAATACTCTGTGGTACAAGGATTAAACTAACCTATCTATTATTAAGGTCAAATATACAGTGCCGTAAATAGGGCGGTGCCACCGGTGCCCAGGCACAGGGCGTAGACTCTGGGTGGGCGCAAGAATGGCCAGGTAGACTCTTATTTTTTCGAATTGCTCCCGATAAGTACTTCCCGCTGCGCCCCAGAGATGTTTTGCAATGTAGTAAAAAAATAAATATATCCACAGCCGAACATATTATAATTTATAACCTTCTCCTTTTTGGAAGTCAGTTAAAAAACAAGGGTGCAGTTATATAGGCTCGCACAGGGCGTAAAAAAGGCTATTTACGGCACTGCAAATATAGGAGGGTTAAATAAAACATGCACTTTTGGAAATATTAAGTTTATACTTTATTTACTTAAATTAAAAATACTTGCAATCAGTCTTATTAATAAACGGTAGGTAAGTACTTATAAAGTACAAAATTAACCTAAGTTTCTTACACTAAGATTTTAACGTCTCTTCTTCTTCTGCGGGCATTTCGCTTCTTCCTCTGGTTCACCGTTGGGCTGATCTTCTTTATCCTCGATCTTCCTTCGGACGGGTCCAGTGTGTGATATCGGGACGACCCTTTCGTTCTTTTCTGAAGGCTTCTTTGGTGCGGTGATGGTTAAAACTCCGTCGGATGATAGCTTGGAAAGCACCGCTTCAGCATTGCAGCCATCTGGTAAGGCGTAGCGGCGCTTGAACTGGCGGGAGACGTAGCCGTGCTCATCCTGCTTCTCCTCGTGTTGACCCTCGACTATGACATAGTTGTCCACAACCTTGACAGAGATCTCCTCCGGCGAGAAGTGCTGCACGTCCAAATTCACTTGGAACTTGTCCTTGTCACTCTTTATAGTGGAGCCCACGTCTCGAGCCAGCGCCGAAAGATTTCGCCACGATCTCGAATAGTTTCTTAACAGGGGTCGATCGAACACGTCCGTCAGAAAATCATCGGACGCCAAATCCAAGCCGAATAGCTGGTCTCGAAGGCGTCGCGGACGAATCTCGTCCAACAAGTACGGTATTAGAGCCATCGTACGGTTTTTAATTCGCTTATCAACGAAAATTCACTTCAAACTTAGATACTTCGATGCTTTTGGATTGTACTCGGAGAATAATCGCTTGTTTATCGCGTTGAGTTGCACTCAATGCTCAAGTTAGCGTTTAATTCCATAAACTGACGCTTCGAGCTCGACGGCGCTGTTATATAGGCATTCGACAATGAAATAGAAATTTCTTGAATGTGCTAGAAAAGTGACATCTAGCGAGTGACTTCTAGACTACATGCGAACTCTCTTGAAATATCTTTGAAACTGCCATCTAGTGGCGAGTAGTTGAATTTTTATTCACTCTTTATTAAACCACAGAATACGTCGCTACCTTGGATGTAGCCGTTATAGTACAGTGTTCTAGGGCTAGATGGCGCTTCTTCCGGGTTTATTGACCTTTGTAACTCAGTATTTTAACTGACTTCCAAAAAAAGGAAGAGGTTAGATATACGTTCGGGCATCGATTTTTAGTTTTTGTGTGTATGTACACAATATGTAGAGTAAAAATTATTATAATTTTTTTCAGAAAATAGAAATGTCTGAAAAAATTAAGCCATATCTGTGAAATGGGAACTTTCTACGTAAACAGTAAACACTGCCTTGCTTTGTTTGATATCTGATACCTATTTAACAAAACATAATAAGTACTTAATTTTATTTTTTTGTTAATATTACACGTGCGAAGATGGGGCGCGTTGCTAGTATTTTATAAAATATACCATGTGCTCAGTGCTGCCAAGTGTCGCCGGCGCTGCTTATCAATTATCATTTATCATGCTCAGGCCGACTATTTAATTTATTTCAACTTGTTTCTATGCGACAACGATATAGGTTAACTTACTGGTCATTTCCTATTTCACCACTCATCGTACAGTTACCGTTGGTACTAAGTAATTAGTATTCTGTGGTACAGATTACATTTTTATTCAAGTATGCCTGGTAAAAGAATACCTACTTCTTGAGAGACAAGAGTTGAGACTGGCTCCTAAGTCCAAACACCAAAGTTCTCAATTTAGGTACTTTATGAATTATTTATTCACTGATTAGGACTTAGGTACTGATTCATACAATATTTCTTGGAACTTGGGTAATCGCAGAAACTTGACTCTTTCAATTTTTAAAATTATTATAAATAGTTAGGCGTAGACATGGACCCAATAACGAGAACTCTACATCCATCTCTACATCTGATCCAGGCGGATTGGCAATTGGATTTGTGACATAATGACATTATCATGGCCTATTTAGGAGAGACTTTTTTCGATACTCCTAGTCCATATTCCATAGAAACTTACTTAGTAGATGTATTAAAAGAAGTACCTTTTTAGACAATACTTACTACTTTAGAAACGGTTAGGTAGGTAGGTATGTATGTTAGATTACATTGTACTTTGTAACAGTTACAATGTAACTTATTGATAACAATACATATTAGAAACAAAAAGTACATACTTACTTAATAATGATATATTAAGTAATATTAAGTATGTAAGTACAGACTGCATGCCGGCATTTATCAATACCTACTTAACCTAAAAATTAATAGGAAATTTAACATTCAACTGAGTTAACTTTAAAACATAGGTAATGAATGGTCGGTCAATAATTTGAACGTTTTTCTCCCTATATTTGGGAATAGACTATTTTTGATTTTTAGGGTTTAAGTATAAAAGTGTTAAGTATTAATTTCAATCATAATAAAAAATAAAAATTTAGATTTTGCATGAAATACCTACGATAGAATACGACATGCTGGATACCGCAACCGGGGATATCGGGGCTATACAATGATTGGTTTTGGGAAACATTTAAGTATTTATAGATTCAAGTTGCATTTCCAAAAAAAATCAATAAATTAAATACTTAATTTAGAACAAGTATCTAGAAGTTCCAACTTAAATAAGCGGAAACATCCAGCGCTGTATGCGGCGAAAAGTGAAACTATTCACCGGACACACTTTGAACGTTCTAGTAAGCTTTAGTAACACTATGAAAACTAATTATTTCTGAATGAAAGTGTATAATTTTTTTGTATACATTATATTTAGTAAGCTAAATAACTTATTCTTAGTTATACATTTATCTGAAAGTGGACTCTAAGTCTCAATAATGGTATAAATTCTAGAAGGCTCTCGAAAGTTCTCGAATTATCTGGACGTTCTACCGCGCTAACGTTATAAAGCGCCATCTTGTGGTCGATAGAAATACTAAACTTGTTAAGAGGTTAACAACCTTTTTCTTGTTTAACTAGCTTGCACCTGTATCGTTTGATAATTAGTTCATATTATTGTATGTGTTATGAATTATGATGATATGAACATATGACTTATGAAGCATTAATAAAAGGAAACTAAAAATACTCAATTCATTACAAACAATTTTAAAGATTTTCCACTTTTATCGAGAAAATTGATAAAAAATTTACACTTTTTAGCATTATTATAATTAAGTTTTATTTAAGCCGTAAGTTATGACCTTAAGTGTAGTATTAGAAATCATAATGTTGCTTGAAAACTATTGTAGTTATAATATTATGTATTTAATTTTCTTATAGATTGCAAACTAATGAAAACAAGTAATTGGCAAACCAGCGTCAAACGTTTTTAGTGTATAACTTATGAGAATACTATTTTGCTGTTTGATTATAATATTATTGAATTCATACTGATACATGATATTGGTTTCATACTGGATCGAAGCTGTGTTCGTACTGGAATCTGGATTTTTAGATTTCACACTAATAATATAATATTTTTAGTCTACAGGGTGTAACAAAACTAAGTGTTAATACTTTAGGGTGTGTATGTATGCTCCTTGTAAAAAGTTCACTGTGAAAGTAGCAGCGCTGAAAGACCAAAATTTTTTTTTCACTTTTGTATGGGCAGGCGCCCCAGCGCGGTGGCACGAGTTTCCCCATACAAAACTGACAAACATTTTTGGTCTTTCAATGCTGCTACTTTCCCTGTGAACTCTCTACAAGGAACACATACACACCCTAAAGCATTCTTACTTAGTTTTGTTACGCCTTTTATTTGTCTGTAGCAGAATCTGTTTACAGAAAAAAGTTTACAGGAAAATAAAAAAAGGCTGACCGAAATATTTAAATCATTCATTACATTTCCAATCATAATAATTATTATTATATTATTTTTTTATAATTTTAATTTATAAGAATTTATAAGAAGAGGACAGGAGGAGATAACGAGAAAGGTTAAATGGCGATAAAGTGAAGAATCCTTGGTTCCTACGATAGATTTTTTATTATTATTCAAGTAAGTATTTCAATTAGTGTTTAGTGTCTTATTTAAAAAGGTATTTAATTCAAAAGTATAGTTACTTAAGATTTAACATAAAATAAGTATAGGTAATATTTTTCAGATAATAATTAACAGCAGTGCTGGTGTCATATTTTTAAAGGAGCATAATACAAAAATGATTCTCAGTAAGTATAGAATAAATAAATATATATTTCCTAATTAGTAATGACAATACATAATGTTAAATTGAAACTTATAAAAAAACGAGGACACGCACGAAAAGTTTGTTACCCCTGGAATTTTAGCGCGCCAAATCTAGAATATTCCATTCGCTCACAGATGTCGCTCTCGACTCAAAGCTATATAAACGGCCTGACTGCGCGTTTTCGCGGCATATAGAAATTGTAAACCGCGACAATACAAGTGTTTCTCAGTGCGCTGAATCTCTGTTCCACGTGCGTGTATTAATTTAGCACAAAGAAGAGAGTTAATCAAAGAAGGCATCTACGCTATTAAAATTCTGAGGTAAATTATTATTTCATTGGATACATAACCTCAAAATGCCGGAACAAATGGAAACTCAGCCAGCGGAGGTGGAGACCTTCGCCTTCCAGGCGGAGATCGCCCAGCTCATGTCACTCATCATCAACACATTCTACTCCAACAAAGAAATCTTCCTACGAGAATTGATTTCCAACTCGTCCGACGCCCTGGACAAGATCCGCTACGAGTCCCTCACCGACCCCTCGAAGCTCGACAGCGGCAAGGAGCTGTACATCAAGATCATCCCCAACAAGAGCGAGGGCACGCTGACTATCATCGACACAGGTATCGGCATGACCAAGGCCGATCTAGTCAACAACCTGGGTACCATCGCCAAGTCCGGCACGAAGGCCTTCATGGAGGCCCTCCAGGCGGGCGCCGACATCAGCATGATCGGTCAGTTCGGCGTGGGCTTCTACTCCTGCTACCTGGTCGCCGACCGAGTGACCGTGCACTCCAAGCACAACGACGACGAGCAGTATATGTGGGAGTCGGCCGCCGGGGGCTCGTTCACGGTACGCCCCGACCCCGGCGAGCCCCTCGGCCGCGGCACCAAGATCGTGCTGCACGTGAAGGAGGACCTGGCCGAGTTCATGGAGGAGCACAAGATTAAGGAGATCGTCAAGAAGCACTCCCAGTTCATCGGCTACCCCATCAAGCTGATGGTCGAGAAGGAGCGCGAAAAGGAGCTGTCGGACGATGAGGCCGAGGAGGAGAAGAAGGAGGAGGAGAAGGAGGACGACAAGCCCAAGATCGAGGACGTCGGCGAAGACGAGGACGAGGACAGCAAGGACAAGAAGAAGAAGAAGAAGACAATTAAGGAGAAGTACACCGAGGACGAGGAGCTCAACAAGACCAAGCCCATCTGGACCCGCAACGCCGACGACATCACCCAGGAGGAGTACGGCGACTTCTACAAGTCCCTCACCAACGACTGGGAGGACCACCTGGCCGTCAAGCACTTCAGCGTGGAGGGTCAGCTCGAGTTCCGCGCCCTCCTGTTCGTACCCCGCCGGGCGCCCTTCGATCTCTTCGAGAACAAGAAGCGCAAGAACAACATTAAACTGTACGTCAGGAGGGTGTTCATCATGGACAACTGCGATGACCTGATCCCCGAGTACCTGAACTTCATCAAAGGTGTTGTAGACAGCGAGGACCTGCCTCTAAACATCTCTCGTGAGATGCTTCAGCAGAACAAGATTCTTAAGGTCATCAGAAAGAACTTGGTCAAGAAATGCATTGAACTGTTCGAGGAGCTCGCCGAGGACAAAGAGAACTATAAGAAGTACTACGAACAGTTCAGCAAGAACTTGAAATTGGGCATCCACGAAGACTCGCAGAACCGCACCAAGCTGGCTGACCTGCTCCGCTACCACACATCTGCTTCCGGAGATGAGGTATGCTCCCTCAAAGAATATGTATCTCGCATGAAGGACAACCAGAAGCACATCTACTACATTACTGGTGAAAACAGGGATCAAGTAGCCAACTCATCGTTCGTTGAGAGGGTCAAGAAGCGTGGCTACGAAGTTATCTACATGACCGAGCCTATTGATGAGTACGTAGTACAACAGATGAGGGAGTATGATGGCAAGAATCTAGTCTCAGTCACCAAGGAGGGTCTGGAGCTGCCCGAGGATGAGGAAGAGAAGAAAAAGCGCGAGGAGGACAAAGTCAAATTCGAGAATCTCTGCAAAGTCATGAAGAACATTCTCGACAGTAAAGTTGAAAAGGTTGTCGTCTCAAACAGGCTAGTCGAGTCCCCATGCTGTATTGTCACAGCTCAGTACGGTTGGTCAGCTAACATGGAGCGTATCATGAAGGCCCAGGCTCTCCGAGACACCTCCACGATGGGCTACATGGCTGCCAAGAAGCACCTCGAGATCAACCCCGACCACTCGATCGTTGAGACCCTCAGACAGAAGGCCGAGGCTGACAAGAACGACAAGGCAGTGAAGGACCTAGTCATCCTCCTATATGAGACTGCTCTGCTCTCATCTGGCTTCACCCTCGATGAGCCCCAGGTCCACGCATCTAGGATTTACAGAATGATCAAGCTCGGTCTCGGCATTGATGAGGACGAGCCCATCCAAGCAGAGGAGACCAGTGCCAGCGATGTTCCCCCGCTAGAGGGAGATGCTGATGATGCGTCCCGCATGGAGGAGGTCGACTAAACAATCCGCCTATGAATTTTGAATGTGCATTGAGTGTGCAGCCAAAGACTGATTTAGTTGAATTCCATGTTAACTTGTGTATGTACTGTAAAAGAAAATTATTTATTTTGCAGTATATTTTAAGTTGTATGATTGTGTTGTAACAATTCCATAAATAATATCATCATAAGATATTTTTTGTTCCAAAAATAAAAATACCTTTATGCCAAACTTTGTTTTTTTTGTTAATTTCACCTTGCAGGAAAAGTAAACTTATCTATTTTGAATTAGTACTTTTAACTATCTTTAAAATTTGCTGTTTAGTAATAAACTACATATTTTTACTTTATTTCGGACACTGCAATTATGCCAAGTCTGGTGTAAACATGGGTATAAATTACATGGCAATTTGTACCAGACATGGCATAATTTTTGTAATAAAAAATTATTAAACCTACATGCAAGTTATGGTGACTTAAACTTAAAGTTAATTAACCCTACAATAATAATATTTAATTCATCATTCATCAATACCCTAGCAAAATACATACGGTACCGTACCGTACATCAATAATTATTATTATAATAATTATTATTATTATTTACCTAACTATAGGTAATTACTGAAGAGTGATAAGGTTGGGACTTGGGTTGCAACAGAGGCGTGGTTAAAGTTAAAGTTATGGTTATAGTTAAATATGGCGTCCTATAACTTTAACCGGAGAAATTCACAGATACTACGTAGTACATATTAATTCCATGGTTGCGACTTGCGTTTACTTATTTTTTTTATTGAAGCTACAGAGGGGTTAGTGCGAGTTTTATTCGATCATACGCATCGAGCACGTAAACGCGAATTTATATGGAATCAAAGCAGCGCCATCTACTAGCTAACGTGGATACTGCTTTGATCCCATATAAATTCGCGTTTACGCGCTCGATGCGTATGATCGAATAAAACTCGCACTAATCGGGACTTAACGCGACTTATATAAGTAGTAATGCCCTCGTGACCACGGCCGTTGCAACACGGCCGAAACGTCGAGAAAAAGTATATACTCGTAGTAGCATTACTATTTAAATAAGTCGCGTTAAGTCCCGATTAAAAAAGTTTAATTGAAAACTCTTGCATGTTTTTGTAGGAGTATTAGAGTCTGGCTAGCGAAAGATGAGACTGGCTTTTTATTCCAAAACTGATTATGGTAACACTGTCTTTAACGTCATTGTCACCTTAGATAGCAGCTGTTGTTTATGTGTCAAAGTGAAAAATATTTCTGTTGTTTACGTGATTTTCTAATTTAAACGTGACGAAAACTTTGAAAAGAGATTTGCGAAAACTGCTTTTAGCTATGATTAGTAAATACGAACAAAAAAGAAGTAAAAAGGATGCAATTTTTAAACAAAAACAAGATTGTTTACATAAAATATCCCAGTGCATTGGTAAGTACAGGTAAAAGGGTTTTGATACTTTCAATTACAATTATTTAAAATCATTATTATTTATCATGTAATTGAATTTATTGTTTTGCAGGTAACATGAATGATGCAAAGGATTCAGTTATGCAAGTTAAAATATCAAACATAAATATATCATGAGATATTATATTCCAAGAAGAGTGTTTAAAGACAAAATGAGTTCCCAGAGATTTCTTCTTATGAGATTATTAATTTTGTTTGACAACTTTTTGCCATCTTGTTGGTAGGGACACAATCCCATTGCTATAAAAATTTTGGGGCTTCTGATAAACTGTTGACAAGACTGAAAGTATGACAAGTGGTTTTGGCACTCCTCTTGTGATGTCAACCTGACACTGCCTAAGGAATACTGCAGCGATTGAAACAGGTGGAAATCTGAAGGTGCAAGGTCAGGACCTATGGTCAGGACTATATGGCGGATGCATTAACACCTCCCAGCCAAACTCCCGTAACCACACGCCTTTATTTATGTGGCCTTCTTTTTTAATCCTTTTTAGGGTACAATGTACATACACTGACATCTGAAAATCCATATTAATATTATAAATGCGAAAGTATTTCTGTCTGTCTGTCTCGCTTTCACGCCAAAACTACTGATCCGATTGCAATGAAATTTTGTACACAAATATTTTAGAGCCTGAGCCTGTCCCTTGACATAGGCTACATTTTGATGTGGGAAAATATCTTATTTGCATGAAAATATCGATGAAAATTAATTCGCATTGCGCGTGGCCAGCGCTCATCCCGGGGGTCCTGGGTTCGAGTCCCGCAGGCGGAACAAAAAGTTTTCAATGTTCCTGGGTCTTGGATGCATATTAAATATTATATAATTATATATTATATAATATGTATCATAATAATATTTCATAAATCTTAAATATATTTTATGTATAATATTATAAAAAATGCAGAAATATATCGATACAATGAACATTTTAGTTCTAATATGTACATAAAAACAGATGGCAGGTGGAACAAAAAGTTTTCAATGTTCCTGGGTCTTGGATGTGTATTAAATATTACCGTCTTCATTTGTAAATAGCCCCAGGTAAAAATTATCTTACCGTCTTCATTTGTAAATAGCCCCAGGTACTTGCACGAATACACTCAAGATGCTTTTGCTTATGTACGTACTTATGGACGCCCTGATTTATTTATCACTTTCACCTGTAACCCCAAATGGCCTGAAATAGCTGATGAGTTGCTACCGGGACAACGTGCGATAGATAGGCATGATATAGTTGCGAGAGTTTTTAGACTGAAAGTTAAAAAGCTAATGACTGTATTTAACAAAGGAAAAATATTCGGAGAAGTATTATGTTTTATGTATTCGATAGAATGGCAAAAGCGCGGCCTACCACACGTGCATATTTTATTGTGGTTAAAAGAGAAGTTAAGGCCTGATCAAATAGATAATATAATCAACGCTGAAATACCGGATCCCAATAATGACAAGTCACTGCATGACATAATTGTTACAAATATGATTCATGGCCCGTGCGGACATGAAAATCCCCAATGCTCTTGCATGAAAGATGGCAGGTGTACCAAAAAATATCCTCGCGAGCTTATTAAAGAGACTGTCCACAGTGATAACGGATATCCACTGTATCGTAGAAGGGCGCCAGCAGACGGAGGTCTCACAGCATCTGTAATACTCAGAAATGGTAGTTATGTTACTGTAGATAACGGTTGGGTGGTTCCTTATACCCCTATATTGTCCAAAATGTTTAACGCCCACATAAATGTCGAAGCTGGCAGTTCAGTTCGCGCTATAAAATATATCTGTAGGTATATTAATAAAGGTAGCGACCAAGCTATTTTTAATTTCAGGAATACAGAGGCCGCTAATCCGATCGACGAAGTACGTACATTTCAGTCTGGGCGTTACATTAGTAGCAACGAATCTGTATGGCGGCTCTTAGGATTCCCGTTACACGAAAGGCACCCAACCGTCACACACCTGAACGTGCACCTAGAAAATGGTGAACGTATCTACTTTACTGAAAATAATTTTCAAGAGCGATTATCTTCACCTCCAAAAACGACACTTACGGCTTTTTTTGACCTCTGTTCCAAATATGAATTTGCACGAACTCTTCTGTACGTTGAGGTACCGAGATATTACACTTAGAACAGTACAAGGAGAGAATGGAAACGCCGAATTCAGGGGGTGGGTACCTGTTCCAAATTGGCCTGGTGTCAAGTCTGGAGATGCTTTAGGTCGAGTATACACTGCCCATGTTAGTAATATGGAATGCTTTTGTCTTTATTCACCATGATAATTTTACAAACATTTTCACAAATAACGGTCCCCCAAACTAGGCGAGGCCTGTCCTATGGGGGAGTTTAATTGAGTACAGTAAGTATTGCGGCTAGAACAACAGAAACATAAAGAAAACAAAGTAAATTCAAATTCAAATTCAAATTTTTATTTGCAACCAAGTACATATATAAATCAACATACATTGACGAAATATACAACTTATGCCTTGTTCGGGCGTTTGCAAAACAATTATAATTTTAGTGCTTATTATTCAAGTAAATATATAATCTTATTTTTATGGTATTCTTTTAAATTATCTTGTTTAAGAATGCTTTTACACCATGTGCGTGTGCCAACATCTTTCAAAGATCTTAAAATGATCAATAATCGAGAACTTCCGAATTTTCGCGAGGCATGTGAGGAAAGAGGTCTATTGGAGAATGACAATCATTGGGATATAACTCTAGAAGAGGCTGTACATTGCAAATCTGCGCCCAAGGTAAGAGGGCTTTATGCTATATTAATAGCGACATGTGGACTTTCAAATCCTCAAGAATTGTGGGAAAAGTATAAAAATGGCAGATGATATTTTACACAGACTGCAAAAACATGATCAAAATGCTGCATACAATGATTTAATTTACAACGATGCCTTAAAAAAAGTTGAAGATCGAGTGATGGCAATTACTGGAAAAGATTTATCTGACTTTGGACTGAGTTGTTGTTGACTGACCACACAGAATTGGGAAAGTTAGTAGTGATTTAATGCGATAACTAGATTATGATACTGATTTATTAATGCAACAAGTAGCAGTCATTCCTCTTTTAAATTTTGAACAAAAACTAATTTATGACACGATAATTCAAAAAGTTGCCACTGGCCGAGGTGGTTTGTTCTTTTTGGATGCTCCAGGGGTACAGGCAAAACGCATATTTTAAACTTACTATTAGCTCAAATCCGCAAAGAAAAGGGAGTCGCTGTTGCAGTTGCATCATCTGGAATAGCTGCTACACTGCTAAGTGGAGGACGAACAGCGCACTCAGTTCTAAAGTTACCATTGAACTTAGCTCATGAGGAAATGCCGGTATGCAACATAAGTAAAAGCAGTGGGAGTGGAAGAATGTTACAGCAGTGTAAGTTGTTGGTTTGGGATGAGTGTACGATGTCCCATAAAAGGGCAATTGAAGCACTTGATCGCACAATGAGGGATATCAAAGGCAATCAGGATATCATGGGAGGGATGGTGGTACTTTTAGCTGGTGACTTCAGACAGACCCTTCCGGTAATTACTAGGGGTACACCGGCGGATGAAATAAATGCCTGTCTCAAAGCATCTGCATTATGGGTTCACGTGAAAAAGTATTGTCTCACCACGAATATGCGAGTACAACTTCACCACGATTCCCAAGCCGGGCAATATGCTACTACTCTTCTAAAAATCGGAGAAGATCGTATGCCAACTGACAATAACGACATGATCACACTGAGTCGTGAGTTCTGTCAAATTATCGATAGCTCAGATGACCTATTAAATAAAGTTTATCCGGATCTTCAAACAAATATGGCCAATCGAGAATGGCTATGTGAAAGGGCAATTTTGGCGCCCACTAATGAAATAGTTCACAAAATAAATGAACAAATCATGTTAAACGTTCAGGGAAATGTTGTCGAATACCTCTCAGTGGATAATAAAATAAAATAAATAAATATGTAAATATAACACGCTGATTAAACAGATTAAATGATAACATTTGCATGACAAGCTCAATATTTTATTTTTATTTTAATTCCCGTTTCGTGGCAACCCTGGCATATCTGCTCGATACCTGTCATCGGTGGCGGCATCGTGCGACGTCAAAGGCGTTTCGTTACTGTAGGGACTAATATTGCTATACTGTGCCAATGCATTAGGATATTTCGTGTAAACAATCTTGTTTTTGTTTAAAAATTGCATCCTTTTCAATTCTTTTTTGTTCGTATTTACTAATCATAGCTAAAAGCAGTTTTCGCAAATCTCTTTTCAAAGTTTTCGTCATGTTTAAATTAGAAAATCACGTAAACCACAGAAATATTTTTCACTTTGGCCGTGTTCGTTGGCGTATTTTTGGACAAACCTTTTATTGCGCATGTCCAAAAGATGTCATGGCAACGCCATAAAAAGTTGCTGGTCAAGTCGTAAACAACGTCTTAATCATAGACATAATGTCTTAATTGTTTATTCATGATTAAAATAATAAAAGCTAAACATAATTTATACATAAGCCAAAATTGTCTAACAGCCGCACAAATAATTTATTTAACACTATGATAGTGTTTGATTTTTTTATTTTGGAAAATACGGATATGGATTACTTGGAAAATTTTAAAAATTTAATTGTTTTTTTTTTATGAAATAAGAGGGCAAACGAGTAAACGGGTCACCTGATGGAAAGCAACTTCTGTCACCCATGGACACTCGTAGCATCAGAAGAGATGCAGGTGCGTTGCCGGCCTTTTAAGAAGGAATAGGGTAACAGGGGAGGGTAGGGATGGGAAGGGAAGGGAATAGTGGAAGGTAGGGAAGGGAATAGGGTAGGGGATTGGGCCTCCGGTAAACTCACTCACTCGGTGAAACACAGCGCAAGCGCTGTTTCACGCCGGTTTTCTGTGAGAGCGTGGTATTTCTCCGGTCGAGCCGGCTCATTCGTGCCGAAGCATGGCTCTCCCACTGGTTTGTTCATTGCAACGCCACCAACAAATTGCAATTGGGTTAAATTTCAAGTCGTAAACAGTTGTCGTTGCCATGGCATGACATGATTTGGACATGCGCAATAACTAGGTTTTGCAGCGAATGCGCTAAAAATTACGCCGACGAACACGGCCCATGACACATAAACAACAGATGCTATAGGTGACACTGACGTTAATGACAGTGTTACCATAATCGGTTTTGGAATAAAAAGCCAGTCTCATCTTTCGCTAGCCAGACTCTACAAAAAATTTAATTATCCGTAAAAATCGTCAGGAAAAATATAACACAGTAAAACATAGTAAATTTTCAGATATACATATACGTATGAGCGGAGGTTAAACATGGCGTCCTTTGACGCCATATTTAACTTTAACCAAAGATTTGACATTTTGCACTGTAGTTATAACTTATAGTTAAAGTTACAGTTATGGGTTATACAATACTCTACTCCAACTATTCTAACTTTAACTATAACTTGGTACTACTGAATACTAATATATATTCTATGCAATAACTGTAGCTTTAACTTTATCTTAACTACAATGCGAAATGTCAAATCTTTGGTTAGAGTTAAAAATGGACGCCACAAAGACGCCATATTTAACCATTACCATAGAGCTCGACAAGGTTTTAAATGCACGTGGCGAAAAAAGGAACTAGCGCTGTCAGCATACAAAAAGGCCATTTTTCACAGTTCTCCTTTACCAGCAGCGCCCCCGCCCTCGTTCATTTATAACCTTGTTGGTCCAGCTGTCATCTGTCAATTTCTCCGGTCAAAGTTAAGGTTAAAGAAGCTAAATTTATCCTTAACTATAAGTCTATAACCATAACTTTAACGACAGATAGGCTCATGTAATACTAAGGCTGGTATAAATAGTCAGTACTCAAAATGCATCTCGGTCTCAAGACACGGTTCAGGCTCTGTGATTGATTGGCTGCCAGGACCAATCACAGTGCCGAACCGCGTCTTGAGATCGGGTCGCATCTTAAGTACTGACTATTTATACCAGCCATCACAATGGGCTCATGAGTACAGTTCGACAAGGCTTTATTTGAACGTGGGTGACATTGACGGGAGTGCTGCCGGTAAAGGAGAACTGTCAAACACATGTCAAAAATGACGTTTTTCTATGATAGAAGCCTTTAGTTCCTTTTCTCGTAACGATCAAATAAAGCCTTGTCGAACTGTATTCAATTTAATTATTACAGACTACCTACACAAAGTACCGTATAAATAATATAATTTATTATTTAGATTCAAAGGATTTTAATATTATGTAGATAGCTCGTTATTAGTGACAGGCGCAATTAAAAGGATAAGGTAGGTAGGTACAGTCTGTCAAAAAAGTAATGAAATTAAAAAGTGGCAACATCGTAGTGTCATCCCTCTTTTCTTAGATTGATTTGAAAGGGATGACACTACGATGTTGCCACTTTTTAATTTCATTACTTTTTGGCAGACTGTAGGTAACTGGTAAGTCTCACTCGGTTTTTCCATGCAAAACAGAATTACATAATTATTATTATGCATGTTACATGTAGGCTCCGACTCCCTGGATATAAAATATGTAACTAGATACCTACTGTTTTTATTCCCAAAAAATATTCTACTAGAGTGCTACGAGTAAGAGTAACGCGGTGGTACGGGTAGACAGGTCATATACGAGTTTATTTAACATAGAGACTGGACTAAAACAGGGGGACGCTCTCTCACCAATGTTATTTAACCTAGCGTTAGAATACATAATAAGGAAAGTAACAGACCTTGACAGGGGCGTCCAGCTTAATGGAAAACATCAAGTAATAGGCTATGCAGATGATCTGACTCTCATGAGTGAGAAAAAGTCTGATGTCGTGGATATGGTAAGGACCCTTGAGAAGGAAGCCAATAAAGTCGGACTTAAAATCAATCATGGCAAAACTGAATACTTGCACATGCGGAGATACAAAGATAAACGACGACCACCTGAAGATCTTGTAGTAGATAACATCTCATACACAGGAACAGCTAAGTTTAAGTACCTAGGTTGCACTATAACCGACACAAATTCTAGAGTAGATGAGATCGACATCCGAATCCAAAGTGCTCTTCGGTGTAGTGCGGCACTCCATAGAATTTTAGTGTCCAAGATCCTAAGTAGAGGTACGAAGATACGAATATATAAAACTGTAATTCGACCTATACTCTTATACGGCAGTGAAACTTGGACCCTAACTCAAAAGGAGGAAACAAAGCTGTTAGTAGCTGAGAGAAAAATACTGCGCAAGATTCTCGGACCGACGAGGGATGAAGATGGCAGTTGGAGGCCACGGAAAAACCTTGAGATTGAAGAACTCGTGGCAACGCCCAATATTATCGGGGAATACAAATCTCACCGAATCCGCTGGCTCGGTCACGTAGAAAGAATGAATGATGACCGAGCGGCTAAAAAAGCGTATGTGGGGCAAATGACTGGCAAATGACCGGTAGGCCGTCCCAGATACCGCTGGAGGGATGAGGTAGAAAAGGACCTGAAGGCGTTACGAGCCGGATCATGGCAAGATGTCGCACAGGATCGAAAGAAATGGCGTGTGCTTGTGTCAGAGGCCAAGACTCAATTTGGGTCGCTGCGCCGCAGTAAGTAAGTAAGTAAGTACTAGAGTGCTATGCTAAAGTCGGTATAAATAGTCAGTGCTCAAGATGCATCTAGGTCTCGGCTCTATGATTGGTCCAAATTTGACAGCCAACCAATCACAGAGCCTGAACCGTGTCTTGAGATCGAGACTCATCTTTAGTACTGAATATTTATACCGGCCTCATAATAATAACATGATAATATACTGCCGTACTCAGGGTAGGTACACAAAGTATCGTATAATATAATATTATTTAGATAATAGATTCAAAGGATTTTAATATTACGTAGATTGCTCGTTATTGGTGACAGGCGCAATTAAATTAAAATTCAACTAGGTAGTAAGAATAATTAAGTCCTCGGTTTTACCATGCAAAACAGAATTATTATGCATGTTACATGTAGGTCCCGACTCCCAAGATATAAAATATGTAGGTACTGTTTTTATCCCAAAAAAATTATTTTACTAGAGTGCTTAGACTATCATGATATTATACTGCCGCATATCGGTGAAAAAATGACTTTGATAGCTTAAAAACTCTCCAAGATATCCATACAAAATGTTACCTTACTGTGACGCAGTGTTGCCAACTTAGTGGAATTTCCACTAGATCTGGTGGTTTAGACGTACCTTTCGGCGGGAAAAATTCAGTTTTAGTGGCTAGTGGATTTCTTAGTGGATTAGATTATTTAAGTTAGTGGTAGCTTCGACGTTAAACCACTAGTTTTTTTATTATGTTTCTAACCCTTGAAGACGCACACCGGAAAATTAATTATATTAAGTATTATTATCTTTATTCGTTTTGCCGCATTCTAACGCTGATATAGAGCGATTACTTAGCATGATGAATGTTGTCAAGACTTAACAGAGAAACCGGATGAAGTTTGATCGACTTTCTTTCGTGAAAGGTTAGCACGCGAAGGCAAATGCTGTAATAACAACATAATACCAAATACCGTATTACAAAAATTAGAACTAAAGAAATTTATTCTTCACAAACTGAACAAGTAAATGACAATGATTTCTTTGAAGACGTTCATCTTTAATCTTTAGTTAAGTACCTACTTATACATAGATACATAGGTAACTAAAGCTTTCCTTATTGTAGTAACAAAAATAATTATTTCATAATAATAATGACGTTATTGTTGCATTATTTTCAAATTATATTCAGATAGGTTGTTGTTGTCTTTACTTTATTTAGTGGAATTCTGGTGGTTTGAGAGGCCATATTTAGGTTTTAGTGGTTTCTGGTGGTTTACGCTGCTGAATTTGGTGGGTTAGTAAAAAAAAGTTGGCAACACTGCTGTGACGTCACGCTTAGGTAGTTTGTTTAATAGCTATGTTAAATATTGCGTTTAAGAAAGTGGTTTTCGAAAGATTTTTTTTATAAATTGCATAACTTATATAATATACAAAAATTAAGGCATTTTATAAAAAAAATTCAACTTGACTATCCCACTTTGAAGGCTCATAACAAAAAACATACATAAGTTATGAAGCTGAAATTTTGGAAATACTTATATTTTATCGCTATACAGTCTTTATTTTATTTAAAAAATCAGCTAATCTTTGACCTTGTCGTCATCCCTATTAGTTCGAAAGAAAATTACAGTCTGTCAAAAAAGTCATGAAATTAAAAAGTGGCAACATCGTAGTGTCATCCCTTTTTTCTTAGATTGATTTGAAAGGGATGACACTACGATGTTGCCACTTTTTAATTTCTTGACTTTTTTGACAGACTGTAGTTTGTGTCACGTTTTTGTCAAATCAATCAAAAATTGTTGGTTTGACAGTCAGTAGACTATCAAACCAAAAGTTTACGTAAGAAACCCACATTTTGAAAAATCTCACGTGAGATTTGTGGGGGGTAGGGGGTAACACCCCCCCCCCCCCGGGGTTGAATAAAATTTCACCAGTGGGAGGGGGGGGGGGGGGGGGGTCGAAAAATAAAAAATAAAAAACACCTCGTAATTTGTGGACGCCCCCTTACCGCATTATTATTCATTACCCTTTTTTTTATAAGTCCTAAGTTGGTACCTACTAAGGGGGGAAAGTTAGATACGCGGGATGTGTGGGTGCTCGACGCACGTACATTTATGATTTAACATTTAACTGATTATGTACTATCAGAGAAGTTGATTCCTATGCAAATCGGGGACCTAAGCAGTTTGGTCGCGTTACGTCAAACCCAGCTGACAGATAACAATTAACATTGAATTGACATATTCGACCAAATAACGTTGGTCTGTCAATTGCTTAGGAATCAACTTCCTCGATGGTACATTGTACATGTTTATTAAATTTTGAAATCTGCATAACGTAGTAGCACGTAGCACTGTGAATCATAAATTAGGCTCTTTTAGCTTTATAAATTATAATTCATACGAAAACATTAAAGTGGGAATGACAAGTTGGCAAGTGGCAACACCGCCACAATAGACATAACTACCAGTAGTTCGACTGCAAAGAGACGGACAGGTTTCAATATCTATCAAATTCGTCTATAGGATTATGAACGGAATGTGCCTCGCGCTGGCTGATATAATTTATTTTTAAATTATATCAGCCATAAAGATTTAAAAATTGGATTCTGACAATTTTAATCGCATGTGCCAAAACACAAACAACAATACGACCAAAAAATATTTAAAATAAAGATTTCAAAATTGGATTCTGACAATTTTAATCGCATGTGCCAAAAGTGCCTAAACACAAACAACAATACGACCAAAGAGGAACACGTCCAGCGAATATGTCATTGTTTTAAATTGTAGGTAACAATTTAACAACCTTAGCGATAATTTTCGTCATAATACATCAAATTTAAAAATTTCAACATCAGTTCTAAGTCGGCATACTCTATAATTCTGTCTACTCTAACACCGCCATGTTTTAATAATAAAATCGAATATGAATCACGAGCGGCGACTTGTAAACATGGTGTTTCTAGAACATTCCAGCGAAATCCGTCCTCGTCTGACCCAGATGCAAGCGATCAATACGAGCGACGCGATGCACTGGCTTCACAAATCACTAGTCACAACAAATGTTTTGTATGAATTGCAGCTGTTGATTTGATGTTGAATGGATGATCCCCTGTTTATTGTCAACTGTTGTCTGGCGTCCGCAACTTTGTATGCGCCAGAGAAATCGTGGGAACCGTACATTTTGCAGCTTAGAAACGTGAAACCCACTGCTGTATGCTGTATCTTTATGGGTACCTAATACTCATTACTCATTATCAATGACAAAATGACATTTTATTAATTAATCTGTACCAGGGCCCGATTTAAGGGGGGCGAGCCGGGCATTTGCCCAGAGCGGCAAAAATGAGGGGCGGCGAAATTGACTTATTCCTATCTTCCAACCTACCCATCCACCACTTAAGTTTGAGAATTTTACCAGCTAACCTACCTTAAGTTTGCTAGTGGAAATATTTGAGTATTTTATTTAAATATTCCTCCCATTTTCCCCCAACAAATATGTTTCCTGTATATGTAAAGGGCGGCGAAAATGATCTTTGCCTGGAGCGGCTAAATGGCTAGATCGGGTCCTGATCTGTACCCATGATTAGTATGAACTATTTTCCGAAATATTTAAATAAGTAGGTACATAACTAAATGCGAAAGTATGTCTGTCTGTCTGTCTATCCGTACTCCGTACGTGTGTCTCTCTGGTAACGCTGCGTAAATAGGTAGGTACTTGTAGAAACTAAATAGTTCACGTATCAACTATCAAATTCTCACCGAACTTTGTCATAGATCATTAACCGAACTCAAAGTCATAATTAATTAAAAGGGATAAAAATACACTGTAATGTCTGCACTAGATATAGGCGACGACGAATTGAAAGAGCTCGCGCCAAAATGACGCCTTTATTTTGAATCTCTTCCAGACGCAAGTTAGATTTTTCCAGAAGTCTTTAGTAGTGAAACTTGAAAGGGCAACGTCATTTTGATCTGCCGCGTGGGCCGAGCGCAATTATTAGTTTGTTCACATGCGTGATGCGACCAAAATGTAGAATTGGTAGAATGAACTTGAATTTTCTAGAGCGCTCGATCTTCAAACTTACCTATATAAGTCATACTTATATTAATACCATATTTTTCAGTATCTAGAAATTACGATCTTTCCCTTTCTATCTACATATAAGTACTAATATTATAAAGCCGAAGAGTTTGTTAGTTTGTTTGTGTAGTATACAGGGTGTAACAAAAATAAGTGATAAGGTGCATTGGGGTAACTTCGGAAGAAAAAAAAATGGGGATATTCCGAAAATGGCAAATAATTACCAAACAGAAAGTAATTTTGAGCTCTGGCTACATTAACCGAGACGCCAATTTAATCACCTCCCCCACTTCCTTTCCCTCGAGCCGTCAGCCGGCAGTGTATGTGCGCTAAGTTCATTTTTTCGCGCCAAGTGCAATTTTATGATTTTTTTGGGATTATCGAAATTATCGAAATTACCCCGTATTGTTTTACACAGAAATTAGGTAAGTTACGTAATATTTTGTTTGTTTTAAAGAAGCTTTGACGTTTTTTGCTTTCCTAAGAATAGGTTATGTTGCTCTAGCTATGATTTTTAATAAACATTCGAAATAACCCCAGTGGGGTAAATTTGTTAACGAAATTTCCCCAAAAATTTTTTCATAGTCTTTTGCAGGGGTGCGCAACATAATATAATATTCCGATTTGATGGTCCTAAAATATGGATTGTTCTATTTGTAGGACAAGGTTACTCTTGAATTATATAACTATAATAACCTATCATTATACAAAAAAACAGCTTATTAGGGTACCGTTTTAGTCGTTTTAGTTCACTAATCAACAAAACTTAGTTGACTACGGAACCCTAAAACGCACCCCTAACCAGCTGATTTTCTGTATATTGATAGGTTAATAGTTCTATCTCTGTTAGCTACCACTTTCGTTGGCTTTTTTATTGTTCTTATTCTATTTATTTCTTTGCTCCAAATGTTGAGGACATCTGCATCCCCGATGGGGTAATTTCGAAATTTTTTCGGTACAAAACTTAGTTTGGTGTCTTCTATGGCTTGTATGCACAATGTTTGTATGGGGTAAAATAGAATAAAAATAAATATGTGCCTTAAATGTATTATTACATTAGGTCGTATTTCGGCTGATATTCGAAATTACCCCTTGAGTATTCGAAATTATCCATGAAAAGTAGAAATAGGGTTATATTTTAAAGGGGTAGTTATATCTATATCCGTAAATACTTTTGAACTAAAAAATATACAATTCACATGGAAATATGTTTATTATAACTAAAATGTTACAGTTATAGGTAACAATATATACAAATTCGTCTTCTAAACTTGTAACAATGACACAATATACTCACTCTTCCAAAAACTTTACGAGATTGCCCCAATGCACCTTAATTTATTTTTGTTACACACTGTATAATCAAAGGTTTGTTTGTTTGAACGCGCTAATCTCAGGAACAACTAGTAAGTATATTATAATATTAATATGTCGCATGTACGTAGTACTTACTACCTCAGTGGTCGTATGCGAATAATTTGTATAATCCGCCGTTTTACATTGCACCGCGGCATATACTTACCTCTGTTTCCCTATTCTCACATTCTTGTAGATTTTTTTTTCAAATTTCAAATTATTAAACTCCTATTGTAATTTGTAGGGAATAAAGAATTAAAAAAAAACTATGCGGATCTAGTATCCCTAATCCCCCTTACTGTCTACATTTTATTAAGTAATTAATTCATTCATTGAAATCTTCATTCATTGATTGTTATTTACTAATCTCCAAACCCATTTAAAAATTCTTAATATTATACTTATTATGTTTAATATTATATTATGTTTTATGAATAATAATTATTATAGTGTTGTCTTTTAAATTCATGATTGTAACGTTGTAACTTGTAAGCCAATTATTGTAAGCTCATTGCATTGGAAAGAGAAGATCCTTAAAAGTTTGTTTTAAACAAATAAAACGTAAACACAATAGTCTGCGAAAGAGAAAATACATTATAGCTCCATCTCTTTCTTCGAAAACTCGAGACTTCGCTCGTACAAGCTCGTCACAACTCGGTTAGGGTGGCCAATTTATGAAATTAATTTCCACTCACATAGTAACTTATATACAATAGTAATTCTAACTATTATTGTATACTAGCTGTTGCCCGCGACTTCGTCCGCGTGGACTTCAGTTTATAGCGCGCGATGTCAACAAAATTGGTGTCAAAAGCTTTGATAAAAAAAAACCCTGTTACCCCTTCAATCAAAACAGCTGTGCAGTGTGCACATACATACATTTTTTTAAATTAAACTATATTTTATGCCAAATTTTAAAGCTTATTTAGCCCCCAATTTCACAACTTTACCCATAAACTATTTATCATTGATAGGTTTAAGGTTACGTCACTGTATATAATTTAAAGTACTGACTTATTAAATAACATAAAAAAGAAATAACAATCGAAAAAAATCGGAAAAATGATACCACCTCTTATAGAAAGATGTTGGGCAAGCGTTAGTGCGATGTAAGAGACGCACGGCGCCATCTAGTATGAATTTTTGGAACTAACTTAATTTGAACAAATTTTCGTATTTTCACCCCTTTACAACCCTTTTTTCCAGTAAAAAAAGTAGCCTATGTCCTTTCTCAGGCTTTAGACTATCTGTATACAAAATTTCATTACAATCGGTTCGGTAGTTTTGGCGTGAAAGCGAGACAGACAGACAGACAGAGATACTTTCGCATTTATAATATTAGTATAGATTATTGATTAAATAATTATTAATATTGTTTGAAAAAATAATAATAAAATCAAATTGTTTTCTACTTTACCACGTGAGTATAGTAGCGAAAACAAAGGATTGTAGCGAAAGGAAGATGATTTGACAGTTAACACAATCATACTTTTTAGTTTTTATTATATTATTCTGGTTTCGAGTATAGAACGATACTAATAAATAATAATTAATATGAATTTTATTAAATCGATAACTTGCAGCAGGCCCGACGTTTATCGAATATCGTCCCGAATCCCATCATATTAATTTTAAATTTATGAAGTTTAAATTGTTTATAAAGCGGTGAGGTAACTTCGTTGGAACCAGACATAGATCTAAGATCTTGATCTATGTCTATGGTCGGAACTAATTATATACCGCGGAGGTGAAAATATTATATTCTTAAATAAGTAAGTAATTAA
This sequence comes from Aricia agestis, assembly GCF_905147365.1. NCBI lineage: Eukaryota > Metazoa > Arthropoda > Insecta > Lepidoptera > Lycaenidae > Aricia > Aricia agestis. The sequence continues at coordinate 6,260,942 of NC_056424.1, read as the reverse complement.
AATTTATACATAGGTATTCACATTTAGCGATTCGTATTTAGTCTAGAATCTAGATGACCTGATGAACTTTGTATTACTTCTCTTCTAATAGAAACTTTCCCTGAATTTATAGCCTGTCAAGAAAGTGAAGAAATTACAAAGTGGCAACATCGTAGTGTCATCCCTTTGTCACTTTTTAATTTCTTCATTTTCTTGACAGAATATCCATGAATATTCCAAGACTTAAATTAGCCGAATCGGTTCAGGTGTTTTCAAGTTCTAGCGAGACTAACAAAATTGAAAATTCATTCTTATTCATACAGATAGACAATAATTATTTCTATAAGAATTTATATAGATTATAGTTTAGTTAACAATAATTTTAAATAAAAGTAGTAATTTTATGTATTTTCAATGTGTATCGTGTTTAAAACTATAATGACGATTCATTTCATCACAAAAGTGAAAAATTAAAATATCTTAATTTTAAGGACTTGTGACCATTTTTTATTATGTTTCATCACTCCAATGATTTTTTTTTCTAATGTTCAAAAAATACAAAACATAATATGATTTTATATTTTCCCGCATAATGGGGAATTTTTATTACACTGCAACCCTATTGATGATACGATAATGACGTCACAAACATTACTCGCTCCCTATTGGTCGGTTTTACAGTTTCTAGAATTTTCGTTTCACACATGGATCTCATTGGTCGTTTCTCGCACAAGGTAGATATTTCTGGACGTCTATTCGTTTAATATAAAAGGTGAGCGAGTGGCGCGCGAATTCAGAATTATTTGAAACACGATACAGAGCGAACAAGCAGTCCGGAGTTTCCAAGCGAAACGAAGCGAAGTGACGTTTAGTTGAAGTTTGCAAAATTGTTTGAAGTGCGATTCAATATTATTTAATATTTGGGATAGTTTCGAAGTTATAAAGAATCAAGATGCCAGCAATCGGAATTGATCTAGGAACGACCTACTCCTGCGTCGGTGTTTGGCAACACGGAAATGTGGAGATCATCGCAAACGACCAGGGAAACCGTACGACACCATCGTATGTGGCCTTCACGGACAACGAGCGTCTCATCGGGGACGCCGCCAAGAACCAGGTGGCTCTGAACCCCAACAACACGGTGTTCGACGCCAAAAGACTGATCGGCCGCAAGTTTGACGACCCCAAAATCCAACAGGACATGAAGCACTGGCCGTTCAAGGTGGTCAGCGACGGCGGGAAACCTAAGATCCAGGTCGAGTTCAAGGGGGAGATGAAGAAGTTCGCGCCGGAGGAGATCAGCAGCATGGTTCTGACTAAAATGAAGGAGACCGCCGAAGCCTACCTCGGGACGACGATCAGAGACGCCGTTATCACCGTGCCGGCCTACTTCAACGACTCCCAGCGCCAGGCCACCAAGGACGCGGGCGCCATTGCCGGCCTCAACGTGCTGAGGATCATCAACGAGCCGACTGCGGCGGCGCTGGCGTACGGCCTCGACAAGAATCTCAAGGGCGAACGAAACGTATTGATTTTCGACCTCGGCGGCGGGACCTTCGACGTCTCCATCCTCACCATCGACGAGGGCTCGCTGTTCGAGGTCAAGGCCACGGCCGGCGACACGCATCTAGGAGGCGAAGACTTCGATAACCGGCTCGTGAATCATCTCGCCGAGGAATTTTTAAGGAAATACAAGAAAGATTTGCGCACAAACCCACGCGCGCTCCGCCGCCTCCGGACGGCCGCCGAGCGCGCCAAGCGGACGCTGTCCTCGAGCACTGAGGCCTCCATCGAGATCGACGCGCTCTACGAGGGCATCGACTACTACACCAGAGTGTCCCGGGCGAGGTTCGAGGAGCTGTGCTCCGACCTGTTCCGCGGCACCCTGGAGCCGGTCGAGAAGGCCCTGAAGGACGCCAAAATGGACAAGGGACAGATTCACGACGTCGTCCTCGTCGGCGGATCGACTCGCATCCCGAAGGTCCAGAATCTCCTGCAGACGTTCTTCTGCGGCAAGAAGCTGAACCTGTCCATCAACCCCGACGAGGCCGTGGCGTACGGAGCCGCTGTCCAGGCCGCCATCCTCAGCGGCGAGTCAGACTCCAAGATCCAGGACGTGCTGCTCGTGGACGTGGCCCCCCTGTCCCTGGGCATCGAGACCGCCGGCGGCGTGATGACGAAGATCATCGAGCGCAACTGCAAGATCCCGTGCAAGCAGTCGCAGACGTTCACCACGTACTCGGACAACCAGCCGGCCGTCACCATCCAGGTGTACGAGGGCGAGCGCGCCATGACCAAGGACAACAACCTGCTGGGCACGTTCGACCTGACCGGCATCCCGCCGGCGCCGCGCGGCGTGCCCAAGATCGACGTCACCTTCGACATGGACGCCAACGGCATCCTCAACGTGTCCGCCAAGGAGAACAGCACCGGCCGCTCCAAGAACATCGTCATCAAGAACGACAAGGGCCGCCTGTCGCAGGCCGAGATCGACCGCATGCTGTCCGAGGCTGAGAAGTACAAGGAGGAGGACGAAAAGCAGAGGCAGAGGGTCGCCGCCCGGAACCAGCTCGAGTCCTACATCTTCAGCGTGAAGCAGGCGCTGGACGACGCCGGGGCGAAGCTGACCGACCAGGACAAGAACTCGGCGCGCAGCGAGTGCGACGAGGCGCTGAAGTGGCTCGACAACAACACGCTGGCTGAGAAGGAGGAGTACGAGCACAAGCTGAAGGAGCTGTCGAGGGTTTGCTCGCCCATCATGAGCAAGCTGCACGGCGCCGGCGGAGCGGGGGCCGCGCCCGGTGGCCAGCCCGGCGCCGGACCCACCGTCGAGGAGGTGGACTAAACTTGTCAAATTCCAGTGATACCTAACAGTTTACTTATTATTTTAAGACTGATTACTTATAGTAATTTATACTGCACAAGATAATTTTTTGAGTTTTGTAAATAATGTTACGTTGTTTTTGTAACTCTTCTTAACTGCACAAGGTTTTTTGTTAGTTTAAAAACTAATAAACGAAACTAAACCTAAAATATGTTGTTTTTATTCATTCCCAATATTTATAGCAATGAATTCTAAATTCATGCGTTTATAAATAGTTGCTCTATTTTGTGAGTATTGCTCACAACTCAGCTTCATAATATGCGTCAGCTGATGCTATAAATAATTAATATTTATAATATTATTTTAAAATATTTATATTTTTAACCAGAGTTTCTTTATAATTATACTCAATTGAACTTTTCTTTGAGTTTCCAACATAATATTGAGAATATGACGTGATGATTGCAGGTGTGCCATCTGGCTAACCAGATCAAGATTAATCTACATTCAAAAATGGATCTTGACCTGCCAAAGGCAAATACTTGTGACCCGTGTGGGCAATGTAGCGGCTAAGGTAGCTCTAGTTAAATATTTTTATTTTGGAATTTATATGTGAGTGAAACATTTTGAGCTTGTAGAATAATATGTAATTCTGTACTTCAACCATCAAAGGTCAACCTAGATTTTTAAAATGAATTTCAAAAAGCTCGAGCGTGCTACTGGTATTAAGGGTGGGTTGCACCAGAGGCGTAGTTATAGTTCAGGTTAAGGTTATCGTCAAATATGGCGTCCATTATGGACTTTTACTAGGGATTTGACAATTCATTTGACATTTTGTTATGGTTAAAGTTAAAGTTATAGCTTAAACTTTAAAGTAAGTTGGTGCAACTCACCCTAAGAATCCATTGCTAGCATTTACTACATTTACATTTATTAGTCAGTGTTAGTAGGTAGTAGAAACAAAAAACTACTTGTAGTTTTTGTAGGTGTAGTAAACTCCTGTTTAGGTGATATGAGTCATTTGGTCAACGATCGACGATTAGGTCATGGTAGAGATGAACACGTTGTTGGCAAGGGGTGCTCTATTATTTTAACTAGAGATCGCCCAATGGTCGAAATTCGACCTTACTTACAACGACATTAGGACTACTACCTATATTTTGTAAAAAATATTGACTTCATCATAGTTTTTTTCAATTCTTATCTCTTGGACTCAGCTGATCTCAGACTGGCCGTTTAAGCATTGTCTAATAGTATCTAAAATTAAATAAAAAAAAACAACAATCCATTTTCATTTGTCAACTTGTTGTCAGCAGACTTCAACCATAAATAAAAGAGTATAATTCGTATGTATAGGCTTGTCTCTCAAAAATCTGTCATTTTTCCTAGTAGTAGTGTCGTAGTGTGTGTAACGTTTTATTTGTTAAAAATATATATATGATAAAAGCATAATTTTAAAAAAATATTAGCTCGATGCACTCCTTCACCATATAAACTATAACTGTGCGAAATTTCATGCACCTACGTTTCCCCATTTTTCGTAAAAAGGGTTACAAAGTTTTTCTCTCACGCATTAACTTAAACCGCGTACTACGGTCTCAGTAAAAGTGGCATTCTTAAAATACGTCAAACCGTGGTCAAACTATCGTCAAACGCATTTTGATTTTTCAAACTCTACGCCAAACTCCAAAAATCAGTCGACGTTTACAATTATTAGTTTACAATACATTTTAATTAACCCTCGGTTGGTCGCGCTTTTAAAATAACGCCGTTGATCACCTAGGGTCTTTGAAAGCCCGAAAATTAAATGACATAAAAATGGCACAAATTTACATATTTCTTCACATTTTTATTTATATTATTATTATTTAATTCAATAATAATCAGATTCAATCAAAAATTTAATGATAATTTGAAGATTATTAACCTAAACACAAAATTTAAAAGTACAAGTCAAAAAATTTCTGCTGGGGACCTTGAGATTGGAAAATTGAAAAAAAAAAACATTTTTTTTTAAATTGTAGTAAAACATGAAGATAACTAAAATAACAGTTAAATTTCCTATATCTTAGCCTGCAATTTAAAAAGCTAAGTCTAAATAAAATATAAACTATTGAATATTAAACATTGACAAATTTTCAGCATCAAAACCTACTATATTTTATATATTTTCCTGTTCTAACACTTAAAACGTATAGTAAATATACCAATAATTACTTTCTCATCATCACTAATAATAATCATTTTGGTCTAGGTAGCAAAATATGCATTTTTTTTTATGAAATAAGGGGGCAAACGAGCAAACGGGTCACTTGATGGAAAGCAACTTCCGTCGCCCATGGACACTCTCAGCATCAGCTGCAGGTGCGTTGCCGGCCTTTTAAGAGGGAATAGGGTAATAGGGGAGGTTAGGGAAGGGAAGGGAAGGGAATAGGGGAGGGTAGGGAAGGGAATAGGGTAGGGGATTGGGCCTCCGGTAAACTCACTGACTCGGCGAAACACAGCGCAAGCGCTGTTTCACGCCGGTTTTCTGTGAGAACGTGGTATTTCTCCGGTCGAGCCGGCCCATTCGTGCCGAAGCATATATTATTCCCATATCCCACGTATATATTATTGGAAAAGTGCGTCTAACGCTTCTTCTAAGTGACATAAAACAATAAGAACCAGCACACGATGATTTTTATTGATTTATTATTAAAATACAATGAAAATCACGAAAGAAATCCATTTCGGTGTGAAAACTGTATGGAAATATCAAATCAAATATAGTGACGTGGTTGGTCACCTGGGGGTCTTTAAAGACCCCAGCGTGAATAAACGCATCTGTAACACACAACACATGCACGTGAGCTCAGACGAGTGGCGATTATATTGAAATATAATTCCTTTTAGGAAGCTTCAAGCTACCTAAAGGGAGGAGTTGCTACGATTAATTTAAATAGGCATGTATTTAAATCAATATCTGTATATTCCCTTTTCTCGATCAAAATATTTCAAAGTTTCACCAAAAATACTGACTTCCACACTAATTATGCACCCTAAATAATGCGAATTCAGCATACTATTATAGTTATTTGCGAAACTGTTTTACTGAACGAATAACTATTATTAAAATAGTATATCTAGAAATTCCTTACTTCAACAAACATACTACAACTTTTTAAAGGAAAACTATCACCTAAATTACTTTTAGGAACATCATATTTTATTCTAAATAAAACAATACATACATATTTTAACAAACATATTTTATTCTAAAAAACCCAATTTAATCTGTTATGTTCATATAATTAAGAACACATAAAAATCATCAAGTGCTAACTTAACATGGACTAAACTTTGGCACACTGAATGGTAACTCAGTTTATAAACAATATAATAAACAATCGGTAAAGAGCGAGTCGGATTCGCGCATAAAGGGTTCCTTACCGATATATTGCAAAATAATTAAGCCTCCGGCTTAGGAATTGCACTCTAGGGGTTGACAAGCTACTAAAGAAAAAAAAAGAAAATAAACAACTAGCTTCAATAATTATGAGTAGACGGAGCCCCGCAACGCGGAGCTCCTACTTCTGGGTGGTTCACAAAAAATAACCATGATGGCTAAGGTGGGAGCTACGCTGTGCTACGCTCCCACCATCTAACCTAACCCAATCAAGTCGTATTGGGCCAACATTGCTATTAATTATTTAAGAATTATTAATAAATTTATTAACCCATACAATTACAACACAGTAGTGAATTTTGATAATTTTTTAAATTTTTATCAAGAAACCTTGAATTAAGTATATAGTTTTGGAATGATAAAATGTTTCACCATATCTCATCATAATTACCATAAATCTTTGTCGCTAACACAGAAATAGATCAAGATATATCTGTGGTCGCTAAAGAGTAAAGAGCGAGCGCAAAGGAGTGAGTGCGGCGAGATGAGGAGGCCCCAACATGTTTTGCAGTAAAACAGAGAAACAAAAAGAAAATAAAGTTAGGTTAAAAATATTTTAGTTGCACGATTTGTCAATTTGTAGACTTGTTTTGATAATAGAAATTGATTTTATTGTGGTGCACCTTTCGATATCGTTTTTAGAAATTCCGTTGTAAGATTGTCCAATTTAGAGTGCAAGTTAGTATATTTTTTGATAAACAATTTAAATTTTAGTTTTACAAATAATATATCCGATGTATGAACCATATTTTTGGTGTGGATTCGGTTATAAAGGTCGTCTCGTTTTGTATGATGTTTAAGTTTTTTTTGAAGGACATGTTCAGTTAATCAATTGGTCCGATTTGAAAAATTCTTTCAGTGTTAGATAGCCCATTTATCGAGAAAGGCTATAGGCTATATTTTATCTCGCTAAGACTAATAGGAGCTAAGAAATAGAGGACAATGTGGAAAAAACGTGGGAAATTATATGAAAGGGCTTATTTGAACGCGCTAATCTCAGGAACTATTGGTCCGATTTGAAAAATTCTTTCAGTGTTAGATAGCCCATCTATCGAGGAAGGCTATAGGCTATATTTTATCACGCTAAGACTAATAGGAACAAAGAAATAGAGGAAAATGTGAAAAAAAGGAGGAAAATTATTTGAAATTGCTTATTATCTTAAGAACTACTGGAGCAATTTTTATGTTATTTGGCAAACATGAAGAATAGACTACGTGAAGGAACAAAAGCTGTTTTTTGCGGAAAAATGTACGGTTGCGTGAAATTCCTAAATTACGCAAGCAAAGCCGCGCGGAACATCTATATATAATAAAATCGTAGGAAAGTCAATTCTGTACATTGAATATTTTTACAATAAATAATACTTGGGATGTGATCTACTATGCTAACGCGGGCAACAGCTAGTTTAAATATAAGTAGTTTTATCCCGTTTTCGCAAGCTCCGGGCTTTTAAAGACCCCACACGACCAACCCAGGGTTAATTTTAGTTACTTACCGTAGTTTTATTTACTTATTCATTATTAAAATATAATATGAAATTTTTTATTAAAAAAAATTAAGAAGAGATAGAGTTGCCATGTGTCGAGTTTTGAAAGACATAATACTTAATTGATTTTATTTTACTTGATCGGAGAAGAATCCATGTGTTTGTTCAGTGAGTTAATTGCTGCCTCATTAAAAATTGGTTTTCGCCTTTCAGGTTTCCTACTTATTACGTAAGCCAGACGGTCCCCGGACGCGTATTTACAAAGCCATTAGAGTGAAAGCGCGAACTGAACTGGCTTAGCTTTTGTTACACAAAAACTTGACAAAACCCTAATCTATTACAGTACAGAAAATGATCGAAATCGCCTAGACTTTGTTAGCTAAATTCTTTCTAACATTACAGCTACAAATGCTATTCAATTTGATACCGATATGGTAAATTACATCATCGTTAGCTTTAAAAATATGTAGGTGGATAGTTACATGGAAATTGTTATTATTTTATTGTTAAATTGCACGTTTCTATTCTGTATTTAAGTAACAAAAAATACTATAAACAAACGAACTTTTAATAGGTAGGAAACAGGTACACACTTGACACTACACACTTGTTGAGAGTACAAATAATAATTAAACTATAATATTTTTTCTAGAGTAGTTAGGTACCTCTAATGTAAAATACAAAACGCAGTCTACAGTGTGTAATAAAAATAAGTGACGATCCCGAGCGTTACGAGTTTCCCCATACAAAAGTTTAAAAAAAAATTTGGTCTTTCAGCGCTGCTACTTTCACAGTGAACTCTCTACAAGGAACACGTACACACCCCAAAGTATTATCACTTATTTTAATTACACCCTGTATAATCATTTTGGTAAACCTACGCCAAGATTGATGGGGAGCGGAGGTGAGGGGGGAGTGGGGAGGTGTGGTAAACACCCCCCGTACCAAATCCACACTGAGAAACCCCTCAGTTTTAGAGCTACTAACCTTTGCAATTTTCGGAATTCTGAGGCGGTCGCCGGCTGCTGCCGCAGCACAGTCACAGTTCTAACCTAACCTAGTTTTGGACTTTCTGGATTGTGTTTGTTTTAGTTTTGGCGGGGGGCTGCGCCTCCCGAGCCCCCCTTTTATTTGATGACGGTCGCCGGTTGCTGCCGCAGCACGCTCGCTGCGCTCGCTCGGCTCCCTCTGTGTTGTGGTCTAAGTTCTAACCTAACCTTAACAACTTTTGGACTTTCTTTGTTCGTACGTAATGTTTGAAAATATATCGACAAAAGCTTATCTATTTAAGTGAATATGTATAATACAGTACTAGGTTTTGTCCATGCATTTTCTTTGAAAATATCAAGGCAAAAAGCTAATCCACTTGAGTCAATTTTTTTACTGAGATAGAATAGGTATTGTCGAGTTATATGCATTAACAAAAGCTCATCTATTAAAGTCTGGCTTGTGACTCAATTGGTATAGCCTTCGTAAATACGCTCCCCGGACGCTCTTCAAACTAGGACAAATCCGGGGAAATCCGGACGGATGGCAGCCCTAATTGAAAGTAAGCAAGTAATTTAAAATCTAGAATCACACATAACCTAGAAACTAGAGTACCTTATTACCTATTGTGAGTCTACCTACTACAGCGTTTAAAACAGTAATGATTTGTTATCACTGCAATCGTGTTATCACCTATAATTAATAACGGACAATCGTCTAATCTATCTTATCGCTTTCTTTAGCCGGATAAATACATTTTAGTGCTCACTGCTTAGCGACTAACACGTTTTCGTTTTTTTTCTAATTAAAAATGTTATTTTCCCGCCATCAGTGACAATGAAGCCTATAGTAAGACAGGTATGAATTATCAACCTTATCGTATTAATTTTATCTGTCTATTAGATTATCTACGTGTAAGCAATGATTTTATCTCGAAGATTTTGCGAAGGTTAGACCTAATTAGTGGTTAATGGTTATATATACATATTTAAGTACTGAAAACAATATTTTACTTAGAAAATCTTTAAAATGATTAAAGATTGTTGTTTTGTTTGTTATAATTAGGGCCCGGATTTATATGTAACTACCATCGACATAAAAAGCTATATGGACGCGAAATGAGCACGAAAGAAAAAAAACCTTCAAAGTACTCTAGTAAAATCCGCCATTCTAGACCACAAATTTTGAATTCAAAGAACTATTAGGTCTTTGCCTTTACTATTATTACTTCGATCGTGGGAATCGCAGACACAATAGATTTTCAATTGTTATACGACAGCCGGGTGCCGTTTGGTGATCGATGGGTTATTTGGAAAAGTATCGGTATCGATATTTTTTTATTATTCAGTGACATCTCCAGTAAAATCCGCCATTTTTAGTTTCCAAATTTTGAAGGCAGGCGTCTTTCGTGGTTATTTCGTGGTTATATAGCTTCTTAAGTAAATAAATCCGGGCCCTAGTTATAATTTTTATTAAGTATAATTGTTAATTATAATAAATGGTTTTAACTTTAAGCTGGTTAAATTAAGTACATTTTAAAAATGTTAACGTAAATTCGTATAGTAATATTAATAAGTACAGTCTAGTCGACAAGTTGAAAATGGTACAAAATAGAAATACTGCTCTTATGTGCGATAGCTCATTGAATCCGGATTCCTGAATGACGCCTAGAAAAATGAGCGTCTTTAGGTGTCATTCCGAATCCAATGAGCTATCGCACATAATTTTAAGAACAGTATCTCTATTTTGTACCATTTTCAACTTGTCGACTAGATTAGTAGATTGAGATATAACGTTTTTTACCCAGAGGCCACGTTAAAAAGTAAAGAAAACCTAGAAAGAAAAGTAGCTACAGAAATTTTATTTTTTTCGTACACGTGCAGATAAATTTTCACTAGCACAGTTAAAAAACTTAAAAAATTGGATCTAGCACGACCTAGCTCTACAATGAACTTGTTCCTCTCGGCTATTTTGATTAAGATTTTATCTTAATCAAAATAGCCGAGAGGAACCTACTAATATAATATTATATTCTGTGCTATTACTGTACTAAATTTTTATTAAATTAAAAATATATTATACATAAGTATATAAAAGACAGCTACGAATTAAGGAGATAAAAAAAATGAAAAAAATTGGCCAAGTGCGAGTTGGACTCGTTCACGAAGGGTTCCGTACCATTATAGAGCAAAATTAAGCCAATAATTGTGTTTTTTGTAT